>NC_047161.1:16405043-17023168 GCF_009819705.1 Hippoglossus hippoglossus
CTAGACACACACTGAAAAAACAAAGTCTCTCCAACTGGTAACACACATGGTCGACAGCACAGTGGTGTGGGGGTCAACTCACAGCAGGAAAGTTCTCGGTTCTATGCGGAGTTTGAATCTTCTCCGCATGTCTATATGGGATTTCTCTGGGTTCTCTGGCTTCCTCCCACAGTCCAACATCATGCAGGTTTGGATTAGGTTAATTGGACTGTCTGTGGCTGTTTGTCTCTAAATGATGACCCTGTTATTCATGGTGTAACCAGCCTCTCGCCCAATGTCTATTGGCTCCATGCTCCCCCCCCCCCCCCCCCCCCCCCCCCCCCCCCCGCAACCCTCAAAGGATACGCTGAGATAATGGATGGATGATAACATTAATCAACTGTGTTTATATAACTCGTTGACTTTAATTTGAACACACTTCATGTATTTCCGTGTAACCCATTAGTCATTTTGTTGAAGTTGGTCCCACGATTTTCTTTTTTCAGTGTAAATCCAGGCACCTACTGTAACTGCACACATGAAACTGCTTTAATGTGGACAAACAAAATAGATTTTAACTACTTTGTTCTCATCGCTTTATGGGGGGGGGTTATTGACCGACTACTGCATTCCTGTGACATGGACATCCCCACGGAGCAATGCCACCAGCAGCTAAAACAGGACAGCAGCTTATTTCCTTAAGTGCTCACGATTGAAGTGTTGGCATCAGGTAGAGAGACTGTCCTCCTCACAAGGAGGGATGGAAGCGGAGGAAAGATGGAGAGACAGTCAGAGAGATAGAAGGTGTGTATGTCAGAGAGAGAGAGAGAGAGAGAGAGAGAGAGAGAGAGAGAGATGCTCGCTGTTCTGACGTCAGCGTCTTTGTATCCCTCCGTGTCTCAAGGACGTGTACAGGTGCTCGGCACTGAGGGTGCAAGCCCCTGTGTTACCTAACAGGACGGAGACGTGTGTGTGGCAGAGTTGACTTTCAGAGCTTCCAGGTTGTCATTTAATCTTCATATTCGAGCCAATTGAGACCTGGTCTATTCTTATGCTTTCTAAACCTTTTACAGAACTATGCTTCCAATTAAACTCAGATTAGGCCCCATGGAACCATGTAATCACACTATTCCCTGATGATGTTGTTGCACATGATCTTTTGGTGTTAAACTGTGGAACCGTTTGCTATGTATCAGGGGGACACTGGCAGTGATATCCATTATTAAGCCCTCCTTCCTGATTCAGGCTCTTGTGAATTGAATTATTGTAACATAAAACTTTTCGTTTTGTAGGGGGAATCCTGGAATCCCTCAAATACTCATATCTGGGTGATTTTCAAGTCATAGCCTAGCAACCATTCCAGGGATAGACGGACCTGTTATGAATTTATGTGCACGTTAAATCAGTGTGTAAGTTGTATTACGTGTAAAGAATTCCGATGGTGTGTTTTTGTCAACCCCATCTGAAACCATAGATATGTAATTGAAGAAAAACAAAAAGTGAGGATATGGATTAAACCATGTATTTCTATCATAAACTGCAAACAGCTCACTCCCTAGAACATAAACTCTCTGGTGGAGGTAATTCAAACCAAACCTACTGGAAAAATAAGACTTGAACCTACATCAGTGTGATAAGAATTACCTAAAATGATTGAAATGGATTCAACATGTACTTTTACTTTTTAGTTTGGCTCATATCCCATCCGATAACATGGAGGAGGTTGAATTTATGACCTATACTGCAGCCAGCCACCAGGGAGTGATCGGAATGTTTTGTGTTCACTTTTGGGGGGGGCAGCCATGTCGTCCATCTTTATATACAATTGATGGTGGAGTTACATTCACCACCATTCACAACTATCCCAGCCTAACTCATCAAGACCAAACTTATTAGTTAGTGCTCGTCCTAAAAATAAAGAGTCAAACATGCAAATAAAATACAACAAACCTCCATCTTGCTTGTCTTAATATGTAAATTACAAGCAGCTAAATGAGGTAATGCTTGAATAAAAACCCCATCTGATAAAAGGACAAATAGCTTTACATTAGAATACACGGACAACAGTGTTTCTTTATTTCCCTGTCTTCTGCATGGATCTCCAGCCGGTGAGAATTCAAACTTTTCTTTCCAGGACGTGCAGCCTTATGTGTGGAGCCAAGACCTGACTCATGGAGTTAACATTATTTTTGGCCAGCTGTCTACATCAAATCTGCTTGCGATGGTTGTTGGACACAGATGAGAATCCTGCTTTGATGTTTTCTTTTGGAATCAAGCCCAAAAAGAACTGAAAATGTTGGAAACAAAATCAGCTGGTGTGCAAGAATGGAAAGCTTGAGGTGTTTCCGCAACATGTTGAATTCATGTCACACAATTTAGATGAGCAAACTGAGTCACAAATCAATCGCCTCCTCGTTCCATTTTCAAGTCGGAGACACGGGGAATTTCTGACAGTGACGATATGAAAAGACCCAACAGAAGTGACAACAAACTATTGGAAGAAAAGCTGCCAAACCATCATCGCTGGCAATTACATCCTACATCAGTCCAAATCCATTTTTTTCCTTTGACCTCTAATCTCATTGGATTATTCAAAACTGACTGGAACTGTGGTCATTTATCCCATTCCGATCATCATTAGGCCACTTTCAGCGCCGTCCTGGGTGTGGAAGTGTGTGTGTGAGGGAGGGCTGAGGATGGAGAGACGATGGAGAGGAGTGGCTTTGATGAATAACTGCGGTACTGATGCTGACAGCACACTCCAGTAATGGACCCGCTGTGTGCGTGTGTGTGAGTGAGTGCTGTACATATTTCCCATGTTGTGGGGACCTAAACCTGTTCACACACTTACTTAAATTAATCGATTTTAATGTGAAGGCCATGTTATGGTTAGTGTAAGGTTAGGATTAGGTTAAGATTGGGTTTAAGACAGTAGTAGTAATGTTTTCTGAAGTCATGGACTGTGTGTGTGTGTGTGTGTGTCTGTGTGTGTGTGTGTGTGTGTGAGTGTGTGTGTGTGTGTGTGTGTGTGTGTGTGTGTGTGTGTGTGTTTGATGAATGACAACCTACTTTCCACCTGACTCTTACTCTCTCCTCTTCCTCTCTGTCTCTCAGCCATTCTCTTTCAAGAGTTGGGCGGTAATGAGCAACATCTTGAGAGAAAGAGAACCTGATTTTCTGATCTGTTCATTACACAGGCCCGTTTTCCAATCTATAACGCGCCACTGATTCCTCTAAGACACACACATACACACACACACACACGCTCCTCTCTCTTGTGGCTTCAGGCTCTAAAGTTATTGCCAGTGTGCTCTCATTAGGGGGAAACATGGACACATTGACCATCCTTGCTGGATCGAGTGGTGCAAATACCTCGCTTTGCTGTGTTTTTGGATGGAGCCCTCATATCCAGCACACGTCCACACATCACCACCATCATCATCATCATCATCATCATCACCATCGCCGTCGTCATCACCTCACCAGACTCCACACTATTTCTCCTTCTATAATGATCCTACTGCTCACTTAGTGTCTCCTACATTAGGGCTGCAGCCGGCCGAGTGAAAGACATGCATCACAATTGGATGTATTTAGTATGATTGTTATGCTCAGGAGTAAAAACCATTGTAATTATATCTGCAGGGGTTGGGTGTTATTGCCAGTAACTCAGCGAATTACTAAAAAACTTTGTGCCACCTGACTTTCTCTGCTCTGTAAAAGCTGATGAGTAACTTCTACTCAAACTGCTTGAAGAAACCAAATGCCTCAAATCATTCAAGTTTATGGAAGCAAATAATCATAATAAGCGAAAAAGTGTAAATATCTACTTATTACACAATAATTAATAATTACAGAATGTGGAACGGATATTTTGTGAACAGTTCATCTTATTGGCTTCAGGCTTGTGCATTTTTGATGGGCCAGTAAAGTGCAGTGTCAAATTTGGCGCGATTTGGACACGAAATACGTTCAATATTAATAAAACTTTAATAAACAGGTGTTCTGTTCCAGTCAGTGGGGGTGAGTGGAATGAGTTGAACATGACTTCGTCTTCATCCTCAGATAAACTTTATCAGTGGTCGGTAACTGGATCATTTGAGTAATTATACATTTTTTATTTCACCATATCGGACTGAGATTCATGAGTGCCACTGGTGCTGAGCTCTGTCATGGCAACCACATTTATATAATCACATCCTTTTCAGCAATTTGACTACAATGTAAAAGCACAACATTTGTTTTATTGCGGCTGTTTAAGAATAAAATCATTCAAACTTTCATATATACCACACACGTGAACAGTAATGAAGCCAATTCAGAGTCGGTTTACGACAATAAGTAAAGTAAAACCTTTACTGCAGATAAACCAGGTAGGATGAACACAGAGTTTTCTAACCTCACTCTGCACCATATTTGCACTATAGTTTAGTTAAATTCTTAACAGTCATAATTGACAGCATATTTCAAGGTTTGAACATTTCAATGTTCACAATATTTTTTTCCACGTATTAATATTTTACCAGACCACGCTACAGTGAACACTTATGGCCACTGACATCCACATATTATACATTCTGTGCTTGTGTGAGAGGAAATCAAGCTTCAGTAGTTTGTATACATTTAAAGCATCACTGCTGCAAGATAAAGACAAACTATCCAGCATGTCTGTTCCCATGCTCTTTGTTACGTTCAGAATACTGATGTTGTGTTTTATTTAGTTTTTCACTGGTGTTGTCAGCCTGGGGTTGTTTGCTCATGGATAAAAAAAAAAAAAAAGACTTTGAGATCACCGATTCACACAATTAAGCATCTGTTCACACACACCTCTCCTCCTTTGTAGCTCTTCCCTGAATGCGTTTGATTCTATGTAGCACGTACCGTTGGGTAAAGGATCACAGGGACGATCAGAGATGGCCCAGCGATGACTGCTGTCTGACACCGAGCTGGGAGACTTTGCTGTTTGTGTGAAGAGATGTCTGACTGTTAAAAGCAGGAGTGGATTAAGAAGATGTCTCGTCATTCGGTCCCTGTGAGAGGTGCTTACTGAGCACGTATACACCACATCACTTCTTCAGGCTTCTGATGGAGTCCACAAAGCTCCGGGCCCGCAGAGAATAGCCGAGGACATTGAACGCAGCCTTCTCATTTCAGTTACACACGTCTCGCAAAGCCAATACACTCACAACTTCTGTTGAGTTGATGAACATTAACACAGCTACTGCACTGCTGTCGCCTCCCGGTCAGTAATATCACATCCTGAAATGTTGTTCATTACAATCTACCTGGATTTAACTCTACTTCTGTATGTATGTGTGTGTGTGTAGACCAGAATTGCTCTGCATTACAAAGTACACAGAAAACTGCAAACACACTTTCTGTGGGGGATTTATTCAAAGCAAGATGCAGTTTGAGAATTCTGCTTTACTTGAGTATGTGGTTTTCTACGACTTAAACCTTTATTTGTGCCACTATATTTACGTACTTACTATATTCACCAGTTATATATACAGCAGTTTATTGTTTTGCACACAAAATAATGGTATTATCAATAAATACACTGTGGAACAAACCCCAAAAGTAAAAATGCTTCTTGTATATTAAAGTGACTTTTTTGTCACTGAACATATGTAACAATCAAATGCTAATTACGATTATAATTATGATTATGACACAAGTAGAGATTTTATTTCCTAAAATTATTCACCATGGTCATACCAGACAAAGTAAATACATTCAACTGAGACACTTTAAATACATATTTTCAGATATAACCCTAACCCAATACTGGCTGGAAGTTACAGTGATTGGATCAACATTTATACATCTCACTCACATTAAACTTAGTATAACCAGGGTCATAAAAATACATGCATAAACTTATATATTTATACATTTATGTAATTAAAATATAGGACACTCAATGGATAATTTAGCTATTACACCACAAATTACATATATATTTAACACAGGTATGGAATTACAGTCAAAGCTGTCAATTAGAAACACAAACATAGTGCTTTAAATTTCAGCAGCTTGAAAATCAATAAAAAATATATATATATTTCACTTCCGATATCTGATATTCAGGACTTTCAAATCAGAATATTTTGGGGTAAGTATTTTAATGGAATTGAATTACATTTTTTAAATAAGTGTATTTTAAGTTTTAGTTTATCGTTTCATTATTTGTAACAGTTAACGTAAGTTTTGTTAGAGATCAGGTTAGAAATGAGTACGATTTTAAATTAATACTTCATAAAAATGCTGTTTAAGTACAATATAGTAAATGTATGTACATATATTAATGTGCCTTATAAGTCCACAGTAGAGGAAAGTATGGCAGATAGGAGAAGAGTTTGTACGTGACTGTGAGAGTGAATGTGGCAGCAGACTCAGAAAACCACCTGGAGGCACTTCCATCGCCTTGAGGCAGCATAGCAAAAGAAAACTACATGAACAAATCAGATTGTTGAAATAAAATAATTGGCTCACACTGTGCAGTACATAGTGTAGTGTACACTGATGGAGGATGTCCAGTGGTGGAGGTCAGTGCTTATGTAATACTCCTCTTCTTTCTGCTGCTGTAAACACATGTCAGCAGGGCAACAGCTGAAGACATTACTTATTCACATCGATGGCTTAAGAGCAGTGGGTGACCTGGGTGTGTGTGACGGTCTGCACGTCATGATCAAACTACTGCGATCACAAGTCACCTCGAAGACACACACACACACACACACACACACACACACACACACACACACACACACACACACACACACACACACATGTTTGTACAGCTGTCTTAGTGAGGACACTCATTGGCGTAATGCATTCCCTAGCCCCTTACCCTAACCCTAACCATCCAAACTAAATGCCTAGCCCTAACCCTTAACCTAACCTAATTCTAACCCTAAAACCAAGTCTTAACCCCCAAACAGTCCATTAAAGGGGGGTCACAAAGTGAGGACCAGCCAAAAGGTCCTCACTTTCCCAAAACTGGTCCTCACAAAGAAGCTGTACAAGAGCACACACACGCACACACACTGCTTTGGTCTTTTTTCTATAGCAGCTTCTGAGAAGGAAGATGACTTTGCTGCTTTCATAAAATAATTGTGAATCAAACATTGTTATCCAACAGGGGGCGATGTAGGAAGTGCATTTCATCCCCTGCTGAGACATACACTACAATCATTACATTTTTGTTCCTTTTTCTGGAGGATGTAGTACAACTTAGATCTTTGTAGTTTCATCTATTCATCATTCACAGGCAAAGAAAAATGACTGGTAACACAACTGGTGGAAGAAGATCCTGAAAAATACAAAAACAACAATCTGAACAATGTTTATGTAAAAATAATACATTTATAATTTCCTTATTGAAAATTCTATGAATCAGCTTGAAGTACATAGAGCGTCCTCTGAGTAAAATGACCCCTGAGACAGATATATTATTAAATATATGAGATTAATGGAGGCACTTTTTTTTAATACTGTATTGAATTTGTTATTGCCCAGAGATCCCAATCCCAAGGTGTTGTCTCCCTCCAAAGGCTCAAACAATAAATCTGAAGGGTCATGAGGAGTGAAAACACAACATCAAAACAGTGTGTGTATTTGTGCCTATGATCAGTATTTAAAGTCAGAGGATATTTTAGTTACTTGAATATCCCTTTCAGCAGCTTAAAGACCAATACAAGTTAAAGAGGTTGTACCCGTTCACCCATCAGCAATCTAAAATACACTTCCTGCATCCCTTCATATGAAGTACCTCTGCTCTCGTGCCCACATTCAGACGCTCTCTTCATCCTTCAAACATCCAGCGGGTGAAAGCTGACACCGGAGCAGGTTGCGTGCGCTCCATCAAAAAGGAGCACGCAGTTTCACTTTTACGAAATGATGACAGAGTTCATCCTCCGAAGCGTCGAGGCTGAGCTCCAAATCGCACTCATCAGATATGATTGTGTGAAACGCAGCGAAATGAGGCTTAATTGCAGCGAAGCCAAACGTCTGGTAATGAACCCAGCGGCACCTGACTGTGTTAACATGAATGACTCCATCGCAGGAATAGACATGAATATTGTCTTTGTGAACGTGGGATGAAGACAGAGACGGTGAAAAGGGGCTTAATCAGCCTTCATTTTCATTTGGAGAGAAAGTGCTACTCAGTGGATCATTTTGACAAGTGGCGAGTCATTTTGATTTCTCTTGTGTTAGAGTCTCTCTATTTCGAATCAGCTTATACAAGTGAATGAAGTCTGGATATAAGTTTTACATGCTTCCAAACCAAACTTTCTCTAGAGTTTATCTTTCACATATGTATAACCCAGCAGGACCTTCTCTGCTCAGACAAGCTCACAACAACACAGAAATCTCCTCCTGAGGATTGTCACATGAGTTCACTCTGACATTTTCTTACTGGGGGCCTGGCAGGAGACACTCGAGTTCAGTGCAGGTCTGAAAGCAACATTAAACTCTTCTACATGTGCTTATTTATTGACGTTTGAGTTCAGCCACACTACAGTTGATCATGAGGTTTCATCCCACTTTTATATCATCAAATAACTAGTAAACACAAACTTACCAGAACATTTTAAACGTATACACCAGTGTACAAAGAACTAGCATAACAGAAACCATGTTATTATTTGACGTGACTTTTTCGTTTAGTCAATGTCCCATCTACTAACATGGAGGATGCCGGGTTTATGACCTGTACTGCAGCCAGCCACCAGGGGGCAGTAAGGCCAATTTGGTTTCATTTTTGGGGAGCCGTCATGTAGTCCATCTTTATACTCGGCCTATTCTTTCAAACATTATAGAAAAATACTACAGGTATATAAAGAAGAGGATACTTAGTCAATCACTGAAATACCTCCTCTGTGATAGTTCTCACTGCAGCGGGTAACTGCATGACGAAACACACACACACACACACACACACACACACACACACACACAGTTCATCCCACTTTACTGAACTTACAGCTGACAGGAGTGCAGGAGACAAACTGTGATTTAGTAGCAGTGTAAACTAGAAAGCCGAGGCCCGCGGCTCTGCTTTATCAGCGGTGCTCCATCTTGCCGTGGGGGACACATGAACTCATTTAGGGTGCTGTTGCCAGAGATGGTCTCGCACCAGCGAATGATAGCACGGTTGAATTACTATTGCACTGCTCTGCTTCCACTCTTTTATTTCTCTCCGTTTGTCCGCCTGTGCATATGTGTATTGCTGCCTGAAGGCACTGCAACAAGGCGTCGGGAGACCGACCGCCTCTTTTGACTGCTCCGTGACTATGGTGGCACATGCAAGTATTGCGTTATCATAACACACACACACACACACACACACACACACACACACACACACACACGTACACGTACACAGTGATTGTAATGACAAACGCAAGCTTCCCAAAGGGTTTCACTGATTTTAACAGTGACTGCACCAGAATGATAATTGCCAGTTTCGACTCAAAGACGTTGTTGCCGGTGTTTCTGTGTATCTCTGTGTGTGACGTGTGTGCCTCATATTGTTATCCAGAAGGCTCCTGGGTCACCATGGAGACTGGAGACTGCGGGTGTTTTTCCCGCGTCCTGTGGAGTTGATGGAGGGTGGAGGGTGGAGGGGGGGTGTGAGCGTTTCACTTCATAAAATTTGAGAGGTTGTGTTCTTCAGTCACCTCATGGAAACATATTGTTTGTTTGCTATTGTTTGCTTCGTGGTTTTAGTTGAAAGGTTCAGAGAAAGTCGTTCTGAAACCAATAGTCTCTCAACAGAGATTTCTGTCCTGTAAAGGCAATGCCACTGTTCATCCTCGTTTTCTGTCAACACCCGTACTGATTTCGTTTCACCTCATTGAGTTTTTGCGTCTTTGACAACAGTGGTATATGGTACCTCGATTTTTTTCAGTTAAAATATAAGTATGATCCATCATTTAGCGTGATTTCTGACAGCAAACTTCCAACAAATATTTAATAACAACCTCCATGTCCGAATTGTTCTTCTTTCTATTTTTATTTTTGTCTGTCGTATTTGTGCTTCTGCATCAATGTACAAACACAAAAAGCCAGTTTTTCCATTGTGGGCCACTGTAGAGACATGGCGTTGTGTCTGTGGAAGCGAGACCCGCTCCCTATTTAAATATAAAGGGCGTTTTTTATTTAAGGTCGTTACACGGTCACTATAACATAGTCATGAGAATTGTATCCCATGCAAATAGATTCTTATACCCACTATACCTTTAAAGTTCAGCTTACACCCCCTGAAAAGCCCCTTGTTGCTGTTCTTGAACTGAACCCTCTTGCACACAAAGCATTTTAAGTTTCTTAGTCACTTTGTAATACATAACAGAAAGTCGTAGTTGTCACTAAGAGTGTCTTGAAACTTGACGAGGAGAAAATCCAGAGGGAGACACGCCACAGCACTCCACACTGTTTGACTGACAGGTGATCTCTGAAAAGTGCCCGACTGCTCCCACTCTAATTTTGGAACGCCTCTAGTAATTACAAACAGCAGGAAGTGTTGTGCTGGCAGGACGCTCCCCACAATGTCAGAGAGGACGTTCATACACATCAGTACCTCCGCACATCTGTCTCTTCAGCCGCTCTATAGGGAATCTCAGGGGAGGAAGATTCAGCCAACTCCATCTGTTTTTAATGAAAACAAGTTCATTGGTACTGGTATTTGGTTCTTGTCTTTTATCTGATTGGTCTTATTTCAACACGTGAAGCTACTATGGCAAGAATGAATTCATCTTATTTATGTTAATGGTGGTATTTTTTATTTTATTTCATCATGGGCAGTATATTGACACTAGATCCATGAGTTTATAAGATGCCATATAACTGCATAATGATTTACGATGAAATGAGGAAGTGTATTTTATTACCATGCGTTCATTTTACAGTGTTCATGGTGATCGTGGCCATTACCAGGCATGGTGTGGTCATATTGGCACTAGATCAAGACCTGGAAGTGAAGCAAGGCACCAGGTGAGCGACTGAGAAGAGAGAAAAGAGTACGTTCACCATGAATGAACATTGTCGGAGTGGAAACCTGAATGTCACTCAGTAGAGCACAGATGTCCGCCTAGGCCCAAAAGTCCCTTTAAATGAATCAAGCTGCACCAAACTTCACACACTCGTATATATCAGTCCCCTTGATGTGCCTGATTTGTTTTTCACCAGGATCAATTCATCATTGTAAAAAAAGACCTGCCTTGCAATAAAATACAAAACTAAACAATTCCTGGATCCACCCCTAGATCCAAATCAACACCAACATTTTGGGGGGGGGTTCTTCCCTGATACATCCGTCTGCCAAGTTTCATGGAAGTCCATTTTCTAGTTTTTGCTTAACTGCTTACAGGGTGAAAACGCAACCTCCTTGGCAGCGTTAAATATCCAAAAAAGTTCACAGTGGTTTATGATACCATAAGACAGAATTTTAGAACTTTGTAGTATGGTTACTGTATTAGTTACCAGGTAAACCAAAATGATCCCTTATCGCACACATTTACAAGTCACACTTTGCACGGAGTTCAACTTTGGTGAACTCTGATCCATGATATTCACTTTGCACTTTCGCTAATGTGTGACCAGGCCCTAATTTGCCGGCACAGGACACGTCTGAGCGATGCAGGGACTCTTGTGTGGGGGGGTCCAAGTTAAAGCAGGTTCCACTTTTTGGGATGACAAAACCCATTTTTTTTGTTAAAGCTGTGTTGGCAAACCCAGTGCATCAAGAGCGTGGCCCCATTCAAATGAATGACGGGCCCTGACATAAAAAACCTACATAAATAAACATAAGGGGCTGCATTTTTTTGTAGGTGTTTTGATAAGAACTTTACTCCCTTGTCTATAAAGGCAACATGATGTCTTACCATCACCATGAGGACCAATATTGATGACTACAGTCTTACTGTGCCAAAAGCACAATTTCAATCATTTCTCTCTCTGTGTCCTTGTGTATTTGTGTGTGTGTGTGTGTGTGTGTGTGTGTGTGTGTGTGTGTGTGTGTGTGCGTGTGTGTATTTAATACAAGCTGAAAGCCTTTTTTAATGTTCTGTATTTAATGAAATTACCGCACACACAGAAAAAAGCCTTTGCTTCCTTTGCTTGTTTGCTAGCTATGATGCTGATCATTCGAGGATCATTCATTTCAAAGCCAGAAAAACGCTGTGCAACCAGCAGGCATTAAACATTTGAGAAAATAAGATATTCCAGAATACTCAACAAGTAAGAACTCATAGATGTTTAAATATTACATAAACAAAAAACATTTTGTATTTTGGATTCCTTTCAAACGTCATTAAATGCTCAGAAGTAGAAATGTGTGTTTATCATATTTTTCACTGCAAACTTTCAAAAAATTGTGACTAAACATTTTAAGTAATAAAAAGTCTGTTTGTGCATCTCTCTGCAGCTCTGAGGATGAACACACTCCAAACTCATCACTATACCTGCTTTCAGACATGCACTGAGAATCTGGTGTTTCTCCAAGCCCCTCGTGGCCAAATGAGCCCATGTGAGAACACGGCACAGTATCCTCTGGACCACCGTGAGCAAGAGAGTGTGTTGATGACATTTCTGAGCGGAGAATCTCCTGCTGCATTCTTCATGTGTGAATTCTGGAGAAAGTTCAGACCCAATTCTGCAGATCTGAGTTCATGTCTGAGACTGGCTCAAGAGAAGCAGCTTCGGGCAGCTGTGGGCTCAGGAGACAGAGCGGGCCGTCCACTAACCAGAAGGTTGGTGGTTCAATCCCTGGCTCCACCAGTCTGCATTCTGTAGTGAAGATGCTGAACTTCAGAAGGCTGTGCCGACAGTGTATGAATGGTTTGTGATAGTAAAAGGGCTGTGTGAATGAGTCAATACAACTTGTGCTCTATTTCACTTTTTACTGTACCTGCTCTTACCTCTGGAGCAGCGTCTCTCAGGTCGGCCACAAACTGGAAATTTTACTTGAATGCTGTATTGTGCTGAACTCTGGGGAAACTCAATCATTCACTTTTTCAATAACCCCTACTTCACTCGTGACTTCTATATAGAGGACTATGCTCGACACACAAGCATTTGTCTGACCTGAGAGAGGGAGGAAGAGTTCCTTGGCATTATAATATAGACAATATCATAAAAATGAATTGAACTTTTTCAAATCTCATCTATTGTATTTAATTGCAACATTTCAAAGTACAGTTAGTAGCACAGCTCCAAAATAAAAACACTCCTCTCAGTGACTCATTGTTGTCATATTCCCAGTGTGCCACTTCGCTGCCTCTCTCACACCCCCCCCTCAGATGTGTGTTTCATTTATACAGGTCC
Source organism: Hippoglossus hippoglossus (assembly GCF_009819705.1). Lineage (NCBI taxonomy): Eukaryota > Metazoa > Chordata > Actinopteri > Pleuronectiformes > Pleuronectidae > Hippoglossus > Hippoglossus hippoglossus. Next base: position 16,418,352 of record NC_047161.1, read on the forward strand.
AAAGTGTTTACACCAACCTGCTCCTCCATGATTTGTTACCATGACGGCGTCACACAGGCAGGTCTGGCGTGTGATATCTGTACTTGAGCGCGGGCAGATGGTGAAGTTAAAGTGTGTGTGACCTTTAACTCCTGGGTGATCTCAGCCATCTGTCCTGTGAGTTGACAGATGACAGCTTCCTGTTATGGATGGTCTCCGTCTCAAGGCTGGAGGGCACTAAACAGATGGACAGAACGGTGTCTAAGGAGGAGGTGAGCCACTGACTAAAGGTGCCTGTTTGGACTAATGGACTGACCCAGAGCTCCCCCCTGTGGTCGCTTTTGTGCCGCAGCTATATTTTTACTGTTTACTGTTGACGTGAGCTGAATAATAAACATGTCATCAGTCAGTGAAAGTGTATTAGCTGTAATACAGTGGAGCTTAAAACAAGGATGTGTCATTAATTATAAACATAATGTGTTGGCACTGACGCTGTGGACCGTTTTGGCCACTTACGTGTAATGATACAAGCTGTAAACGGAATATTTGCATATTCAGGCCTTTTAGAGTTTAATACATTTAAGTCTTGTTTTCCTTCGACTCTGTTTTGGTCTCCACCAATTCTTGACAGAAATATTCAGCTCTAGAGAAGCTGAATGCTTTGCTATAGCTTGTCACTTCCTTTGTCGAAGCCTTAGGTGGGTTTGTTGGAATGAAGATTAAGCAGTCATCAGTGAGCGTGAGTCATAGCAGTATTGTGTGCAGTCAAACCAAAACAAGATGAAATAAGCTAAAGTGCTTCATAGACCTGATTTGACTCAAAATGTCAATTTGAAAAATATTATTTACTGCAGCTTTGAATAATGAGTTTGGGCCTCTCACCCACACACAACCAACACTTTGACTTCACTGAAACAGAGATTTTATCTCCAGTGCAGATTTCTGCATTTCTTGTTTCTGTGTTTCCAGGTGTACGTGTAAAAAGAAGCGCTTGGGAAACAATGACGTCATCGCTTACTTCACGCTTACCCACTGATGTTGTCATGCACCGTATAACTTTGTATCTAGTTTTTGTTTTTCTCTCCAAAGTGGTTGTTTGTTTGTCACTATTCTTTCTTTGCTGTTTTCTTTTCATTGGTGTGCTTTAGTCATGTGACACAGCTGGGTCATAGTTCAGAGATGACAATCTGGAACATATGGTCAGAATACAGTTCCAGCTATTTGATCCTTTTCATCATTGTTTGTGTCAGTAAAAGTATTTTTTGTAAGTATATTTATAGTTTAGTGAGATTTGTATGTTGTAGCTGTTATTTTCATACTTAGTATGTGTGTGCATACATTGTGTTGTTAACAAAGCATTTAGTAACTGTTATTCTCTTTTATATAATTTCAGTTTTGCAGAAATCTGTTGATGAGAATGCTGACAACAAGCCTGTTAGCTTGAGTTAGAATCTGTCGATTCGTGTACAGACACACGTGTTGAGGACAGAATAGTTACGAGCATGTGCCATTACAACAAGCTTATTGAGAATGATAACAATCTTCTTCTCTTGTATCTGACAGACGGTTGATGTAGAATTTATCATTTATTTTTTGTGTTCTCGTCTTCGTTGTAAAACGGGAAAAAAATACCCACAGTAGTGGAGACAAGGCCTAAATGTTTTGAGTTCTAAATAAAGAATCTCTTACATAAAGTCTTTAGTGAAAGTAAGTTTCTTGTCATGCTACGAATCAGTCTGAAGGATTTGAGTGAGACTCTTAACCAGTGGACAATCAAAGGTGCAGTTTTATAACGTTCTGATCGTCCACTTTTATTTCTAAAGGAAAAAACATGTTTTTTTTGACATTCAATCAAACAGATCCTGATTTTAAAAGGCTTCAATATCGGAGACAAATATCTGGGTGAGTGTGTTTCAGAGACAGATTGACAGCGAGAGAGACTCTTGCAGGTCTTAACAGTCGTACATCAAGTCAATGGAGTGAAACCGATGTGTACTCTGAATCATCTGCTCCAATGTTGGCATGGAAATCTGCCAATCCCCCGAATGAGTGATGCTTGTCTGGCATGCTCAATTGAGAGACAATATAGAGACAGTAACTTATTATCAGGTGTATTGTGTGTATCATGCAATGTGTGTGCATATATTTCAACACTGTATTTCATCATTGACACTTACTTCTCCATTGACTTTAATTTGATGTTCATCCAGAATTCTGATCTGACACCAGGTGGCGATGTTGCCTTCAAGATTCATGACCATTCCCAAGCCACTTTCCCTTCCTCCTCCTCCTCTTCCTCCTCCTCCTCCTCATCCTCCTCGGTAGATCTGGCGCGACAGTCGGATCCTCTCGCCATGCCGGTCACGCCCCACACACACACACACGCCCCACACACACACACGCCCCCCCAACACACACACACACACACAAGCTATCACATCACTCATACACATGTACATATGTGCACACAGTTGATCACACACATACTGTGCATTCATGCCCATTTATCTATCACAGACAGACATCTCACAGCCAGCGTGCTCTCCTGCATTTAAACCCCCCCCCCCAAATTCATTTTCAATATCCACACCAAGCTGCACCTCCTTCATCTTCATCTGTTTCCAATAACGCTAAAAGCCTTCCATCATATCATAGCTGTTCCAAGCCAAATGGTGAGACAGCCCACTCTGTTCTATTTTTGTCCTTTATTACAGTCATCAGTGAGACTTGATGGCAACAACACAGGTGGAAAAAAGATGGATTCTCCGCAACAGATCAGTAATTTGGAACCAAAGGGAAAGTTATAGTGCAACCGATGACATTTTTTTGCAAATGCAATATGAATTAAGACACACGATTAAGACTATGTGGATTATTCACGTGTGCAATGAGTCAAATTCATCTCAGTGACACTTTAAAAAAGGCAACAACAGGATGAGACCTCGTGACAGGCACAAGAAGCTCTCCCTGTGGCGAAAGCTGCCCGTATTTGGATTCAGACTGTATACTCTGTACGTTGGTTTGTGTGGCGTCTGTATTCTGACAAACCATAAGCCTTTCTCACTTCACCAAAAGGGAACAAGGCAGTGCTGTATGATACAGTGTCAAGCCCGGAAGCGTTTGGGAGAGCAAAACGGGGATCATTCATAGCTGTGGTTTTGTTACCGTGGTATCAATGAAATGTCCACTATGCCAACAACAAGGGCTTGGTTATTTACTGACCAAAACATAAATGCCGTTACATGCGCATACACATGAATACATAAACACACACACACACACACACATTAAAGCCCCATCTCCCTATGTGTGGGAGACAGAGACCATCACCATGGAAACAAACATCATGTAGCCTAGTCTCCCACCATCTACCAGCACCCCCCTCCCCAATATGAACTCACCCCCACTTTTCTGTCTCTCTGTCTAGATGCTTCTTCGTTTCTCCTCCTTGCTCTCCCAACATCACCCATCCCCCTAAAAATACCACCAATCTATCTATCTCTCTATCTATCTATCTATCTCTCTATCTATCTATTTATCTATCCATTTATCTATCCTCCTATCTATCTATCTGAGACACACAGTGATAGTTAGAGCCAGAGAAAGTGGGGACAGGGGTATGTAACAAATGTGATAGATGAATCGCTCGAATATTATAGGTGTGAGCATGTATCTTGTGACAGAACATACAGTCAGCAGCACATATGACAACAGATTATCTCAAAATGAATACCACAGCCATGTCTCCATCCAGTCACTCGCTCTGCTCCAGTCACGCCTGCAGAGGCAACAGGGTGCACACAGCAGCCCCGGATGTTCTTTTCTCCCACAGCTCTTCTTCAGCTCATACAGCTGATCCCTTCCATGTCATGCTGGGAGATGAAGTGTCTCTAGCTACACTGGTATGTTTCTGGTGGTCATTTACAAAACACATTGAATTGTGTCTTTACCTCCGCCAAGGAGGTTATGGTTTCTCCTGCCTTTGTTTACCTGTGTGATAGAATGTTGACGCAAATTCGATTGAACAGATCACAATGACATTTAGTGGAAGGATGTGTTTCGGGTCAGGAAAGAACCAATTCACTTTTGCTGTGGATCCGGATCACAGGGGTGGATCAATGAATTTTCTTTCACTGTCTTTAACATTGCGAGTTATTCAAGATTTTCATGGAGTGATTCATGGATCTTGATTTTTTTTTAATCAGGCATGGCACTGGGACATATATTTATTAGTGTGTGCAATTTGGTACAGATCCAAACAAAAATCTGAAACTAGTGGATATAAATGTGGTTTCGTAAGGGGACTGTTGGGCTTTAGCAGAGGTATGTGCTCTGCTGTTCGTTGATAAAGTTCATGATGGCTGTGTCCAGTCCACGTGTCCGAAGTCATACCGGGTGTGATGGTGAAGACTGTTGGCGCCTTTAGTGGTTTGCAGTTTACAAAGTGTGCTGATGACTGGTGGAGGATGCAGAGATGTTCTAAAGAATAATTCATAAACAGAGTACTGTATAACTTAAGACATGTAATACCTGTTTCCTGACACTCCTGCTGTGTGTTTGACATAATTTGTTATGTCTTAACTTTGTCTATCTAGTTTTATTGGTCCTATTTAAGCACTTCACTTCTATTGTTCTTTCAATTAGTTTTTACGCAGGCTCCTGAGCAACACTAATGTCCTCATTGAATATCCGTTAGCCAGAAGGTTAGAGTCACTGCTTTTGTGGTGGTGTCAATTCAGGGGCTGCATTTGAAGACAGACTGGGAAATGAAGGCTCCAACAGGTGAATCTGTAAAGGCCCAACTTATTCCAGGATACATTGCACTTCAGTGATGAAGAATTTTTCTAAAAGGTAATAGTGCCGGAAAGCGATGAGATGTCAAATGTTCCATACGCTTCAACTCAACCTAACCGCAAACAATTCACATGTTAAAAAAACAAGGGGCCTTTTAAACATTCTTGTAGTGTCCCAACTTCAGCTATGTTGCTATGCAACAGTAATAAAGGCGGGACGAGCTGGTGACGCCAATCACAGAAAGCCTCCCTGGACCAGACCGTCTCATTTTGTTTCAGCTTTCGCGGTCTGAGAAGGAGGCGTCCTCCTAGACTCAGTTATAATGTGACCTCTTTTTATCTGTATTTTTTCATGATTTATTGGTGATAAAACTAGTTTCACCTCTGAAGATTATTAAACTTATCCAATCAAAGTGAACCATTCACTTGGGTCTGGATGCATAACTGCGTCGCCCTGGGTCAGGTAAAACTAGATGGACACCAAGGTGAATGTTATAATCTTCACCTGAGACCTGGTAAGGTTTGGCACAGAGGAATAAAACATCAGTAAAGGAGGGTATCCACCACATGACCCCACCGACATGCTCACACTGTCCTGTCCTTATATTTACTGCATGATTAAATGGTGAATACCTGTTTTATGTTGTTTCATGATGCACAGTCTGATGGTTGCTTTGGTTTTTATTTGCATAGTAGCACGTGATCCAGTTAAACTGTGAATTGAGCTTTTGTATAGTTGCTAGCTTTGGACTGTGATACAAGTGAAATTTACTGAACCCTGCACCCTATAACCTTATTTCCTGATAAACTGATAGGCATTATATTATTTGCATGATTTCATGATGTATAATGTGAAGATGACAAACTAAGACAACACCATCCATTCAGAACTTTAACTTAATAGAAAGTATAGCACCCTGTGAAAATACTCAAATACAAGTAAAAGTCATTGAGTTAAGAGTATATAAGCAAAATTTGGAAAATGTGTACTTTCAAAGTAAAGTATTCCTTATAAAGAAAATATTGGCCCCATGATATTATATATTATATCCTTAGATTATTATTACTCATACATCACTACAAGTAAAAAAATGTTGGTGTTCTTAGTTATTAAAGTTATTCTGGACCACCGGTTACTTCAGACTGTGAATGTGCAGATCATGCTCAACTGTGACACTAATATTTTTATAGAAGATCAATTACAAAACGTATCTCTCATCAAAACCTTAATGCCTGGCGGCAAAAATATTTTTGCTGAATCTGCTGAAAACCTGACACATGAAATTAGCTCATGCTCTTGCATAAATCAGCCTCACCTTCATAAAAAGGTAAACACTAACTAGAGTATCATAAAAAATAAACCTAGATAGCTAACCTAACACTGAAAGACAAATATTGAATCACCTGGAGTGGAGGTATTTTTTATTAAGCTGCCACCAATGACATCTTTAGTCATTCAAGGTGCCTCATCTCTTCTCCTCCTCTCTCTGACCTGTTCATCTTACTGTAATGCTCCAGTCCAAGCTCCCTGGTCCATCACAGTTCATGGTAAAGGCCATCGCCACCCTCTGGCACTCCCTCTTTCATCTGCGTTTTCACCTTCCCTCTCGCCATCACGCTCCACCTTGCTTTCAACTCCCAAACCCCTCCGATCCAGGCCCCTCCTTGAATGTCAGAGGTAAAAGGCAGGTGGACATGGAAGGGTGAGGAGATGGAGAGGGATGGTACAGGGTCATAGATATGAGGTTAGGTTCATTGGAGACTGTAAATTGTAGGTTTGAAATTGAGTGTGAATGGTCAATATGTCGGCCCTGTGATACACTGGTGACCTGTCCAGGGTGTAACCCGCGTCCAATGTCAGCTGGGATTGGCTCCAGCTCCATAACCCTCAAACACACAAGAGGTATAGATAACGGATGGATGGATGAAGGGATGGATGTTTAATTTGACGTTGTTGTGTCTCAAAATGGTTTCCATCATAATTGCAGTTGTGTAGATATGAATAAGATACAACCTTTCAATCAATCGAGACAAAAATATCTGTCTAAAAACATCTGACGGCTCAACACACAGTAAAGGCAAACACACACACACCCACAGAGACGGGGGGTTGTAAATTTCCGAGTTTGGCATTGTTGAGGTTGAAACCTCAGTCTCACACAAAGGTAATCGATGCGATACATAAACCATCCCAGTCATGTGTTGAGTTCTTCTACACAGAATCCTCCCCTGGCCTTGCTGAATGGATTAGCTCATTAGGAATGTGTGGCAGACCACCAGGACACACAAATGATCCAGTGATTGATTCATTCTGTCTGGACAGTGTAGCCACAAGACTAATAGTCTGTCATCCATTAACAAGGTCTCTTACCTTGCTGACTTTGCTGTCACATCCTGCACTCAGGTGACCTGCTTAATGTCTCTTTTTCCTCTTTCTCCAACTCAGTATTTCTCTCGTCTCTTTACAGTTGGACACTGGAAAACTGTTAAAGTCTTTACACTACTTTTTGTAGAATAAATGTTTTGCGTTATTAACAGTGAAATGTTAGACTACTCTTGCATATCTAGTTCACCCAGAAATGGGCAAATTGTCACTTCATTTCTGATGCAGATTTCGCATCAATACTGGCCCACAGACTTCAGGGTGATGCAACTTCATGTTGATGCGTTTTTGGGTCAACTCAGTCGTCTATGGGCCCAAACCTCCTCATGGATCTGTTGATTTGCAACAGACAGTGTAGGTCAGAGTGTGCCACCATTATAAAATTAACTTTATTTTTCAGGGGAAATTTTTAATTATTACTGTATAAATATTACAGTTTGCCAATATTACAAATATTACTATATATAACTGACTTCACTGCATGTTATTATCCAATTTACAAGGTTCTGCCATTAAAAGGTGCTCACCGTGGTTGACTTCTACACTTTAAATTGTAGAGGTAGAATCTCTGTCAGCAGCCTCTCTGACAGGGGTGGGGGACGTGGGGACGGAGCACATACCGGTGAGGGCACTCAACCATGTTCACCACCTGAGCTGCTGCCGAGCAGCACCAAGGAAACAGAACGTCATGAAACGTCTGCTGAAAGTTTTGTTTGTGAGGTTCGTTCATGTTGGAATTTCCTTAGAGGCCGAGTTGCATTTCTTTATGAGTTCGGTTAATCAGGAGGTCATAAGGGAAGGTGACGTTTTTTACCAGGAAGACAAACATAGATATGACCCAGCCTACTCAGCCTCTGATTGGCTTACTCTGATATTCTTGGCTTGAAGGACACAAATGAATGATGTGCACCACAGGCGATTTAGAAGTGTGTGTATGCTTTGCTGATTGAAAAATAAGTGGGTATATGCCATATACCTGCGTATAACCTGCACTACGCTACTGTTTATATGTAATGTAAAAACCTGCAAGTAATTATCATCCAACTTTGAGATTCCCCGCAGCTCTGCTTTTAGCATCTTGCAGCTTGTTGTTTTATGGGTTACAACTTTGTTTTTTGCTTCATCTGCATCTTCAGATACAACAAGCAGCTTATTTCAATGTCATGTGTGCCTCTCAAAGAGTAGCCGTCTAATGGCGTGTTCCATAATCTCATATTGTTTGATTCATTGTGTCCCACCCCTCTCTACCACAGCAGGCTTTTCACCCCTCCATATGACTATTTGTAACAGCTATAGACACATTTGCAAGAGATTGTCTCAAGCTAATCTGTACAAACAGATTCTGCATGTGAATACACAGAATCTTTAGGCAAAGGACAAGATTGAAGAAGTCTTCTGGTTTCCATCTCTAGTTCGACCAATTATGTTTGAGCAGAATTTGGTTACCCGCAGATAAACAGTCGATGAAATCGGACTTGTCGGACTGTTAACAGTGTTCAGCCAACAGAAGTTGGAGTCTTGATAATAGATGATTGGCTCCGAGATTCATTTCAAGCTGACCCTTTGCTATCATCATCCATATTAGAGTGATATAACCTATTGGTTGGCCAACACTGGTCTTTTATTTAAAAAAACAACTATTGTCCAGCCAGTATCATCCATCTCTAACAAGATGAAATTCCCCTTTTCACCACAGGCAGTCAATAGATTTTTCATGTATTTTCTATATCATGTGCCTGACTGCAGAAGTCATCTAGTTTTATATGTTGGAGTATTTTACTGGGCAGCCTGTCTATGTTCTCAGATACATTTACCACATTGATTTGCTTCTTCTCTGACCTGTTGATTGTGTGGTTCGTATGTGTGTGTTGGGGGAGCACATCCAAGTGAGAAACGTGATGCAACATGAGTTTAGGGCCAATCTGGGTCAATGAAAGAGCGAATGTACAGTGAATGTACATCTGTGTGTGTGTGTGTGTGTGTGTGTGTGTGTGTGTGTGTGTGTGTGTGTGTGTGTGTGTGTGTGTGCCATCTGTCCTGACAAGATTACTGGAGTCAGACAAGAAGTCTGACTGGACCAGATTAAAGAATGAATATAGGGCAGGAGAAAGAGAGAAAGAGAGAGGGAGGAGGAGGATGAGAGGAACACGAGGAAAAGCAGGGGAAAGGATGAAAAAAATGAGAGAAAAGAGAGATTGGAGGCAGCAGCAGAGATAAAAGCTTAATTTCAGCTGAAATCGGTGCAATAATGGTTGTGATTCTGAGGAATGGAGATTGTATTTCATTGGAAAAATCACAAGTTCCATTTAGGCAACACAAAATGTTCAGCACGATATAAAAATACAGTGGCTAAGTGAGTTTTTAAGGTGAACAGCATGTGCAGTCAGGTCTATTTCTACGAACAGACATAATATTATCAGTTTTTTCTTTTAAGTATGCCGACTGCAGCCACAGGTTTCATTTACATTTGTGTGTGTGTGTGTGTGTGTGTGTGTGTGTGTGTGTGTGTGTGTGTGTGTGTTTATCATGCAGGTAAGAATGCTGACAGCACCCACGAGACAAATGCTTCAACTGAAAGCTGATTGGATCGTCATGGCAACTGGGTCCTACTTTCTCTTTCCCTCGTCCCCTGTCTACGTCAGTTTGAGTGGCGTTTGGCTGTGATAGGAGTCGCTGTGAGTCTTTTACAAACATGTACACACGACTAAACTCCCGCTCACACGAGCACATAAACCGGGACCATAAAAATGATTTGTGTGCATGTGGCGTGTGTAAAATGTGAAATCCTTGCAATTCCTGTTGCTGCTCTTCATCTCCAAAAGCACTCATTCATCCTTTCACTTCCTCGTTACAAATCACTGCAGCACTCCTACTGACTGCATTACTGTCAGTCAGACCCTCCACCACACACACTGTTGCCATAAAAAAAACACATATATAATAACCGGCATTCATCCGCTCTCTTCTGCCGATACCAGTGACAGGCCCAGCGAAGAGTTCCCCAAGCTGTTGCCTTGACAACCCAGAAGAATATTCCTCAGTGGCCATGACAACCGGTGATGCACATCCGGTGTGGTCGGCGGATTTTTATTTAGATGCCTAGCAGGGGGCTCAGTGTGTGTGTCGGCATTTGTGTGTTCATGGATATCGATGCGTATGTAAATGCGAGTGTGTATTCGTGGTGGTATGCAACAGTGGCAACTCTACGCCTGTGAACATTTGTTGCGTGTGAGCTTGTAAGCGCATGTGTCTATTTTGCACCAGGAGGTGTTCGTATAGCCTGTGTTAACTTCGTATAGAGACATTTTAGTTTCATATCCTCACAATGGAGACTGCAGTACATTTTTCATGTACAATTTTTGTATAAACTTATAGAAAACTTTCATAACACACAATTTGGACAAGATCAAACACTTGAACACCTGAGGCAAACTACCCCCAGATGGTCTGATGTGCTTCTAGGACTGTTTATTTTGAATTCAAGTCATTACAGTTCAAATATAAACTTTCCCTCTCACATATGAATGAATGTTAACATTTCAAGTAAATTGTGACTATGCAGTAATAGTAGGGGGTTGTTGGCTCACAGGTAATATTATACCCCCTCAGTGTATAAATACTGCTAGTAGCTTTGTACCTTTGCCAGTTCATGAGTTTTGCCAAAGGCATATCAAAGGTCTGCACAAATAAAGCGATTTCACATGAATATGTGCAAATTGAATGCGACAACATGCCAGTGTGAGTTATAACAAGTGGATTTGATGTATTTTCCATTGCTAAATTGGTCATGTAACATTAAATAGCGCATTATACAAACAAGGTAGAGCTGTTGTGTTAAAATCACTTGACCAATCTGCTTTTACCCCAACAAAAAAAAAGCCAGCACTGAACTAGATGCAGAGCTATCACCCGTTACTTCTTCACCACAGCGTCTCCCACAGAATGAATTGAATCTATGGCAGTAACACGCATGAAGGTCACTCTCACATGCAACAGATTCCAAGCGACAGGTACACAGACTAAAGAATGAAAGATAAGTTCTCATGTGAGAGAGAGAACTGCATTGAGGCCACAAGTCTGACTGTCCATACACGCAGTATGGTAAAAACGTTATGGACCACAGCGGGGGCACCTGGTAGCGCAACTGAGCACGCTGACTGCACACCAATTTAGAGATGTTATTATAGGAAGTGTAAAAAATGTTTTGGGTCATTATAAAACTATGGCAGGACAAATAGTAATATGGCAACACTGCAACACAACACAAGTTGTTTTCTCTTATGAACTCAGGACAATATCCAGACCTGATTCTGGATACTGTTGAGTTCCCACTTGCTACACCTGCCAGATTGCTGTGAATAATCTGTTTGGTTCACTGTGAGTTTTCCGGACAACAACCTATTCACACGTAGGCTCAATCAGACATTACTTAAAGTCTTTATGATGGAGCTGGCAGCATGAACTCTGCTTAACGTTCAGTTCCAACCAACATTTACATTCTCACGTACAGCTCCTGCGGGTAATGTCTATCTCTGGGTGCAATGCGTGTGTGAAAGCAGTTGTGGAGTCAAGGCGTCACTTAATCTGCCAGTTTCAGTGGTTTTTGTTGAGCTATGCTCAAGTACAACATATTACTTTGCTGTTACACTATGTTTTAGCATGCCAACAATAAAAGTCATTGATTTATAAATGACTTTTATATGGCTTTCACAGAGGCCTGCAGGACGTCTATAAATGTGTCACTATGTTCCTGTAAATGGCTCCAATAGGATTCGGTCGATAACGGCCCCACATATGTGTGTAGAAATCCATATAGTCCATTAGTGATGTATGAGGACTTGCGCTACAGTAAGTGTGGCTTTGTGGAGAAAATAAACTGGCCGCGGACATATCTATACTGTATCAGCTATAGGAGGCGTGGGTATTTCAGTAAGCAAAATGCTCCAGGGTTGACGGATGGGAACTGACAAAGAGAAAGTCGACCTTTTCCGCGACACCTGAGTGTGGTCGTGTGTGTGTGAAGACCATTCATCGCATGTGTGTCACTACGTATATGATTTAATGATAAACTACACACAGTGTCTGCTGCAAGTGACAGTGAATATATGGGTTGTGAATAAAAAGTCTCATCGCTCTTCTTCCAGCTGATCGCCATTTCCTTGTATCATTCTTCCTGCTCTCCTCTCTCAATCTCTCACACACACACACACACACACACACACACACACACACTTCCCCTAAACCCACTACCCAGCTGTGTGTGACGCTGACAGTCCCTGACAGCCATATAAATAATCTATAAATTCAGACTCCCACTGTCGTGCGCATTTTCACCAAAACCTCCTTTACGCAACCTTACATCAAGTGTAACGCTCCAACGACTACATGGCACCACACATCAACACACACACACCTCACACGTCCGACCATTCGAAGTCTGCTGATGACTTGTGATGGATGAGAGAAGGGGGAGGGGGGGGGGGCTTTCATATACATGTGCATGTAAAGACACAAAACACTCTAAAAGGGCAAGCTGAATCAAATGTCATCTACTAGCGAGAAGGTGGAGCGAAGGGGAAGTGGCGTGCGAGGGTCGATGAAGTGATTTCAATGAGCGGCCTCTGGGTGGAGTATCAGTGAATGGTCTGTGTCAACGGTGGAGCTCAAAGTAATAATCGGACATGCTCTCGTCTCATTGTTAAATTACAACAGAAATCTTTCACAAATCTTTTATCCGTTTCTACTATTCTTGCCACTGTCTAATAGTTTCCTCAATGGCAGAGCAGCGTGATGGCCGGATGAAAAAAAACCAGGGACAGTGGCACACATCAAGGACACCTTCGACCGTCAAACACTTGCATGCAGATCAATTTTGCTGTCAATCCAAATGTTATTTACTGCTCCCCTCTTTGCTCGATGCAGTTTAGCTTCACAGATGATGCCGATTGCTGCAGGAGCTGTGGTATAACGTAATAAAATGTTCGTAGTGACACTATGTGCTTTGTGTGAGGCTAAAGTTTACATGCATTTGTATTAAATAAATGACAGGTGTCAGGTGTGTTGGCTGAATAAATGGGCCCAGACGATATGTTTACTGACATAAGACATGGCTGATATATCAGTATATATGGTCTCAGCCAATAACAAGTAATAAGTCAAGTCAAGACTCGAAGTGGGTATTGTAATAATAGGAAAAGTAATAATGACAAGTGTCAGTAAACTACAGTACAGAAATGCCACAGGTTTAAGGGGTGGCAAGTGACAAGAGGATTTTTCCAATATAAAATACCCCACTCGTGTCTATGTAAAGAGAACCATCAGCCATTACAGCGTTATATATCAGTGTCACTTTCGGCTTCAAGTATCCTTTAGAACTGAAACGTGTCACCTCTAATAAAATACGGCTTTCAAACTGCTGCAATATGTCTTTTGGCCACTAATGGCACTGCTGAGCAGGATTTCTGAGGCAGGAAGAAATCCTGCCTCATCTTTGGTTTTAATCAAGCTTATTTTGATAGAGCTGTGGACTGTGAATTGATTTTGGCATAGTGGCCAAACCAGGTATTACAACTTTTGAATGGTCAGGCAGAGCACACAGGCCCAAAAACATCTATCTACTCATTTTAGATTCTGTCTGTATATGGTTTTCATATCTCGTGAACCGTCCATATTATCGGCTCCACACTTAGAATGTGTGTTGTTAAGGGTCAAGGGAAGTTCACTGTTGAATTTTGTGTGCGATTTGGACACGTGTACACTCACTATTAATAAAAAGGCGACCAGCGCTCTGTAGCAGCTGTGGCTGGGACTCGTCAACGTAAGTGAAGTTGTCAATCATAACAACAGCCTGATCACGACAATGGCAAAGACAATTGATTCTCCAGTTCAGGGTTCTTCGTACTGAGTCGAGCTTCACTAAACTCGGAACAAACAGGTGAACAGCTGTTTGTGCAGCAGTGGTGGAGCAGCTTAAGGGTTCTGTTGTTTAAGTCCAGAAGTCGGTCTGTCCTTGTCACGGCTCAATTACTGCAGGTCACTTGAACAGTTTCAGAAAGAAAACTGCAACCAGCATCACCTCAGGCCAAACAAACAGTCCATTCCAAACAGACATGTTTAGAACAGGCACTACAATAGTTTTACCAATAATCACACACTGGAGATAGAGAGGCAGTAAATTGGTGAATAGATTTTTTTTTAACACCGCAAATCCTGCAAAACGACTGCAACAAAATGTTTTATCCATATACTCCAATAAATTGGAAAACATACTTCATATGGAAGACATATCTCTGCCTGATGATGGTTATTTTCCTTTCTTAAAAGTCTTTCTAATGAGGCCACCTGCCGTTTGTTCATTTCATATTCTCAATACTTTATGAGTACCTGTGTTTCCTTAACAACTCCAACAGTAGGTATTTGCTGATAACTCCGTTTCTGGCTCTGTTACAAGAGAGCCTCACAGACTCCAGACTCTGCTGGCACCTTTACCTTGGACTCTTGGAATTAATTGAGAGGGTGTAATTGAGCTCGGTCGATTTGATCCAAATGAAAAATCCTTACTTTGTAAATTGAGTTGAGATGTGAGCATGCAGCGTCTGAGCCCTTCTCCCTGTGAGGAATGCTGTTGTCTGAGCTGTTTAATTATGGTGCTCTAATTATATTGTTTAGCGTGGAGAATGAATGTATAGGCAAGAAACGGCTGGAGAGAAAGAGAGAAGCATTGAAAAAAAACGCAATGAGAGGAAAGATCAAAGGCTGATCAAAAGGTGGAAGGTTCACAGAGTGACACACGTAGGAAAAAAACCCCCAGCAGAGTGAGAGACGAAGTGCAGATGAAGAAAGAAGTAGAGGATGAGAGGCAGAGGGATGGAGTAGCTCTCCGCTCGAGCAAGCGATGCCTCGTTGCCATGGCAGCACCGTCTCTGCGGTCTCCGTGGAAACGGCTGAATCCTGTTGCAGCTCGACTTTGCCCCTGGGTGAGAGAGAGAGAGAGAGAGAGAGAGAGAGAGAGAGAGGGAAAAAAGGGAGAAGAAAAACAGTAACAGAACGGCGAGTTTAGCCCGGGGCATTTGGGCTGACCTGGAAAATGTTGGGCGTGTGCTTATTCCCTCTCTTTCTCTCTCTCTTTTATTCCTGCTCTCTATTCCTCGTTCTCACCTTTCCTTGTTAATGGACCTCTAAATGTTTTCACAGAGACTGTCTGACAGTTAAAGGTGAACGTACATTGATATTCAAAGCCTTTAATCCTCATTCTCTTTCTACTCCCGTGTGCGTGTGTGATTGTTTTTACATCCCTCCGCATCAACTGTACTGCTTATGTACACACACACACAACTTTATCTGTGCTTTAAACGATTTGCTTGTTGGTGAAACACACCCTCCTGCTAAAACACACACCCACGACACAGCCTGACGGTTAGTTTGTTTATTTCGTCCGCTTGTCTCTGACCTGGCTACGGCCCGATCACTGAGCATAAGTAGCCCTATTAGTGGGCCAACTAGCCAAGAAAACAGATGATCCCCTCCGACAGAGCTCCTATTGTTTCAGTCGGCGGCGAACAATGCCACGCTGTCTGCTCGCCACAGTGGTCGATTCACCCCTGGCTTCAGCCACTGGTCACTACTCTATCAGTCGCAGCCACGGGGAACAGGAGGGCGTTCAGAAGCTACATTGTACATGTAGGACATGCTTGGTTTATGAGCATGATATTGCGTAGGGTTATGACTTCTTCAAAGGCTCCATTCTTTAGGGCTTTATTACTTATTCATGAATGGTACAACACTTTTATTGCTTTATGATCAGGGATTGTTCAGGATCATGCGGTGCAGTGTAGTTTATAAAAGTTTCCGATCTGGTTTTTATGGGAGAGGACGACGAAGCAGTGAAGAAGCATTATTTTGATCATCTAGTTTTTAGTATCTCATTTTGATTATTATTATTTTGTTTATTCTCACTTTCCTGCTAATATCCTTGAAACCTGAGGAAGTTAAGCATATTGATTTACTCTCTGCACAGCATTAAATCCGCTTTTCCTTCACATCCTATGTTTTTAGTTATTTGATGAGTCCTCATCAACTCAGAGTGCAATAATTCATTACAACGTCAGATCACTTGGTGTATCCATAATGTATCCTTTTGTTTTTGATTTCACTGAAGAAGAAATCGTATCTTTTTTATTTAGTCGTAGCCTGAGGCCTGGGCCTATGTTTTTGTTTTGACCGTCATCTGTCACACTTAAAACGTTCATGTGGACTTCAGGATTGGGGGGAAGTCAAAGGTCAAAGGTCACTGTGACCTCACAACACTTGTTTTTTGGCCATAACTAAAGAATTCATACAGTCAGTCCATCAAAGTCTTCACTACATACATTACATGATTCTGGTCAGAGATGGATGGATGTAAACTACACATAATAATACAGCTGCAGTAACAATACTAATGGTACTACCACAACAATCAATATTATTAT
Source organism: Hippoglossus hippoglossus (assembly GCF_009819705.1). Taxonomy (NCBI): domain Eukaryota; kingdom Metazoa; phylum Chordata; class Actinopteri; order Pleuronectiformes; family Pleuronectidae; genus Hippoglossus; species Hippoglossus hippoglossus. Next base: position 16,434,977 of record NC_047161.1, read on the forward strand.
AATATGAAGGGCTGTGGCTAAGGGGGTAGAGCGGTCATCCTCTTACCGGTGGGTCAATCTCATAGAGAAAGTGCTGCACGTAGATGCACTGTACGAATGTGTGTGTGTGAAAGGGTGAATGTAAAACTGTACTTTAAAGCGTCAAATACAGATCATTTACCATAATTCATTTTGTTGTTGTCTCAGTTCAACTTTAAAACCTAAAAACCTGTGTGTGTGTGCACATCATGTTTATGTACGTCATGTGTGTGTGCTCATGTATTATGTAGTCATTTGTTCTGTGTCTAACCATTGTAATCTGCTGTGAGTGTGTTTTGTGTGCTGTGGTCATGTGTGTGCACACGTCCTTTGTCCTGCATGGATGAAGTCACATGTAGTCGGTGCAGTGTGTCTGTGCCTGTGTGTGTGTGTGTGTGTGCGCGTGAGATCATCTTGCCAGCACATCACTCAATCACAGCCACATATCACAGCAAATGTTTATCCACTGTTTTACACCTGTATGAGATTAAACTCTGAAGGCTAATCTTAATTCCCGGTAATCTGAGACTATTCTACGGCTCATGTGACGTCAGGGTTAATGCCGCGCTGATAAATAGCAGCAGCCTGCTAATAGATTACCCAATTCTCTCATGTCAAATCAAATACCACAGCCCACAAATACACAAGCTTCGCCTGCATTTGCTTCTCTGTGCCCTTTAGTCAGCTCGGTTCTCTTCCATTCAGTCGGACTGATGTAAAAGACAAGTGGGGACTTTTAATCAGCCAAGCAATCAGATGGCAGCAGATAAACAATTATCATGAAAAGCTCCTCAAACACATTAACAGGGAGTTTAATAAGGCCTCTAGCTTGCAGCCGTATTCAATTTATACACAAGTACGGTAAGAGAAACTGTGAATTAGTTGTTTATACTTTTTGACTCATAAGTGTTAGAGCCACTTACAGGGAAAAAAATTGGGATATTTCGAGGATACAGTCAAAGATTAGTTCTACATCAATAAACTCACAAATTTATAAGAAAAGAGTTGTAATATTATACAAATAAAGTAATTATTTTGATTGTAAAGTTGTACATTACGACAACAAAGCCATAATATTATGAGAGTAGAGATGAATATTACGACTTTGCAGAAATGATGACTTTATCCTCATAATATTGTGAAATTAAGGATATAATTTTAGCCTGTGTCATTTTAGTGGAGGGATATCAGAAGATCAATCCGTTTCCTGTTTCAAAATGAGGAATGTGGAGTATTTTGTTAAGTTACACTTTAGTATAAGTTTCACAATTAACAAAATATTCAATCTTTTGTCACATCAGCAGGACGTAAGATTGTGAAAGAAACTATCTATTCTGAGGAAACAACCACATGGACTTTGAGGAGGTCGCCTCTGGGGAGTAAACGTTTTGTAAAGGTCAATGTGAGGGTATAGCTGGTTAGAGGTTCTCCTTGGTGCTCATTTCCTTTTTTCCATCATTGTTGTAATATTTAGACTTTTTGGTCATTAAATCATGACTTTCTTCATATGACATTCTTAAATTCCTAAAACACTCACTGTAAAAACAAATGTGTCACAGGTCGGAGAGGACCCACGCGCAGAATCACAAGGCTGAGAGAACAGTGACGTTACTAAGGTTTCAGAACAATGCATGTGTTCCAAAGTCCAAAACCAAAACACTATCCAAACAGCAGGTAAAGGTTCAGAATCTGTAAAAGGGGTACAGGTCAAAATCAATTCTTACAGACTGGCGAGATACAGAAAGCAGGCAGAAAGTCAAACAACAATGTGGCAAACTGCAAAGATGAACTGGTATACTGGTATATATACTGAGGAGTAAACAAGCAACAGGTGTGCGGTAGAAAGGGCAGGCAAGCAAATGATAGGCTGACAGGCAATGCAGAGGAGTGACCGTGGGTGTGGATGATGTTTTGGCGGGAACAGCTGGCAGGTGCTGAGTGGGGAATGAGCAGAGGGGTGTGTGCAGGAGCAGCAGCAGGAGGGTGGGGTTTAGGAGAAGAGCAGGAAGTCCAGCCGAGTCCATGGCTGTGTCCTAAATCACTAACAGATCACTATGTAGTGAGCTCGCCATTTTGTTGATGTGTCCGAATGCTTAGTGAAGTTTTTGATACCCTATGTAGTGCACTTATTGTTGCCCAGAATGCATCAGGAAAAATATTGTATTGTATTGTATTATACAACCGATGGTCACTAACGGAGCAATATCTACCATCATGCATTGCGCTCGTGACGGAGAGACAAGAGTAGCGAGAGCAGTAGGAACAGCCCGACCTGTCCTATAAATGTTAATGGAGGCAGCGCATCACAGCACAAAGTGCAGGGAACAAGTTCATTTCTTCATTTAGAGATTGTCATTCAACATGTTTTTTTACCTTAAATTATTAATACTAGGTGTTAAATAAACATTTAAAATTTACTGTGGGATTTTCCAACCGCCGACGTGTTTGTTATAATATATATATATATATTATATGGTGAAGTAGGGAACAGTGAATGATTCACAAGCCATGTGATTTCAGACACAGCCGATGACAAACTGTGCCTTAGTCTTGTCAGGTATATTGTCATCCACAGCGGTGGTAAAGACAAAAACTCCCATCATCCCACACTGCTTTACAACATCTTTTGTTATTGTTTTGAATGAAAGGCCGCCAGCAGTTACATATTAAATGTTTAATGTGGATGTTTTTACTACTGACTCTTGTGCAAGCGCATGTGGCTCTTAATGTGATTTCATTAAAGGGAAGAGAATAAAACATTGAATATGCTTTGGAAATACCAGTAAGGACTACAGCACACAAAACCACAAATTTCCACCATTACACAATAAGACAATATGAACTATGGTGTTGCGGTTAGGACAAATCCCCTGAAACTAATGAAGCAAAAATACATTACATCCTCTCCCCGTTCTTTCTATCTGTGGCTCTTAACTCCAACTCTATGCGTTATTAATGAAAAACAATTTACAAATGTATATTCAAAATTTATAATTGGGCTAAATAATTTCCTAAAAAAGCTGGCTGCTGTATTTTTTTTTTTTTTTTTTTTTAATCAAATCCAACTGGAATAAATAATGCATTTGCTGGGAACTATTTTCAGCTGCAGATTTGACTCTAATGACGGAGAGTGCATGTGGGATCAACGCAAAAATAAACTGCGGCGCGCATGTTCAGTGAAATGAAAGAACGGGTCGCGTTGCAATGATGTGGCTCACTGTGGGTTTTAAGCAGTTCAGGGCAACAATCTGTTGACATTTAATGTTTGTGTGTGTGTGTGTGTGTGTGTGCGTGTGTGTGTGTGTAGAGGGACAGGTGTCGCTGTATATGACATGTGTGTTGCCCTGTGTCGTCCGTGTATCCGCCACTGTCCCCACAAAGCAGGAGAAAGTGTGTGATGTGTGAGTTCAGCATCTCTTTTCTTCTCCCTGTCCACTTCACTCCTTATCACCGGAGCTGGAAAAGTTCAAGTCAGTTCTTGCTTCTCACAGGAACGCTCGTCTTTTTTTACTCACACACCATCTCTCCATTTCCCTGTCCTTCTCTTTTTCTGTCAACCCATTTTGTGCTCCGGCTCCCCGTTTCCTCATTCTGTGCGCACGTGTACACACACACACATAAACACAAAAAGACTCACACACACACACAGTAATTTACAGCAAGCTCCATTTAAGAGATAACTTGATTTTGAATCACAAGAATGAGAAAGAAAGTGGTTTAGCTTTGAGTTTCACCTATTTGGACTGACTGTGCACACACACACACACATAAAGGAAGAGAGAGAGGGGGAGAGACCACTTCAGCCTCCATTTTCAAAGCTGGAATCTGAATGTTTAATCATTCCCAGCTCTTTGCCGAGAAGATGCATGAATTTTTCACAGTCAAGATAAGGGAGGGTGACGGGAAACCTGGGTAAAAGCAGGCCAACAATAACACACATGACGTGGGACATGAAAAAGATGACGCACAAATGGCCATTTCTGTTTTCTGGCAACGATTTGTTTACATTTTATTATTTTCCTGCTCTGCCAATATAGTCTCTGACTTTCTATTTTTTGTAAAAACACATATCTTGGGTGTGACATTGCCATGAGCCATGTACTCATCAGATCTTATGACTTCAGCCGTCAGCATCACACCAGCTGTCACAATATTTCTGTGATACATATATGTATATATGTATGTACTGTATATATAATATATATATATATATATACACACCTATATATATATATATATATATATAAATATATTCACCTATATATTTACACAGTACGAAGCTGATCTAGGTTTAGTTTAAAATGAGGGAGCTTTCATCACTGCCACCAGAGCTGACACTCTGCAAGTGACACTGAGCATATACTTCATTAGTGTTGAATATTAAAACATTCACACACACACACACACACGTTCTTAATCATGACTCTACAAACATACAATAATTTACATGAGCATTCATTTACATTTTATGCATAAACACTGTAAGTCATATGTTTGTTTATACACGATTACATGTGCATAGACACACATCTTCCTGTTACGCACAGGCACAAACACACACAGTGACGGCACCAACACATTCAATGTATTGTCCCCAGGGACATAATAGGCCATACTGATTGAGCCTCCACTGGGAGGTTATCGACAATGAATGCACAGTGCACTTTCAACACACACATGCATGCACGCAAACACACACACACACACCATGCATGTATTCATAGATCTTGTGCCAACTCTGTTCCAGTATAAGGCCAAGGCTCCTTTCTTCCTTCAATCTATTTACACTACATGTTCCTTCACCCTTCTCATTGAGCCCTTCAACAGCTAAACGCAGGCAGAAAAACTCTGCATTGCTTTGCCCGGTTGCATTAAAACCTCTCCTGCTCTTAAAAATTGCTGCACTCTGATTGGCTGGAAGGTGTGGATTAAAGACACCTGTGATCTAGGTGTCTCTTTGCTGTTCTAAATGATTGTGTCCGTGTTAAACTGAAGGTAAAGACAGTTGAGCCTAAACTCAGAGTTGGGAGCTAAGATTATTGGTGTAACTACCACAACCACAAATGTGTATCATATTTGATTTGTGGAAGTATAAATCAATTTAAGAGGGAACATCTCAGCTTAGAGCCCTCTGCCTCTTGTTGGGGGTTTTCCAGCCCACACGTCATCCATTATAATCATGGTATGTAGAACGTGTCAGGTATTATCTCGCAGGTTCATTGCATGTCACGCTGCAGAAGTTAGGTCTGATAAAAATCTAGGTTGCTATGTTTGTCACACTGTGTATTCTGGTGAATGATATATTTGTAGAAATGTAAATGTCCGTACTTTGTTTGTTTGTTTGTTTGTTTGTAGGGAAAATAATATAAAAACAACTTAATCGATTTCTACGAAACTGGGTGGAAGGATGCGGTATGGGTCAGGAAAGAACCCATCAAATTTTGGTGCGGATACAGATCAGGGAGCGGAAGCACACTTTTTTTTTTCACTTTGTCAGGAGAAAAGTGAGGAGAGCTACTGAACGCATATGTACATGAAACTTGGTGAATGTTTGGAAGATGGGTCAAGAAGGAACCCTTTAAACTTATTGATGGATCCGGACAAAGTAGCGAATAAGAGCGAGACATTTTTAACACTTTCTTTTGGGTTTTGACCTTTTCACCAAGGAAGGATTTGTGGATCTTAATGAAAACAGTTATTTCAGGGCACATCTTTCTGGCAAAGGCCCAAATTTGCACGTTATATTGGGACCATGCGACAAAAGATCTTTTGTTATGTAATGAAAAAACATGAAACCTGACTTTATAATTAATTTGAGCTGGTACCAACCTTTTAGCTTTGAATACAACTAGCTGGCCTACATTACCCTTATCCTGCTGTTTTGTAAGTAAAAAGATATGAAGGCCGATCTTCTCAGTAGACACGGCAGTGTTGTTATCTGTTTCCTTCTCCCTCTTTGTGCTGTTTTTCATATATTATGTTCTCCCCACTCTCTCCCTCCTTCACACACTCATACACACTTTGCCTCCTGTTAACAGGCACAGAGACAGACAAGCTATTGCCAATTCATTAGGTCTCATCTCTCTCTCTCTCTCCCTCCCCCCTCCCCTCTCTCTCTCTCTGTCTCTCTCTTGCTCTGTCACTCTCTTCCTCTTCTCTAATCTCAGTGGGAAGCCCTGGAATTAACCGCCAGTTTCAATCAAGTCCAGCCAGATTCACCCTCTTCTGTGACCAGTGACCTGCATATTACACACACACACACACACACACACACACACACACACACACACACACACACACACAGCAACCCCCTCACTTGCTTAGTAAGAGATCAGGAGGTGAACTTCACTGTTTGTGTTGACATGTCACACAACATTCTGGCAGTTACGAAGGGAGAATTTTCATTTAAATCCTCAGTGTGTAGTGTATGTGTGTACATCATGTGATATGTTTGGCTGTATTTTTTCATACAAATGTGTGTTTGAGAGCAGAGCTATCTTCCCCCAGTGGAGATCAATTAAATGATAGTTCTGTGTTGAGTCCATTTTCCAGCAGCTTGAGCAATGTTTATATGTACTGCACTGATAAAACAAACTGTTAAAGAGCAGTGTGTGTATATATATATATAAATATATATATATATATATATATATATATATATAAATGCTTGTATGTATATTGCATACATTGCATTGCATGTATATTATTTGGAACTGTCAACTGTCAAACACTTAAAACGGTGCAGCAGCTTCTCATCTGTTTAATTCATACAGGGAAAGTCAACTAAGCACCAGTTTGTGCCACTATGCACTAATTTTCTTCATCCAGCCAGAACATTTTAGGAAGTATGTTTATTTGCCTTCTTTTCAAGAGTTAGATAAAAAGACTGATGACACTTCCATCTCTCCATTGAATATGGATTAGCAGCCAGGATGAGGTTACCGGAGCATAAAGACTGAACTAAACAGTCAGCCTGACTCTTGTGGCTTTTGAATTTGTGTGTTCCTTCCGAGTGTGAGATGACTCTGCCACTGTCATTTTCAATTTTCTCATTTAACTTTCCATGAGAAAGAAAATGAGTTTATTTTTCCAAATCTTTTGAATTCTTGCCTTACAGATGCACTCCAGTGAAATATTATTACATTTGTATCATATTGAACAACAGATAGGACATCACCACCAGTTTTGCCTTATAATGAGGTTCGCCAACACTTTATACGACCTAATCTGAGTAAAACTTACTGAACCTTTTAGACCCTTTGTTTGGCAAACGCCCACATTATTCAAACTGTAAATCATTCTAACGCAGATGTCGACTATATCGTTTTTAATCTTAAGGCCCAGGCCCGATGACCCTGATGACATCACTGGGGTTGTATAATTTGATCATAGCTCCTCCAGAGCCAAGAAGAAATTACACAACACATATTGTAGCGGAGTGGTCCTTCCCATGGCAAAATGAGCAGCTTCACTGTTTGGTGCCTCAGTAACAATTGATGAAAACACGTTTTCCCAAAGCCAATGTTCCGAAGAGGCCATGATCCTGCCAGAGACCGGATTAACTTCTCCCAAAACACAGAAACAGGAATTGTTGCTTTCACATTAAAAGTGATGCATTCAATTGCACATGCTGCATGGGGGACTGATTCACATTTTTTCACCAAAATCTGAAGGGATGAAGATGAAACGCTCTTCTTCAGGGAGGCAGGAACAGAGAATTAGCCACGCTTTCAGAGTATTTTATTATCCATCCCTGCATACAGTACAACACGCTGCTTTCTTATCGTGGAGTATTTGCTGAGACGAGAGGGTAATAGCTGTGTCAACACTGCGGTTGCCATGGAGACAGCAGGGTTTCCATAGCCTCGCTCTCTTTCCCAGTGACCCAGTTTTTTCTCGTCGCTGTGGCATTGAAACCCTCCAAGAGCCCTCAGCGCTTCACTCCTCTGCCTGCTACCTAGCCATTGAATCCAGCTGACTGATGTATAATTTGAATAAGTGCTACGCGTGTCATGGGCGTCAAGTCGACACGCTGCATCTGGTGGCTCTGTAGAGGAAGCAGGGACGGCATCGATCGGTGGAGTGCATTTGTGCCTCTTCAGCTCGACTGGACGCGTTGTTGTTGAAGATAAAGTCTTGGAAACCCTGTTTACTTTCTTTGTTAACAACTGCTCGATGTAAATTAATTAAACTAAACTAAACAAGTTTTGTATTTTGCCAAGCTGAATAAGACCATTTGTCCCTTCAGTGCGTGTACCATGCAGACTATTCTTTGCAACCAAATTAAATACAAGAAATCCAAGAGCCAACTTGTTCTGCTCACCTATTTTCTTGTACTTTTTCGTATAAAGAAAATCCCTGTGTCTGTGCTTCAGGGCTGTTGTACGAGTTATGTCCAGGTAGTCTGATCACCAGTTTACTGAGATGTACAAAAAGATGTTTTTCCTGAATCTATATTGTATGATTTAGCAGCATGTACTGCACACTTCAGTGTCTATTGAAGGTAACAGCACACATGGACAAGAGGTGGGTTACACCCTGGACAGGTCGCCAATTAACCTAACCCCAATCTGCATGTCTCTGGACTGTGGGAGGAAGCTGGAGAAAACCTACACAAACACCGGGAGAACATGCAAACTCCAAGACCCCTGGTACCAATCAGAATCAGAATTTATACCATTCGGCAGCAGAGCTACCCCCTGCACCACCGGCTGACCCCTGACTTACTTCCACATGCTCGTCACTGCTGCTTCACAAACATATAAACAGTGTCACTCACACTGTATGACAGCAGACTTGACTCATCCAATATCTCTGGTCGTGACAAAAATCCCCGATCAGCCAGAGTCAGAGGCACAATTCCCTTCTGACCACTCTGAGCACATTCACTCTCTGTGGTTAAAACTCCAAGCTTCAAGTCCATGATGTGTTAAAGAGATGTTTTTTATTATCTCCAAATGGTACTGTATGTTCAGTTCACTAATTAAAGGCATCTCACAGTGACCAACAGTCTGCCCTCTGGATATTTGTAATTTTTCACAGATCATCTGACTGACATGGATCATTATGTTGTAGTTTCCCCTCCCCTCTTCTTTGAATATTATTGGCCTTGTCACTTGACTCTTTCTTCCTTTGAAAGAAAAACATCTAAGACTCTATAACTGATGTTATTATGTGAAACCTTATTTGAACTCAGACTTACATGAAGAGTCTGCCTGGTGAAACAATTACTGCGCTGAAGAATCGGACAAAAATGTATTACTTTCTGAATTCTAAAACCAAGAAAGACACTAGAAACACTTACTCACTTTATCGTTGAGAGTTTGATGAGACAATTGATTCCACTTCTATATTTGTATGATCATAAAGGTGTTCATCCTGTAACCTCTATAATCAGATTCTGCATGAGAATACAGAGAATCTGTAGAGAGGAACAAGATTTGGACGCTAGAAGTCAATGTGATTAAAGAAACTAGTTGTGCTGTAAACAGTGTACAGTGGACGGAAAGTCTGGGCCACTGCCCCCAGAGGCTAATTCGTCCTATATCGATAGCCGATGGGCTCCGGGATTGTGCAGTCTGAAACCAGTTATCCTAGCTTAGCATGAAATGGAAAAAGGGAACAAGCTAGTGTTGCCAACCGTCCCGTAAAATACGAAACCGTTCCGTATTTGGTGACAATGGGGGATTTGTGTGACATAGATGTGGGAAACCCTCCTGCTCTGTTATCCCTGTTTCACTTCCCCAAACACAGACTGCGCTTCTCATTGGTACAGATGTGTTCAGTGAGTCAAGGCACACGTCACAACCAATGAGAAGCATGAGTGATAGTGTTGCTACGTCACGGCTCACGGTGGTGGGATATTTAAAAATGTTCTCTTACCAGCGCAGTCAGCCGGCTAAACAGAGAAGAGATTGCAGAAATACAGAAGAGATTGGGAAAACGATTTTCGATGTTTGGGATCCGTGGGCGACGATGTCTACAAGGCCAACTGCACCGTCACGGAGGAATTTGTGACATTAAACAACATGCATCCGGAGAAAAGAGCTGTGAGAGGCTGCAGAGCGCACAGGGAGCCTCTTTTGTAATGCCATGACAACTAGTCCATTAATATCCATGGCTTATGTAGAATTATGTTTATTCAAGTCCTCTAAAAACATAAATATTAGATAAACAACTATATTAAAGTGCTTATTTATAAAGCGAGCGACACACAGAGGTTCAGTTCTTGGTCTGGCTTTTATAATGTTATTAAAAACCTCAATGCAATTTTTAATGAGTTTGTTTTTTTCTGGAACAGAAGCTCGAGGTTCCACGAACTTAAGTTCTCTATTAATCATCTCATGCTCATATGAGCATATTTCGCAAAATGTCATTCACGAGATTTATTAGATTCTTTTTGACGTTGGGGAGCGACGCCTGCGAGCTAGTTCAGGCAGCCATCTCGAGGTGCGCTGCTCCAATCATGTGACATACACCACGTGACATAACTCACTCTCCACAATCATCTATAATACACACTCACCTTATTAGTCTATTTAAGCAGAGACATTTTCCCATCACTCCCTTTGCTTGCCCCACTGCTGCAACAGTATTGCTGCCAGTTGCTTCAGCCCCTCCACCACCCCAGCATCCACCTGTAGGCTCCGACAGGGGGGGGGGGGGTTACAAGTATTTGCTCATCACTCCCATCATATCTATGTAATCATATCGGGGGGGAGTGATTGAGTCGGAGCCTAAAAGCCAAACACTGACATGTTCTACTGTTGCAATAAACGTTTGAACATGAGTTGTCTGACTGAAATATATTAGTGGTCAAACAACAAGAACATTCATGGTAGTAAGTTTAGTAAGTAAATGTTTGGAAAGCAAATTTAAATGGATTTATCAACTAAAAATAAATGAGTTGTCAGATCAAATCTGTGAATCAGTTGAAAGACTGTCAACTCTTACTTCTGGTATGAGAGGAGCATTCTTGACATTTTTTTATTCCCCAACTCCAATGGTCAGTTTCACCATCGGTGGCCGGTGATTGCTGTAAAAAAATGTTGAGTTACCAGAATAACGTGAAAAATCTGTCCTGTCTGTCACTCCCTCTCTCTCTCTCACACACACACACACACACACACACACACACACACACAACACACACACACACACACACACCGCTGGCTGTGCTGCAGCAGTAGCTCTGTGGCTGTAGGTTTTGGCAGCGGAAACCACCAGACAGACACTGTTTTTGTTTTGCTTTCATGCAATCCCCCTGCATATTTTTGTGCGGCCTTCTCTTGGAAGGAAGTAGTAGGCGGAGAAAAGACAACATAATTTAGATTCCTCCTCATTGAAAATCAAATATCTGTGGAGCGGAGAACATGTGGTTTTTGTAACACTGTGACCTGCATGGAAATGGGATCACAGTCAGAATGGGGACACTCAGCTGCTGCTCAGCTCTCCACCTGTCAGCCGTGCTGATTATTGCTGTATTTGCAGAGTTTATTTCGGAAAACTGACATTAACACTCAGTCACCACTGTGTGTTAAATCTGCACTATGAGTGTGTGGCAATACAAAATGTGACACCCATCTTCGAACACACAAAAACTTAACAACTATCTTTTTAATGCTGAACCTCTCACATGCATGAAACTCACACGAGTTCTTACAAAGACAAATGTATTACAACTCACAGAAACACACAAAGACTCCTAAGGCGTCTTTCCTCTCACATATGGTGGATAAGACCCCTGGCGCTCTTTTGCCGAAAGGGTCTTCCATTGCTCCTCTGCCTTCATACTGCATATTCCCTTTTTATAGATTAACACAATTGATCACAATTAGTCAATACTGGAAGCATATAATTCACGTGTACAATCCAATACTTAGTTCATACCTGTTGCACAGCACTTGTTTGCCCTTTGGATTCCTGAACAAATCAGAGATGGGTGGCAATTCAGGAGTCTGGACCAGGTTGCAGAGAAATAATTCAAAGATTAGAAGAAGGAATAATCAATGTAAACTAAAGTAAAGTAGTTATTATTATTTCTGCCTATCCATTTTATCATCCTGTGACTTTTGACTGACCCACTTGAGGAATCCCGGCCCTCAGGATGGGAACCGCTGATCTAAAGAAAAGCATCTGGACAGAAATAGAGTTTGCTGCAGAAATCCGAGGAGTGAACAAGCAGAGGAAACAGTTGGGAAAAGGACTACAGCTCAAGAGCAGAGATTAATAAGAATAATCTAATTTACACTGCAAAGACAGTCCGGTGAAGAGTTTTCAGATTTAGCTCCCGGGGGGGCTAATCAGGTGATCAGTTGGAACAATCCAGTATCATAGATTTTGCTCTGAGAGTTTCTCTCTCTCTCTCTCTCTCTCTCAGCACACGACCTAGAAAATTTAGCTGGGATGGCAACTTTCTAGCAATCTCCTGGAAATCTTAGGAGTGTTTATCCAGCCTTTGGCACCATTAGAGGTGCCAATCCTCCTGTGCACTGATCCCTGATCCCTGTGCTGACACTCACCAGGCTCTGTAAGAGGGGCTGAAAGGAAACCAAAAAACAATGGAAGCCTTCTGAGCACAGCAGCACTAGTTTGGCAGAAAGAGACCCAAACAAGTAAAGAGGATCATGAATGGGAAGATAGGCCGCTGACCTTTTGCACAGACATTTGCACTCATCAGACACATGTCTTGTCAGAGTGTCGTCAGACAAATTCCTCAATCTGCTTTACGGCAGTCTTAAACAGGACCCTTGTGATTTCTTTAAGGTAATTTAATCAATTCAATCAGCTCTATGGCTGACGTTCATTCCTCTGCATTCATAACATAACTCACTCTCCTCAAGTGTTTTTTTGTTTCATGTAACTTTCCTTACATTTCTTCTCTCTCCTGCTGTTTCTCCGACTCTGTGTGTTGCCTGTTTTTTGGCAAATTCCATAAATTCCCTGCTCAGAACGCACTGAAAACACAGTGAGTTTTGTTGACTCCTGCCTGTGGAACGTACACACCACACAAGGAAAACATGGGAAACTAAGGCCCAACAGTCCCATTAAATTCAGCTGCAACAAACTTCACACACACTCATGGATATCAGATCCTAAATATGAATTATTCCCTTGGAAAATCTTGAATATCTCGTAAAGTTTAAAAATTCCTGGATCCGCAAAACAACTATTGGATCTTCCCTTACCACTACCGCATCCTTCCTCCAAGTTCCATGGAAACATGTTCAGTTATTTTGATGTAACCTTTCTCACAAACAAACAAACAAACAAACAAACAAACCAACAATTAAAAGGACAGTGGTGAAAACATAACCTCCTTGGCGGAGGTGTAATAAATGGAAAATGCCAGAGCTCGGGCACTTTTCTGCTGCTCTTTGACCATTGGACCAAAAACCTTGGGATGTGATGCACTGGCAGCTCAGGTGAACCATGAGTCGAGATGTGTCGGCTGCTGTCAGTGATCAACTCACAACCTCAACATGATGAAATGCTCAGAAAAAAATGTTATGTTACAACATTAGCATATGGCAACTGATCTGAAGACCAGGTGACAACAAAAAAAGGTCCAGAACAAGAAAGTAAGGATACTTTGAGTTCAGATCTTTTGTCAAAACATGTCACAACATTTTGTCATCTACATAATTTGGTGATCTGATTCACAGCTTTCTGTCATTTATTTAGTTGTACACAAAAAAATGGATGTAACATGGCCCCATACTTTTGGCCATCACTCAGTAACCTTGACTGCAAAACACAGTTTGAAGATTCAGGTGATTTTTTTGTACATTTTATTGGTTTTAAGGACGTTGGTGCAGTCGAGGATCGTTTGAATTTACGTTTATGTTCAAAAGTAATGAAAGGTTGAAAAGGTGAGAAACAAATAACAGTTGCATTACTGCTATAGCTTCAAGGTGACAAAGACATATTCAAATTAAATTCAACAGGAGGGACAACGCAAAGAAAAGTAAAACTACATTTTCACAGTGACCTGCACTGAAAAAATATGAAGTTAACCGTCAAGTGTTAGAGCACTGAGAGTGTGTGTGTGTGTGTGTGTGTGTCTCCACCTCGTCTAAACTTCCTCAGCCTTGACTGACGCTTGCAGGGTCTATTCCCTGCAGCTTTGAAAAACACATTCCATTTTAATGTAGCAGCAACTCACAAGGTCATTTGTCACTGGATAATGACAAAGCAAACCCAAAGGCATTTCACTTTCTACACACGCATACACAGCATGTGTGCTCGTGAAGAAAGTGAGGTGAGCGGGGCGGTGAGTTCATGGACTTTTCCTGAAGTCTTAAGACGTGATCAGATGCTGCTGTCGGTGGAGCGGGGACGGAGTGTGTGAGGTGTTGTCGGTGGTTTGAGTGCAGCAATACTCAAATATGCTAAGAACTTTATATCTCCACGCCCACATAGAGGTTTACAAGGTAGCAAATCGCTATCAATAAAGCTGATGCAATCTTATGTGGAGGCGATCTCAATCACATCCAATGAAGGTTGCATATCAAAATAAATATGTGCTGTGCAAATCCCATGTGACAAACATGTTGTTGAACATTGTCCACCCGCCAGGCTGGCTGCACGTGAACTAGACGAAAAGATCTGTTTGTCGTTTTATTGCCTTTGTTACGTTGTATTCTGCACATATCGTTCCATCGTTTCCTGACAACTTACATAACGCCGCTAAGGAGAGAGATATTTATAATTAGAGCACGAGGCCTCCAACCTCCAAACTGTATCCTCCGTTTCCTCATGGGCATCGATGTTGCAAAACATTGTCTGAAAATGTGTGGGCGGGTGTTTGTGTATGATCATGAGTGAGCCTGTGAAAATAGGCATGTATGAACTCATGGGATATTGATGCAAACGTGATTTAACGGATCTCTTCCAGCATGACCCTGTCAGGACTGTAGACCTCGTGGGGACCAAAGTCTGGTTCTAATGAGGAAAAAACTTTTCTGAGGTCCTGCTTGAGTGTAGTGGTAAACTGTGAATGAACTGTAGTTAGGTTCAGGTTAGGGTTAGTCATGAATTGGTCGTGATTAAGGTTAGGGATAAGGTTTTGGTTAGGCTGGCCATATTGAATGCAAGTCGATGCAAAAACCAAAAGGAGAGCTGCACAAAATGGTGTGTGTTTGCTTGAGTGTATCACTGTGTTTGTGTGTGTGTGTGTGTGTGTGAGTGTGTTAATCCTGGCCAGACCTATTTGCTGGCTGGGCTGGTAAGAGGGGCATGTGGACGGGGTGGCACACAAAGTGCCCTTGTTGGCAGGACTGGCATAAAGACAGATTACAGTAAAGCAGCAGCACAGTTGATACCCAGCCTGAGCTGCTCTGAATATGGCCGCTGTTTAATGAAACTGACTGGTCTGTACTGGTCAATACTGCTCCCAAACAGTCTGTATCCATCTGTACTGGTCTGGCTAGGTTTGGGCTACTTCCTCCATGTTTCCCCCGATGTGCTCTTTTAAAATATGCTTTAATTTGATGCAGTTGTCACATCCACCTCACCAGATATTCCTGTGCGCTCCTTTTAAGATGCTTTAAAGCTGATTGTAAGAAACCTTCTGGCTGAGTGATGGACCATTAACGACTGCTTCATTCAAGGCTGACTCATACAACCAATTACACTTCCATTATCAGACAGACAAATAGTCCTCAGCTTTTCTGAATGACTAAAGAAAAATTACTAAAGGTCATCATTCAAAGGTAAGGACAGGATTGTAAACAGCAAATCATTCATCATAATGTTTTACAGGGGTCTGCAAAAAACAGTTACACATTTATTCCGCTACCTATTATAAATGGTAATTGGTCTGTATTTAAACAGCACTTTTCTAGTCTTGATCACCACTCAAAGCTCTTTACGGTGACATTTTACCATTCACACACACATTCATACGGTGCATGTGTGAAGCACTTTCTCTATCACACTGTCAGCACAGCCGTCAGGGGCAATTTGGGGTTAGGTATTTTGCCCGAGGACACTTTGGAACGCGTAATGGGGGGGGGGGGGGGGGGGGGACTGGCATCAAAGCACCAATCCTCTAGTTAGTGGACAACCCACTCTACCTCCCGAGCCAAAGCTGCCCCTGATATTATACTATATCAGCTCCATTGTGCAGCATCGCTAGAATAAAGGACATTCATTTTAATTGCAAGCATAGTTGTTTTTCCCAGGATCATAAATGTACAGTCGCGTCAATGTAATATTTCCAAATAGTGCAACACGTACAAAGATTAACACTGGGTTTGGTTCTCTAAAGCTGCTTTCAGACATGCACTGAATTACAGATGATCTCCTGTATGTGTGAACGCAAACGTCCGAGTGACAGGCTCAGGATATTCTCCACAGTCTCCTGCTAGTAGAAACGGAGCTGAGTTGAGAACACAGCAGGAGATCCTATGGAGGATTCGCTGTGCGTTGATGACGCTGCTAACATGCAAAACTGAAAGCTGACAAAAAGAACACAAATATCTCAGGATGAAAATGCGGTGCCGTACACGCAGAACGATGAAAATGTCAAGAGTTTTGTTGGTGATGAGGACCGACGCCGGTGTCGATGTGCTGCAAACAAAAACAAATCTCTGCAGCGGAATTTGAACGTCACGTCCTGCGTCAACCTGCCGCACCCCCCCCTCGCCTGAACACTCCGGAGATTTCTGCTGCGTTGTTCATGTGTGAAAGACAAACTCCGGAGAAAGTCCAGACCCACTTGTGGACATCCTCTGGAGTGAGTGTCTGAAAACATCTTTGTGGGCAGAAGTTCACACCCTCTGTGATGGTTTTACAGTGTTAGCATTCCCGTGATGCATTTACAGTGCAAGGGTTTTTACTGTGAAGCAAAAAAATATATATTTTCAACAGGTCAATGGAAGTTAGAGATTGTGAATAATAGTATAGAGGCACAGAGATGTCCCCTGTGACTATCCCTGACAAAATGTTGTAACGCCAGTGCGGTGGAGGAGGAAGCTGAGAGAACAGCGAACAAAACGAGCAGAGATGTTGGAGCCTGGTCTATTTTCAGTCACTGCAGAGAGTGGAATTGTAGTTTTTTTTTTGGGGGGGGGGGGGGGGGGGGGAGTTGGAAAACATCATGGTTCACCAAACCCAGGTGTCAAAAAGCTGCTTTCAAACAGCAGCAGGTGCAGTGAACATCTTTCTTTAAATTAGAAATAAAGCCTCTAGCACATTCTGAAACACTGTATTAACATCCTGCTGCGTCTCCCACAGGGATCCTTGTTCATTTTGACCTTACGATAGGATGATGTGTTTTTATGTGAGGTAATATCTCACTTAATAGAGCTGTATTGCTCAGGGTTATCTTTTTCACCTTAATGTACGATACAGATGAGTGTGATAAAATGTGAGTGAATAGGTGATTTTAAAAGAAATTGTGGTGGACGTTCATCTTTCAAATCCATGCGAGAAAATAACGGCCCTTGCTGTCTGTGCGTCAAGGGTTATGTCCGATCTTAAGATACATGAAAGTGCAGACATTAATGCACACACACACACATACACACATATAATACACACACTATAAAAAGAGGGAAAAAAAGTCTAAATCTATACCAACCCCCCCCCCCCCCCCCCCCCGGGAGTTTCATCCCCTAGATACGTGAGCGCCATTTGAAACGCTGGATCCACACACACAGGCTCACATCCGCCTGGATACGTGAGCGCCATGTCGAATTCATGACGGTTGTCATGGTGCCCACATAGCAACCGGCTATACATGTACCGGCTGCTGCCTCCGGTCGACTCAGCATGGGTGGGGGTGGGGGGTGGGGGGGTTGCTGAAGCTAGGGAAGGGTTGACAGGAGGGTAGAATGACAGTAGAGGGGTTGGAGGTCGAGGGAAACAGAGAGGGATGAACGAGAGGGCTGGGAAAATTGAGGGCGGGGGGGGGGGGGGGGGGGGCAGTTGCATGTCAATTGGTGTTTTTCTTTCTGCGTGTGTCTGAGTTCAGAAGGACAAGGGATCTAAAAGGCTGGGGCAGAGAGAGAGAGAGAGAGAGAGAGAGAGAGAGAGAAAAGAGAAAAGAGAAAAGACAGGGGGTGAAGAAAAAAGGGGATCAGCTGGTCTGTAAACCTCGGAGGACGCGGAGACGGGGCAAAGACAGGGAAGAGGGTGAACTCACGGTTGACAGCTCTGTGAAATGCCATGTGGGTTACAGAGAGACTGAAAGCCAATAAAAGACGAGCACTCCACTCACTGTATCACTGTGTTTTCTGCTATAGCCTCGGAAAGACTGAAGAAATGCAATTGTGTTCACGTGAAAAAAGCACTGATTGAATGCACTGTAATGAAAATAACCATCCGAGGCAACGTGTGTTCTCGTTTTGATGCTTGAAACTATCATTTTTTCCCTAACCCTAACCCGTCCACAGAATCGACCTCATCCTGCCTCGTTTCCACATGCTCAACCGCTGCTTTTGAATTTAGATTTGAAGGCAGAATACGGGGCTGAGGGCTGGATATTTCTCGGCAGAGAGCACTGCATATCATTATGGTGAGTAAGGCAGGCATGTTCTCCTAATTCCTTCTTCTCGGTGGGTTGTGTGAGCGCGGGCAGAGCAGTTCATGGGTAATTGATGTGCCAAGTCTTATTTTGGGAGCTGAATCAAACGACAGGGCTTTACGCATCACCTGGCATAAAAAAATAAATTAAAAAAAAGGAAAAGAAAAGAAAAGAAATGAAAGAAAAATGCAGCACACGCACACTCGTGGAGAAAAAGTACACATATCAACATGCAGACCTCTGCATGAGCGGCTCCGCTTCATGCAGCAGACGTGAATAGACGCACATGCATATACACAGAGCGAGGAGGGGTACACGTGAAGTCGCTCTCTCGCAGAGACACAGGCACACATATATGAATATTTCAGTTGGCTTGAAAACGTGCATCCAACCATCGCCCATCCCCCCACCGCCCGACCAAGCCTACCCCTCAGCCCAAGCCTGCATACAACAGCGCAGGAATAGGCCATAAATGATGGAGAAAGCGCTGGAACGAGGGGGGGAGAAAAAAGGCCGAGATAGAGGGTCTGACGGACCAAATTCATCAGGCGGATGACAGGGGAGGGTGGGAGAGGACGTAGAGGGAGAATATAGACATCAGGGTGGAGTGACAGTCCTGACAGCTCGCCAAGAGTAGTGGGGAAAAGTGAGCTGTTAAATGGTAACAAGTCACAGCAGCTGATGTGCGAAGGGTTTATTTTTGGAACAGTTTCAGGTGAGCGACCGCGTGCTCATCCATCGTTCGCAGTGATTTAGATGTTCCCTCGTGAACAAGCAGCTTGCATCAGTCACAGGGTGTGGAAACAAAATCCTACAAGTGACTATCTTTTCTGGCTCCGTTGTGTTCACACCGGCATCGCTACAGCAAAGCCCTGAAGGGTAACCAAAAAGCAATAGGTTATATGGTTGGAACAAGTGTAGTTTCTTTATTCAGAGGTCAGACCATAAGTAAATGCACCCAAAACGTCAGTAATAATCCCTAATTCATTGTGTACACGTAATAATGGCAGCTTTCAGACCTGCACTGAACTCCAGATAATCTCCTGATATCATCCAGAGAGGCTGTATGTGAGAACACAAATGTCTGAGACAGTTATCAGGAGGTTTTTCTGAGTTCTTCCTAAAGGCCCCTGGTAAATACTCCAGGTGATGTTCCAGTGAGACCATGTGAAATCCCAGCAGGAGATTATCTGGTGGATTCCCCGTTAGCAAGTGAGCGTGTTAATGATGTTTCTCACAAGCAGAATGTATATACGTTGTGTCCTGCCTTCTGCTCGCTGCGCCACCTCTTACCTGCACAAGTCTGGACCCATGAGCGTGGCCATTTTTCGGAGATCTTATCTAAAGAGGACTATTAAGATAAACTGTACTTCAATGTTGAACAAAGTCGATGTGTAACTCGTTAAGGTTGTTCACCTGAGGCTAAATCTGTCGCTTCTTCTGGTGCCAGCCACGTACAGCCCCCCGTAGTACCCTTTCATGTCAGACATTTTGACTTGTCACAGTTAAAAAAAAAATATATATACACATTTTGTTAGTGTTTCAGTAAGTGTGAGCCAGAATGTACAGTACAGGGACCCCTTAAACCCCCCTGAATTGCACTTGTTATAAGCAATGTTTCCTGTGAAAGCGGACACAGAATGTGTCCCACAATCCTGTTGACAAACAAGCAAACAGGGGTGAAAATATAACCTCCTTAGCAGACAATAAAAATGTTGTAACAAATGTAAAACACCTATTAACAGTAATAGGCACATAAAGTGTTGTAGTTTGAACAAACGTCATATTGTGAAGCTGGTGCTGGTATCAGTGGCAGTTGCGTTGAGTTCAGGTCAAGTCAAGCGTATGGGTTTGTTGTATTGAACAGAACAACAGTGGCCTGAAGGGAAAACATTCTAAAGTCAGTACAGCTAAAAGCTAATCTCTGTCACACAATACTCAAATTAATTGTAACACTATTTACTGTTATATTGATTTCATTAATACAGTCAGCATTCGGTTTGGAAAGACATGAAAGGTGTGTCGGTGGGAGAAATCGTGAGATTTTGTCAGTGTCTGATTGAGAGTTCTGGCACGTGGCTCATTGCTGGAGGAAGTACGCACCAGTGAAATAATGAATTATTCATTTCAACCTCGCAAAAATACCAGTGGAAAAGATGAGTTTGTTCATCTTGGGCAAAGGCTTCGCTGAGTAAAGTTTTAACAAACACTTCTGACTCTGGGGGCACGGGGAGCCCCGGGCATGATTTACTAGACGTATGAATTTGGTGACCGCGCTCTCTTCATCTAACAGAGAAGTGGCTCCGCTGACCAATTTCCCAAAACCCCGCTGTGCTTCTTTAAGACACTCACCACTGGCGATAGAGATGTTTCATCTGAAGAGGAGTGAGTGAGTAGGCCTTCATGTGTGTGGGTGTTCATGATGCAAGCTCGTGAAAGCATGTGGCTGTACGGGCTGAAAGCGGGCAGGCTCTACAGCGCACACAGCTGTGGTGGCAATCAAATGACACGGTGCAGAGGCGAATGGATGTAAGTGATCTTGTGACACGAGCAGGACAACTTGTGATTTGTCCGCCGCACATGTTTCTACTCAGCGCAGATTCAGATGGAGCAGAGGGTCCAGATAAAACACAATTCATTGTGTTTGGAAAGCAGGACACACACACACTCATCTGCACTGTGTGGGAGGGGGGGGGGATGCTCAGGAGGCAGGAGTCAAAGTATGAGGGTGAAGCGGGGTCACCGAAGAGTGACACTCATGCACACACGTGTACTGACAAAACAAACACAAGACACACACTCTGCCTTGCACACTGTAGATGTGCCGACCTACTGCAACACATCTCACACACACACACACACACACGTTTGCCGGTGAACCCGCATCTCATCCTCTGCCGCGTTGGTGTTAATCTCTCACTCCATTTGCACTCGTCAGGAGATAACGACATCATTAGCACACATTAGCATGTCTCTGTTATCATTCCCTCAGTGTCCCAGAGTCCCTGTGCGTGTGTGTGTGTGTGTGTGTGTGTGCGTGTGCGTGTGTGTGTGTGTGTGTGTGTAGAGAGCTGTGAATGGGGATGAGGTGTGAATCTGTCACTTCTTTTTCAGTCTGTCACAGAGGTGTGTGTGTGTGTGTGTGTGTGTGTGTGTGAGCCATAACATCCATTTACACATCAGCTGAGATGTTCCACAGCAGAAAGTACTTGTTAATTGCAATCATTACGTGGATGTTCGACACAAGTTTTTTGTCATCGTATGACGATGTCGGCGCTGCATTAATTCTGCAGGTAATTGTTAAAAGCTTTGTATTTACAGAGTGGGGATTAAGATTTTGTTGAATTTCTTTTGCATTAACCAATTAACCCTCCATTCATCTATTATCTATGCCTCTTATCCTTTTACCCCCCATGACTGTGTTGGGGGGGAGCTGGAGTCAATCCCAGATGACATTGGTGCGAGAGGCAGGGTAAACCCAGCGTATAGCAGGGCTGACGTAAGTCTTTTTCCGACACAAAATCTGAAAAGTGTTCTCACATTGGGTGAGTGGGTGGGTACGGACTCTCTCAGGACTTTGCCATTCACAGAAAAGAACGCAGCAGAACATTCTCGTTCAGGAGAGAGGTGGCGTTCTCTAGGAGAGAATCAGTATCAGAATCAGAATCATGGATTTCATACTGTAAACTTGCAAAACCTTTTCTGTGATATTTTTGTGTCACAGAAAATATTCCAACCATGGCAACTCCCTTCACATTTTAGTCTGAATTCCACAGTGAGAGATCCCACCCTGCAGCAGTGTGTCCACATTTCCAAAAATGGTTAGACCCTCAGTGTTTTGTTCAAGGTCACCTGAGAAGATATATTGTACGTTCTGTCAGCCATGCAGCAGAAGGACAGCGCTCTCTCTCTCTCTCTCTCTCTCTCTCTCTCTCTCTCTCTCTTTCTCTCTCTCTCTCTCTCTCTCTCTCTCTCTCTCTCTCTCTGGACCATCCTGGTGCCAAAAAAACAAGACAACGAAGGTGAAATTCAGAATTATCCTGTTGCTGCGGGTTGTTTTCTCAGTCATTCCACACGGGATGAGGAATCAGTCACAGCCAGGACAGACCCAGTGTCGGGATCCCTGTCCTCTACTACATGCTCAGGAATGACCCTAAATAAACAGCTCCATCTGGGACGTGTGAGGATGAGGAATTGGACGCTGGTGATGTGTTGTGTCTGAAAGAGACTTGTGTCAACAGCTGGTGTCCTGTACCTCAAACACATGGAAAGACATTTGCATGCACCTGAAAATGGAAGAGTCAATAAACACAGCGATGGAAGGGTTAGAGTGTCAAGGCTGCGCGTCAGATACACTGAAAATGAAAAGCAGATGACTGTGTCCAAGAATCAAACAATATTTTAGCTTTTTTTGCTTGAAATTTTAGCTTTTAATTCAAGAAAAGAATACATGAATTTATTGTCTGTTTTGCAAAGCCTGTTCAACAGAGGAATGGTGTGCCTTTATTGGTTCCGTCTCGCTGTTTTGTATAAAAGGTACAAAGGCAGATTTATTCATCTTGGTTGTTTGGTTGGAAGCGGAGTTAAGCTACGTCTAAAATCACACACTTGGGTGGGAACCAGTGGTGAAGTACAAAGCCATTTCAGACATGACCCGCGGGTAAAGTCCAAAAGAATTGTGTCCGGTCTTTACCCAGACTTGGGTTGTGCCTTTCACAGAGGCACAACGCAGCGGGAGGTTCTCTGCACAGACGCGTTCACAACAGCAACAAATCCTCCACATTGTTCAGACGAGAGGTGGAGCAGCCGGGTGGAGCAGACAGAGACAGGAAGTAAAGTATTAATTCCGCTGCAGAGATCAAGTGATCATGTTCACAGCACCTCGCCACCGTCGCCGGCTCTTATCACCACAACCTCTCTTGACATCTTCATCTGTGTCTTTTACGTGTATGGCTCCGCTTTTTCACCAGGAGATATTTGTTTTCTTTTTTGTTTCATTTTTGGGTCTGCTTGCTGGAAGTGAATCCAACAGGGGAACTCTTGCATTGTTCTCACATCGGATTCTAGGGACTTTTTGCAGACTTTATACTAGGGGGTAGGCACTGTCACAAATCAGCTGTTCCAGGCAACAGTTTACTAAAGAAATGACTGGCCCATAGACTACAATGGGAAAATACCATTGGCCCATTTTTGGGTGAACGAAATAGGCGAGAGTCTTACGTGTCACCATTTATAACGTTTACCGTTTATCCTTTGCTGGACAGGCTGCCTTAAAAACCTATGTGACATAAATTAAGAGTATACCCACTTCTCCAGGCACAACTACACCACTGGTAGCAACATGCTGGTTTGTTAGGTTACATTCAAACAAGTATTTTAAAAAAGAGAACATTCATGATGGTGGAACGATATTTTTCTGGAGTACAGTATGATTTTGCAGTAGCCTTCTTGGGTTCTTCTGCTGCAGAAGCATTCACTTCCTACTGCCACTCACAATTACATGCCTCTACTCTACCAGGATTCCAGAAAAAAATTTGCAACAAATGTGGGTGTATGGAACTGCTGCATCTTGGCAATGATAAACCCTGGAGTGCTGGGTGACAGGGAAAAAATTGGCTCGGACCGTCAAGCTGGTGCCTTTTCTTCTTGTTACATATAAGTGCATTTCCATTGACCTGTATTTATACCCATTAAAATGAGCTTAAGACAAGTTGTTATACAAAAAATAAAAAAAATATAAGCCTGTCCTGGTAATAGGCTCAAAAAGATGCACTGTACTGTCCTTGATCCTGTTGACACTGTGGTCATTGTAGCAATATGTTAACGATAGTAGCAAATAACTTTATGCAAAATTCTTTATGCAACTGCATTATACATTTGTAAATTTTGGTTTCTATGTCCATGTCTTTTTTTTTTTTGCAGAATTTAGGAGATGAGTGACAACATTTTCTATACAGGATTGTTGCCATTTTAAACATTGATTGAAAGTTTTTTACCTATTAAGTTCTTGGTGAGGTTGCAGCGTATTTGTTGTTTTTTACCTCAATGAATGAATAAACTAATTATATCAAGTCAGTTGTTTATTTGTATGGATACTAATATTTGTTCTATTTTGTTTTTAAACCAGCTGACCAGTTCATTCCTAAAGTCTGAGTATCTTTAAAACAATTAACTCTGCGTTTCCTGTTTATGCTAATGCATTTTTGTATTAATGCCCTGACTAATTGTAACATTGATAGAGAAAATACATGTCAGTGGTTTAAAGAATATTGTACTTCAAAGTATTTGTGTTAGGGGTGGGGGCACCACATATCGATTAGACCAGCAGCGGCCCTGCAAATACCAACTCACATTTTATATAAGCTATGCTCAAATTTTGTATTTGTTGTCTCAAAAGATTCATAAAATGCAATTGAGTGGATTTCACCTTTCAGTCAGGAGAAAAAAAACTCTATGAACAGTGCCTTGCTGCTACAGCATCAGTATCAGCAAGACTGCAGAAAGTAGGACTTCTGTGGCGGCTACATCTGCTCGACCCCACTATTTCCTGATTTCTGTCCCTCTGCTCAACCCTTAAACATTCCTCAAAAACCTCTGGCTGTGCCTTTTGGTGTCCACAGGGGCGCATGTGTCCGAGCTAAAGCCACCTCTCCCTGCTTGACCTCGCTCTACCCGCATGCCTTCCCAGGCCTTAATCCCGATCAAGCATGTCTAGACCTCTCATTACCAGCACATAATCAGGGGGCAGGGGAAGGACGGGACGATGGGGCCGCGGGGAGCGTAGGACGAATGGTGGGAGGAGAGGATGCAGGGAAAGTGACCCTAACAGTGACCTGCACATTCATTCAACTGTTTACTCTCCCAGTAAACAGACCGACTATACAGAGAGTCAATACACCGGATGGAAGAGGGATGGAGGCGGAGATATGAGGCAGGGGAGAGAGGCACCAGACGTAAACAGAGGATTAGACAGAGAAAGGGAATCTTCAACAATATGTATCTTGACTATCTCAAAACTTTGAAAAAAAGAAATGTTGTTGAGAATAATTTTGTAGCATTAGCATTAATCTAGCATTAATATTAAAGCAGTTTGACATATGGCGAAATATGTCTTGTTTTTTATAACAAGAGTTAGATGAGAAACTCTTAACTCTGTCCATTTAATATACAGCTGGACATGGTTATATGATTGTAGAAAGAGCGTGGAAACACAGCGAAATGGCTAGCATGGCTCTACTTAACTAAATGTATCTCACTTGTATCTCAAAAAGTAGCCAATTAACACGATAGACTACGTAATCCAAAGTAAATCTAAGAAAAGGTTATGGTTTTACAAGGGGTTACATGCCAAACTTTCTGGGCCCAGGGTAGTGAGGTTGCAAACTGATCATCAATTCCAGTAGTTTAACTTACTTCATACAGACAAGTGGCAGGGGGAAAGAGATATTCTTCCTTTGTTTAACTGTAACAAAAATTCCCCTGGCAGAATCTAGTTAAGTAGCATGGTACTTCTTTTTGTCTAATCCATTCTAAAACCAAAGAGCAAAAAAAGACAAGTTGTGGCTTTATGGGCGGTTACATACCAAACCGTTTCTCAGCCAGGAGCAGTGAAGTTGCCACAGATCATTGATCAACAATCACAACTTGTCTTTTTTAAGGGCCTACTGTTCGGGTTTTAAATGGATTAAACTAAAAGATGCAGTAAGTGTAAGAAATCCTGGAAGGTGAATTTTTGTTACACTTTGACAAAGTCCTTTGTTTCCTCCTGCCTTCACTTTTTATGCTAAGTTAAGCTAACTGCTGCTCTCAAGCTTCACATTGAACAGACAGATATAAAGTCAGAGCCCCTGAATTAAGACTGTGGTGACCCGCCATATCCTGGTTTGTCCTGCCACAGTTCCATATGAACCAAAACATGTTTTCCCTTCTCATAATAAAAACAAGATGAGATGACAATGGGCGGCTGTGGCTGAGGGGTAGAGTGGTCGTCCTCCAGAAGGTCAGCAGTTCGATCCCCAGTCTTCCCCATCTGCATGCCGAAGTGTCCTTGGGCAAGATGCTGAATCCTGAATTGACCCTCATAGAACAACAAAGGAATGTAAAACTGTACTGTAAAGAGCTTTGAGTGGTCATCAAGACTAGAAAAGCACTATATAAATACAAAACCATTTACCATAAAAACAAGATGAGATGACAATGCATTCCCTGCAGTCAGACCTCTTTCGACCGCAGTATGCAATTCTTTCTCTCATTTTAAAACTTCTCTTCTTCTTTAGTCTGGGTACCTGTCATTCAGAATCTGTTGCGCGTGAGAGTGACCTTCATGCATGTGCACCTCCGTTACGGCCGTAGATTGAATTCTGTAGGAAATGCTGAAAGTGGTATACATTTTCTCATCTAGCTAAGAACACAACCAATATTTCTGAATGTTAAAAGTGTTATTTAATTCATAGTAATTGTTCTGAAATATATAATTATACTCATAAAATGAACAATGAGTGAAAACACATATGGAGTTTTCTAGCTTCCAATGGTAGACTACATCACCGAATGACATTTTTTGCCTGTGTCAATCAAACAGAGTTAGCAGCACTGATAGAAAATTAAAAATGGACAAAGCTGCTGATGGGCCTGGATTTACCATCATGAGCTCAATCCCATTATCACACATATACTCAGTCTCTGCTAAACCACGGCTCCAATCAAGCAGCGGCGTGTGACATGCTGAGATTACTGAACATGAGTCGAAGTGATGAGGGGCTAAACGCATGAACTAATGACATGACAGGCATCGCCGGCCAACCAGGGATCAAAACAATCTCACAAGACTGTAGGATAATAAACACAACCTCCTTAAATAGAAAATATGGGTCTGGAGATGCTTAGTGTGTTCCAACGAATGAAGTGTAATTAAACCCAAATGAGGGAAGGGGGTGGCAGTTGCCTATGTGTTTGTGTGTGTGTGTGTGTGTGTGTGCATCTTCAAGGTGTTTCTGGTGTCCCATATGCTGTGTCATGACGCATCTTTCAAGTGATCAAGTGCAGTAGCGTGATCTTATTCAAAATTCACCACATGGTAGGATTTTAATCAAGTCTGTGCAGCTGAACTTATCCTCCCACTCACACTCACCACAGACACACACACTCACACAAAGAAACACACCCTATATGATCAAAAGACGACAAATGTCTGCACCTGTATACAGTCCTACATTAAAACACACCCTGATGCCTTATTAATACACAGCGAGGTTACATTAGTTAGTATATAGGACGACTAGAAGCCTGTTATTGAAACATTCATGCTGGCCTCTCTCTCTCTCTCTCTCTCTCTCTCTCTCTCTCTCTCTCTCTCTCTCTTCTTCTGCTCTGTTTCCACCCCCTCTTTCACCTAACTTCTTTTCTTAATCTCCCACCCCTCAGTTTATCGCTCGTCTTTCTTCCCACTCTGGTAATTTGGATGCCTCTCACTTGAACACACAAATATTCCTCATCTTTCTCTGCTCTCTGCAACTTCCTAATTGCATCTGCATCAATTTTGTTTTTGTTAGTCTGAGGACTGTACTCTTGCAAATCTTGAGAGCTCTTCTGCCTGGCCTGATTTACATACAGGAGGGCTTAACAGCAGTGTGCTAATTAGCTGTCTGGTTTGTATTCACCGTGCTAATTGCTTGTCTCTGTTAATGTCCATACAAGGGTCTACCAACCCCCATGGGACGGGTTTATCGCCTTGACTGTCAGTCACTGCAGCCCACCCACAATGCCCCAGGGGAGGGACAGCAATACCTTTGGCAATACAAACTGTTTACATTGGACACCAATCGGGTGTCAAGAGGATAAAGAAGAATTCGATACTGATTTCCATGTTCAACTCCAGACAACCACACATTCTTTCGGAAGTTACATTTTTAAAACACTGGCATCGGGGCTGAGCAATGTTAACACATGTAGTGGTCATGCGTTCCATTGCTGGACAATCCATTCATAACGCTGTCCCATCACAGAGGAAGTTATCTCTAGCCAATCACATTGCAGTGTTTGAGGAATGGACAACCCTACTAAGCGATTTATGTAAATTGGGGTTAGTTGAGTTAGATGAGACAGACTGTAACTAAAGATGAACGACATGACTGCTTCACAAAAGTGAGCCCAAAGTATTTTGATAGCCACCTGACGGCTGGCTTCAGTATTTGTCATAAACCCTGCCTCTTCCATGTTAGTGGATGGGACATGTACCAAACTAAAAAGTCAAAGTACACATCAAATAACTAAATAAATAAACATGGTTTCTATCATTTTAGGTAGTTCTTACCACAATGATGTATATTCAAGTGCTTGAATTAGTTGTTTGAAAACAGGATAAAATGTCATGATTGTATCACTAGGACCTCGCTAGCCAGCGCAGACTCTGGCTTCAAATTCGCAAAATGGCCGCGTTCGTATCCGCGATACAAGGTTATTGTTCCACGTTGCTCCCAGTCGTTGAACTTACTATAATTAGGTTAATATCGCTCACGTAGGAATCAAAAAACGAGGGAGGTTAGATGAAAGTGGAGTTTTACTTACATCCCTCCCTTTTGTTAGACCCCCCCGGTCCAGCTGGCATCATCCAGCACGGCATTAACCATGTTCTGCAAAAAGTGCCTGTGAATGTTTATCTCTGAATCCTCTAACAGCTGCCTTGTGTGCCGTGTGATAATGTGGCAGAATGAATGCTACGAGGCATTCGACTGCTGCGTTGTTTACCTTGCCGTTAACAAAGCAAGTCATTAACATTCTCCTCATTGTTGTGTGCCGCCTCTCAGACGCCGGACTGCATTTCAATGGGTTTTTCATTGAGACAGTCAGGGAGTCAATTAGCTTATCTGACTACTGGCGATATCGGCCTTTATGTTGTTGTAATTGTCTATGCGGGGCCGGGCGAAGCAACCGTCCAAATGTACTCACAACAGCTCCTTTACATGGAGTCACGTACAGGCACTGATAACACCGGGGCCACCTTGAAAGAGACTTCACACACACACATGCAGTCTGTAATACGTGCCAGGACACACATGCACCCCCCCCCCCCCCCCCCCCTAGATGTTCCCCTTGTATATTGAGAGCTGGGAGGCCCCCAACAGATAAACAAGACCTATTGATTCAGTGTAATTTGACTCAGTTGGTGCCATGATGACATTATTATAGGACAGGACCAGTGTGTGTGTTTGTGTGTCAGCGAGTGTGTTTGTGTACACAGGCGCTTGCTAAAGTGAATGATGACACATTATTCAGCTGTGCCAGGGGAATTTGGCTGATTGGAAAGTGATATGGAAGAGGGTACAGAAAGAAAGAAAGAGAAAGAGAAAGAGAAAGAGAGCAAGAGAGAGAGAAAGAGAAAGAGAGAGTAAAGTGGCAGCAGTGTGTGTGTCCGTGTGAGTGTGTATTATAGATGAGGAGGAAGCAGTGTGAAAGGAGAAGTAAATTGTGCTGCTCTTGAGTGTCTTTTTCCACGGGCACACAGCCATAAATACTGCTATCTGTGTAGAACCCCCAGGCGATCAATGAGCCATCAGAATACTTGCTAATCAAAAGGAGGAAAGGCAAAGAACCGAGAGGGAAAGAGACCGTTCGATAGTGGGTGAACAGAAAAAGTCTCCAGCTGAATTCCAATCACCCCCCCCCCCCCCCCCCCAATCATTCCAGAGTTTGGGAAATGGTAATCAGCCATCTGTTGATCACTTCTGGTTGAGCACAGTAGAAGTAGACTCATTTGGAAAGCAAAAGCATTTGTTTGGTTTCACTTTGGTGTTTTACGAACACAAAGACATTCAAGCACAGACCTTATAGGCTCAAACAAATAGCAGACGAGTGTGAGAAAACGCTGTGTTGTTACGCTGATAATGGCTTTTATGACCAATGCGGTTTGGGGGAAACTGCCAATAAATGTGTTGTGCTGATATTCATTGTCGTCTAATGTGGCGACTTGTCAGGTTTTGTTCTTGGCGGCGCGGTAAAGCCTCGTTCAGCAGCATTCAGATAATACTGCTCTGAGGTCCAGCATAACAGTACAAATAAAACACATTTATGGATACTTGTGTTGAATCCAATTAAATTGCTGCACTGTGCTCAATTCAGGTTACGACCGGACCATAAATAATCTGTGAATGATAAATGCACGCTCAAAGTTATTCTCATTTCCTATTAGACAGCAGATATTTAACTCGAGATAAATGCTAACACAGCAAAATTGTAACAAAGCTAAGTACAAACAGATCTAAACATCAACATGCTATCACACTTGATGACACAGACATGACAAAGGCAAATTGACATTGCTAACATGGTTAGCATTTTTTATATTGTTTGGCCTATGTCATAGTTACCATATGTGCCCTCTTAGTTCAGTGCACAGCTAAATGAGTTAGCATGCCAACATTAGATAGATAGATAGATAGATGGATAGATAGATGGATAGATGGATAGATAGATAGATAGATAGATAGATAGATAGATGGATAGATGGATAGATAGATAGAAAAGTCAATACTTTTTGTAGTGGACAGTGCAAAAGGATTATTAGCACAATAATACTAAACCTAAAAATATTTACTGCGACTAACCTACTAAAAATGCTAAACTTAAGTGAGGAGAATGAAAACTAAAACCAAAACCACATATATTGTGCACAGGGGCTAATATAGCCAGTATATTAATGGTCATCAAATACTCCGAATATGAGTTGGTATGGTGTAAGCAGAGAGGCAACCTCATACCCAGGAGGTCATTTCATCCCTCCATCTCTGAGACGAGTTGAAAATATGCATGTCCTGGGAGACAAAAGACTTCAGTCCATCTGTTGAGCAGGACAGCCGCCTTCCACTAAACAAACTCCTCTGCTTGGAGAATGGGTTGTGCGGGGGATGATTGTCCTGGTCCATGATAGTCAGCCCGAAGTAGTGAGAGCCACAGTCACACGTTTTCCGGGCACATCAGAAATACATTTTGAGGCTGACATGAATGTTTTTTTCCTACTTTGCTTCATGTAATTCCATCCATCCATCCATCCCTTATCTATACCGCGTATCCCTTGAGGGTCACAGTGCTGGATCCAAATTCCAGCGGACATTGTGCACCCTGGAGAGTTTTCCAGTGTATCACAGGGCCGGCATATAGAGACAACCTTTCATCGTGTAATTACCGTTTAACTGATAAGATGTGAATGGCACATTATTTATTACTTTGTGTCATCCATTATTTGCTGTAATCTATATGCAAGCGACACCATTCTGTCCTCTCTGTGAAATTTCTGAACAAGCTGCAAGTACTTGACTTGACTCCAGTGGAATTTTTTAAACCGTGATAGTCCAAGAATTCTTGGAAGTAGTGTTTGCTAAAAACTGAAACATTGAATAAAAAGGTCATTGTAGGAAGTCTGGGTTTCCCTTGGGCTTTTTATTAGTAAATTAAAATTCTAACTTATTATAGCCCTAGGTAAAAATTCAAAGGGATCACAAGTTCTTGCAGTTCCCCCTTTGTCTCATGACTGTGCCAAATTGCAACTCATTCAACTGTTGAACCACAAATGTCATCGTCATCCTTTGCAGCGCTAAAGGAAAAGTCAAAAGATCACCAAAGTCAGAGGGAGTTATCGTCTGGGGAAATCAGTGTCTGTACAAAATTTCATGCCAATGCATCCAGTAGTTGTTGAGACATTTTAGCCTCGCTTCCGTGCGAGCCGCTATCCCCACAGTGGAGGGTAAAGAGATCTGAGCTCTGCTGTCATTTCCACCTCTTCTGGCTTGGCTCTCCTCCAGTTGACAGGCGGAGACCGAGGTAATTGGTGCCACGTATGATTCTGTCAACTCGGACGGCAGGTAACAAGAGACAGAGAAAAACAAAGGCAGGGAAGAGGGCAGACAGACAGGTATTTATTTTGAGAGGTCCGTTGGTGGTTTCAAAGAATAAATTGATTGTGTGTGTGTGTGTGTGTGTTTTCCTCCCACCGTGACCCAAAAAATTGATTCCCCTCGGTTTTGCTCATGTAAAATTGGCTGCCACCACAGTTGTGTAGAAAATCCTAAAATTAGTCTCCGTTTATTGTTTTCGACGTCTCCCTGATTTATTCACAGTATCTAAAAAAATCCCCGGCCTCCTCCCATCTGGTCTAGATTTCTCAGAAATCCACAATGTTCCAGAAATTTTAAAATCCTAAACCCTAAATGCTCAATTTGTTCGACTAAACGCATGAATTTGTTTCCAGTTGCTCTTCTTTTCTTTTCTTTTTTTTTTACAGCACAGCCTCTTATCATCCAACATCCAGATACACACATTTAAAGCGGCATGGAAAAAAAGAACATGCTGAACACATGCATACATTGCATATGTGTGCACAACCTAAAGACACAAGCCTGGCTCATCCCCAGTCTCGGGCATTACAATATACAGAAACAACAATTCTGTCTATCACATGAGCTGCCATTTGCACAGAATTAGGTCAACACCTCTCCACACAACACCCCTCCTTCCTCATTCCCTGTCTTTGCTGATTCCCAACTCATTTGCCTGGACTAACTTCCTGGTTATCAATTCTCTTTACTGTAATTCATATAATCAGCCCCCCGCACAGCAAACACCCCCCACCCCCAAAAAATTGCTATACTCTGCACGCTTGTTCTGTAATGTACAGATGAAACCCGAGATGCCTTTTAGGCGCAATTTCAAAGGTGCACAATGGGCGTTGAGACTTGTAAGCGTTTCCAGTAAAAAAATAATTTTGGGATTTGCCCAATATGCGATGCATGCGCGTTTCTTTGATATGGAATTTTCAAACGCTCCGTGATTGCTGATGGCGAAGCTGCAGATGTTCTGATCTCAGCAGATGAATTATTCCACGTGGTGCATCTAGTTGAGCAGTCTGCCGCTCGCTCACAGTCTTTAATTTAGTGGCGAGTGCGAGAGGCAGACCGAGCAGCCATCTTGCCATCCCCGGATCGCTCTCTCTTTTCACTCTCATCCTTGGGCATGCAGCCTCCCTCCCCCCACCGCTCCATGTGCCAGGCTGGAGGGTGTGCTGCGAGGGCAAAGCCAGTGTCTGTGTGAGTGTGTGAGTGTGTGAGTGTGTGCGTGTGGATGCCAAGGGCAGCCTCGCTACTGTAGCTTTTCAAGCTGCCAATATGTCAGTGCTAGTGCCCTTTTCTTACAAGTGTACATTTTCCCTCCAATCCCTAGCCTACCTCCATCACCCATACTTGACCTCACCGTCACACAGACCACATGCTAAACACACTCACCTCATTCTGTGAATGATACAGATTCTCCACATTCTTTGGAAATGATATAACCTGCTGACGGCCTGTGCAGCCCCGGGTTGGGTTTGTCTGGGGATGGTGTGGTTTAATGTCTTGGGTTTACATAGTGGACCTTTATTCCCTCTTAACCAGCTGACTGCCTTATCTTACGTAAGCAGCACTGTAGGCTAAAGACCCACAGGGTTTTCAGAGAACCTATCTGTGCTTCTACTTCTAGTTACTCACACCAAATGGGATGGTAAAAAAAACTACAAATACTCACTACTAGTTTTAGAGCAACTCATAGGGAGAAGTTTGGAAACTCGGCTGACCCCGTTTTAGTTTGAAAACTCCAGAGTAGACGGGCAGAAATGTAGATGTTTGGAAACAAAGACGTAGACACTCACAACAGCTTGCTGTTTGGGTGTTTTTGGTCACGGTGTAGCTTTCGCTGACTCGTCAGTCTCCTAACACGTGACCCCCCTTCTGGACGAAAACAACTGGCGTTAGCCTCAATTACCAGTTTAGAACGCAAAATGGATAATCAAATACAAATGTAGCTGACCCTGTTGTCTTTACTTACAGCTATTGTGCACTTAAATTCTGCATTTTACAATGATACAACTGCCTACATGCGTAAGAGACAAATAATAAATAATTCCTGTGTACACCGGCAAGTTTGCGTTTGAAAACGCTGTAGTATGGATGTAGCCTGTCTGGCCTGTGACGGATATGGCATCCCACTGGTGTGTGTTTTCGTTGTGGAGGGTCTCTAATGGTGATATTAAATACACAGTGTCATGGCACGCTGAAAGACGACCCATCTACCCAACCTCGTCTCACAGACACTGTGTACTCTGTGTACTCTGTGTGTGTGTGTGTGTGTGTGTTATAATGCTCTCGCAGGGGATATCTGTCACAGTGGCTTTTTGTGTATAAAACATAACTCCAGAGACACATCCATCACTGTAGCACTGATGTCCTAGGATGGTGCTGAGCGTTTAATTAGATCTATATCTCCTTAACACAGCCTCTCAGACTGACTTAATAAGCTATACAGAAATCTGCTCGACACACTCACTGGTGTGAATGATGGGTTGTTTCATTCTTTTATAGTAATAATAACAATAATTGTGGATATAATAGAGAAGGGCATAACATTTTATTGGCTCATGATGATCTAAATATGGTTCCCGGGGCATTTCAACACTAATGAGCTGCTTTCACACATCTACCGCCAACCCTGAATCCAGAGGTGCGTGTGAATGCAAATGTCAGAGTCAGTTGATGTGGACATGAATCGGACAGTTCCCGAGAACAAAGTTGGTTTAATGTCTGATTGAGACAACGTGTGAAAAGAACAGGTTGTCTGGAGAATTCATAGCAAGCGACCTGATTCTCCAGTCAAGGGTTCGTGTGAGGAAACGGCTTTACATTGAGTCCTGGGAGTTTGGGCATTTGGATTGTTACTACTGCAGTGTCTGTTCTAAACCTGCCTGTTTGGAATGAGCAGATTGGCCTGTGGTATGCTGGTTGCAGTTTTCCTTCTGGAACTGTAAAACTGACTCAGTCTTCAAAAGCCAGAAGATGCTCCATCGCTGCACGATGATCTGTTTGTTCAAATTTTCAACCCTGCACTTCCTTGGACCCTAAACAATACACACGTCAAGTGTGAAGCCGATAAGATGAACGGTTTCTGAGATATGCGAGCCACATACACACAGACAGACATTTCTGGAATTATTAGCTGGAGGACTGAAAACCTGCACCAAAGCACTTGGTGTCAGCTGAAGTGTGGCTCGGATCTGATGTTAAAAACACATTGATTGAAGTCAATTCCTTCTCTTGCTTTCTTGACAATATTTGGTTTAGTGCCGACGTGATAATGGCAAATAGGAATGGTTAAGTCTGTGTCGGACCAAAACCAAGGTGCAGTAGTTTGTGTGATGTATCGGGTGATATTTGCATATGCATATTTGACAATGACTATCACAGGCATCTGCTTTTTCCTTTTTTATTCGGTCATGATAAAACCAGAGTATAGAGATTTCAGGAATTCAGGCATCTTCTCTCCTAGTGGGTCAGTTTGTAGTGTAGTCAGCTTAGTTGAACTTAAACAGGCTTGTGAAAAGTCAGTGTTTATAGCTCACAGAGCTGCCTGGGAATGCATTCTCTCTCTCTCTCTCTCGGAAATAATGGCTTTGGTTTGCACAGTGTTGAACTTCTTCTGGCATGAAAGCCCTGTGAGGCAAAGTAAGGGAAGGATCATGGTCACGATTAATAAAGAAGCAGCAGTTAATTGCAGGTCTGTGGATGTGAACTCTGGTCTCTTCAGCGTTGACAGTCTGACACGCTCCACGCCCATCCACCACCCTAACCTCTCCACCCCCTTTGCTTTCTGCCTCACTGCACCCAATGCTCACTACACTGATACTGAGCACTGGAGCACTGGATGTTGTGGGATGAGGTGCAGAATCATTCAGGATAAATGCAATTCAAAGCATTAAGTGCTGGATTCTGTGCTTTGTTACCATTTAATTGAAGAATGAAAACAAGCACAGTTGTGCTGTTGTACACAAAAGAACTGTGAGCCTGAGTTATTCCAAATAGAAACAAACACTGAGTCTGAGAGGAAGAGGATGAAGAAGAAGAGAGAAAGTTGGCAGAATGAGAGAATGACCTTTACATTTTCTGCAGTTCATTTTGCAAACTTAGATTTAACTTTTTACCGCAGCAGCAGGCACAGTAAAAACTTAACCTCTGCAGATTCAGCGTGTGAATATATACCATCTATAGGCGAGGGACACGATTTTGGGGCCGAAGCCTGCTGGTTTCCGTTTCTAGTTTGACCAATCACGTTTGAGCAGGCCTGGTTGCCAGCAGGTAAACAGTCCGTGTGGAGAGCAAAAGAGGCGGAACACTATGAACGAATGCATTGTCATCAGACAATAGCCGATGAGATCATTTAAAAACTCTTAATGACAACATTGCTAGAGTTTTTCTGGAAAAGAGAAAAACTACATACTTTCTCGTTATGCATTCGAAGCCACGATACAAGGTTAAGGAACTTTCAAGTTATTTAAAACCATCACATGATGACCTGAACTGAAATCTGCTGACCACCCGGTCAAGACAAGGTTATACATTCTGAAACCCATCAGGCGTCTTATGACAAAAATACATTTGACTGATTTGGAAATCGACTGGGGACAGAAGTCGTGAAGCCTGGTGTATGTTTCCTGTGCAGCGCTGCTTCCTCCATTTCATGACCTTTTGCAGCAGACAGGCGGTGGTATTAGCAGAAGTGCCAATGTGTAGTGTCCACGCAGCACAGCAATGGAAATGCCCATGTTACACGAAGTACAGCTTTTTTTAAATGTTTGTCCAGAAATGCCCTTAGTGTGATGTAAGTGAGTAAAGGGGCTTATTGATTTTGACGTGCATGTATCCGTGTGTGTGTGTGTGTGTGTGTGATTGTGTGTGTGTGTGTGTGTGTGCGCGCGCGTGCTTCACCCAGCCAGGCGGAGCCACTGGCAATGCAGCTGCAACATTAGTGGGTCAGTGTGCCATCAACCCATTCATCAGCACTTCTCCCTCTCCTCACTCTGCCTCCATCTCCCCTCTGACTCACCACCCACCCATCCATCCACCCCCCACTACCTACCTCTCACTCCCTCTTCTGCTCATTTAAGTGTCCACATGCAGAGTATTTTCAATTTGTTAGTGATGTAAAGAATCCAGAAGAGATGCGTGAAGTCGGCCAATTAAGTGCAAATGCACGGAAATAAGTGTATATACACGGACATATAGCAAAATGTGTGGGTGGTGGCAAAGCGCAGCTCGAGATTTGTTTAAATTTGAGATTCTTGAAATCACTGCCAATAGAGGAGCTGTTAACCTGTAATGTAACATGAAGACATCTGGGCTCTGACTCCTGAGAAAGATACAAGGAGCAGCTGAAGAAAACAGCGGACGTCAACTCATCTTTCATTTTGATGTTACACCGATTTGAATATACAGCATTCAACATCGTCCAATATTTGATTTAGGGTTTCCTTAAATATGACAACGGTCAGCTGATCAAGGTGGCAATGCGCCCTCTTCAAGGGATAGTCCAATGATTTTACACATCAAAGCCTGTTTATAGATGTTACAACATGTGTGTGTGTGTGTGTGTGTGTGTGTGTGTGTGTGTGTGTGTGTGTGTGTGTGTGTAATCTGATTTCAGTCCATGTGGGTTGGGTCTCATGTAAAAATTAGGTGATCTGAGGCTCCAACAGGTGGATTCTTAGGCCAATCCAGGATTCATTGCGGTTCTGTGAATCACTGTTTTTCGAGACGTCCGATGGTTAAGTATCAGGCGTCAACTCAACCGATCGCTACACGATAAAAAACCAAGGAGCAATAAACTGATCACACTGATCAAGCCTCTGTCGACTTCGATTTTCGATTTGGCCTTTGTGCTCATGTGTTAAGTGTTTGGAGTGCCCCTATGATATAAATTGTATAGAGATAGGTGAATGCATCCACAAGTGCAGTCTTTCTCCTTTTATTCTCTGGTTCCATGAAGCCGCCTGCTCTCCATGCATTCATTACACAAACGCAAAAAAGATGAATTGAGCCAAACACGCTATTTTCGGTTAAAATACTGTGCAAAACCCAGATTTTCTCTCTTTCCTGGTCTTCCTATTCCCCTCGTTTCCTCTGATATTCCCTCTCCCTCTCTCTACCACCCAGGATGGACGGAGGAGAATGAAGGAGAGAGAAGAAGGCAGAAGAGGAAAGGGGAGGGGGTGGATGTGTTGTTCAGTTCTGCTGAATGTGCTCACATGTATGAAAGAAGAAGATTTATTTTAGGACTCTCGCGTGGGTGTACACAGATTTGAAACACACACACACACACACACACACACACAGAGGAAGTGAGAGCTCACAAGCCCAGAGATAGGCCTGACCTACCTTTACATCAATCTTGTTTTGAAAGCTACTGGAAGGATGATTTTCTCTTTAGCTTCAAGACTTTCCCATATACTGGAATTCTCCAAATGCATTGCACATTATCCAACACAGTCACAAACAAACAGACATACACACACACACACACACACACACACACACACACACACACAC
The DNA here is from genome assembly GCF_009819705.1 of Hippoglossus hippoglossus. Classification (NCBI taxonomy): domain Eukaryota; kingdom Metazoa; phylum Chordata; class Actinopteri; order Pleuronectiformes; family Pleuronectidae; genus Hippoglossus; species Hippoglossus hippoglossus. The sequence continues at coordinate 16,473,923 of NC_047161.1, forward strand.
ACACAGCAAGAGTAAGAGCGAGAGCGAGAGAGAAAAATAGAAATCAGGGCAAATAAGGAATAGAAACGGGAAGGAAGCAAAAAATCAAAAATGAGTCGATTGAGTCTCAGCTAGACATTGAACAATAAGTGTCTGTGTTGTTGTGTCATATTGTGTCAGCATTGCCACAGCATGATTATCCTGTAGAAACTGTTGTCATGGTAATAAGGTCACTGGCATGTTCATATGTCAAAAGGGATTTATACTGGGCTGACACCATTTCCAGTACTGCATGTGCCAGGCGTGTGTGTGTGTGTGTGTGTGTGTGTGTGTGTGTGTGTGTGTGTGCATGTGTGTGTGCATGCATGTGCGTGTGTGTGTGTGTGTGTGTGTGTGTGTGTGTGTGTACAGTAGACAAAGACAGACTGGGAGGCTGAGGAACAGCGAGTAATAGCGAGGCTGAAATTCCACATTTAGGACAAGCTCTACAAATGATTATTTCAGAATCAAGGCTTTTAACAATGACCCATAGAAAATACTGAACATTTCCACATTGCTTAATAATACCTATTATAGCATTAAAAAAAATGCTGCCAGCTTGTTTCTCTATACCGCAGTATTTACATGGATTTCCCCCTCTATGAACTTAAATCAGTGAGAGGCGGAGAAAGAAGAAGTGCACACAAAGTGAAAGTAAAGAGAAGGAGTGTGCTTGTCACTTTCTGTAAATGAGTCATAGCAGTATTTGGATTGTAAATGGGAAATCCCAGACACTTCTCTGAAACTGCCTTTTGACCGTCTGCTCAATGCTGAAACATCAGTTACCTCCAGTAAAATATGGGGAAATTAACCTTAGGTCATGTAGTGTAAAAGTTAAACCGTCTCTTTGTCACTGCAAACTACACAGTGACCTACTTTCATATTTAATAGGACTGTTGTACCACAACACTCCACCTCCCCATTTCCTTGCCCCATTGTTCTTTACCCCCCAACTCTGAACTCCCTTGACCCCCAGGCTGTACCGAAGCAGCTCAAAGCTAAAGTCATGATTATTTTTTTTCTCTGCTCCCTATTTGTCCAGCGTGGACATCTGTCAGCTCAAACACTAAGCCATATGCTATGTATTGTCCCTCTGTGAGGTCCGGGAATCAGTGCTTATACGACTGAGCGAGCACTTAAGAGATATTGACTGCAGCTAGGCTGGTTTTGATTAAAATGACTGATTATAATCCACAGCTATGCTCAATCGGAAAAATCACTCAATCATCAAAAATGGCATTTTCAAGATGAAAAAAAATCTAAAAAAAATAGTAAAAGGAAGGAGTCATTCATAAACTTTCAATACACTCCTGTCAGTGATCAGCTCAGTTTCTGGTTATTTAATACCCATAATCCTTTATCCCTCAGTCTCTTTCCTTTACTCTCTTTATCCACCCAGCACTAGCTCTTCTCTTCCCCTCAAGCCGGACTTGTGATGTTCATCCATAGGGTGATGAGGCACAGAACAATGGCGCCTTTGGGAGACAGAGCTCACCCGCAGCCCAACATCCAGGAACACATACACAAAGCTTCATTGACTACAACCAGACAATAAGAAAAGTGTGTGGGGGGTTAGTGAGGTTTGGGATCTGACGTTTCTTCAAAGATGCAGCTTGACAAGCAAATAAATTATGACTGCAAGGGGATAAAAGACACAGGGCAGGTAACAGTAACCCAAAGATAAAGTCAGCATTCCTACGAGAGCAAAGCATTCTGGTTGAGTGCAAAGCTGTATGATGAGCCTCAGGCGACGACCTCCAGTCATGCGATCAAAGGGCGGTAGTAGGCCGGGTCAAAGGGCAGGGACCACTCGAAGTAGCCCCTGAGGCTGAGCAGTTCAGCTCGACGTGACAGTGAGCTAAGGGGGGAATTAAAGGGTATGATTGGCTCAATTAGACTTCCAATGAGGTAACAAGTTCCTAATGGTTATTGTGGGCTGGTTCAGGGTGAAAAAAGAATCCAACCTCTGCCCTTTGAGGCTTCGATGGAGTTTGGGGTTGGATGATTTGTCCATGAAGTATAAATCATGCTGTGTTGTGATAATAATTACAGCTAGGGTCTTCAGAAGGGCTGTTATGACAACTGACTTGATATTGATTCAACTTTGTGAATGTGATATCATACTTTCAGTATCACCCTCTGAGGCTACTGCCTGATGGGAAAGCACCGTCCTCATACTGACACACCCTGAAGAGTTAGGGGACTTCCTATGAAAAAGGTAATATAGAGTTAACTGTTTACTTATATTTCAGGTCCTCTGACTCTATAATGCTTTTGACGGGACATATTGGGGAATTTTTTGTATTAATGCTGTTTTGCTTTCTGCTTCTAAGAAATTCCCAACACGAGTTTCTGCTTCTGTGGAACATGTCCAAGTGAGCCCATGTGAGAATACAGCAGGCAAATGGGTGGAGAATTCCCAGCAAGCAAGTGGCCGTGTTGGTGACATTTGACACGTGAAGGACGCAAAACGTGAAGGATACAAATGTCTTCGGATGTCAAGTACCATACACGTAGAAGACGCAAAGACGTTAGCTTCGAAAGACAGGGAGATTTGATAGCTTTTAGTGATAAGGGCCTAGATCAGTGTCTTCTGCTTAGTTTTCATATTTGAAAGGCAAATTCCGGAGAATGTCCTTACCCAATTTTCTGGACATTTAATATTTAAACAAACTGTTGAAGCTGATGTTAGCTTGCTAATATTTTACCTGTTTGGAGTCAAAAGTGAAAGAGGTAAAAGGATAGGTTCGACATATCTTGCAAAATATAATGTCTGATGATGATTTTAATTCAGAATATATTAAACAGAAATAATACATCATAGGCTATCTTCATTTATAAAATATTATTAAAGGGATAGTTCACCCAAAAATGTTAACTGACTCATTATCTATTCACCACTATGCCGATGGGGTGGGTGAAATGTGAGAGTCTGCAAAACACTTTCGGAGTTTCAGGGGTAAACAGCGTTGCAGCAGAATCCAATACAATTGAAGTAAATGGTGACCAATTCTTCAAATTTAAAAAACAAACACGTAAATTGCCTCCATACTGCTCCTGTGGTATCATCCAAGTGCCTGTAAGCTCTTGAACATAAAGTGGCTTCTTGTTAACAATGGTGCTGAGTAGGTAAATTGCGAGTTGGTTCAATATGATCCTGAAGCTGCTCTACAAAGAATCCTTCAACCAAGCCAATGTCATTTTTGACAATCGCATGATCCATTAAAAAAAAAAAAATCAATGAAAGCACAATAACTGATAATAATAGTAAGAGCTGTCCAAAGGTGAGAGAATTCACAGCATAGAGAAGAAGTAGGCAAACTCCTCATGAAGAAATAGCTCAAGGCCACAGAAGCATAGTGTCTTAGGAAGCATACTGTCTGGAAAAGGTTTAAAGGTCGCAGCAGAGTCAGTTGACATGACGCTTTGTTCCAGAGCCAAGAAGACAGTAATGAAAGGCTCCATCACCTTTTGTATACATTTTGTACAAAATATATCATTATATACTTACAAGTCCTTGAAACTTTATAGCTGATTTCCTCCATTACCTTACTCCATCTTACATCTTCTCCCCCTCCTGTCAGTCACAGAGTGCATCCCCTATGGAGGTTTGTATATGTGCTGGGGGGGTGTTAATAGTTTTGAATGACCTCTTAACTCACCACACCTAACGCTATCACTTGTGTTATCAACACGTCTTTCCTCTCCAGGTCACATCCAAACAACAAGGTGACCACCATCCCATACTTTCCATCTAAGGCCTCAGCTCGAACACACAGATCAGAAAGCCCCCTCCTCTTCCTCCTCCTCACTGAATTTCAACCTTCGGCACATCTAAATGAACTCTGTCACAGCTGATGTCCTCCTTGCTGTGTGTGTGTGTGTGTGTGCTTGTGTGCATGTTGTGTGTCTATGTGTGAATGATTGCGGCCTCTGTGCCTTTCACCCCCTGACGCTCCCTGGTCCCATGACAATGCTTCCCTTATATGCACATAACGCACAGACGCACATGTGCAAACACACACGGACGCACATTACGCAGAGCAAAGTGTCAAGTGCTGTGATGAGGAGACGATGAGCCGGCGCTTCATCACTGCCCTCAGCGCTGTCGTCATCACTGTCACACCGGGACCGGGGGGTTTTCATGGAAGAAAAAGAAAGGAGCACTTGATGTGGTTCCATCTGCAAAAGTTAAGCATGATGGCGTCTCTCTCTCTCTCGCCGCCTCTCCCCACAGAGTTACCTCAGGCAGGCTGAAGAAGCCCATTGACAGGAGAAGATGGCTTAAGGAGCCGGGAGGGCCTGCGTGCCAGGCATTCCACAGCACACAGTGGACACATTATTATGACATTTACAAGGCCAGCCAGATACTATATAGATACAGCGTGATACGTGTGTGAGAAAAGCTTATCCAGTCAGTGTGACTGCAATGAAATGAGCACAGCGAACGCAAAACCACAGAAGAAGAGCCTCAGATGCATATGAACAAATTCAAGACTGAACAACTGCAGAGTTTATGGGCAATATGCTCAGTTCTGCTTGTAAAATAACAGATGTGTAAATACAGCGATAAAACCACAACACTTCCCTTAATAACCCTGTTAAGATTAGTGAAACTCAGTTTTATGTCCTGTCACTTAAAAATAAGGATCATAAAATAATAATCATCATCATAACATCATACCAAGGCCATATCTTCCAAACTCAGCTCACTTCAGTCTCCACATGAGAAATGTGGACAAAATTAAAGAAACCTGTGGCTGAAGAATGGGCCCGAATACTTCTATCTACTTTTTGGGATGTTTTCTTTGGTTTGTCTTTTTCATGGAATTGTTATTCCCTCAGTGTGCTATGATATTTTAGACAACAGTGTTCTTCCAACTTTGTGTCAACACTTTGGGATAGGCCCTGTCCTGTTCCAAAATGACAGTGTCCCTGTGCGCAACTTGTGGTCCACTGAGAAATTGTTATCTACATTTTCTGTGGAAAGGCTTCTGGGAGGAAATGAAGCAGTTATGGAAGCATATTGAAAAAGTTAAATGATATTTTTTAGAAATAAAAGGTATTTGCCTGTTTTTTTTAATCAGAGAAGATTGATACTATTCACATGTCTGTCTGGTAAATCTGAAGCGTAAGCCAGAACACAGTTAGCTTAGCTTAGCCTAGCATGAAGCACAAAATCAAACAAGATCTTTTGATGGACAAATGCTCTCAACCAATTCCCTGCTTGCTACTTCGCAAGATGGTGGCGTTTGTATCCGGGGTATTTTAGCATCATTTCTGGATTGTGGGAGGAAGTGGAGACATATCGTCCATCTTTATATACAGTCTATGCCAAACCTCATAAACCATAACTTGTCATTAACAAATGAGATATGATGTATGATATTTGTGAGTTTTACAGCTGTTAACAGGCTCAATGCCAAGCTAAGCTAATCAGCTGCTGGCTATAGCTTCGAATTTAGCAAATGCATGTCAGTGGTTTAATTTAACTCTCAGTGAAGGATTCATTTAGTAGGCAAACCTTTTTTTTTCGTATGAGATGTTCAATAATCAACTGTGGGTATACTATTCAATTGTTCCCATTTGTTTTTCTTATGTCCACATACTTCTAGCCACATGCCTACACTGATGTACTGACTGAGATCACAAGACAGTAATCTGCATGTAACAGTATACGTCAGCTGATGGTGTATGACATGAACACAGTCACAGGAATATAAGGTCTGTAGTTTTATGTAATATGTTTTTTACCATATTAAAAAGGTGCTTGCAGGGGTCCTGAAATGCACACATAGTTGTCTTAACGGCGTTAGAGATGCGTTTTAAATATTACTTAATGTTGCAGCTATGAGAGTGTAACTTCTGTTTGCTTTACGTGAGAACCAGAGAGCTGAGGACTCCAGCATCAAGACGGGCGGCTGACACGCATTCCAATGTTCCCGAGTCTCGCAAAATCAATTAGGCTGATTGGCTGCAGTGAAGATCAATTTGTGACATTGAACACTGAAGTCCTTTCCTCGTGTAGCTGAGATTTGTAGCTTTAACAGCTGATGTGAAGAATGTGTGTGGGAGAAAACGATCAGGTGGAATGTGCATGATCATCACACCGACATATTTTGCTCCTGGTATGTTGTTGACAAGCGGAAGTGAACAACAAACCCAGTCATGGAGCCATTAGGAGACAGCATGACCGTCCAACGCTGATCCTGTGCTCCAGTCTGATCACCAAAAGAAAGTGTAAGCACAACATTGAACAATAGATTAAACCCTCATTCACCATTCACCAAGGCAAAAGTGGGTCCATTTTACTATTCAGCTGCATAGACAGGAAGGAATTGCCTGGAGAAAAAAGGAAAAGCAGACGCAAGAAACTCATGAATTTTAAAATCCACATCTTCTATCTCTTCCTTCTGAACTTTTCACCTGTGCCTTTTGTGACAATCTTTGCCCCGTGTCATGTCATCTGTCGCATTCTAATTTCTGGGAGACTGTGACCGTGATCTCATGACCATTTTAATTCACTTATTTTGAATAATTGCCGTGCAAAGCAGGTTAGCTACAGCTGATCAAAAAACACTAAGGTGTTCTGTTTCCAGGGAGTCCAGTGTTGCTCAAACTGAAATGAAATCGGCATGTTGGAATTTTCCGTATCTCCTAAATGAAATGGAAACCGAAATGTTACTTGGTGCTCGTATCAGTCACTACAAACTGTCTTAACCTTTCATAACATGACTCTGAATCGAGGCTGTTTTGACATCTGACACAAATCCTGGCAACGACATGTTATATTATATTTTTCAGAAACTTTGACTAAATGCTGAATCAGACATTAATTTATAGAAGTAAGTGTCTTTACTGAAACCAAAAGAGACACACTCAGAAATGTCCTTGGTTGCTTAACTAATCCTCAAAAGTGAAACTATTGCAACGGAGTGCATTACTTCATACCGCAACCGTAAGTTAGTGAAAAAATTAAACTTAAAGCACTAATTATTATTTTTAACCAACAAGAAATTCATGTGCAACGAGCAATTTGTCGTTTTCAAGAGAATACAAGTTGAAAACTCTCTGATTCCAGCATCTAAGGTGTAAATGTTTGCTGATGCTCTTTGTTTTCTGTGATACTGAACATGTTTGGTTCAGGGCTGTTGATCGGACTAAAGAAGTAGTGTGAACACGTTAGACCAAATGGGTTAATATGTCAACTAACCCATCAGTTGAAATATATAATGAAAACTACTCTGAAGGTAAAGTAGGTCAACAAGTGTGTGTAAGTGTAAACAGATTACTACAAAGAATACAGTTACGAGTGTTAAAACTGTAGTTTTAAAACAAAGGTATTCTTATTACAGCTTTATCATACTTACATTAACTTCTATTCGTATTAATACTCAGGTTGTTGGGTGATGGAGGGATAGATAGATAGATAGATAGATAGATAGATAGATAGATAGATAGATAGATAGATAGATAGATAGATAGATAGATAGATGCAGGGATTTAGTTTTATTCTATCTATCTATTCTATCTATATATTTGTTCTAACTTTTATTCTATTTGTTCTATTTATTCTAACTTTGATTCCTCATGTTCATCTGAACATTCCTTAGAGTAGAACTAAATAAACACAAATACAGTAACTATAAACACTGAATTCTGTTGAGCTGAATTGATTTCCTCGCAGGGGGTCTTCTAGATGGGCGGAGACAATTAGGGTGTCGGGGATGATTGGCCGGCGCTGGGCAGACGTGCCCTTGGGCTCGACGCTGATTGGCCAGAGCCGGGCCGGGTCCCTCCTGGGGGCGGGGCCTCGGACCTGCTGTATGTTGAAGCGTCGCGTTGAACCAGTGTAGAGTTTAGAGGGTCTCCGTCTGCCAGGGTGACGAGTCGGGACGTGTGAACACTGATCAAGCTAAACTCTTCCCACCGCTTGGATACTTAACTCTGCCCGGAGGTTTGGATTAACTTCGACAGAAAGAAAACACACACACACACTTTTTTACATTTTTCTTTTTTTTTTGCTTTGAATTTGCTTTGGAAGAAACGCAGTCGAAGACAATGGGATCCCAGGCATCCAAGGGAGAGGTGGTCGCTGAGGGGGCCGCCGCCGCCGCTGCTGATGCTGCGGCTGTCAAGACCAACGGACAGGTAACTCCTCCAGCCCCTCTCCTCCCAACTCCAGATCCTCCATTAGCTGCATCCGTCTGCACCATCAAGTGACTCCACTTGAGCGTGGGGACGCGCGGGGCTCGTCAGGTGGGAGCATCTCCGGCTCCTGCTCGTGCACGGGTCACCCCCCTGCCCTACCCCCACCCCCACCCAAATTGAATAAATTGTAGTATTCCATATTTATTTATTTTTTGAGTTGAATCCAAGTTCAAAGTGTGTGTGTGTGTGTGTGTGTGTTTTATTTGAGGTCTCAACCCAAAACTGCACAACGTGTGTGATAGTGTGAGGCGGAGAGGGGGGAGGAAGGATGGGGAGGAGGGGGAGGCAGCGCCAGCACGTAGGCAGTCTACTACTCCTCCCTTGTTAAATACGAGCCTGTCGTCTGATACTTTATTTTTATATGAGCTGCCACTTCACGGAATTACATCCTGCCATGTTTTGTGTGTTTTTCACGTAGATGAGTCACAATTAAGTCGTTGATTTCACATTTCACATGATTATTGGATCATTATGAATGGAAATGACCCCCCCACTCTTATTTAGTGACACAAACCCTGACTTCATTTGAGAAGCATATTAAATGAGATAATAAAAAGAAAAAATCGCATGAGTTGACTTCTTATAATTCTTCCATCGATGAGCTCCAGTCTGCTCTTTGTTGAGCCGCTGTCTGTCTGGTGCCTTAAGCCGTCTGTGAGGCGCTACCGCCGCCTATCGCCTGATTAGAGTACTGCAAGGCGTCGCCTCTGAGCCGGGCGACACGGTGGTTAATTGATGAGCACGACGATGCGCTGGAAATAAATGAGAAATCCACATAAGAAACAGATCCTCTTTGTGTTTCATGCATGTGCAGGGGGTTAAGTGTCAGAAACAGATGGCTTATTGTATTTTCCATTCCTCTTCCAGGAGAATGGACATGTGAAAACCAATGGCGACGTCTCCACAAAGCCTGATGGGGATGCTGCTGCCACCAATGGCTCAGCTGAGGCAGCCAAGGAGCCTGAAGCCGGCGCAGGAGGCGACGCCATCGAGCCAGCGCCTGCTGCAGATGGAGATGCTGCCAAACCGGAGGGCGAGGCTGCAGCCAAGGAAACCCCCAAGAAGAAGAAGAAGAAGTTCTCCCTGAAGAAATCTTTCAACTTCAAGCTGAACCTGAAGAAGACCAAGAAAACCGAGGCTGTCAAAGAGGAGGCGGCCGCCGCCGCTGCCACCCCCTCTGAGGAGAAGCCTGCAGAGAACGGAGCCGCTGCTCCGGCTGAGGAGGAGAAGAAGGAGGAGGTGAAGGAGGAGGCTGCTGCTGCTGCAGCTGAGGCCCCCAAGGTGGAGGAGACCCCGGCAAAGGAGGAGGCCCCCAAGGAGGAGGCCAAGGAGGCAGCTGCTCCAGCCCCTGAGGCCACAAAACCCACAGAGGAGAGCAGCTCGACCCCCGCTCCTTCTGAAAAGAAAGAGTGATTGTACCTTGAGCTCACAATGAACTGGGTGAACTGTTTTGCAAGAGAGAGCGAGAGAGAGAAAATTTAGAGTATATATATATATTTATATATATATGTGTATATGTATACATATGTATATGGATATATGTATATGTAAATATATACACATGTATGTGAGAGACTCCTTCGACGTGCCACTTTTCGTCATGATAACAAGATGACAGACTAGATTCACTAGATCACTTCCCTGGTTTCTGCTTGACATCTGGACCCGGACTGAGTTTTAGGCTGTGGGTTGGTCACGATGTGGAAAATGGATTTTAGTGGCTAGAACGCGAGCTGTCGACACCATGAAGTAAAGACGGATGACGAATGGCTGGAGGAGGATGGAGCGGAAGCATCTTTTACCCTAAAATCTGCAGAAGAAGATGCCTCCCTGCTGAAGGATGAAGCTAGATGATATACTAGGACACCACCACCACTTGAAATGACTGTTAATAGAAAAAAAAAAAATGAAATCAGAAAATTAAAGAGACTTGCCAACTTTTTACATTCCTATATTTTAACCCAAATTTGAAGTATTTTGTGGTGTATTATAGAGAACCATCTTAAAGATTCAGAGAAGCTATGTCTTGTTTGTTTAAAGAAAAAAAAAAAATAGACGATTTTGATTTTTACCTTACTATGAAAAAAAGAACACTTAAGCTTGCTATGTTCACTGTTGCGGTTTGATATGAAGCAGAGTTGTTTTATCTGTCGTGTGTGAGCCTGAATCTGCTTTGTCTCTGTAAATACATTGGATTGATTTCTGTTCTTTATTTTGCTAATGTTGACAGATGTTACTGGTTTTATTGTAAAGTTGATAATGGTAAATAAATGTTGGTTACCTTACCTGCATGTGTCTTGACAGTTATTTGCATCATGCCTTAGCTTAAGGAGCATGTTTAGCATGTTTCAGATTTTTTTGTAGCCACAGAAAAGCCACATATATGGAGACCAACAGCAGCACGGTGAGGAGGAGGGATCCAGAAATGAAATTCCTCTAATTTTGACATTTTAAATTGTTTTGGTATCTTCATATTAAACAAATTGAAGCACATAGAAAATTGGAGCAGCTGCACCCTTCCATGTTTATTTAACCCGAGAAACTGATTAAAAGCTACATATTGCCATTTTGAAAGGTGAAATTACACCACCAATATTTTTTTTCACAGCTGAATTCATAAAACAGAAAATATAAACCTAATATGGTCAGTTTTCACCTTGTGCTCCTGTTCCACTACATTTTAGGATAAGGATCATCCTTTATTAGTCCCACTATGAGGACGTTTGCCATGTTACAGCAGCAAAGGAGATGGTAAAAATAGACACACATTAAAGAAAGAAATAAGTAAACATACAATATAAACCCAAGGAAAATTGAAAATTACCTATACAGTGTTTGATTTTACATTGAGCATGGCTATAATGGCTGTAATTCCAATGGCAGTAGAGTAAAGTAAAAGGTCAGTACAGTGGTTTTTCAAGAATTGTTACATTAGCAAACTCTGTTCATGGTAACAAACTGTTTAATTACAGTCAGGCCAGTGATATGGTTGATTAGCACCATATTTCTATCAGTTACAACCCAGAAAAATCTGGATTAGGCCCCAAAATTTGACATCAATTACATTTTTTGGACTCATTCATGTAATTATTCGCCATTATTGGATTAGCAGCCCGGCGTTAAACCGACAACACCACCGACTGTGAAACCAAAAGCACATTGTTTTTAATTCATATGGGATTAGGTATCAAATGACTGCACACGTCACTTCGTCAACATGTCACATCGGTCACGATCTGTGATCATCAATGAGACAGTGAACGCCCACATGCTTTGAGCTGATTGGAGCTAATTGAACACACCAACACACACAGGGTTGGCTGTAGTTACCCCTCGCCCTCTATTAGTCTTGTGGCTCTGAGGTAATCACCATTACCTTCCCTTTCTACTACTTCTTCTTCTTCTTCTGCACGTGTACAGTATTCTGCCCATTCAGAGGCGAACATGAACATGGCTAACTGAGCACAGCAGCCCTGTTCTGGGGGAACTGACCTAGTTCACATGCTGATATGATGAGCTGAGATCTGAGCTTCATTTGGACCCAAGCTCCAAACAATTCTGAATTATTTAAACGGGCCAACAGCTCCCGGTCGATGCGACCCTTCGTCTCTTGTTGCAGAGGAACTTGTTAACCATTTGTACTATTATTTCCATTAAAATGTTTCATAAAAACATGAAAAATCATCAGAAGTCCAACCTCTATTGTGTAAATCCGTCTTAAAACCTGACAGTGTACATTAGAAAGTAGGTACAGGCAACTATAATTGTTTCCCTGCTGCTCCACAAGTGTTTTTTTCATCTATTCTATTCACTGATTTGTTTGTTCTGCACACTATACGTGAGGTTGTGTGACTGATCACTTCAGAGACACTGCATTTCTCATTTAGCAGTGACATGGTCTGCAGAGATGTGGACGATGCATTCAAAACACAAGTGAGCTCACGCTGACACCTGGTGGCTGTTACAGGCAGTGCCACAAAGATGATCACCTATTGTTTCCTCTGATCTTTTGTGCTACTTTTTAAGAATCTGTGATGGTTGCAAAACCAGTACACTGCAGTATGAAATTGAATATGAGCAAATAACGGGAAAACGTGTAACGCATTTGATGAGTATAGCAACTGTTAAGGAAAACATTTGAATGAATAAACTTAGACAAAATACAGAAACCAATGCATGTCACTGTCCAAATAAAACTTCAAACAAATAAATAATGTACAGAGTTTGGTAGGTTTAAAAAAACACAGATGCCTAGTTAAAGGTTTACAGCAGCCATGTCAACTTAAATGAATCTGTGGCAATAGACGATGCCACCGGGGTCTCCCACACACAGCCAGAGACAAAGGTGTTGCTTTTCAGTATACATTTTATTAACGCCGAAATAAACTCAACAGTCAACTGAAATACTCCAGCATTTCCTGCTGGAGGTTAGCTGAGCAGCTCAGCAGCGTCTCTTCCCATGTGTCTGTCCCTCTGGCAGCTCCACGGCTGCCTTTTGAATCCAGGGAGAGGTGATTGGCCAACTAGTCTCAGCTGTATACCAATCCCCTCTCCCTGGTTCACCTGGAGCTGCTCACTGAGCCACCTCCACAGAATCTAAATCACTGAACCATCAATAAATGACAAATAGCAACTTCTTAAAAAGCTCACACACACACACACACACACTGATATTTGCACGTCAAAATCAATAATCCTTTCACTCACTAACATCACACCAAAGACCTTTCTGATATGTGTTTGTGTGTGTGCGTGTGTGTGTGTGTGTGGGCATGTCTTTCTATAAGGGACAATTTTGGTTCAATACCATCATTGTGAGGACATTTTGGCTGGTCCTCACAAATTTAATGGACTGTTTGAGGGTTAAGACTTGGTTTTATGGTTAGGGTAAGGTTTAGGTTAGGGTTAGGGTTAGGCATTTATTTATGATGGTTAGGGTATGGGACATTAAATCATGGATGAACTTATACTTCATCAAACTAAATGAAACAAGACTGAGTTCATTGTGTTTGGACACCCTGAACGGCTGGATGTGGCCACCTTCTAGCCCCTGATATTCACTCGTCTGTGAAGAGTCTTGATGTTATTTTGACAGTGTTTTTAAATTTGAAAAGCAGATTTCCTCGGTTGTATAACTTCTTTCAGTTGACACTTATAGCTGATATAGGGGATCTATATCCTGCAGCTCGTCCAAAATGCTGCTGCTCGCCTCCTGTCAGGGAAGAAAAAGAGGGAACATATAACACCTGTGTCCCTCCACTGGCTTCCTGTTTGTTGCAGGATCGAATCTAAAATGTTGTTTTTAACTTTTAAAACTCTTAATGGACTGGCACCGCCTTACCTAGTTGAGCTCCTTCATATTCACACTCCAGTTAGAGAGCTGAGGTCAGCCACTCAGCTGCTCCTGGATTTGCCTAAAACGAGGCTCATAACCAGAGGGGATTGAGCCTTTGCAGTAGCCGCCCCAAACTTGTGGAACAGCTTACCACTCCACATTAGATCTGCCCGCTCTCTCGCACGCTTCAAATCATTGTTTAAAACAAATCTCTTTTCTTTAGCCTTCTTTTCCAGTTGAAAGTTTTTATGCCTGCAGGTTTTTTTTTATAACAACCAAGTTGTTTTAAATGTGCAATAAAAATAAAGATGACATTCACATTAAATACCTTGATTGTGTCCTTAAATACTTCTATATCATGTCCTTAACAAGGTATTTAATATCTCAATCATATCCATAAATACCTCGATCATACCCTTAAATACGTCTATATTATGTCCTTAAATTCCTTTATATCATACCTCAATCATATCATTAAATACCTCAATCATATCCTTAGATACCTCTATCATATCCCTAATTACCTCTATATCATATCCTTAATACCACTATATCATATCCTTAATACCTCGATCATGTCCTTAAATACCCCTTCATCATATTCTTAAATAACCTGTATCATATCCTTGAATACCATTATCATATCCTTAAATACCTCAATTATGTCCTTAAATACCCCTTCATCATATCCTTAAATAACCTTTATCATATCCTTGAATACCATTATCATATCCTTACATACGTCTATATCGAATCCTTAAAAACCTCAATCATGTCCTTAAATACCCCTACATCATATCCTTAAATACTTTTCTCATATCCTTAAATAACCTTTATCATATCCTTAAATACCTTGATCATATCCTTAAATACCTCGATCATATTCATTAAAAACCTCTATCATATCCTTAAATACCACTATATCATAATACTTATATACCTGTATCATGTCCTTAAATACCTCGATCATATCCTTAAATACCTCTATATCATATACTTAAATACTTATATATCATATCCTTAAAAACGTCGATCATATACTTAAAAACCTCTACATCAATATACCTGTATATAGGTCCAGATGTGCACAGTCTAGACTTCACTGTCTGGTTGGGGCTGCAGCCTTTAGAGCTGCTCGCTCTGTCACACCGGCGCCTCCCGGTCGGGCGGGGAGCGCCTGTGATTGGTCGACTGGAGCTCAGCGCGAGCTCCCCGGTGCAGCAGCGGAGCCGGTGGGTGCGAGTCGGGGGGCTAATTGGTGTAAAATGGCGCTGTCTCAAGGAACAAAGAAAAAAGTTTGCTATTACTATGACGGTAAATATCCAGCTTGTTCACCTCAGACTCTCCCGCGGCCGAAGCGGATTCTGCGGCGCCTGCACGTTCAGGGCAATTAACGCGTTTTTTCCTCTTTTAAAAAAAAAACCCGAGTGTGCAGCACAACCCGGCTGAGCTAGCCGGTGTAGCAAGCTAACGTTAGCTTCCTCGATTGGCTAAGTAGCGCATCCCTAGCTGCATGAGCATGTTCGCTAGCAGATGGCCTGAAGCTGCACGCAGGGTTTCATCCGGTGGTCCCCTCACTTCCACGTTCTCCACTGACCGGAATCCATCCTTTTATTTTGTAAAGCGTCGCGTTGCACTGTGAAATGTGTATGCGAGCTAATTCCGGCGCTGATCACATCAGTCTGTCTAACAACTTCCAAGAATTGGGGAAGTCGTCGTGCACAATAATCACATCCACTGAAGCAATGTCACGTGTGACTCTTTGGTTTTGTTTAATACTATTTAAGAAAAGGGGCACATTATTGCCCCTTTATGTTGAAAAACCTCTGGGTCAGAAAGCGTGTGAATGATCAATAAGCAGCAGTCCTGTCAAATCGATCGTACTCTCGTATTTATAACTGTGTAATATCAGGTCCACAGGGTTTTGTACAGCATCATACTGTGAACATGTCAGAACAATCCATCAGCCGTGATGTGGATGTAGGTCAAACTCAGGACTTGTTCGTTTCCATCACGTTTAATTGATATTCAAAGGACATTTTTGAATGAAGTTTGGTATCGAGTCCACTCTAACTTAAGGGATATAAAATGTACCATACAATTTTGTAGTTTTATTTGCTATATAAACTTGTCTGCGTCCCTTTTTCTCTCCAAGGTGATGTGGGGAACTACTACTATGGCCAGGGCCATCCCATGAAACCCCACAGGATCCGCATGACACACAACCTCCTTCTCAACTATGGACTCTACAGGAAAATGGAGATTTATGTGAGTTGGATCACTCGACACAATCGTTAAGTTTCACCGTGGCATTTTAAGCCTTAACCATGTGAAATGACACCATATTCTCAAAAGTAGGGTTTTTTAAAAATCCATCAACTTGATTGTGATTGGTGTGCTTAGCCACGTACCTGAGATGAATAACTTTCAAAGAGATCAAAGGATTTCTCCATTGGTGCTTTTTATCACACAAGCCTTAATGAGTGTGTTTAAGTTGGCACCGATTAAAAAATTCCAGCGTTCACTGGTAAATCAAAGTTTCTTAAATCCCCATTTCAATAAGTTATCTGATCGGTAAGGTGATGATTGCTGCATAAAAAAGAATGTAGAGCTCCAGATGAACTTTTCCGACCAAACTCTTCATCGCACTGACCAGTCCATCCCTCCACAATGTCAGCATGAAAATCCCCTGGTCATCAACCTGGGTATTGATGACCAGCTTTCCGTCATTCTTGTCACCAGTTAGTAGATTCCTGAATTCAAAATGCTGCTGACAGAGGTGCTACAATTCCATCAGAACATCTGTCCCTGTAGTGTTAAAGCCTCATGCAATAGTTTTCATGTTTAGAGTTTGTGCTTGTGCAAAAAATGGTTTGGTATTTAAGTTTTCCTGCAAGTGTTGAGTCACACAGACAGCAGTGCACACAACACACAGAGTTTCTCTTTTTGTAACATGACCGCTACAAAGTGGGCAAGCTATTCTATTTGTCAGACACAGCAGGTCTTTGCGAGACCCCCTGCTGGCCAAGTATTACTGACAAGTGGAGAAAAGGCATCCTCACTACCTTTTGCTTCTGTTTCCAGCGGCCACACAAAGCCAGTGGTGAAGAGATGACAAAATACCACAGCGATGACTACATCAAGTTCCTGCGGTCCATCCGACCAGACAACATGTCTGAGTACAGCAAACAGATGCAGAGATGTGAGTGTCCACTTTTCCTCCAACAGATGCTGAGGTATTCTTCCTGCAGGGCTCACGTTCTCCGACGCTGTGCCAGAATTATGGTGCAGGGCCACGTATGCATACAGCCATGAGGAACTGTATTGTGTTCAGTTTGATCTTTAAACCTTGTTGCTGTCCACATATGTTAAATCTTTCTGTCCTGGTCTCTTCCTCACAGTCAATGTTGGAGAGGACTGTCCAGTGTTTGATGGTCTGTTTGAGTTTTGCCAGCTGTCAACAGGAGGCTCTGTCGGTACGTTGTCCCAACCACGCATACGATAATAATAGTGACACCATCTTCACAAAGGACTGACAACATTTTAATTAACGTCATATTTTGACTCTGTTCCTTCCTTCTTGTAGCTGGATCAGTGAAGCTGAACAAGCAGCAGACAGATATCGCCATTAACTGGGCAGGTGGACTCCATCACGCCAAGAAGTCTGAGGCTTCTGGTTTCTGCTACGTCAACGACATCGTCCTGGCCATCCTCGAGCTGCTCAAGTAAGTTGAGCCTCGCTGCTGCTCGGTTTCTACACCCATCTGACAGGGTTTGTTCATTTGGACCAAAAACAGAATCTGGCATGTATTGATAATAGTTTTGCTGGATTACATCCATACCTGCCATGGAGCTTTATGTGTGACGCACACAATCAAATCATTCTTATATGCCAAACACCAGACTGCTGCCTTTGACTTTTTCTTCTTTCTCGGCTGGTGCAAGTTCTGAATGCAGTTATTTATCTGTCCCAGAACTTGAGTCTCTTAGGATGTCATTAACAGAATTGTCTGTACTGTGTAGGTACCATCAGAGAGTGTTATACATCGACATTGACATTCACCACGGTGATGGGGTGGAGGAGGCCTTCTACACCACCGACCGAGTCATGACTGTCTCCTTCCACAAGTATGGGGAGTACTTCCCTGGCACCGGAGACCTGAGGGTTAGTTGTTTGTTCTCACTTTTTTTGTAGAAATCAGTTGTTACTTCTGCAGATGTGGACAGTAACTCAGTGATATGTGCAGGACATTGGAGCTGGGAAGGGAAAGTACTATGCAGTAAACTACCCACTTAGAGACGGCATCGATGATGAGTCCTATGAAGCCATCTTTAAACCAGTAAGTCTGATTTCATGAAGTATCTATGTAAATATACATCCTCCCTCTGCCTGCTGCGCCACCCCTCGAATGAACACTCCGGGGATATTTTTGTTGTTGTGAACACCGGAGAATCTTGTTCATAAGTGAAAGGCAAACTCCAGAGAAAGTCCGGACCTCATTGTGCGGACATTCTGTGGAGTTCATGCCTGAAAAGGACATTTCTGAGTTCTTCTGCATCTGTTTTAGATCATGGCTAAAGTCATGGAGATGTACCAGCCAAGTGCTGTGGTTCTCCAGTGTGGAGCTGATTCTCTTTCTGGAGACAGACTGGGCTGCTTCAACCTTACCATCAAAGGTATAAACACACATGTCACGCTCCAAAAAGCGATATCTTATAAACGTACTGGGAATTAAACATGAGTACGTGTCGACTCTTTTAGGCCACGCCAAATGTGTTGAGTACATCAAAAGCTTCAACCTGCCGCTGCTGATGCTGGGCGGTGGCGGCTACACCATTCGTAACGTGGCTCGATGCTGGACCTATGAAACGGCTGTTGCCCTGGACTGCTCCATCCCCAACGAGCTGCCCTACAACGATTACTTTGAGTACTTTGGGCCCGACTTCAAGCTGCACATCAGCCCGTCCAACATGACCAACCAGAACACCAACGAGTACCTGGAGAAGATCAAGCAGCGTCTGTTTGAAAACCTGCGCATGCTGCCTCACGCCCCCGGTGTCCAGATGCAGGCGATCCCAGAGGACGCCCCGCACCCAGACAGCGGAGACGAGGACGAGGAGGACCCCGACAAACGCGTCTCTAGTAAGAGACATCCATAGATGCAGAACTTTGGTTAAGTCTGTGTTCGCTTTTGAAGGTATATTAAAGAACTATGCCTGTTGTTCTGTTTCCAGTTCGGGCCCATGACAAGAGGATAGCATGTGAGGAGGACTTTTCTGACTCTGAGGACGAGGCAGAGGGGCAAGGAGGAGGCCGCAGGAACGCAGCCAACCACAAGAAGCCGAAACGAGTAAAGAAGGAGGAAGAGAAGGAAGGAGAGGAAAAGAAAGGTAACTGTCGTTCCCAAGACAACCTTGTATTTGGAGTTAAATTAAATATGATTATTATTTTATTCATCTGTCTTGTTGCTTCCCAGAAGTGAAAGAGGAGGAGAAGGAGGAAGAGAAGATGGACACGTCAGGGTAAGAGATGCACATTCAAAGTACAGTAGTACAACAGATTGGCAAAGTAACCAATTTTGAGAACCATCTTCATTGTGTCTTATTTGATGTTTTAAAAGAAGGAAAATATTTGCTTTCACTTCTGAAGTGCAGAAAATAATGCTACCTTTTGTGCACGGTGGGTTTTGTCTATCAAAAACCATTCTGCTCCTGTCTCGTTGCCCCAACCCTCATTGCTGGTGACATTTTCAGGTTGTGAGGATAAAACACCAAGCTTCTCATCTAATTACATAAATGAAGATGGTACTTTTCAGCAACAGAAATTACATTTGACTGCTAGGAACAGTCAAGTGTCAGTATCATAGTTGTTTCCTGATCAAAGCCGTTTTGGTAAAATCTAAGTTACCCTGCTGACAGTTTGTTGCCAGATATGTTGGTGCTTAAAAACATTGTTTGTGTTCCAGACCAAAGGAGGAGGTGAAGACAACTTGAAGCCCGGCACGGAAGAGAATGACAGTCGTACTATTTTCCTCGAGCCCCACTGATTCCTCCACTCTCCTCCTACGATGACAGGACCTTCCTGTATTCCACTTTTATCCTGTGTTACTATTGGCCGACCTGGTTTACATTTTGCCACACCTGTTTCCAAGCTCAGTGAAGCACCAGTTGTGTGGGTGTTGACCAGAACGTTTACACAGTATTTGATGAATGATAAAACATGTGTTGCCCTTTTCTCTTCTGAGTGTTAACCCCACCCACCTGGAGCTCCATGGAGTGAAAAACAAACGCCATAAATCCTTTCCAGCCATTGTGTGAACCAGGTCTGCTGTAATGTGAAGATCTACAGCGTTACTCTTCCTCTCATGCCAATTCAGATTTAACATATATGTGGGGCCCATGAAAAGTTACCTGCAGAGACGTAGATGATTTATAAGTCTAGTGCTCACATGCAAAAATGTCTATTTATGGTACTGTTAGAATAACCAGCATTCACCAAACTGAAAGTCTGGCTTTGCTGTGTTTATTTATCAGTGAATGCATGTTTAGAATGATGTCGCCTTTTACTGTGTACATAATACTCTCCCTTTTACCCAGTCAGTCCCTGTTCTATGCTCAGTGTTAATTTTATTATTTTTTTTACTTTTAACGTCTGTCCCTTCATCCCGTCTTATGAAGACAGTGTTTTTCAGTGTTTCTCCTCCTGAATTGTTTGTGTGTGAATGGGTATGAACATTGTGTTGGGGAGTGAGTGACCTGTTTTAGATATTTTGTACCATTATAAAGGTGGAGTGAGCTGCTCCAACGCTCTACATGTGGCTGTTTGGAGTTCTATCCTTGTGAAATGTGTATTATCATGACTTTGTAATAAAAAATTAAGAAAACCGATGGGTCACGTCTTGATATAATTTACAGTGCACTCTAAGTTTATTCCAGTTGTGTATTTTTATGGTTCAATACTTCAGCAGGTATTTGTAGTTTAGATGTCACTTAGCAATGAACCACTACTGTCGGCTGCGTTCAGCTTGAACAAAAGGATTGAAACGTTACATTTAAATGTAAACGATGGTGTGGAATACACAAACATTGCAGCTGTGGCAGCAGGGAAGGCCATCCTTGGCATCGAAGAAAATCTCGGTCAATGTTTCACACTTTAAAATACGCTTGGTGTTTCTGTCTGCTTTTGCCAACTGGAATAGCTGCTTCCAACAGCTTGATGTGCACCAAGTAGCTGCCACATTTGTAGGCAACTTTAGAATCTATAGAGTGCAACACCTTTTAACCCATTATGGCCGGGTGCAACATATGCCACCATTTAAGAATGGGTGTGACGTTTGTGTACTTTCCCTAGAGTCGGATGTGTTGTCATAGACTGATGAAATGCATCGTGATTCGCATCAGGAATACTAAATATAGATGGAAAAGTTATTTACTTGTTGACAAATGGTCTTATTTCCTGTCATATCCAGTTTCAAAGGCAAAGCAAATCTTTTAAAGTTTCAGCTTTTTAATGTTTTTCTTTTCACATTTCCATCTGCTGAAAACCAAAACTTTGAGCAGTTTCTCAGAATAGCTTAAAGTTTACGGCAGGGTTTATACCCACAGCTGTTGATTGGATGTCACCTTTTAAACACCCACTAAGCGGGAGAAAACATAACTCCATGAACGTAACTGCTGCACATAAACATGTCATTCAACCAGGAATCTAACAAAACTACATAACGTTTGTGATTGAACGTGCCTCAACACAAACCCTACCGCTGCTTTTTGTTTTCAATTCCAGCAGGTTGTTAATATTTTATTTAGTACCTCCGCCAGAGATGTTATGTTTTCATCTGCGTACTACACAAAAACTACTTCACACAGATAACCTTGGGGTGGACTTGGTAGTTCTGGTATTGGGAGTTTATAGTTTAAGGACTAAGAGATCCACAGATCACAAAGACATGACTTCAATAGGTAATTTTTATGGTGATTCATGGTGGAATGGCTTACAACAGTGTTAATAAGTCAAATTCTACTCGGTTGTAGAAGCAGATTAAACAAAGTTCGGAATCAGGGGGTGTGGCTTAAAGTCCAGTCACGCTAAACGTTGCAGATCAAGGATACAAAAGTTTTTACTCTTATGCTTCTGATATCACCGAGACAGTTTCCAAGTGTTATTACAAAAAACAGCCTTTTAAAAACACACCACACTCTTAACTGAGAAGCAGTCAAATAGCTCTTGTGACCGGCGACCTCCCTCTTCCTGACTGGGCCGAGTGTTGCGGTGGTTGGAGCTGTGGAGTCGAGGAGCCTGATTCTTCTTATGCCTCCAGTTCAAAGTCAAAGTACTGTGGGTCAAAGTAATGAATCCTTACGTATCCGTCCTCTCCTCCACTGCTGTAACTGTAGACGACAAGCACAGGAGCACAAACACATTATTACAGAGACTACTTTGTGTTTGACACCTGTGTTCTTTGAGAAGCGTATCTGTCTCCTACCTCTTGCCATCGGGGTGGAACGCCACACAGTTGATGGGGCCGAAATGTCCTTTGACTCTGCCAAACTCCTCCTCATAGGCAGCGTGGAAGAACCTGGGGATAGGAAAGAAGTCATGTTATCACACTGGTATTATACCATGTGATTAGTGAACAAAGAATTACATTGTTGCATGGTATAAATCTATAAACTACAAAACAGTATTAGGGCCACTTGAAGGGGGGAATTCTTGACATTTAGAGAAATGAAGTCTTAATATTACAAGAATAAAGTCATAATTTTATGAGAACAAGTTGTATTATTGAGAGAATTAAGTCAGAATTTTATGAGAGCAAAGTTGTTAATTTTCAAGAATAAAGTCATAATACAAGAATAAATTCAGAATTTTAGGCTGCGTAAGAGGGTGACTATCAGAAGATCAGTCTGTCGCCTGTGTTAAGATGAGGAATGTGTAGCATCTTAAGTTATACTTTAGTTGAACAATAAAATGTTTAATCTTTTGGCTTATCAGCACCACATTATCATAAGTATCAGGACTTTGGAAAGATTGTTTTCTATTCTGAAAACAAAACAGACTTGTGAGGCTGGCGGTGGCAACATCTGTGTGATGCTCAGTAGTTTCATAGTTTCTCAGGAATCAATGACATCAGTTCAATATTTTTGATCCAACTAATAAGCGGCAAGGAGAAACTGCTAGCTGGAATTTAACTCCTTCAAACTCCAGCTAGCAGTTTCTCCTTGCTGCTAATTTCCATAAAAATGTTTCTTTATTCTCATGATATTGTGACTTTGTTCTCCTTAAATTACATCTTTATGGTCGTAATATTACCACTTCATTCTTGTAATACTACAACTTTATCTCACAATCTTCAATATGGTCCTACTAATCCGTCATAATGAACTGTGCCCAGTATAGTGGAAATAAAAAAGCATCTGGTGTTAAACATTAGGTTTAAAGCAGAGAGGTTATCTTTCTCGACCTCACCTGGCCTCAAACTTGCCAATCCTGGTGGAGGTCGTGGTGACCTCCATGGCTTCCTGCCCACCTCCCATCACCACCTGATTCAAACACACACACCGAACACAAGTGTTACAGGTCAATGGGGCTAGACAGTTTTTTGTGGCAGTAGGACACATGTACTGTCAAAGTTTTCTCTTACATGATCCATAATGGGGGAGATGGCAGCAGAGTTGACATTTCTCTCTGTCTTGAACGTCTTGATGTGGTCGAGAGTAGCGGAGTCAAAGAGCTGAGAGGAAACAGAAGACACCACATGCTCAGTGGTATATCAGACAGAGGGTGATGGTGATACACTAACAACAACTAACTATGAACAGGCACAGCAATAATGCTCAGTGAATACATCAATATGATACACTGAAATGGTTAAACAGTCTTATGCTTAGCAGTGTTGCACCAAGTTCCCCTTCTTGCTCTTGTCAAAGTTCAGAGCGCAAGGGTAATAGATTCAACCAGGAAATGGTGATACTAGATCTAGATAATCAAAAAGAAACTGGAACCAGTAGCCTCACGTGTTAATCCATTAGTTTGGACTGCAAATGGTGGTTTAGACTGTCGTCAAATAGCGCTACATATGGCGTTAGTTGGGACCCTTCATCCAGTACGAGCCGCTTAAAATACAGAGCAAGCCCAAATGTGGAGACATACGCTCACTTTCTCTCACTGCAGGCAAATCTGGCTGCAATCTGGCTCGGGTACTCGGATGACTTTAGAAGAGTAGTGCGAATTCATTATTTTTAACACCCACAGCATCTCCGCTTTGAGGACTTTGTTTTTATGTTGAAATGTCCAACGCTGCCAAATGGCTTTTACTTAATGGTATTACTTATGTTTCGTTAATCCCTCATCATTCAGTCTTTAATTTAAATTGCTGTTGAATTATTTTGCTTGTCTTTGATGTTTTGTTTTCTGGTTTTTATTTGTCCTCATGGTAAAGCACTTTGCAACAGCTGTTTTGAAAGGTAGTCATTATTATTAACTAGTCGGTTTGTTCCACCAGCAGTTGTAAACACTGTAATAAACACTGGGTGTAGTGTCTTGTCCAACTCACACAAAATGACTGAAATGCTGGTAAATGACACAGGACAATTTTCAAGTATAACTAACATTGCTTGTGGAATTATATTTGGTCATTATATGCAACTTTAAACCACAAACAGAACTGTGTGATTACATTGGCATTAGTAAGCCTGGAGAGTTGACAGTTCTTACCTTGGCGCTGTTGTCTTTTGAGGCACTGACGAACATCGTGAGGTCCACAGATGTCTGGATGTCATTGATCTGTTTGGTGTGCTCCTTGGCCTTCTTCAGGATCTCTCCAGACTGTGCACAAATAACAGGCATCAGGACATGCTAGTGGAAACTTTGCTTCAAAATGGCTCTCTCCCGACTTCCTGGTTACCTGTGCCTGTACACTTATATGTATATATGCTTTACATCCTTACTCAATGAAATATGCTAATACATATTTTCTGGCAAATTAAGTACTTATTCTCCATCTGAATAATTTATAGCTCTGGTGTCCATAACCACTTTCAGATTTTTTGCAGTCACTTTATTACATTCCCATATGTGACCAGTACCTTGGCGCTGAACTGGTTGAACTCTCCGTTCTCGTGACCAGCGATGACGAACTCTCCCAGAGGCCCCCACACTGCACTGGTGATCTTGTGATCGTTGCAGGGTAGCGACAGGTACGGCTGGTTGTCCTCTGCAGAGACGGAGGGATTCGCTTGTTATTCCACTGAGAAGGTCCTGCTGATCAATGTATTCTCCAGCAGTGTTACTGGGTCATTCCATGTCAAATCATCACACTTTGGAGACTCACTATCACAGATCTTAATGAAATGATGGTTTGGTCACACGAGAAACTTAGAGAACTGAAATCTCATGTGTCATGGATCCTAGTTAGTGAGCTGACTGACGGGTTATTTGTCTTTTAATATAGGTCACAGAGAAATGGTTCACAAATAGTTTAAAAGCTCTTTTCAAGCTCAATCTTTATCAGTTTAACAGTTTGGATACCCCCCCCCCCCCAATATAAAAAATAACAGCATTGTGAGTGATTATAACAGTTAATTACAAAAACATATCTTAAAATTGGTTAAATTTTCCTCACAGACAAACATCTAACAATCTCCCTTAATGTTACAAAATAGCCATATATTAGCTTACACCAAATAGCAGTGCAATTATGACTTGTTAATACAAATTTGATAAAATCCATGTATAAAGTAACCCAAGACAAACGCTAATAAGAGCTGGTCTGATCTATATTTAAGGTAAAATAATTGAAGTCACTGCTGAGTGAGAACTGTTTAAGTGCAGTGTGTGACATGTACCGATCTGCTGTGGATCCCTCAGGTCGAAGAAGTTCAGGAAACACTGGTAACCCATCTGCTTGTCTGTGGAGAACATGATGATGTTGCCGCTGAAGTCGAAGCCGCACGTCCTGACAGCAGAGTTGGTCTGGAGCAGAGCCAGCTGTTTACCTGTGCAGCACAGTGGGACGGAGGAGCAGCAGGTTAAGTGGTTGCAGGATCTCAAACTACAGCTGCAACGTTGAAATCTGTAGAAAGTGAAATCTAACTCAGCTGAGACAGTCTGCAGCTAGATTTGACCTACCGGTCTGGCAGTCCCACAGTCGACAGCTGTTGTCGGCTGATCCTGTCAAAACGTTTTTAGTGTCCCCTGAGAGACGTCATGTTAAGGAACCAAACATGTACGACAGCAGCTATTAGAGCTAGAGACACTGCATCACTGGAATATGAGCTCAAACATTATATACTGTATATGATTGTGATAAAACAAAGTAAAGTTGTTGAAAAGGATACAGTCACAGTCGACACACCACACAGCTCCTGTGTGTCCATTGTAGGTGCCCAGCCTCTCGCCATTGACAGAGTACCACACGTTGGTAACCTGTGGAGAGCGACATTGGAGAAGATGCAGTGGATAAGTTGCAAAATACACTTGCACCGTGATAACAACAGGAAACAGAACATGACCTGATATCAACCAGGGTTTCTGCTGGGCGTTAAAGTCGAAAATTCAATCATTTGAACTAAAGGCCTTAAAAAAAAGACTTTATAAAATATATTAAAATGTAATGTACTAGGTCTGAAATATGTTGAGGTAGATCTGAGATAAAGATACATTTGCATGTTAAATTTTGTTTGTTTTTAAAAGAAATGTTTTGACAGCAAGTTGTAGTACTTTCGCAATTATACAATTATTAGCGGTAACAAAAATACAAATAAGATCAGCGTGGAAGTGATAACTGAGTCTACAAACGCCCGGTCAGAATCGATCTCAGGAAACCAACAGTCTCTGCCTGTAGTTTGAGAGATAACTTGACATTCTGAGAAATATTCTGTCCTAGGCTACTTCACCTCATCATTTACTATGGGGATGTGTCAGTGATTCTCAGGCTCTGATATTCCAGCGTGTCTGTCGTCCTTGACATCGGTCTTATATGTATATGTATTATGGTCTTGAATTGCAGATGTTCTTGCTGAAAGGAGCAGTCAACTCACCGTGTCTTTAGCTACTGAGAACAGCAGGTCTCCCTCCCTGTTGTACTTGATTTGGGTGATGGACCTCTCGTGGCCCTGCAGCAGGATGGGTCTCTGTGGGGAGGGATGGACGTTGAAACAGATGCGGAGAACAACAGCTGTAAACTACAGGGGCAGGAGCCGCTTGGATCTGGTCAGGTGCTCGCACGAAGACGCATGGATGCTGTCGTCTGTGCTCACTCACACCGACGCATCAGTCACTGGTTTGTTTTTATATAAAAGTTACAGACACTGAATCCCTCCGCATCACCTCCATCGAGCAGCTAACACCAACCAGCTCACGTTCAGCTCAACGTTGACTCATTCAGAAGCTAAGCTAACGTTAGCCGGGACAGACATGCTAGCTACACCGAAGCTAACGCTGCGGGTTAGACAGAGAGCGCAGTTCTGGGCAGAATCAAACTCGCTGGGTTTTATTAAAAGAAGAAACACACTAACCATTGTTACCGGCTGTGAGCTGCCACTCTGTCCGGTTTGTTCTCTGCGTCGCCTCAAAGAGAGAAAAGATGAACACTCGTGTTACAGGCGCCGGAGCTGTGGCGGAAAAGGAAGTAGCTTTCTTCTTCTACTTCTTGTTTGAGGTGCCGCTTGCGTCCGTGGTGCACTTACTGCCACCTGCTGGAGTCATTGAACTCACTCTGAAAGATATTCACTGTTCGTACAGTAAATAACATTTAACCATCAGCTCATCACAGTAACAGCAAAAGAGATTTAATAGAAAATAACAAAATAAATGGGACTGAAATGTCAAATAGAGTAAGATGAGTCATTAAAACAATTGAATTGTATATAAAATGTCTGTCATGGTGCTTTTTTATTATTTAAAAAAATCCTTAAGAGGTGATAAGGGATTTTTTAAATGATATTTAATAGGAGCAAGGTGTGAGTGCTATAGTGAAAGTTTTGCTGATTTTTCTCCCTTTCATTTTCTCTAACTTTCTCCAGTAAAATCTTCTGAAATCTGACATTCAGTTAGTGAGGGTCACCATAAATAAGATTGAGGTGAAAATTCTTTGCCACCTGTTAAGGATTTTTTTCATAAGCACAAGTTATGAATGTTAGAAGAGCTGAGGACTCTGAACCACCCCTGCCTAATTTTCGACAAGGAAAACCCCTGTATAATGGGCCACCTCTTCTTATCCATTTACTCCTGTTTCTCTTAATTCTACTTTGTATTGTGTGTAGATTTCTTCCTCTCACTAACAGACTGTTCTGTGGATGTTCACATTTTGTCAAACGCTTTCACGATCTTTGTTACAGGTGTGAATGTGTTTTGCAACATAATTGCTGCAGCAACTGTGGAGTTTCTCAGTTTGTGATTGGTAACATAGGATTTGTGCAGCTGTAATGAAGAGTTAGAGATGTTGTAACTGTTGTGTTGTATTTGCAGGACAAAAAAAAAAATCTACAAGTTTGCAACTCCTAAAGCATTTTTCTCTGTGACTCCAAACTTACTCCTACACACCTGACTATTTTCATAAACTACAAATTCCATTTCCACAGGAGCTCGGTTGTTTTCACAGCTCAGTCGGAGCAAACGAAATCTTCCAGCAGCGATAAGCATTTTTCAGACTTAAAAAAAAGCAGAAGTAAGTCACTTCAGCTGGTTACATTTCGTTTACAGATCTTTTTTAAATGAGTCAACAAGTCCTATACACTATTACATCTTTTATTTAACAAGGAACAAAATATACACAGCCAGATAAAAGTACTGCAAAAGACAAAAAGAGGGAAGCATCTTTGGTTCCTTCACATGTTCAATGAGCCTTCATCTCCAACACAGGACTGGAGATACAATGATAATCCAATGGGATAATGGAAGAAATCAGGTTTGTTGTTTCTATTTCAATTGGAAATGACAGATTCTATCAGTGATCACTTTGTTATCAACGCTACATGTTAAATATTACACGAGAAAAATTGGAAAAGTTTGAGAGTGAAAACTATAATTCAGAAATTCTTTCCTCCTTATTCCCCGGCTTCGAAATTAGAAACAAAGATAACGTGAGATTCTGTTGTCTGTTTATACAGTACATCCATGCAGGACAGTGGATATCATGAATATACATTCTTAGCTAAGTGCTCGTCAGTTCAAACTGCCATAGAATAAAACCAAAAGGCAATCATTGCATAGAGGTCCTTGAACATTCACTGGTTAAAACCTGATAACAAGCTACTGCAATTACCGGGGCTGGGAGGAGACAATCTTAGCCACGTAGCCACATAACCCACCCAACCACCCACAATGACATAAAGACGGGAGTTAAACAAGTCTGAAGTGGTCGTGTTTACAAGGTCTTTAAGAGTGAAAAAACATCTCAAACTAAATAGAGGGGAAATGAACCCGGAGAGGTTCGGAATGAAACATTGAAAATAAAATACAGTTTTTATAAACTTGTCTAAATGAATAGAAAATAAACCAATTTCTATTTTAAAATGGTGCTCTGTAAGAATAACATACATTTCAATATCTTATTATGCTTGAAACAATAAATACAGATCACAAAAATCAAACACCGTAAATGGAGCAGTGTGACAAAAACAGAAAAAACACAAAAGAACTGTTCCCTAAAATGGTTTACCAGCAAGAAAGGAAAACTCAAAAGTTTTAAGCGCCGTACAGACATTATTTGTTACTATAAGTTACTCTAGTTGGCTTCAAGGAAATTGTCACTCATGATGCAAATGAGACAGTGAATGGACACGCACGCACAGGGACACACACGCATCATTTAACCGTTGATGGCTGTTCTTGCTGTGAACCTGTTAGGCTTGCGTCATCCGAAGCAGCACTGTTATTAATCTTGTGAAGCAGTTCAATGTGTGATGTGAGTCAAAAAAGGGGAATGTGTCGTAAAACAGCACAACGCAGAGGAGTCAGTACATTTACACACACACACCAATAATCTATCCCGTGAAGGGTGGTCTTTAGAGACAAAGGTGAAAATAGGACGCGCATTATAGAGCTGAATAAGTACATTTCCTGAATGACTGATATGTATCCATCATATGTATAATTTGTTGGGGAGACATTTGGTTGCTAAGATGTTTCCTTTCACTGGGCTCAGGCACTCCTGCCCTTTACGGCTCGCATTGTTGTGCTTGAAGAAAAACAACACCACCTTCATTCTTTAAGTGTTTCCGTTACAGGAACAGTGTTTCTAGCAACGATAAAACACAAATAGACACCGCCCTGTCTCCCCCCCCTGTAATCATGAGAACGGCAGCAACTGCTGATGTCACCAAAATGAGGGTGGGGCAATTTCATCAGTCGTCACAACACCTGCCATTCTATTGGATGTGGACTCTTGACAGACTAGTTGCACAAAAAAATCTGAGCACAGAGGAGAAATCTGAGAGCAGAGGAGAAATCTGAGATGTTTCACCTGCAAACAGAAGCAGCGTGAGCACGAGAAGAGCTGAAGCTCTGGAAATCCAAGCACAAGCAGAGTGTGTTTGAGTGCGAGCGCAGGGTTTTGAGTGAGAGACAAAATCTAAATATGAAATCAATAATTGTCCCAAAAATTATCAAAGTCCTGCTCTCAAACTGAAAGACAATTTACTTGATTAGAGATAGGAAATGAACCTGACCAATGATTGAACCATTAGAAATCTCATACTGGGAAATCGACTTTTTGCAAAGCATGAAATTGCTACAATGATACTATTATCTTCGTCGAGCTATTCACAGTAACTGATTTATAATGTGCATGTAAATGTGCTGACAGATGAGGCACAATCTTCTCATCGCTCTGTAAAGCCTGAACAGGACACAGGGAGTTAACGTGTGAATCCTTCTTTTAAATGTTGATCAGATTTTCTGCCTAAATTACATAAAGCTGCGAGTTTCTGATCACTGGCCCACGGACCAGATTTGATCAGTTTCTTTCAGCGGAGGAGTATCGGCTTGGAGGCTGGTGGCTTGTTGCAGGGAAGGGGAGAGGGGAGACGTGTGAGCAGCTTTGCCTCATTCCTGCGTGCTGACGGGCTGAGCGGTCGCCTCCTCCAGTCGCGGGTGTGTGTCCAGTTCTGGATCACAATGGCATAAGTGGGAGCAGGGGGCGGTTTCTGGGACAGGACAGGCGCTGGGCTCCAGCAGAGAGTCTGTGGGTGGTGGAGAAGGGGAGTCGGTCCCTGGGTCAGAGGTGGGGGTTCCTGTCGTGCCCTCTTGCTGACTGCTCAGGTTCTGGACCTTCTTGTTGAGGTCGTTCCGTTCGACTTTGAGTGCCCGCCGCAGCTTCTCCAGCCGCTGGACTTTACCCTGAAGAGCATCGAACTCCCGGTCCCGCACAGATTTCTGTAGACAAACACAAAATATGTATTTTTATGCTTTTTGTTATAAATTAATTTGCACTGACACTATTTTCAAAACTTCTATAATAATAGTCCCTGTCACATTCAAATCTATTAAGCCAATAAAACATTCACAGACTTGAGGAAGTTCTCAAAACACTTTCTGCAAAACACATCAATATCTGTACAACTAATATTCAAACTAAGAGAGGAGCAGAAAAGTATTTTAACAGCACGATGGAAAAGCTGATTTTATTTCTCTTGAAATCTATCTACTAATTCAACGTTTCTGTCCGTCTGTGGTATAGAACCGTTCATCTTATCAGCTTGACACCCACGAAGGTGCAGTGTCGAATTTAGACGTGTGAAATGTTGAATATCAATAAACTTGGGATAGACAGGCGACAAGAGCTCTGTAGTAGCGGCAGTAAAAAGCAATAAAAGCAAAGCTGCCTTACCTCCTCTGACATCTCCACAAGAGCCTTGTTGCTGCTCTCCCACCTGGAGCGATACATGGCCGTCTCCTTCTCCAGTTTCTTGATCTTTTTAGTCATCTGTAACACCAAGGAAACAAGACCATCACATTCTGGAAAACAAAACAAAAACACAATCCTTCCGTCTCACTTCTCCCCGTCTCTGTGGCACCTCACCTTCTCCATCTCCTGTTTGAATGTGGTGAAGACCTCGTTGCTTTTGGACAAAGTTGTCTGGAACTCTTCAAACTTCTCCGTGTACAGTGACAGCTGGAAAACAAAACAACTTGGATTCATATAAAAGAAACAAACACTTTCAACGTGAGGTCAATCACAGTGGAGCTATAAAAGAATAAGGACTTGTGGGAAACCTGCTGTTTGAGGTGCACTTCCTGCTGCTTCATCAGCTCACACATCCTCTGAGACTCCACGGCCTCTTTCAGCAGCTGCGGATGAGGCACCAGATACGACAGTTACATTTGGGTATAAAATCAGGACAGGTCCTTGTAAGTATGTTTTGTTGATGCATGTGCGCCTGTGAAGTGGATCATTACAAAGTCTTTCTCTCTGTCGTGGCGCTCCTCTGACTCCTTCAGCAGCTCCTGAGCCTGGTGCAGTTTGGCGTCCACCAGCTGCTGCTGCAGGTCTTTGTGCTTCACCACTTTGTCTATGTGCTGATGAGGGTAACACAAGGAGAGAGATTAGAATGCCTGCTTCACATGTGTGTCAGAACACATTCAACAGGCAGGCTGAAAATAAAGCTAGCTCACACACTGCACACTCACCTCCTCCCGCAGTTTGTACTGTTCATACAGCTTCTTCAGTTTCTCAGCGAGCTCAGTGTTCTCCTGTCGCAGGCTGGCATTTCTTTCGTTGTGCTGCTCCATCTGAGACTGGATGTCGTTCAGCGTCACCTGGAAGTGAGAGGTCACTTCCTTCCTTTTCTCCTCCTCCACGCGCGTCCTTTGCACCCCTTCCTCCTGCAGAGGTAGTGACCAATCAACCAATAGAAATGCAGCCAGAAGTGATGATCAATGCACAAATAGTTGCACAGATGGGTGACGCACTCTTATGACACTATGGTATACTGACCTGTTGTAGCAAGAGGACATGGTGGCTTTTGTTATTTTTTCAATACAGATGCTAAATAGATATATTTAAAATGGTTTTGGTGCCTAAACTGTACCAGAAATTATATTTTTTTCCATTTAAAAAGCACAAAACGGTGATCAATGATAAAAACAGCTTTTCATTATTGCTAAGGCAAATTAGAATTGAAATTTAACATGAACTGTTTCCGTTTTAAGTATAACCAACTTAAATATACGATTTAATATGATTCAGCAAGTGTTCTTTTCAAAGTCTACATAAACAAACTGATGAATATAAAAAAGACGGACTGCAGAGATACTGTGGCAGCAGGAAGTCATTTACAAAATCAATGCGGAAGTTAAGAGTCTATATTCACCACACTGGTGTGTATTGTGTACCTTCAGTGTGCGGTTGTGTCTCTGCAGCTCCCTGCACAGACTCTCCAGTTTGCTGCGAGCCAGGATGGCCTTGCTGTGCTCGTTCCTCAGGTTGTCTTTGTCCTGGACCACCTGGTTCTGCTTCTTCTGCAGCACTCTCATCTGTTTCTGGGTGTTGCGGTGCTCTTCCAGCTGTCAGACACAAAACACACATTATACAGTGATCCACAGTCAAACTAACATTAGACCTGTGTTTACATTTACTCATCTGGCAGACGCATTGGTCCAAAGCAACAACTGGCCTTTCTAAATGGGACATCTTCTGAACATAGACTCTCTGTTTTAAGGTCAAAATATACTGATCTGTTTGAATTCTCATCAATCCAGCCCAATATTTATGTTTTGCCGTTTTGTTTCTGTCTTAACGTCACATACTTACAAACAAACTGTCTCTCTTGCAAACCTACATTCACAAATAAAGTCAATAAAAAGCTTCCTACAGAACACACAGACCTGGTAGAACCATCAATGGTGCTACGTAGCACATTCACTCCCAGGTAAAATGACTCTGCAGTAGATGCAGTTTTTTTTTAATTTTTTTAAATCGGCTCCGGCTTTGATTGGCAGCGATGGAAACACGACATCCGAGTGAACACGCTAACTTCCTCCACTTTCATTTGGCAGTCTACACGCGGACACCGCACCTTTTCCAGCGCAACATTATGATGCCCATTGAAATTCCAGGCCTTGGCATTTACACAGAAAATGTGTGTACTTTTTGTTTGTCACATCTCGTGCAACAGTGATTTTTTTTCTCTTTGTATCGTGCAAAATGCAACACTGGCAGGACAGAGAGGTCAGAGCTTCTCAGTTTCCGGCGTGTATTTATTACATGAATATAAAGTAATGAAATGGACAACCTTGCTATTTAATGATTGCAGTGACAGTATCCAAAAGATCTGTTCTTTTGGAAAGATTATTCAATATTAAATTAATTGTCCCAAGCAATGATTTAAATGAAAAGAAAACCTGATTTCTCAAGAGTAATTTTTAGTCATACACTCATAGACTGGATTTACAAGCTGATGAATATTATAGATTTGCACACAATTTTTAGTCCATAAAAAAAAAAGAAGAAGCTTAAACTCAAGTATAGTGTAGTACAATTATTTTTGTATTAATTCCATTTGTAGACTGCACTCACCAGTTCCGCATACTTCTTACAGAGGCCTGTAAGCTTTTCCTCGGGTGTGCTCAGTGTGTTCAGGGTCTGCATCAGGAGGGTGATCTCTTTACCTACACAGACAAACGCAGAGATGACAGAGTCTACATCTGCACAACTACACAGTGTGGCTGTATCACAAATCCATAAAAGTATGCAAACACTCAAGAGTTCGGAATGTAAACTGTGAGCTTTTCCTTACCCAGACCCTTCACTTTCTTCTTCTCCTGTGTCTTCTTCGGCTCCTTCTCCACCCCACTGTGACCTCCATTGACTTTGCCCTTCTCTGCCTTGTCGCCTTCCCTCTCGCCAGTCAGACCGTTGAGCTCCGGACTGTGTGATTGGCCATTAGGTAGAGCGCTGGCATCTCTGCAGTAGGTACTGAGGATGTCTTCTAGCTGCCGGCTCAGCTGCTCGGCCATGTCACTCCGAGACAGTGTTGCTTCTGGAACTAGACACAATGGAGGGAAAAAACCAAAATAAAAAAAAAAATCTTGACTTGTTCCTCGTTAACAATACACACCAGCTTCACTATTATGACTTTTTAAAGTTTGTCTAAGCATCTTAACCAAAAGGTTATTATTGGCACTAATACACAGCTTATTAAAATGTCCATTGGTTGGACGTCTTCAATGTGTAATAAGGCAATACAGATGGTGTCCCATTACAAAATAACAACAATATACCCTTTCTGGATTTGACCACAGCAGTGACCGACAGGCAGTTACGTGTTTCTGAGACACTGAGAAAGTTGTGTCAACAACCCATATTGAGAAGAAGAAGAACTTTACCTTCACTTGCAGCCTCTTCACCTTGTGGAGGCGTGTCTGTCTGTGGCGTCTGTGGTTCCGACTCTTTGGGGCTGTTGCTGTCCGAGCTGTCTTTTGCAGCCACGGGTGACTCCGTCCCTCCCGCTGTGGGTGGAGAATCCTCAACCCCCTGGACGGCGGCCTCATCACTGTCTTGTTTTTTCATCTCTGGTTTACTGCGGAAAACAGGTTTTTAAAAAAAATGTGATAGTAGGCACATCAAGTTACTAGTTATTCTCAAAAACACACATAGTGGGACTTGAAGTAGCTGTTTCAGTGCATTTGAAATCCCTGCAAATTATGAAACATAACTAGGGCTGGATGAAATGGCCAAAGATTATATCAAGATAAAAAATGTCATCAGCTGCTATCACCATCCACATACTGCTCCCTTCATCTCTGTCATACATTTATTTCCTTTTGTATAAATACATTCAATATTGATACACCTCTCAATTTATACTAGACACTGTCTTTTCTCATTATTGTGAGATGTGTATTGAACCTTTGTTATATTGCTATTGATGGAAATTATTGTAATCAGTATTGATTAATGATTGTTTAATTCTCATTACAGGGTCAGCTGAAAAGTGACAGCCTGACATTGGAACGCATTTGAACCTCAAGCTGCAAACAGTCATGTGTAACTTTGGTGTAACGAGCCACAGACCGACTGAGATTCAACTGAAGGTTCTCCATGGTTCTTCTAGTAACTGTGTGTGTGTTTGATCCTTTGCACAGAAATCCTCAACTGCCACGATTAAAGCCAACTTCAAGGACATTCTCTCACAGCCCTCCTCCCTTGAACTGGGTTAGTTTATTAGCTGGTTGGTCCGTTTTCCTCCTCGTTGCAAAAAAACACACCCCGCACATGCGAAAACATGAATAGTTTTGGATGTGGTCTCACACATCTCATCACATAGTTCAGCTACATCCAGTCCAGCCTCTTCTAGCTTTCGTTTTCCCCTCGCTACCATCATGTTAGCTAGCACATGCTAACGCTAGCTTGCCGCCAGATGCAGCTGGAATAGCTCGCACGACTAGCAGTTAGCCTGTGTTAGCTCACACGTACGTGACATAATTATCTGCAACCATGGATGGACAGTGTACGTACTTGTCGCTGAATGATATCCCGCCTCCACAGATTCTGAGAGAGTTGTTTACCTGCAGACTCCAGGAGGAAGCAGCTAATGTGTCTGTGATCTGCGGGTTTCCTCAACAGCGTGAGACAGAAAAACACTTCCGGTCATAACTTTGGGTACTTCTTCTTCTGCAGTTAACATCCCAGCTCGGTGTTGTGCTGCCACCTGCAGGATTCATAAATTATGTGTTTTCTTTTGCAATATAAAAAAATGTAAAGCTTTATAGCAGCCATTATTGCAGCATGTACGTATATTTATAAAATAAAATTTAAATTTGTCTTACAATAAATTAACTGTACTGCTCTGTCCCACACAATTTCATGTGATTGTGTCTTTCTACATATGAGCGTATTCTGATATATGAATTTACTACCACGAGTTACTCTTGTTTTTCCACTTCCTCTCACTTAGTCTTATGTGAAACAACAAGAAATACGTATTTCAACCACATGCCGCTGAAATTTATTATGAGGTGGAAGTTCGAAAAAACTCCATTAGAACATCCAGAAAAACATGTGCATTGACAGACTGACCTTTAATGGACAGTGATTGTCCAATATTTCCTATTTTTGTAAACTAATAAAAATTGTTTCCCCATGAAATAAACAACTGAATCAATACAAATAGTCAGGAACTGTCCGATTAAATATTAGGGCTACATATTGTTTCTAGTTGAACCTTACATTAAGAAAAATATATTTTTTTTTACATTCTAAAAGTAGAACAAGTATAACAAAAAACAAAGTTAATTTCTCCATGTCCAAAACGTCTTCTATTGTTGATAGCCATGAAGTAAGTTTTGGTGGGTTTGGCTGTTTCCATGTCCTTGTCACTCTCAGCATATTGAAAACATGCAGGTCTGCTGATTCCATCTTACCAAGCAGGTTCATGCCCCCAAAAACCTTCTAATTTTAAAGGTTCCTTTAAATTGAATATATACCTTAAAGGTTTTCTCCACCTCTTTCCATAAAGGATTCAGACTTGGACATGTAAAGAATGAATGTGTATATTCAGCCACAAGCTAAATCTACATTTATATATGAAAGTATTTTCCTCTCCAGAGTGAGGCTGTTTTAACCCTAAGGTTCACACAAAATCACAACCATGTCTGTAATGAAAGAGGAAACATGTATTAAAGGGTTGAAACATAACTTTATTTGTTTTGCACAGTATTTCCACTGAACAATTTTAAATTCAATATATTTTCTTTACATTTTTTTTTATATTGTTGCCGTTTCCTGTATGTATTCTTTTTTCCATGTTCATGTTTGTGTGTCATGTTAAGCTGAAGTGTATTAGTTTCTCGTCACTCATTCATACCGTCGGTAAAGTCAAGTCAAGTCACAGTATAAGATGGGTAATTTTGAGCAAAATGAAAAATCATAAACAAGAAAAGAGAAAATAAATACATGTAAAAGAAATGAGAGGACCAGAGCCGAGGCTACACCAGGACTGGTCAGTGATGGCATATGAAAAGTATTTTTTTCTTCTTTTTTTTTTTAAACAAACATGCAGCATTGTAAACATTTGTAGCGTAGACATTACTTGAACAAGCCAAGCATGGCTTTAGATTTTAATGTAGACATGAACACCTTCTAGGACGGAAGACAAGTCAGGTTTGAGATATTTAGTGATGTCTGTTCAATCCCCCATAGACAACAAGGTTCCTGATCATGCAGCCCGACAAGGACAAAACTTTTACTCTAAACACAATTATTCAAAAATATAGCCCAGAATATCCTGATCAAGAAAAAGATCAAGTAACGCAGAAAGGCTTGTATCCTCACTTCCTATTTTTTTCTCTCCTGTGAAATGTTCTAATGAGACTTTTTTTTGTCCTCCACTTCTCAGAAGTGATTAGAATTGCATCTGAATCCCTGTCAATGTATCAGAACATACATATAGTTTAACTTATAATACTTTTTAATGTAAATCACTGCACAATTTCTGAATCCCAGATTTTATCTTAGAAAAATGTCAAGTAGTCACCTCTTTTAGCTCCACCCAATGGAAGGAGTGTCACCTGTGTGAGCAGTTTGTAGGTGGATCTTTGCCTCTGGGGCGCCGGATTCGCAGACAATAATTATTGCAGTCGTCTGGATTATTTGTTGCAGAATTTTCTGGCTCCCTAAACAGTACTTGAACTTGAGAGAAAAAGAAAAGCGAGAAAAGTGGGACTGAGCTCATGCGGCTTCTAATGAAAAGAAGCACGTTTTCAATGGCCTGGAGCAATCTCTCAGTCAGACTGACTGGGTCAACACAAGCCAATCACATCAACTACTGAAAACAAAAACAGCAAGTCAATAATTTAAACCAGCCTTCAGGGGGACAAGACTTTGTTAAACTAAGTTTGACAATGAGGGCAGTACCTGCATTTGTCTGCTGTGATAGTCGCTTTTGTTTTCATAATTTGTATCATGGGCCACATTGAAGTTCTACAATATTTCTGTCAGCGCAGACTTTGAGCACAAAGAGGGACTGGCTGCAGGCGGCCACCTAAAGATGAGCTAAACATTATTCTCTGCTGATTCCACCACAGGAAATTAATGAATCAATTCCAAAAACATTTGCAGCGTCGCTTTGCACAGTGAAAATCTTTTAAAGACGTTTAGCATGGGAACCATCACACCAACGGACAAGTCGCTGGAAAGACCAGTGTTATGCAGTTTCTCAAGTCCTCGCCCCCCCTCGCCTTGACATTTACACTTCCTTTATTCCTTTTTTTTTGTTTTTTTAGGTGCCCACAGTAAAGAATGCCACCTTTCCAAAGAAACAATGGCTAATAATGTAACTTTAAAGATAAGGAAAAATAGAGCAGCAATGTTTTGCACAAAACGTGTGCACATTCAAGTAAATAAAAGATATAAAGGAAAATAAATCTATAAGTCAAAGACAGATACATAAGAACCTCCAGTCTTTGTTGGTCAGGTTGGCACTTTTGTGAATAGGAGTGCATTTTCATTTTTCAGAAATATATAATATTTTTCCTGATTGATGCACTGATTTTTTTTAAACATCTCGATTCTGGCGTTATTCGTAAGAGGAGCACAAAATTGTCCATTAAATCGAAGACTTCAGTTATCAATGCTGCTCCACATATCCTTCATGTAGAGGTATGTTCTTGATGCTCAATTTTACATGATTTGACCTCTTCTGTCTGCTGGGAGCTCACATGTTCTGTGGACCACATTTTCACTCACAGAGCCAAAACGGACACTCAAATGTATGATCGTCTGTCAATGAACCACTGTGGGTAACAGCAGCACTATGACACTATGATAATCTGCATTGACAAGGGAAATTGTAAAAATGTAATACCGAAACAAACTAAGGGGAAAAGATAAGTCGGTGCATCTAAAAAAAGAGGCTCTACCAAGGAAGTGGAACATCCTTTGGAACAGAAGAGATCATTAAGTAAGTGTGTAGATAGCTCCATGATAAAGTTTCTCCTGTGATCCACAGAACAGAGGCTCCCAGACTCTGATGGGGACATAGTCAAAGAGTTAATCTACCTCTTCCTCACACAGTGCCTGTCAGTCAAACATCACACAATCACAGTTCTGCTCCATCCACAAAGCCTAAAACTCTGACCCGAGATCGGCTTCTGTCAGAGGCAGCGCTGATCTCAGGTCAGAGTTTACAGGACTGATTTAAACCATCATTAGTCGTGTGGCTAGAAACAACTCAAGAGTTTCCATGAGGCTTCACAGCGTGTGTGCACCGAAACCTGTCTCTTCGTTGTCTCGATTAAAACTGAAAACAATCTCAAATTTAAATTAAAACGGAAACCAACGGAAACTTCTTTTTACACATAAAGAAAATGCTGTGTGCTCTGAAACAAAAAAAAGCCAAAATGGCAGATCTCACACTTTGGAGAAAATTCAACATAAAAGAAAAAAAAAAATCCTTATGGAAACAATTTTCCTTGCTCCTAGCCACTCATCTGTGTGAGATGTGTGTACAGTGTCTGCTGGTGTTGTATGCAAGTGTACATGAAGTGTGCGCAAATATATATGTATATATATAATGCAAATACATCAAAATTCAAATATATAGATATACTTGAATTCGTTTTTTGTTGCAGTTAGGCTCGTCACTGATCTGAGATATATCCCCAGCCAAACTTTGCTTGTTGTTACACCCATGATGGGACAAAGAAGCGGCATAGACTTTCCTAGCCAGGCAGAGGATAGGCTATTTACATCAACACCGTATACATATCACAAAGGACCCATGCAAAAATCATTATCTTATCAGTTGTCATTCCTATTCCTCAAAAATATGGTGATATAGAATGCCATAGGTTACATATCGACTCTACCGCTATGAGAAACTCCACCACCTTCACTACACTATCACTATTAACACCACCAAACCAATTAGTTGTGGACCAGTTCCCACTTTTTAGTTGCAAACGCCGTCGACGAGGAACGCTAAGCAGTGTACAGCAATGTCTCACAGTGTTTGTTCTCACTGTTCTTCAACTCTCTGTGCCAACTGTCGGTGTTTGGCCAGGGATACTCAGTGACTGTAGGCAGGGTAATATAACACCATGCAAAAACCCTACCACATACGACTGGGAAGGGAGGGGGAGCACGGAGCCAAGCCGACGAGCAGCCGCCACTTCACGCTGGGGCTTCAACAG
Source organism: Hippoglossus hippoglossus (assembly GCF_009819705.1). Lineage (NCBI taxonomy): Eukaryota > Metazoa > Chordata > Actinopteri > Pleuronectiformes > Pleuronectidae > Hippoglossus > Hippoglossus hippoglossus. The sequence goes on from NC_047161.1 coordinate 16,514,617, forward strand.
AGTCAGAGAGTAAAGACTAAATACATATCCTCTTAAATTTCTGTGACATCTCTGTCACTCTACTTCAAACATCTGCAATCCGTTGAATTTTTTAAATATAAAAATAAGTTTGTTTTGCTGCTGCTGTTGTTGCCGCTGGCTCGTCCCCCTGACACCCCAGCTATGCCTTGATTAATAGTTAAATCACTTCATAATTCAAATGTATTGTTATTAATAACACAGCACACAACGAACATCGGATCTCTAACTATACCACCCTCGAAACCTGGATTTTCTTTTTTTAAACATATCATCTTAAGAAATAACCCGATTCCAAATCCAATATCTTCTTCAGAGCCCTCCCTAGAGATAGATATTTCTAAATTCTTAATTTTTTTCCCCCCACCTCAAACCAAAACCCCCAGAAATTTGTCCCATTTGAAGAAAAGTTGATAAATGAGTGAGGAACCCCCACCCCCACACATCTTTTAGCTTGGGCATCAGTCTCAGGGCAGTAGACAGCCCTTAATTTGGGGTGGACAAACCCCACCTCCCATAAAAAGAAAAAAACCCACCCACTCCCATACAGATATGATTCCTTTTCCCATTTGCAGATATGCAGAGACCAGTCTAAGGAAAAAGAATCACAAGCACTAATAAGGAGCACATAAATAAGGGTTGGGGAAAAAATAATGAATCATTAAACTGAAAAGGGATAATGTTACAAGTACTTTTTTTGGAATTGCACTAAGTCAGACTGACATCATTAGCTGGGCGTATTTCACCTCATGCACCCCCAGTTTGCAGACTTTGCATGAGGATACATGGGTCGTCCTGAAAATAGTAATGTCCCATTGATTTTTTTTTATTTTTATTGTATATAAAGATATGAATCAACAAGCCATTGTTGCTGCCAATGAGATAATCTAAGAGCTATCAGATGGCAGGAAGATTTCTGCGTGTGCGCTTTAAGCCAGGGCAGACTCACACTTTAGGCAATGAGGTGATCGCTTCCTCATCTAAGTGTAATGGAGCTTGAATGGTGTGCTTCGGGAAACAAGCGAGTCTACCCTGCGAGAAGAAGTCAGTCCGCTGCTTGATGAGTGGGGGACATTTCTAGGCTGGCGAGCGAGACGGTATTAGTTTTCCTCCAAGGGGCAGGGGTGTGTGTGTAAGGGGACAGTGGAGGTGGAGGCGGGTAGTGACAGATCAGGGAAGGAGGCTTGGAGGTAAAACTCAATCTATGGGTCCTCAATGAGACAGAGAGGCATGGAGGGGGTATAAGGTGTATTTTAGAGGAGATTTATAGCTGAAAGCCCTCCATGGGGGCCTCCTGCTGGGGGAAAAGGAACTGCTGGTTGGCCTCGTCCACCTGAGGGGCAAGACTGCTGTCCTCGTCCTCCACCCCGAAATAGTGCTCAATCAGGTCAAAGGCCTTCTGGTAGATCTCCTGGTTGTCGTGACTCTGAAGGAACTCGATCTTGTCCAGACCTGCGAAGTTGAATAATGTTAATTCAAATGTATGATTGCAAAGTTATCATGAAAAACGTAATTCTTAATCAACAAACAAAAATATCAGCTCTAGAACAGGCAAATATATCAAAATGTCTCAATCAAAAGCTAATTTAGCACAATTGCAAGTAAGAACTAATAAGTAAAATAAAATTTGAAATAGTTTGTGACTGAAAGGCAATTCTGAAACTATAAAATATCTTCAATCATTAGTAATTCTTGAACCATTTTAGCAATTGCATGTTATTACAGGTGAAAATGGCTGCGACATGTATAGTAAAACCAGGCAGCCGATGTAGGTTAGAGTTATATCATGTCAATAAGTTTAAGTAAAACAGAAGGTGAAGGGCTGTAGTTTTCTAGTTATCTCTCTCTTGCTTAATCCTCACTGCTCAAGGTGGCCATTCACGCTGCAGGCCAAAACAACCCTCAGGCACCAGGAAATATCATATGATCTCTATGAACAGCTGCTTTATTTCCAATTCTGTTGTACTATAAACAGTATACATAATCCATCCATATCGTATGAATTTCCCCTGTACATGTGTTTGGATGTGATTTGTGGACAATACCGTAGGCTTCTTCAATGAGGCTGCAGTAAGGGTTGACTCCAGTGCCGCTGCTCTCCTGCTTGGCTTCTTGCTCTCCCAGCCTCAGGATGTTCTCCAGCCCATTGAGAGCCACCTGAACGATCTTGGAGTCCATCACTGTCAGCAGATCACACAGCGGCTTAATGCAGCCCAGGTTCACCAGGTACCTGAATGTGAACAGATGCATTAACGACTTAAGTGTTGACAATGGTGTGACAATTTCACTGTCATCATAATGTTCTGCAAAAGACACATCTGGCCATTATTCAAGAGCATAACTGAGGGTCTGTCAAGAACTGTCTGGACGAGGAAGACAAACACAAGGAGGTTAATTCTACTAGCTCCTGCTTTACAACCAGCCAAAATATGTTGTAGCTGTGGGTGAAAGATGTGTGCTAATATAGGGATAGATATAAAAACACAGGTCAAATGTGAGATCAGGTTTAGGATTATACATGTTCTTTAAAAGCCTTTGTCAACGTACACACGATATCTTGACCATGAAACACCTTCTCCTGACTAGGTCATGGAGTTAATCCAACAGATCTGGTACTGACATATTAATTTAGCAAAGACATGAGCTAGAAACTGTGTTGTCCAAATCAACACTGTCATTAGGAGATACTGTCATGCACAGTTGTGTATTTACTGTAAAGCTGACCTGATCTGCTCTGGTGTTCCTCCAGAGGTGGCGTTGGTGATGGCCCATGCCGCCTCTTTCCTGGTTCTGAACTCGGCTTTCTGTAGAATGTCGATAAGCACTGGGAAGATGTTGGCATCAATTACCGTCTGTGAGGCAGAACAAGATAAGAAGTGAGGGGGAAGTAGCAGAAAGCATACTTTAACATTTCTCCCTTTTCGAGCTTCACACAAGGAAATTGGGATCGGATGGGGCCATGATGAATGGATAGATGGCCCCATCAGTCTCTATAAACTGTATCTATCTAAAACAAATCTCAAATCCAATTATTATTTGTATTTTGTCTTTAGAGATATGTTAATAATTGAACAGAATAAAAGACTGTCTTTTCTTCACAAATATAATCACATAGGTTACCTGGTCGACTAACAATAGAGTTCAAATGTCTGAGACCACTTGCAATTTTATGATGTGGAATAATATCAAGATTTCCGATTGGACTCGTGATCAGGATTTCTTACTTGCAGGTTGTTCCCATTTCAGTTCTAAGCTTTGTGTTAATGCATCACCTGTATCTGCGCTCTGTTTCCTGCGGTAATGTTCGAGATGGTCCAGCATGCCTCTTTGCGAATAGACTCCTTTGCACTGCTGAGAAGGTGCAGCAGACAGGGCAGGGCTGAGCAGTTCAACACCACCTACACAGAGGGTAAAAACATTACAAACTATTTATGAAAATGCATTGTTCATGTGTTAAATTGTTTTTGTCTTCAGACGATGTGAGCCATGTCTCTGCTTACTATACTCCCACCTGTGTTTGGATATCATCTCCAGTGACAATGTTTCCTACAGCTCTCAAGGCAGGGGAGGCCACCTTATAGTCAGTGTGCCTGCAGAAAGAGGGGATTATTAAAGAATTGTAAGTATTTACAGGCCTTATTCCTGGTGACAGAGATACCAGAGAGCACAGCAGGACTTACATGAGTAGTTCTACAAGACGCCTGCAGACGCCGGAGTCGATGACAGCCTGGATCTTATCATTGGGGCCGTCTGAGAGGTAGGAAAGTGCCCAGCAGGCATCTGCCAGCAAGTCTGGGTCACTGCTAAATAAAAGCCTGGACAGTACTGGCAGACAGGGTGACACCTATACAGCACAGACATAGTCAGGCAGAATTATTAGTGATAAGAAGCAACATGAATTCATCAACACCTACGAATCACATATGCTTTTCAATAGATTGGTAGTTGAGAGGAAAAGCAGTTTGGTTGGGCAACATCTGATTTCTTCAAGGTCACAAAAATATGAACTGGGAGGAAGGCGTTTCACAGCGTGACAATGATAAACTGACAATTATTCTAGTCCTGTCATACATGTAACCATAATTAATTGATTATATAAACTAAATAGATTCAACTTAAGTTTCAAGCAGACATTCAGACAAGAAAATCCCAGCAAAATGTCAACATGCACATCATTTTTTGGAAACTTTTTTAGTTATTAAAAAAAGAAACTCATTCACATTGCAGTGGTTTGATGTATAAAAACAGTCAACCTGACTGGCTGTGCGACAGTAGGAGTATATAGCAGTCACCTCTGTATCTGTCAACCAGAGTTAACCAGCCTATTTTAAGACTTTAATACCAGATGTAACACGACTGTTTCTCCCTTTAAGACCGAGTGCAACGTCTGTGTGCTTCTCACTTACAAGCCAGACAGGACGTACATAGATGCATTCTATTTGATATTTTACTTGACTGATTCGCTGAAATTTACAGCAGGAAGGGGAAATGCATTATGGGAATAGGATTCTGACACGTAAAGCCAGTGTTAGAGCAACAGTTTGACCGGCCGGATGATGCAACACTGTAACAAGGGCATGTAAGACTTCATTTTCTCAACCACTGAAGCAGCTAGAAACATGAACTATAAATCATTTAAGAGCTTAATCTCCCTGCTTCAGAGGGAGAAATAAAGGTTTTATTGAATGTCAGGTAGCAGGTTGTTTTCAATCTATGTTGAGGTTTTAGAATAATTCCTTAGATGCCATAGGTCTTAATGGGTTAACAGATTGATGGTGTTTAAATTGCGTTTTATCAAAGAAGAAAACTTCGGAAAATAAATATTATGCAGTCACAATACTTTTCCTGCACTAACTGTGTCATCAATCTCAGGCTCCAATGTAAATATTGTCAGAGACTCAGCTGAATTGAGAGTTGAAAACTGATTTAAACTTTAAATGGTTTAACAATGTTAACTATCACACTTCATGGTTACGTCGTGGGGTGAAATGGTACCTTTTCAAAAGCAGGGGGAGGGTTTTTTCCTCTGCAGAGATTAGAAAGAGCCCAGACCGCATTCCTAGTCATTGTCAATCTTGTGGATTTGGTCAGAAGCCTGAAATGACAAAGAAAAGCAAATCTCAGTACAAGTGATCATATCAGAAATTTATTATTGGTAGAAAAGCTGAAAGAAGAAATAAGGCAAGAGAAGTCTGAACTCACATTAACAGGGGTGGAAGGATATTACAGTTCAGCACATAGTCCCTGCAAACTGCACTGTCCCCGGCAATATTACCTAAGGCCCACACAGCCTGAAGAAAACGAAACATTGGAACAATGCAGGACAAAACAGGCACACAATGTAACTCACCATTCCAGTCACACCATTTACCTGTTCTTGGACGTCCTCAAAATCTGAGTTGAGTAGTTCTATGAAGATTGGCACTGCTCCGGCCTCAATCACCGTCTTCGTCTGTAAGGATGTGCCTGATGCGATGTTGGTAAGTGCCCAGGCCGCTTCAAACTGCAGTGGCACCAAATATTATTAAGAAACATGGAGTGTTAGCATGCGTTTATTAGACAAAAATAACCTTTCACATGTGAATCATTTTACATTAATGAGTCATGAAGGCACTGGATGATAAGAGTTTACTCCTTTTGTGCAGCGTGACAAAAATGCCGAGTCAATCAGGAACCTATTTAATGCAGAGGAAAGGCATTGCTTTGACTTGTTTACAGATGTGGTGGCATGCAGTAGCACAATCTTAGCTCAGTATCACCAAGTGGAATGAATATGATATTGAATATAATGAATGTTTGAGAAGGACAGCACCTCATGTAGCAGGTTACACTTCCAGTTGCTTAGTTTACATCAATATTGCAAAAATAATCCAATTGAATAAGACATTGCCAAGTAAACAGCATTTTCTCATTACTTTAAACTAAATAGGGTGAAACTCGCAATAATCTAAAATCGACATAAGACGTGGAGTATTTAGATCTTTGTCGCATTATGTCGACATGTATATATCTTAATCACATTATAACGCCCTATTGGAGTTTTCACAGCATTTTGCGACATCAACATACAACTTATGGCCTGGGTATAAACAAGATGGAAAAAGAGAGAGTTGTAGCTTTTACAAAAAGAAAACACCCAAAAAGGTACTGTATATGTTAGCAATGGACATTAAACTATTTAAGGTTGGGGTTTTAATACATACAACATTTTTACTTCACGTCTATTTAGTTCAGTTTGAACAAATCCTATACACAGAAGGTGTTCACACTGTTTCAGTGAGTGTTTGTACAAACTGACCTGTAATGTGCAGTTGACACTCTTCTTTAGGAACTCCACAAACTTCTCAACTACTCCAGGTGTGTTTATAACTTCATCAATTGGTGGATTTGGCTCTGAAATGAACAAAAATCAAACTGGATGTAAGCATTTTGATCTGTGGTGCTGGTTTAATAGACCTAATATTGGCCTATCACAGATGTATCGATACTGGCGCATATGTTGTCCAGTAAGTGTCAATACGAAAAAATATACAGAACATAATGTGGGAAAAAATGTGCTTTTACAACACTGTTTACAATTAGCAGAGTTCACATCAGAGCAGTGTCTTCACCGCAAGTTGTAAACTAGTTTGTGAAATTCATAGCTGAAAAGTAAACCATTTTTCCCCCATTTCAACACATGTATGAATAGTATCAGAGAGATCGATATCTGAATTATTGAATCCCTGAATCAATATCGTCCTCAGCCCCAAAGGTGCAGTAGTGGCGAAGCTCTGGTCACCAGTGGTATAGAGCTAATGTAATTGCAAAGTATGTACCTTTGGAAAGTAGTTTTCTGAACTTCTGTGTTGTGGCGAGCTGAAGCTCTGGGTCCTCTGAGAAAAGCATCTCAACCATTTCTCTGGTAATTACTCCTTCCTGGAACACACACACACACACACACTCTCTCTCAACACTTGAACCCACTCACTGCAGACTCATTGGCAAAGCTGAAATCCAATGTAAAATAAACCTTTGACTGGTCCTGCGTGGGCCTCTCTTTGTCTAGGTCGTGAGTCAATGAGACTGGTATTAGGACAATAGACACTCACTGTTACTGGAGAGCTGAGGTAGGAGTCCACCAGTGGACTCTCAAACATGGCCTCCTCTTCATTGAGAATGTCCACGTTCCTCCTCTTGAAAATCTGTTAGAGCCGACAAAGACACTGTCAGCCCAGACTATTTCTATTCCATTCTGATATAATCAAACAGAGAGATAAATGGGATATACAGGTTTGATGTTCTACCTGTTGTTCTCGTTTCTGTTTTCTGAGTTGGATGCCCTCTTCCTCTCTCCGGCGCCTCATCTCCTCTGGGTTCAGTGCTTTGTTCTTGTAGCGGTTCATCCTGTAGTTATCCTTGGCCGGACTAGCTGACGGCTCTGATGGGCACAGACACAGGTAAACATCATAATTAAGACACAAGAAGGAAACTAAGTTGTTAAGAATGTCTTTCAGGCTGAAGTTAAGAAGACCATAAATTAGGAAGAGCTGGTGAACTTGTCATTTGTTTTCTTTGACATCTGTAATAATAAGTCATGATGATAAAACAGCATGTACACAGGTCTATATATAAAATGGCCTTGTATAAACAAGCTCACAGAAACTAGACAACACAGCCTAAAAATACACACATGCGCACAAACACACAGAGCTAAGCTATTCATCAACCAGTCAGCTGGCAGAGAGAACAAATGTATTTATTCAGTGGAGTTAAATTGCAGAGTTAGCATAAAGCGGTGCCCACACAGGACAAAATGCCCATTCTCAGTATTTGTGCAGTCATGCCACCAGAACAGGGCACTGGGCAGATCCCTGAGTCACCCGGGGGCTACGAGAGAGAGAAAGAGAGGTGGGAACATAATTTAAAAAACTGCCACCAGCACAGAACGGTGCCAACCATCTGTGCCAAGAGCCGCAATTGCAACAGCGGTGGTTTCCGAGGTTAAATATCGGAACAAGTGGCGCAAATTGAGGGCATGCTACGGCTTGAGGGCATTAGCGAAACCAACCTTATAATAAAGCTTATGCATGTGTGTAATGTGTCCAGATGGTAAAGCCACAGGGCGTGGATGGTCACACGAGCACAGGTTGCAGTTGGATACTGCTGTTACTGTAAAGTGTTAGCTAGATTAGCTGCTGCACTGACTCTTTGGGCATAGAAATAGCCCTGCTGAAGGCCCGTGTCTACGCTGGCACTTCCGACGAGACCCTAACGGCATTGACCTAGGAATATTTGAACTTTTGCTCCTTTACAGCAGAGATGTTACACAGTGTTGAAGTTGCATGGATGTGTTGAGTCCGGCTGCTGGGTGAAAAGGACGGCTAAAATAAAACACAGCACCAGGGATAATAAAGTTGCCAAACAATAGACGGAGTCCTGTCTGTTTAAGGGAGCAACAGTATCTACTCACACAGACGTTTCAGTCACGGATGTTGGCTGCAACATCATGAATGGAATTAAATCCCCTTTGCTGTAGAGTGGTGGCAGAAAACACAAAAGCTATGCCTGCATGTGCGAATAAATCTGAAAGTGAATGTCTAAGTTCTTGTGTTTGAGTGTGTCGAACCAACCCAAAGCTTTGATTTAGTGATCCGATGACAAGATGACCACCAAACAGTAGTTCACCTCTAACACACTTTACCGGTATTAAAGCAACTAGAGGAGGCTGGAGGAGGAGGAACATGACTCCTGCTACGAAAATAAATTAGAATGATCAGAGGTTTGTGATGCAGCTCTGTTTTATAAACATGACATATTTCCATTTGACATGTATATTTAAGCAGGAGGGTTTTTGACACTTGTGGAAAAAATGACGAGCTTAATCATGTGAGGGAATAGTCTGGAAAACGCCGGCACCCCTGGTGTCACATGTACACGCAGGCTTCTATAGGGCTGTCAGATGCTTCTGTTATTGCACACGCATAAAAGCGAGCGAGTGTTTAATTCATCCGTTGGTGTGGAATGTACTGGCTCGGTTATTTCCACTTGACGGTTAAAATATCCCAAACAGCAATAATAAAGAACACAGGCATGATTTTGTTAACTTTGTATTGTACTTCTACGGGTGTGGAGGAGGCTAAATGACAGAGCTAACGCAGCTAGGCTACCGTTAGCACTAGCCGCCATGCGCACTTAAATCTGTGTCCGGTCCATACAATTATAACAGTGTCATCTTATAAGTGTTGGTTTAAAGCACTTTAAACCATGATTTTATGTCGTGTAGGTCATCGGAGGGCAAACAGCCTCGCAACGTTGGAAATAACTAGCGGAGCATTAGCACTAGCTAACTAGCAAGCCAACGTTACCAACATCCACACCTATGTTGTAAAGACATGAAGTGGCAGGTGAATATAAGGCTGCAGTTGCTGATACGCAAGCTAATATTATGACATAGAAGACAACAACTTTAAACCTAAGCTATCGGGTGTCTCCCCGTATGTCTCACCATGAATAGATTGTGGTGTAGCGTCGTGCTAACGCTAGCTGTTAGCCAAGTTTCCCTCAAGTTAGCTAACAAATAGCACTGGCTCTCTCGGGTTTGAATTAGGACAGTATACCTCAATTTCCACCTGATACAAACACTGCTCTGGTGATAGTTTATACAAAAAAGGACACTAAAGTGAAACAGAGACACATGATGCTACTACTACGTAGCAACGACCTGCCCAGCTAACGAGTTAGCTACCTAGCTAAACAACAGTGAGAGGATGATTTCATAATCTCTCCTCCCGACGACACGGCTCCATCTCACAACAGCGTGGGTCTGTACCCTCGAGTCGTCGGACATCTTACCCATCGTATCCTGTGTAGTTCGCTTAGGTCGAGTCGTGGAAATTTGAATCAATTTTAAATCCTTTCCACTCTTCAGGCTTTTCCAGAATTTGCTCCTGTAAGCAATATGTCTGCCGGAGACGGAAACCCTGAATATAACGACAACTTCCTGCCGCAAGAGGGCGCAGCCGCCCCACGAAACATTATCCCCACGTTCACTAATCTTCACCGAAGCGTCTGATCTCCCTCACGTGCGCAACTATATGTCCATGGACGATCAGGTTAGGCCTGGATCTATTTAGTCCTCACATAGATACATTGATCAAAGCCCATTCATTAATGGAATACAGTGACAGATATCAGAGGAGTGCAGGAGGACACGTGTCCTCTCTCCAGTGTGGTACCCTCTGGTTCAGGTTCCTGTCCGTCTCGGTCCTCCACATCTCCCTGTGGTTCTGAGACTCTGCCTACACCAACGGCCGAGGATCCCCCAGTGTTTTCCCTCGAATGGAACAGGGTACCATGGCTTATACAGGTGAGGTGCATCTGTGGTCAATTTGCTGGGAGCATTAAGTGGAAAATTACTCCATATATACTAATATATATATAAATATATAGTAATATATATATATAGCGATGCAGCATTGTCCTCTGACTTGGACCCCCCCCAAAGCACCCATCAAGGGGGACCTGGGGAGATACACCAGAAACTAACTATAGGGGGCAATGTTGTACAAACAAAGTGGAAGTGATGGGGGCTGCTTTCAGGGCAGCTCTTTGCCTTATTAGACAGAGCGGAGGTCAAGTCAACCGTGGCACGACTGAGATACTTCGCCATGATTATAATTTCTCCGCAGACAAGAATAAATGTTGTTCATGGCTCCGTCGTGCCCTCACAGCGCATCCAGAGGCCCTGGGTCGAGCTTCACTCGGGCAACATGCAGTGGCAGGTGTGCTGGTGCACAGATGGATCAGGAGATGCTGCCTGCTGGTTAGCCTCTCTCTAAAAGGTATCAAGTAACACAAACACAGGGAGCAGATTTTGTGCTACAGTCAACACGAGCATTCCAATGCTCTCAGATTCAGTCCGCGGGGCTGTAGCTGGGACTCGTCCTGTCTGATTTCACACGGCCTCCTTTGTGAGTTCTTCACCTTTCTCATTTTTAGGCCTGCTGAAGCACATCATGCAAGCAGCCTACACTTTGCAGAGCAGCAGAGGCTATCCATTAGTCAATGCCACAGAGTAAAGGCTGCCTCTACGATGGAATCATAAGAGCAGAGCAGGGCTCATAACCGAAAGGGCGGTTTTAAACAGTGCACCGGGAAGGGCCACTTCTTCTGCTGTGGTCTCGAGTGGTGGGATGAAACAAAGTGCATTTACTTCATTACTGGACTTAAGTTCATTTTACTTGCATCTGTACTTAACTTAAGTCGATTTTTTTTGTTGTACTTTTCACATTTACTCCGCTACACGTATCAGCAAATATCTGTACTTTCTACTCCCCAATGGAAATTGTAACATATTTATATTTGTAAAAGTAATGAATAAATAAACTGGAATTGATTAATTGATTCAATCAGAGGGGACGGTAGGGGTAACATAAGACCCCATCTCCTGCAGCAGCTACAGGAAGCAAATGATTCATTTGCCACCTCGCTCATACAGCTCGGAAGTGAACGGGAGGCGAAGCTTCGAATGTTTAAAAGCAGCTACTTATTAACTTTTTCTCAAGATGAAAGTTAATGTGGTACTTTTACTTTTACGTCTATTTATTTGTAATTTTGTCCAAGTAAAATGTTTGAATGATTACCACTCGTCTCCCACTGGCCATCAGCTTCCCTGTGTACATACAAAAGACCCTGCACTACATGTCCTCCTTTTTTCCGACTAAATCCAAGCTGCTGTAATGCAAAGAGAAAGGGGATCCAAATTAACAAACAGGAAGACCCCTCCTGATGACCTCATTAGTGGCCGGTGCCTGTCTGTGCTGAGCCAGCAATACTGAGCGGCCACACTGCGTTTTCAACAAGCAAATTAACAATGCTCCTGCAGCACGACGAGAGCAAAAAACTGGATGTTGATTAAGTGCAATTTCATCAAAATTAGTTGTTCAGTTGAGTCTGAAAAGAAGATACAGCGTTTGTTGATTGTGTTTTCGTCCACACAGGCTGTGTTTGGGGACTGGATATCGAAGCAATTAAAAGATCTCTGTCTGAGGATCTACACATTTCTACGCTGGATGCTTTTTGTGACTGTTGATCATTTTCATTCGTGGGAAGATTATATTTTATCCAGCTTGGCATTGGCAAGTGCCTGCCCCGCTTGTATCATGTCCCTGACTATCCTGTGTATTTATGATTAAACATCGAGTGGTGCTCAGCTCTCTGCAGGTAGAACACGCAATATGTCCACTTTTGCACATGAAGACAAAGATACATAATCACTGAGCGTGTTTGCAGAGTAAAAACTCAGTGATGAAGTGTCAAATGCAGTTTGGATTTGATTATATACCCAGTTTAAACTGCTCCTTAATTCAATTACAGCAAAGTATGTTAATAGCGCCAGTTTGTTGAAATGTGAGGATGTGTTCGGGCCGCCTGTGGGAGAGAGAACATCTGCACGGCTCTGCGCTGAACGCTTTGTGTGCGAGTTATAAAGAGGGAGGCAGATAACGCCATGGGGAGGATAGTGTGCGGAGAGAGCATGTGTGTCAGTGCATGTGGGGCGTGAATGGAGAAGAGGAGATATGTCTTCATAATATAGTGTTAAAAATCCATTCAGCACAGTCCATCCCTACTTTTTTTATCTGATGACTGCCCCCCCCCCCCTCCTTCCTTTCTCTCTCCGTCTCACTGTCTCCCTTTCGCTTCCTGACATCTACCAGGTGGCAGGGCCGATATGTGAGATGCTGAGTAGGTGATTTTAGAATATTCGTCGAGGATCATTCGATCATCCCCGCCCCGTGTGTGAGGGAGATTTGTGGGAACCATTTGAATACTAATGTGTGATTTTCACCTCACGGGATAAAAGAGGAGTCTGTGGCTGTGGATTGTGGAAGCAAGAGACAAAAAGTGACATTGTCACCGAGCATATATGGCAGCCAATTTTCATTTGAGATGAGTGGGATCTCACTTTAAATCTAACTCTATATCCCGGTTTGATAATCCCCCTTACTCTACAGACCACTCAGGGTATTACCTGGTGGTTACAATGCTTCAATCATGGTGAAAAATACCTCTCTGGAGAAATGGCTGTGTCTGCTAATTTCTGAAAATGGCAATTTGACAAGCAAGGCCATTTCAAAGAAGCCACTGACAAAGCGTATGGACTAGACAAAACAAGTTCTATTTTTACCTCTGCCATGGAGGTGATGTTTTCATTTCTGACTGCTTGCTTGTCTGTCTGTCTATTAGTTTGTTTCTAAGCGGCATTACAAAAAAAACTACTGCACAGATTGCCATGAAATTTAGTGGAAGGATATGTCAGGAATGAACCTATTACATTTCGAGTGCAGTTTCTGGTCAGGGAGCGGATCCAGGAAGGTTTTTTCACATTAACATTGTGACACAGGGCATTTTTCAACTCAGAGTACAATTCATGGATCTTGATAAAAAAACTATCTGACATGTTTAGGGGAATGATATTTATGAGTGTGTGCAATTTAGTGTAGATCCAAATAAAAATCTGGATATAGTGGATTTAAATGTGGTTTCATAAGGGGACTGTTAGGGCTTGGCAAAGGCGTGCTCTCTTCTGAATGAAATTTTCATTTTCCCCTCAACTGCTTCCACTGCCTTTCGTTCCCAGTGAAATAGTAAAAATGCCTTTATGTCCCCATTTTGTTATGATTCACTGTGTCTCAGCCTTCTTGCCCCAACTCTGATTGTTGTAGCCATGTGGAAAATTCAATAAAACTTTTCTCTCGTCATTTTTACAAACACTTTGTACAAACCAGTTTGTCTCAAACGTACCGAATGCATTACTGCACATAAAAAATTTAAGTGACTAAAAGTAAAAGTAAACTACTTCCATTCTCTGAAATTGATTTCTTGCATTTTTCTCCGCATTAGCCTACTTCATGACTTTTGATTTAATGTGATGAGATGTGTTATGTAAATGACACTGTCGTCACATAGGCAGAATTTAAATCAGTACATTTTACAAGTATTTTCTACACAGTTCAGTTCAGTTTCATAATATGCAGCTTAAATGGAACAATGAAATGTAATGGAGGAGAAAACAGGTCAGCAATAACAGAGCACTAGCTGATGTGAATACTTGAGTATTCCCTTTTCTAAATAGTAGATACATTGTATTTAAATTAGACCTTTACCATAACTAGTTATTTTACAGATCATGGTTTTACATGTGAAATCATCTCCTACTATAATTGTTCAAAATAACCCAACATTAGTACAACCAATTGTAGCAGTGATAATCCAATCGTGTCATGAATGTTTATATATAATAGTTTAATTTGATTTTCCGATGTGAGTGTTTTTGAATGTAGTTAGGTAACTACTGATCTTGCCGATTTATATTTTGATGACATTGATTTTGTTGCTTGAGCTGAATTCTTCTTTATATGAATGTTCCCACCTATATCTGACCTCCATATTTGGTGGCTGGATGTCTCACCAGCCAAACGGCACAGCGATGGCGCAGTGTGGGCTGAGGTGGCAATGACAGGCTAATGCCAAAGCATTTGAGAGAGAGGTAGACACAGAGGGAGGGGGGTAAGAGAAAGTCTTGCATCAGAAAACACTTAGGGATGCCAACAGAGTAGATGAAGCAGAGATCAATAAGGTACAATTATTGTACACACACTGTAATTGATGAACACGTGGTTTGGGAGGACTTCCTCGCGACCCTGTAAACCTTACAAGCCAATTTCAACCCAATCGATGTGGCTCAATAAGGCCAATTAACTCAAAGTGCCTTTATTTACCAGATATACTGGTCGCCATACTGCAGGGCGTCTGTATCTTTATTTTTGGACCTTCTATAAATAACACACACAGCAGGAGCAGCAGCAGCAGCAGAGTGCTTTAAAGTCCTTGACTATCAAGGGAGGCACCGTGTCTATTTCTTTTCTATTTGCAATACAGCACATTCAGCTCTTTCAGATTAACATTAGACTCCAGTGCCGTGTGTAATCCTTGAAGAACCAGCTCTCGCAGCTGGACTCCATGTCATGCTTCCTCCGCAGAAAATGTAACTCAGAAATATAAATAGTCCTCAAATTATTCATCTCCAACTCCGGCTGGGAGACTTTAATTAAAGCTGTTGGATCTCGAGCATTTCCAGGCCCACTCTGGCTGGCTCTGATGTGAGAATAGGACAGCACTGACCATAAAGGTGATGTGTCTGGCTGTGGGTGTGCTGGAGCACCTAACTACCTCACTATGGGGCTTTCACAGCATCTCTGCGGTGACCATAAATCCACCCTGTGATTGGGAAGAGGAGGTAATGAAGGGCCTGGAGCGCGATGCGGCCAGGCACACACACACACACACACACACACGCACACACACACACGCACACACTCCCAGGCGTCTGAATGCACACACTTTTCTTCCGTAAATAACACCATGGCTGACCCTGACAGCGGTCTGATCATCTTCGTCTGCCACAATCAACCTTCCTCCAGTAAATCTCATCTAATTAACTCTGCAGCTGAAAGCAAAGAGTCTCTCGTCCGCTCGGTCTGAGGATTCTGCAGCGTAATAGTTTCTGACAGGACACAAAATTAACTGAATAAAATGAAAAGTCTGTTCACTTGCTCCTTTTGTTTTACACTGCAGAATTAATTGATGTTTTCAGAAGTGCCGGACATGTGGAATTGGCGGCTGCGGACGACAATTTAGTTCAAGGCGGACAAATGGCTTTTAAGTTACCTTCAAAATAAAAAGCGCTGAATTTTCTTTGACAGCGTGTCACTTAACTGAATAAATTCCTGTGCTCCGCATATCACCACGTTGCCTTGGCTTGTTTTTCAAACGCTCTATTATTGATGTCACAGGCAGATTGAGTGGAAAATGGGGGGGGGGGGGGGGCAACACCACGGCGTGTTAAGTGGATTAACAAAGTGTCTGCCCGTCCTTTCACAGGCCTGAAAAGTGCCTTTCCTTTTCTGTACTCTTGACTCCTACAGAACCGAGCCCAACCTCTGCTGACCTTTCGCATCTAACACCCGAGTAATTGAATGAGAACCTGGATGAAGTTAATTGGCTGTTTCCATACAGTCTTAAAAGCTACTGATAATTAATCAGAGAGAACAAAAGCCACTACATCACCACCTAATTATGGGTGAGCTCTTGGCAGGCTCGACACACAGGATCCTCACCGGTGTGTGTTTTCTTTTCCTTTTATCTGCAGCATGCGTCTGTTTGTGTGTCTCAGGCGAGCATTTGTAAAATGCGGTTCTGCCTCATTACATTCCTGACAATGGGTTTTAAATGCAGCACGCACAACATTCATGTAGCATATTTCAGATATTTGCAATTGTTTATCAAAACCTAATTAGGTAATAATTACAGAGTGTCGGCAACATGCGTGAGTGGGAGCAGTTTTTTGTAGATTTGAAACCCAGGCGCAGACTTTACATATCAGTTATCAGGAAACGCAGATGAGTTAAAGGTCAGTAAATACCTCTTCACACATGCTGTTTGTCAGGATTGTTAAACACTGCAAATGTAACAGTGGAGTTTAGTATTGTGTGAATTATTCTATTATGAAAAGGGGGCAAAGGATCTTTCCTGTTTTTTCTACTAACAGAGGCAAATAACAAAATCCTCCAGAACATTTGTTCATAAGTTGAGCCGCCACATACATTAAACAGGACAAATAACTTTAAGCTGGCAAGTAAACGTACAAATGCAATAACAGAGGAAAAAACACGTACATTTGTATGATTGCAATGTCACATACCTCTCCCATGAAGTAAAAATGTAAAACATATACAAATATACATTCATGATATGTTGTATCTGTGTAAATATCTGACATGCCTTGGCCTCCATAGATGTGGAAGATTTAAGACCAAGTTTTTTCTACCCCTGTGTTCATTTTCCGTGAACTCCAAAGTCTCAGCCATTCCACATACAGTATTTATATGGAGACCTGACATGTCAGGTAATATCTATTTACACAGAACATGACATATTACAAATATATACTGTATATATGACTCTGTTACATATATTATATAAACAATTGGCAGTGTTACAGAAAGGTATAAAATATTCTTTGCTAACTATTATTGAAAAAAACATGTTTGGCTATATGTCGATATTAATTTCAGCCTTTCCGATACACATGCTCAGCCAATTGTGAGTCAGTCTCAGCCGTTAATCATGATGTTTCTACTCATTTCATACCATAAAATAATTCAAACCAAAAAATGTATACTTATACCTACATGCGTGTGGACTACATAACAGAGCAACATTTTATTTAACTTTTTGTTTTGGCCCATGTGCCATATATTAACATGGATAGCCAGGAATGATGACCTATACAACAGCCAGCCAATAGGTGGTGATCAAGATACTTTGGCTTCACTTTTTGGGAATAAACACATAAAACAAGACTAAGGCGAGGTTCAGAATGAGACTGTCTATATAAAGTGCAGCAGCAATGTGTCGGCCAATGACACACAGGCAAGCACATGTTCCTCTGTGACGTGATGGTCACTGTCATGATGCATTTATCAAGACTAAAGATAAAATGAGAGCTATCATCATATGAGTTGCAAAATTTGAAGTCTGCTCTCTGAGGCCCCTTAGCTCCTTCTGAGGCTGTGCTGTGAGCCAAATCCGAATTGCAGCATTGCAGCCAATTGAAGCACCTTGATGTTTACAAGGCACGGTAACCATGATCAACATCTTAGGCTAACATGAAAATTTGATCTGATAGCAGCTAATTTCTGCAGTTACATGCACATGTGATTTAACAAGGCCTGGTGTTTACATGTGCCGACACATGGAATCAGGATATAAAGGCTCCCTGTGCATTTTTCTGTCAAATGACTAGAGCAGCTTTTAACCCGAATCAACCAGAAAAGATAAACATGTGAATTGTCGAATGGAATATTCATCTGTGTGGAGTGACTGTCTGATGTTTTTGTGTTTGTAGTCTTTGCAGAGACAATTATAACCACACGTGCTAATGATCAAACATGCTCTGTTCCATTCGGCTTTTTGCAGAAATACAACCTTCCTTAAGTTCATACCTAAAATATGAATTCCTTTCAACATTTCCTGTAATTTTACATCTTTCCTGGCTCTCTGCAAAAAAAACAAAAACGCAGGCTTTTCTTTAGTTGTTACGTTGTTGTCATTTGATTTGAAAAAACTGATCAAACACCAGCATTGAAGTGGCTCTGTGTGTTCCACTAAAGTCAAATGTCTCTACCCAAATGAAAACACTTTGTCTCAGAAGTCCTTGTGCTCTGGTTTACAATAATGGCTGTGTCAATGCAAAAGAGGACATCAACACTTCCAGTCCAAAGTCGGCAGTGAGTCAGGGCCGCAGCACCATTTCATCTGCAAGATTATTGAATTCATTATCTAAACTTGTCAGTCAGTATGATTCTAAAGATAAAAATCCTCTTTTATTTGCCCCTTGGTGGGATAAATAACAGCATTACTTTTTTAAAACCCCACTGTCTTATCTTTGCACTGGTTTGTTCCACAATCAATTAATTAATCATTCTTCCATCAAAGGTTTCAGTCCGATGTCTGATGTTGTCACCAGCTTTTATTTAATTGTTTTTCCAGGCAGGTCCGTCTTCCAGACAGCAGACAAAGTCATCTTAAAAGTGAAGAATACTTTCCTCTCTTTCCATTTTTTTCTGCCAAGCCCCATGTGTGCCTGTGGCATCCACCTTTTATTAAGGGATGTAATATCCACCATACCATAGGCCCAATATTCTTCAGCCCCCCACTCCCACTTTCTTTTTTTCTCTTTCTCTCACACACACACACACACACGCAGCATGGCAGGAGCTCCATCTTAAAGAAATGAGAGGAGCTGGGGAGCAATTAGATTCAGCTGGAGACTTTTTTAATGTGAATTCCTCCCCAACGCGGAGCTGTTTCCCTCTAGAGAAATCTCAAAGTCAAGTATAGGATCTTTGATCATTTACAGCCATATGGTACGCCGAAGCATGGACCCAAAACGGTGTGTGAGTGTGTATATACGCATGTGTTCCGACGATGTCTGCAAGGTCAAATAATGCTAAACTAATTCAAATGGCATATACTTCCCTTGATACAGATTCAACCGAGAGCAGGAAATGAGGTGTTATTCCAAGGTGGTTTTATAAAGTATTAGCGAAAATGAACTCAGGTGGAAGTTATCAGACTGAATAGGCCAACGCTGATGTGACCTTTGAGATGAGTAGTGAAGTAGGATTAGGCCACACAGATTGTGACTCGCTGTTACAGAGAGGGTCTCAGTGAGTGCTGGCAGCACCACTGCACCAGAGCACATTACTCGGCACCAGTCAACCAGAGACTCTGCTCCTCTGCTCTTTTCTACTAACTCACATGTAGAACTGGTCTTTATAAATTACAGGAGTGTGTGTGTGTGTGTGTGTGTGTGTGTGTGTGTGTGTGTGTGTGTGTGTGTGTGTGTGTGTGTGTGTGTGTGTGTGTGTGTGTGTGTGTGTGTGTGTGTGTGTGTGTGTGTGTGTGTGTGTGTGTGTGTGTGTGTGTGTGTCGGCCGTCACTATCGATCTTCACACAAACAAAAACGATCACATTTCGGTATAGTTATTAATCAATGGTTTCTGGTCACGTTACACGTCTGGTGTTGCGTGTGAACTGCATGTGTGCAAAGTTTTTGACTTTAAAAAAAAAAAATACGTGTCTCAATCAAACAAACACAAATTAAATTCAGTACTGTTCAGGTCCTATTAACTTCTGATTAGTGATGGTGTTTATTGCTAATGTGTAAAGTGAGTGCAGTTCAGCGGGGGAGTAAAGAGGGAGGACATGCAGCAGGGTAATACAGCACGGTAAAATGATACAGGATTCATAATGTGCATCTGCAGTGATCCTGAAGCAGTGGATTTGGCATTCTTGGATGGTATGCCTTAACGCAAAGTTTAGTTTTCCTGTGTGTGCGTGTGTGTGTGCGTGTGTGTGTGTGTCTGTGTGCGTGTGAAGAAAAAAGAACATTGCTTTGTCTTCTTCCTGACAATGTTTCTCATTTCCATATTTTGCCACTATGTAGTGTGGCGCCATAGAGCCTTTAGGGATTCTAGTTCTGTAGTCCTGGTATGGATGACGGCTCAAATTACTCCAGTACCAATGAGCCTCAGTTGCTGTTGCTATGAGGAAAAAATTGCAATGAGAGGCGCAAATTAGAGCAGCAGCAAATTAGACAGCGATTTGACGTGACATGTCAAAACATGGCGGCAGAGTTACTGAATCATCAAAAACTGATCCTGACAAGAAAATTGATTCAAGTTGCAAATTGCATTTTCAGTTTCAATTCAGCAATTAGGATAAATTAATCAATTCAAAGCTTGAGCGGTCTTAACCACCCTATTTCTAATTGCACTGAGCTGTTACATATTGTTACACCTAATGAGCATGGTAGCCCGTTGTCTGAGCTCTCAAATCTCGTTGTCTTCCCATTATTTTTTTTTTTTTTCCAGTTATGCATCTGTTGCATGTTAGAAACGACATCAACAAGCCCAATCATAAGCTTTTCCTGCTGTTTATCACATGGGCCCATTCAAGAGTTTTTTTAGGGAGCTGGCAGGAAAAAGTCTGGAAAATGTCCAGAGCAAATGACTCAGACATTTGTGTTCTCACATACATCTCCTCGGGATAGTTACAGGAGATTATCTTGAGTCTTGCATGTCTGAAATCAGCTTATGGTTCTATGTTAACTACAAAGCATTGCCGTATATATACTTGTAGATGTGAAAAGAATGTTAAGAGATGTTAAAAAGTTCTCATGCACTGCAAACCAGTGGGATGATTTCTAGTGTTTCGTACCATATTTATCCCCAGTTTAAAAGTTCATCAATAAATGACTTGTCAAGTTAAAGCTGCAATGCAAATAAGAGCAATATGAGAGTCATTCTTGAGAGGGAGACGATATTTATAAAAACAGCTTGAAAATAATGGCAAAGATCTATTAAAATTTCCATTTTCAAACATTTCTTTGCAATGGACTCCCCCGTCTTTACCTGTCACTGTCAGAACACTGAAAACAACTCTCTCCACAGATGTCGTCTTCATATTGTATATAGATGAGATTAAAATAAAGACGCACGTCTTTTCATCTCTTGTTATGGAACCACAAGACATGCTTGCTCATTTTACTGTCGGCAAAGATAGAAATAACAAACAGAAATTACTGTCATTCCAAACTAATGTACTTTTCCTTTTGTTTAAAGGAGTGCTCAGGCAGCTCAGTACTGCACTTCCACAAGGTTGCTTACAATATATCATGTACAATGGTTTTAAAGAATGACAATTGATGAAACAGAGGCTGAGGTATTCTGTATATTATTCTATGAAAAACTCTGGCCATTCCTCTTAAATTTCCATTTCTTTGAAAGAAATGGAAATCATTCATCATCCATCCATCCATCCATCCATTATCTACACCACTTATCCTTAGAGGGTCATTGGAGGGCTGGTGTTTACTCTCTCAGAGTTGAAAAGAGGCCCTACAGAGTGAGAGCCGCCCTGTAAAGCGGATTCCCTCTTTTTTTCCCAGTTTACTAAGCTAACTGTCTCCTGCCTCAAGCTCTACATTTAAAGGAGACATATTATGCTCATATTCTGGTTGATCATTTTAATTTGGGTTATCACTTGAAAAGGTTTTCTTGCTCTAATGGTTAGAAAAGACATTGTTTTCCTGGTTCTGTCCATTGCTACTGCTCCTCTTTTCAGCTTCTGTCTGAAACACTTGGTTTTACCTCCTGTCTCTTTAAAGAGATAGTTCACCCGGAAATGAAAATCCACTCATTATCAACTGCAAGATATCAGTGGACATTTAGTCTAAAAAAACGTGTAAATTACCAGTATGGAGGCATTTTATGTTTTTTTTTTATTACGTCTGAAGAAGGACTCACCATTGACTTCAATTGTATTGGATCTGCTCTAACAAAGTTTACCCCTGAGACTCCAGAAGTGTTCTGTGGACTCAAACACTTCACCCACTCCTCCATCGGCATAGGGGTGTGTAAACAATGAGTGAATTTTCATTTTTGGATGAACTATCCCCTTTAAGGTGTCCTCCGATAAAGCCAAGTCTGCTCTGATTGGCCAACTGGCACATTCTGTTGTGATAGGTCAACTACTTCCATCATATGTAGGAAATCTCAGCATCTCACTCTGGCCTTACCTGGTTTTGTTAGTGGTCGTACCATAGTGGCTTGGGGGGAATTATGCAAATGTCGGGCATTGTGATGTCACATGACTTCACAATAGTGCACAGGTATTGGCCGGACAACTGACAATGCGTTTCAGGACCTTCAGAAGCAGTGTTTTCTGTGGGGGGGAGGGGATCCCTGTACTGCCGACTTTGGGCTATTTAACTTTGCGCAATTCCTACTTAAAAAAAAGAAAACCAAAAGGACAGATAAGCCAAAAAAGCATAATATGTCTCATTTAATTGGGAGATATGACAGTGGTATCAATCCTCTCGTCTAAAGATTAATAATCATAGAATAATAATGTCCCTAAATTATTTTGTTTACTGATTTTTTAACTTAGATTCTGTCCTATATTTCAAAATGCAGCCATAACAAGCTAAAAATAAATAACTCCAGGAGAAATGAAAAACCGGAAATATAATGTTGATCAAATATCAAATCAGATAAGATTAATATTTGAATCATTTATACATTAAAAAAGCTCTGATTCATATAGGAGTGGATGTGATTGAGGGAAAAAGAGGAAACAAATGTCACAATCTGTCCCAGTCAGTTTGAATTACATAGGAAAGATCATGCGGTACAATGTGTTCTCTTTAAACTAACTGAACTTGAATGTTCTCAGTGTTCTCACCCACTTCTTCCTTCAATTGCTTCTAAACTAGATCAAACTTTCTCTTGTCTGCTTGTTCCTGAGCTTCACTGAAGTCGTGTACGCAGTAAAAGGGATACAGCTTTTCTTCTGCTGCCCCATTAAATCCAGAGAGGACATTTCTCATCTAATGTGCTTCTTTTTCATGGCATTTTGATTGGATCCAGCATTTCATTTTTCGAATCATTATGAACATCCTTAACATTTTTTAATTCCTGTGGGTTTGAACAAAGCTTGGCCACATAATATACTTTATATGTGCAATGGTAAATGATGCTTGCAGCTAATTTTAAATCAGCTATTTGGATTAAGAAATCTCCATAATTATGTTATGTAGTAATGTTACACAAAGAAAATACCTGAACAGGACTTATAATTTTTGTTCAGGAGAAACCTGGTCCTTTTACTTCTATTTCCATCGCCTTGAAATACTCGAGGTCTCCCTCAAAGCTGAAGTGTTCTCATTCCAGGACGGTTTCACCGAGGCCTGCTGTTGAGTATTTATACAATTGCTGACTTGGCGTGTTTTTGAGCAGAGAGAAAGGTAGCGAGGTATTAGAAAAATACTATCTCTTCACTCTGTGGAGACTTACACTAAATTTACCATCCGCCGTGCCTCAGAGCTACGTCTGCCCCCCGCCCCACCCGCAAGAGTCGAGGGGGGGAAGAAAGAGAAAAGCGGGATGAGACACAGAACCAACTTTTTACCTTCACTGTGTGTGTGTGTGTGTGTGTGTGTGTGTGTGTGTGTGTGTGTGTGTGTGTGTGTGTGTGTGTGTGTGTGTGTGTGTGTGTGTGTGTGTGTGTGTGTGTGCGTGTGTGTGCGTGTGTGTGCGTGTGTGTGCGCTATTCACTCTGCCCTCTTCAGTTGAGACTGTCAGCCTCAGACTGCATACGCTTCCTGGACAAACTAGCTCAGGAAGAGTTCTCACCTCCAGTTAGTCTCAGCAGGACAGAGTCGAGCAGTTGGTGCTGCTTCCCGCTCAGTGCAAAGATATGGTCTCTTAGCGTGGTGGTGCTCTTGGTCTGCACATGCGCCAACTGAGGCGTCACAACAGGGTGGGCAAAGCAGGCGAGAGCCAAGAGAAGGCCCCAGAATTGTACGTAAGTACAATTTTGTGAGAACGCCCTCAGAGGTAGAGCTGGTGAGTTGTTTCTGAAAATGTTTATCTCATTTGTTGAAATCCCTTTCAAGTCCTAATATGCATCATTAAATAAAGAAACAAAGCCGGTGTCTGTGGCCCTCGTAGCACTGGTTGGTATTGATTGGCGTGCCTGCCCCCCTGCAAGCACCCTGCCAATGCTCTCACTGCGCATGACCAGAGTCTTCACAAGTCGAAGAGACATACAACCCTGAAGCAGAGACATTAGCCAGAAGTTAGTTAGCGAGTCAGAAGTGAGCAACTTGGCTTCTAGCTGTTCCTATGGGTGTAGCTTTGATGAGAGCGCCAGTGGGAGGGGGTATGATGTATCGGTTACATCTTTTTAAAGTGTTGGCGGCTCTTTCTAGCTTCTCCACAACCCCAGCTTTGTATTCTATGATCGGTTATGTACAGGAAACTGCAACGACACCGTGGTTGGAGTCCCTCAAACGAGACCCCCTTTCTACTAGCTTTCTTCCAAAAGCTTTGTAATTGTAGAGGTTTGGTTGAAGACTCAAATGTCTAAATGTGTGTGTATGATTGGTGGTAGTGGGTTTGCTCTTAAATTTAACATTAACACAGTTATTAACATTATTTATATGTATACACAGTATGGACATTGCTTATAATTTTGATGATCAAAGTATCGTTTGAAGATTAGTATCATGTGTTTCTAAATTTGTTTGTTGCGTATGGGTTGATGTCAGGCCACCAGGTCTCTTTTGCTTGGGGACCTCAAAGTTCCTGGAAACGCATCTGTGTGCCAGAGGGAGTCTAACAAATGCATACATACACTCCTGTGGACAGTAAAGACAGTAACTAGTAACAGTGATCTGAGTACAGTAGTAACTATGGAGTAAATCAGTTCTGTGACAGTAAGCCATTCAGTGCGGGAAACTGATATGGAATTTGTTTATAGGGCAGGGGCTGGAGGTGTGGGGAGCCTCACCGTGTGCCGAGGACCTCTGGAGAGCTGTCTGCAGACATTTAGATTAACATTAAGTTAAATCTCTTGTTTGTGCTTTTCAAAAATGACTGTTATCATCACTATTTGAGTCATTGAGCTCTGCATCTGATTTACGAAAACAAACTTTGAAAACCCTAAGGGTTGTGTAACACTTACTGTTCTGTTGCATGAAATGACAGACGGTTGGTAACCTGTTCCTCAATTTACAACAAGTTTTTTTTCTTTTTTCTTTTTTTGCATGATTACATCCTGATGGTTCTTTGAGGATTCTCAAAATACACTGTAAAGTTGTAAAACTTATTTCTACAGTAGCTCTCTTGAATGTAATGGTAATACATGAGAGACACAGACTGAGGCTACGGTTAAGCAAGCTATTGATGTCGGTAAATGCTTCCTAGACTGACTGTCTGTTCAACCCACAGACTGTATATAAAGATGGACGACATGACAACTCCTCGAAATACACGTGAAATACTTTTTTCTCCAGGATAGTTTCTGTCGTTTTACTTAAGTTTCCATTGCCTCAGTAAATTTTGATTTAATTCGTTTTTTGATGCCCTAAAAATGGGATTAAAACGTCATGATTGACAGCTGAGGCTGACTGTCGAGCTTGTGTACCGGTGGGGACTCTCGCTCAAAATGACGCCAAGATGGTAGCGTCTGTATCCGATATATTGAAGCTCAATTTTTTTAAGTGAAGAAACATCGTCTAACTTTATATGATGTCTATGGTTCATGCACAATGTGTAAGTGTTAAATACAGAAGATGTGGCATGAGTATGGTGGATTTTGTTTAAAGGCATCTTTGGTACAGTTGTGTTAGTCCAACACTGTCTGTAGACACCACACATTGCCAGCCACACACAAACAGCAGCAGAGTATCTCTAAACAGCAGGGCAAAGTAGTGAAGAAGTCAAAACACAGGGCAGCAGAGAGAAAATAATAAACAAAAGCCAAAGCCATTTTCCTGGAACCTCCACTGTTATAGCCTCTTCTTTACGGAAACAGCAATTTGTGTGGGGGCTGACCATACGGGAGGGATGGAGGAGCCCACCCCTTAAAGCTTAAAAGGCCCCGTTCGGTAAATCAGGCAATCACAGAGGCCACACTCTCCGGCTTCAGCACCACACACACAGTTAGACACATACACACAATACTAACAGATATAGACTGCCAAGAAATGCCTCCATGCATGAACACAGTTCCTTTTCTCACCTCTCACAGTAAAAGAATGTCGGCTATCCCCCAGAGGGAAATAATCAGCTTTCTGGCTTTTATCACCCCAGCGGGGCTCTTCGTTTTACAGAGCCAGACGAGATGGCTAAGATACAGCCAGTGTTTCTCACACCAAGATAAAGACACACACTCTAATTAGTCTGTAGCATGATATGAATGAATTGACTTACTTGGCCAATTTCATTGCAGACATATTTAAGTGCGTAACCTTTCCTCCCTGGCTTTCACCCTTTGCCACCTCCTCATCCATCCCCTCGCATTATTTTATCAACTCTGCTCACCCTCTAACCCGTCCTCCCCTTTGGTCTTCTCCACCTCGAAACAAACTCACACTTTCACATCTTCTTCATATCACCTCCTCTGACTCTGTAATCCCACTATCCGACCCAACACCTCTCCCCGCCTCTGATTCCACCCTCTCCTCCGTTCCCCACGACCCCCGATGGCCACCTTCTGCATCTTTCCCCCGTCTGCCGCTATCCTCATCTTATTTCTCTAAATCTCTTCCCATCCCACTTTGTCCCTGTGCGTCCCTGCCATGATCCATGTGACATTTGAACAGTCACGCCTGTCACGTCACACAGAGGGGGGCATCGCCCTCCGTGCACGACCCAGGGAACAGAGGTCCCATGAATGTGTGAGTGAAACGCTCCTACTAATGGGGAGCAGGCTTTTCATTAATGTACAGACTTATTTGAAAATGCAGATTTATATGGTGGCGGTGGTGTGTGGATGTGTGTGTGTGTGTGTGTGGGGGGGTCTGTGTTTCATTGAGTATGCAAGAGAAGAAAATAAAAGATGAGACAGAGGGAAGCGAGAATGAAAGACCATCAAATTACATGACAGCCTTAGCCTCTGGATCTCTGTGATTGAATAGGGCACCATTCCCTGATATTAGTCCACAAAGCTTTCATGATATCCTCGCTCTGTCTCTCATGCCTGTCATATTTTCCTCCACTGCTGGTGAAGCCTTTACAGCACTGTGTGTGTGTGTGTTTGTGTTTGTGTGTGTTTGTGTTTGTGTGTGTTTGTGTGTGTGTTCAGCCACTTTGGCCCACCAGGACGACCAATTCTGGGACATCCTTCTCGCTCTTGTCCCCAGCTGTCCCCGGGCTGTCTGCCTGGGTTATATTACCCCCCCCCGATATACTGACCCAGCGGATGAGATGAGGCTGGGGTTATGTTCTGTGTCTCCCCTTGTGCGAGTCCTCAGAGGGATATCTGGATGCGACTTGCCTGCTGCTGCTGCTGCGGTGGTGCAGCAGATCTTCTCTTTCTCGGCCATCGGATAACAAGGTTGACTCTGCCGGAGGAACTCGCAGCTTTCTGCTCCGTCTGGCTAAACAGACAGCGCCTCTGCTCCAGCAGACTCTGTGGGCGTTCAGCTGCACTCTGCTGCTTTCTCTCCAGAGAGATTCTTCAGTGTGTCAGCGGATGGTCTGGTGGGTGTGCGCACTGAAAAGGCCTCTGCATGCATGTGTGAGTTCTTGGCCCCTGAGGAGGTACAGATCACAATTATTACAGAATTAGAGCCCGAGGGAAACAGGTACTTTGAAATGTTAAATATTTTCTTACATAAGTGCATTATATATTCCAGAAGCAAAGTTTTATTCCTTGACAGATGGATTATATCCTCAGAAAATGGATTTGCCTGCAAATAATTGACAGTTTCCCAGTTTGATCATATTCCTTCCTTTCCCCTGGTGCATCGCATCAAAACATCTGGCGTGCTTGGAAATTGGGACGCCAAGTGTTGAATCTATACTCCGACACTTAACTGGGTCAATTCGGGGCACTTGCAGAATTTTAATTTGTAAATCCTAAGCATGAACTTCAGCAGGCAGTCTTGGCCGTACAACAAGTCAGATTTCGCTACAGACATCAGTACAAGTAAATCCAAAGCTTTTGCACACTGACATTTGACAGATGAGATTTTAACACTGTTTTATCTTCGATTCCCCATATTCGCTATCTGATCCCATCCCTCCCTGACATCTTGTGCTGTTTTTTTTATGGAACTGGGGCACGTTTTATGAACAGACTGGCAGATTGGATCTAGACCTAACAAGACCTCGCTGGAAAATGCAGCAGGGTGCAATCTTTGTGAAAAAATATCAAGGTGACAGATCGGTCTCACGGACGCTGGTCAGTTCTATGGGAACCTGTTGCTTAGAATTAATTTCAGCGCCGGTACTTCTCGTCAGTCATGGCTTGTCAGCCTGCGTGTTATTTTTCATCTATCTTTAGTTCCTCTTTTAGTAGCGAGACATGATCTTCTCCTAACAGACAGGTTTTAATAAAACATTTTATATCTGCCACAGAAAGGGGGCCACTAAGCCTTGAAAACAGCTAACCTTGTTTTGTGACAGGCGAGCAAAGCTTTGCGGAGACAGGGACGATTGCATGAAGAGCCTCAGAGGAAAGCTCTTTATGTTTACTCCTCCGTACAGATTTCGCTATTCACAGATTTTCCTGTCTGCATTTCTTGCCCTCTGCCACCTCTCGAGGCTTTTCTCTCTTTTACCTTCATCATTCTCATTTCTTTTCTCCTTCCTCTGAGGGCCTTCTGCTGTGCTGCTGAAGTCAACCTCACTGGTATCAAATGAACACTGTTTTCCCCTTATATCTATATGCAACAAGAAGAGAAGCCCTGCACAGAGACATCAATTTACCTTGATCTTGATTTGGCTGTAATCGTCCAGGCTGATGGCCAATCAAAAGCACATCACACACCCAGAGCGAAAAATAAATCAAACTACGCTCGTCCGTGTATGTCTTTTCAAAAACATTCCCTTTCTGCTGGTGAGCATGTCATGCCTCCTGTTTTCAAAATACTCATACCCAGAAAAGTATTGGCGTCGCAATTATCACTGAAGGGACAGTCCAACATAATGGCTTTCTCTGACTTTTTCATCAAATGCACGTATAGATACATTTTCTGGCCTTGATTTTCTGTATATGTTGCAGGAACGGCCTAGTTTTATGAGTTTTATGCAGCAGCATGGAATACATCACTGATAGTAACATCACAATGATGAATTTTATTTCTTTATTTCACGATGATCTTCATCCCAATTCAAAATTGTTGTTTTTACATTTGTCAAAAACATGTGCAAGGCAGGTGTAATGTTCAGCTTATTTTCTTGTAATAAATTATACTGTTAGTAATTAGTAAGTTTTATGACTACTCCACTTTTAAAATTCCAGCAGTACTTTACTTTCAGGTGGTTCCAGATCAGATTATCTTACAGTAAAGGTGTCCCACAGGGGTCTATTCTTGGTCCACTTCTGTTCACTATATACATAAATACTTTCATCTTAGTCACTCCATTCTAATTTACATTTTTCATTCAAAAGATTACTTTTTGTATGCCAGCAGCTCTACCTTACCCTCTAGCCTTACTTTGGTCATTGCAGACCTACATTGCCTAAATATCAAGCTATTAAAGGTATAAGGTATGACTTAATATAAAACTGTATAACTGCATACTAGTTACAGAGAGCACGTATAATAAAATATATTTTATATATATATATAATATATTTCAAGGCCTCTTAATTACTGACAAGGCTCTATATGATCATACTCCTCTGTATATATAAGCACTTTTACCCCTGTACAGCCCGGCTTACACTTTGAGATCCGCGGGCAGAGGCCCTCTATCTGCTCCAGACTCTCGGCTGAAGACTAAGATAGATGTAAGTTTTGAAATAACAGCCCTGAGGCTTCCTGCCAGAGGAAATAAGGAAGGATAAGACTGTGGCCTCTTTTTAAATCAAAGCTAAAACTTTTTTTGCTATTGCCTTTCCTAATTTCTTTTAATCTTAAATTTTTCTCTTTTTGAGTTTAGCCTGTTTAAATTTTTCAAATTTTGTATGTGTTTTGGTGATAACTTTTATTCCCATTTTGCTGCTTTTATAATCTATGTCATCCTTTTTTTCTATGCGATTTAAAGAACGTAGTAACAGTATTTATATGTGCTATATAAAGTAAGATATATTAGTTTCTCTTGTTGAGCGGAGGATGACAAGCGTATTGCTCTCTGTGTGCAGGTTTGCAGCTGTCTGAATCTGTCCTGGAGTATGAGCATGGACTTATCACCCATCATGTCCGTGCTTGATTGTGATGATAGCGTAAATATGCATGCCTCTTCCCCAAACTCAAATGTTGATGCTTTTTTGACCGCTTGGGACGATACGAACGATTTACACTATTCCACTGATCAATGCGGCACAAAAGTCTGTGAAGAAGAAGAATGCTAGGAAGTAAACATGGATGTAAATAATGCAGGGTTTCATACTTTTAGGACAAATCGACCCTGTAAATGTTTTATGAGGAAGGAAATGCACTCAACACATTTTTGGACCTCAAGGGCACACACACACACACACAGACACACACACACAGTTTTAGTGATTAATATTGAATAAAAAACTTAAACTTTTGTTTGTTTAAAAGAAAAGAAAACGCCACAGAGCATATTTAAATCCTCTTGACCCCCAGTGAACCATTCTATCTTTAGGCCCTCTTTTACAAACAGAACAAAGTTTTTCTCTATACATTATTTAACTTGTCAAGATCTGCCCCTCTGTGTAACCTCTTCGTGTGGACTTCATTTAAGTATTTCCTGTTGTATCTTGTACATTTTCATTTTTTGGCATTTTACTTTCTGCCCCTATAGGATATATGACAGCTCCTCAAAAGTGAATCTATCTTGATTGCCACCTAGTGGCTTGCTGCAGTATAGGTCATAAACCCTTACTTTTCTATGATAATGGTTTGGGCATGGACCAAACTAAAAAGTCAAAATACATGTCCAATAATATTGTTTGTCAAAGATTGTCATTTTAGATATTTCTTTCTAAGTCTTCACTTTTCCAGAAAATATTTTGTATTAGTTATTTGATACTATAAAACAGGGTGAAACGGCATGATTGACAGGTGAGACTGACTCATGATTGGTCAAGACTGTATGTAGGCGGTTCCTTGCTACCACAGACTCTGGCTCCAAATGCACATGATGGCAGCATTTGTATCCAGGACATTTCTTAATTTTTGGATAGTGGAAGAAATAATTCCATCTTTATATACAGTCTATGGCTCCACCCTAATGTGTTGCACCCGTGCCTCTTGACCTTCTCTCACCTCACCCAAAGGAAACACAATGAACTAGGGAAAGACGATGACGAGCGAAAGACGACGAACTGACAAAGACGAAGGGAAGCCCAGAGACTTATATACACAGGTGAAACACATGAGGAACGGGTGGAGACGATCACAAGGGCGGGAAACAGGACAAAGGCAGCAAAAAAAGCTACAGATACACAAGGAGCAACATTTCAAAAATAAAACAGGAAACTGAGAACAACCAAACACAAACAAGCAGTAAGCAAAAAGTCCTTAATCAAGTGTCCAACCAAAATCCAAAAGCTCTTGATCACACAGCTCCGAGTCATGACACCATGTTAAGAGAGTTAAGAGTATATGTTATAATTGTTGATGAAGGGGTAATACAATGTCTCATTTACCTCATTGATAAAATGAAAGGGCAAAGAGTAAATGCATAAATGTAGATAATTTGTATTGAGGAAGAAAGTAAGAATCCAGCACTTTGGTGTTTTGATGATTTAAATGCCAACGGATATGCAACAATCTGAGCAATCTCATGTCACTTGTTTTTTCAGCTAGATGTAAAGGTCAGGATGCAGCCTCCTTTGATAAAAACCACAGATCAGAGAAAAAGCAACTTGCACTTTCAAACATTCTCCACATTCCATGAGCATTGATTTGGCCTGGGATGGTAGAGCCGAGATTTAAATATGGACTGAAAGTTGTGGTTCATGAGGCCTTTATGTGTATAAAAAAGTGTATTTGTGTGCAAGTGTCCGTTCATGTGATGTACCTCTAAGATAAGAAAGGGAGATTGTATTTCAGCAAATCATCAATTTGACAGGGACATTAGAGTCGTGGCTCTGACAGACCGGCTGGATCAGATACGGTCACATTTGAACGAATGAGAGAAATGTCAAGTCTGGATCCAGAATAGCAATGAGAGTCTGGGTGTAGGCTAGTTTATCCCAGATGAATTCAAAAGGACACAGGCAAAGATCATGTAGGATAAGTTAGTGTCGGAAAACCTTTTTGTGAATTAACCCCTCGACAACTTAACAACCCCACGGCTCAAGGCAAAGTTGTGGAAACACGCTGGAGTATTTCTTGTGTAATGGATAACACGATTCGAGTTCAGGGATTTGATTTCCCCAAGCGTGCTCATTTACTGGCTGAATGATGTAGCTGACTGTTTCCTCACCCGCTCTTCTACTGACTTTTATAAAAAATAGATGTTTAGCATATCACAAGTTCAAAAGCCTGTTTTTGAGACACGAAAATATGCGTGCATACTGTGCATTAGTTGGCTAAACAAGTCA
Organism: Hippoglossus hippoglossus; assembly: GCF_009819705.1. Taxonomy (NCBI): domain Eukaryota; kingdom Metazoa; phylum Chordata; class Actinopteri; order Pleuronectiformes; family Pleuronectidae; genus Hippoglossus; species Hippoglossus hippoglossus. Next base: position 16,547,278 of record NC_047161.1, read on the forward strand.
TTCGCAAGTGTACTTGAGTGCTTTGAGTACTGCGGTCCTTAAGCCCTTGAGTGGTGAATAGGTAGAAGAGGAAAATGAGACTCTTCAGGTTCTTTTCCTCTTCAGATGAGCTCACATGAGAGGTTGAAGTGTGCGGCAAGTGATCACCGATGAAATGCATCATTCCTGCAGACGGCGTGGTGCACATCAAAGCCGGCTGCTGGGAGGTTTTCAAAGAGCAGCCGTTACCTCATTACATCCACAGCTTTCATGTGAAATGTTGATAAAACAGGGCGTCTTGTAATTCCATCATTCACTGGATATACAACAATTACATCAATTTAGCCTGTGACACTATATTTATATATAAGTCTTCACGGGTCCACTGGAACCGTAGTAACTGAGATCTGACCCAGCCCCAGCCGTGTGTGTGTGTGTGTGTGTGTAGATGATAGCTAGTTATCTACGGTAGCATCCACGACAACAAACATGCAATAGAAAATGGGTAAATAATCCAAGTCATCTTAATTATACTGCTACAACTGCAAGGCTGAGTCGCATTCATCACTGTAACAAATTAAATTTTAATCTGACATGTGGATTAAGTAAATCATGCTGCTATTTCAATCAGCAAGAGAAGAATAACAGAAAACCTGGATGTATGTTAAGAACTTTCTTGGAGGATTGATTATATGCACAGAGACACAGCTTGTTAAAGCAATCAGATGTAAAATCTATGTTGATCGTCCAGGATTGGTGAAACATTACTCCATTCTGCACGGGTCCGGGTCCCAGCTTTCAAATGATAGACGGGTCGGATTCGGGGAGAACATTTCCGGGTCTTTGCAGGTTGGGGCAAAAATTTTGGGACCCGTGAAGAAGTCTAACTTGGACCAATCAGTGGCTAACGCTGGTTTAGCTACTAACTCAATAATTTGAATAATTTCCCATAATTATCTTATTTATAGATTTTTATTTTATTTTATCTGTGGGAGTTTATTAAAAGTCAGAGCAATACGTCACATGCAAATTTGAAAACTGAGGAATCCTGACATTGACTTTCCTCAGATTATGTTTGTGATATCAAAATAACTAAATCAATGCAGATTCAATCACAGACCTCAGAGTGATCAGCTTTCTGCTTTAGAAATCAGTCTCAAAGAGAAATAACAAAAATCATCCTGAGATTGAAATCAAGGGATTCTTCATTCACAAGGTTCTTCTCTCTCAGAGCAGGTGATTTCAAGGTGTTTACTGAGCGACACAATAGCAGCACAGGAAAAGAAAGGTTTGGTGTCATGGGTTTGATTAACAAGCGCAAACAGGGAAAGGACTTAAATGTGTGTGTGTTTTTTTTAAATGTGCGTGTTTTTTTTTTTTTATGTTCTTTTTGGTTAGCCCGAATAGAAGAAATGAACAATTACTGATAATTAATTCAGGAATAACCAAAGTCATTAAGTGTCATGTAGATACCTTGAATATTATGTATTATTTTCCGTGCTTTATCAAAACTGCAATCTTTAGTGAAGAATTTGAGTGCTCTCCGGCTGATTTTATGGCTCCATCACTACATAGAATGAAATAAAACCAGTATTTGAGTCGGTTCTTGGTGTTTTTTCATCTGGAACAGCTATAGCAACCCTCTCCCTCAGGCTGAATTGCTAACAAAGGCAATTTTTGGCGAGGTGTCAGCCCAAGAGGGGGTGGGATCAACTGGGGCCAGAGCGACCCTGTGGTCACCTCGGTGGGGCCCCTGGCCAATTTGGCCCAACTACTAAAGGCACCCAGCAGCCCCTGCTCCTCACCCTTGGCCTCTCCCTGACCCTGTTACTGTGGTGACAGTTAGCAGCAATTTCTTTCACCTCACCTACTTACCACTGCCTAGTCTTTCATGGTGTTTTTCTCAAATCGGTCTTTTGCCGGTTGGATTGTGACCTAAGGTCGCCATTCTGAATAAAGATGAAGAAAACAGAGATGGCAGGGTGGTAATGACTGGAGGGGGTAGTGCTGTGGGAGTGCTCTCCCATGAAACACAAGGACAATTCTGGGATATGAAAGAACACATGCAAATGTGTGAGGAGAACGTAACTGGGTTTAGTGTGAAGGTGTTTTTCTTGTTATATTTCTGGCATCAGTGTTCACATTGTGGACTGGGTGCAAAACTCAATGAATTCATGACTCTAATAAGGTGTGAATAGGTACAAACCTACCTACTTTTGTTTTGCACCATGAAACTGCCTGATTTCCTGACCTCTCTTAAGGCAACACATCTTTTCCTGTACAGTTGTGTCCGCTAGAACATACCTCCCCCTCTCACAGCCAATTTCTGATCCCCTCTTGATTAAATGACCTTGAACCGAGGACCTATCTGAACTTGGCTATTCTATAAGCTAAAATTTGGCAAATGTCAGCATGTGTGTGTGTGTGTGTGTGTCTGTGCGAGTGTTGGAACGCCTTTGTGCACCAGCCTGTTGATTCCAACAACAACAACAAAAAAAAGGAGAAATCCACTGTGCTTTTCTTTATGTGCACACATACCTGCTCTTCTTCCCGCATCTCCATCACAGACTCTCTTTCTTTTTCTTCATCTTGTCTTATCTCTTTTTAACTCTTCTCTTCCCAAATCTGAACTATAATTGATGCAGTCTTTTTTATTTCCGTCTGCCTCAGGATAATAAATAGAAGCAAACAATATAGAGTTACCTAATTATTTTCTATTAATTATCATGTTTCAGGGGATTCAGCTTAACCAATGACAACATTATCCACACACACACACACACACTTAAGCTATGACACCACTGATCAGATGAGAAAGTCTGTCATCTTGTTATCGTACGTATGGTATGTCACAACAATCTTTTTTAGGCAATTATTTCACAACTTTATACACCTCACTAAAAACTACTCACAGTTCTCGACACAACAGTGCCCTTTGGCAGTCACAGGGCTCTACACATACATATGTAGTCCATGCATAGCAAGAATCCGCCCTGGATATCTGTATCCAAAGCATTTTCATTCCAATTTCACATCAGCCAGCCAGTCATCTATCAGCGTGACCTCCAACTAACGTCCGACCTTGCGAGCGAAATTACGGAAAAGCACGATAGTGTTGATGAAAAGAGAGCACATATTTGAAGGTATTAATGATGTGACAGGCACTAATTCATACTGAAACCCTCACAAATATGTGCACACGTGCACGCACGCACAGACACACACACACACGTACACACAGCGAGACTCCTGGGAACGATGGATCTTGATTAAGTGTGGGGAAGGAGGGAGCGAAGGGGAGCAGGAGACGACAAGTCAGAGTTGTTTAACGTAAAGTTATGACACTTTTATGAGGCCTGCTTTGAAAATTGGCAACGACAGTTCACAAACACACACGCAGACACACACACACACACACACAAACAGAGGCAGGTATGTCAACACATTTCTGCTACAAACCGAGCATACTGATTGGTGCTAAGGCATCTTTCCTTGTACAGTTGTGTCTGCTGGAACGTACCTCCCTCCTGTCTCACAGCCAATTTCTCATCCCGTCTTGAGGGGAATGACCTTGGACCGAGGACCAAGGCTATTTTATAAGCTTCTTTTTGGCGACTGTCAGCATGTGTTGCGTAGGTGTCTGTGTGAGTGCGGGAACACCTACATGCGCTAGCCTGTTGATTCCCGTAGAAGAAAAGAGAAAAAAATCCTTTGTGCTCTGCTTTTTGTGCACATAGTATGAGGCTCCCACGCTTCTGTCCTGCGAGCATTCGCAGTCTGTCAATCAATAGCCTCCAATTACAAATATAATACACTCAATTGACTCGGCGGGCGGGTGGCTAGATTGCAGCGTGGAAAGCTATTAAAGGGGTGCGGCGTGGCGTGCAGAGAGGCGAGTCCCGCGAGTTGTGTGTGTTTGTGTGCACACAGGGAGGGCAGACAGGGCTGAATGGAGGATGCTGTCAGGAACTAATAGCTTTGGGATGTAGTGCGGGGCTGTGTGTGTACAGCAATCTCACTCTTCTTAAGGAAAAGGTGGGGGGGGGGGAGTACTGATGAGACAGTGAGGGCTTCTGCAAATGGGATGGCTTGACTGTGAGGTGCCATCTGCATGTCTTATCGTGTGTGTGTGTGTGCGCGCGCATTATCAACGCAACAGAAATCCCATGCTACACCAGCCGCCCAAACCAGCTCCACCACCCGCAGCCGACCACTACATGATAAAGTGACTCTGCCCGAGATTGAGAGCCACCTCTGCTGTGATACACTTCTGTCAAGAGAAGACAGGCTTAAAAAGAAAAAAATGGAACTGAGGCAAGATAGCGATAGACAGAGTGGCGATGGGGGTGGGGGGGGATAAAGAGGACTCCGGAGATAACTAAAGCATTTGAGGGACAGGTGCAATATAGAGGAAGAAGAAGAGAATACAGGGTCGGGGAGTTAGAAATGAAGGAGGAAGATCTGAGGAAATGACAAAGAACGAAAGGCAGCGAAAGGATATTGGACAGCCATTTCTTCTCATAAATATCCCCGCAGTCTTATTGCCACAGAATTTGCTAAAAAAGAAGAATCGGGTTGGCAAGCGGCAATAAAAGAGGGAAAACAGAGAGACAGGGGCACAAACAGAGAGAGAGAAATACGGTTGAGATAATGAGCAATGAACAGAGAGAGCGATTTGCCTTTACGGTATCAGTGTATTCTACTCATGCTTGTTTCCCCCCACTGATATCACAGGGCCCCGCAGAGTCAGAGGAATCAAATGAGGTATAAGTTGAGATGGAACCCTGTGGTTTGACTCTGAGAAGTGTTTGATATGGACAGATTTCTTCAGACCGACACAAAAACATTGCGATGTTGTCAAAGAATCCGGAGTCAAGCACAAGTTAAGCTCGTTAAAAGACTGAAGATCAAGCGCAATATAGCACAATTCAAGATTGTGATGCAAATATATAATGAATGGTGTGTAAAGGTTAAAATTTGTTGAACCAACGAGGTGACAACATAAAAAAGTTCCACTTCCAATAAATAAGCTGTCAGGTCTCATATACAGCCACGCACATCCTGTGAGAAATAGAGAATTTGTTCGGATTAAGTCACTATTGACCTTTTCACTTGTTTTCCTCCTCTCTTTCTGACCTTCACGACCTTTGTGACATGATTAACTCTTCATTTTATTACATTTTTTAAAGGCACAGACTGTTGTGGAGATGGCAGACAGGAAACAAGGAAGTGAAATGGACGAGTTGTAATATGCAGCACAGGTAACCAGCCAGATGGTTACGGTCTTGGTTAAATACTGAAAACGTCTGTGTAAAAGTTTAAAAATAAATTAAGTTTGGGTCGATATTTAATTTAACAAAAGATTTGCTAGACTGGGCATATTGATATTTTTTCAACATTCAACATTTAACCTAATATAATACAAAACTCCAAAATATTACAACTGGTATCAGATAGATAGAGGGTAGGTAGGTAGGTAGGTAGATAGATAGATAGATAGATAGATAGATAGATAGAAACAGGGAGACGAAACAGCTCTTCTTCCTGGTGCACTGGCAAGTACAGGACACCTGATCTGACAGTTGTGATTGTTGATTTAAAAGTATTCTACTTTTCACATTTTGATTTAAAAGTATTCTACTTTTCACAGAATTAATATATTTAATTATTTGCCACACATTTTGGACACAGTGCAATTCCAGGCACTCAAAGAGCTTGTTGTTGTTTAAAGCGGAACAGCAGAATATGTCAATATTGGTGAGAGAGGATAGAAAAAATAGCCAGCAGGAGAAATATCTGACCCTGTCACAGCTTCCAGGTCAGCTACATTAACCTACAGTACATCCTCCACTTCTGAGTTGTCTCCTCTTCCTCCTCTGCACAAGACAACAAGATGAGCAACTTTCTAACTCTTCTTTCCCCTCTTTTTACAGTAATGTAATTGGCAACAGGAAACAGAAAATAGATTGCAAAGGAGTCAACAACATCTCCCCCGAAAGAGACAAAGCATTGAGGGTTATGTGTTGATGTTCAAGGTAATTAGATTTACTGGTACCGGACAGCAGGCAAGAGACCCTACTGGAAACTCAGACTGTATTTCCATGTGTACTGCTGTCTTCTCCTCGAAGTTCAAGCCTTTTTAATGGTCTGTCCTATGGGTCTGCCACATAGACTGTAAACAGATCTTCCCCATTAATTATCTAGACCATATTCTAATTTGTCCTGCCACAGTTTCAGAATAAACCCAAACCTTTTTACACTTCTCATAATAACATAAGACATCTCTACTTTGGTGTGTACAGTGCTATTTGCCACATGCTCGCTCACACTGTCGCACTACCACGGGTTTGGATGTCTTTCTCTTGTGCAAGAACTTTAGTTTCACTCGCTTTGTACCTGTCACACTGAATCTGTTCCCTGTGACCTTGGTACCTGTGCATGTGTGCCTGCATTACCGCCATAGATTCAGTTGACTATTTGGGAAATGCTGCTGTATATGAAGATGGACGATATGACGCCCCCCCCCGGTGGCTAGGTGAAGTATAGGTCATAAACCCTGCCTCCTCCATGTTCATGGATGGGACATGAGCCAAACTAAAAAGTGTAAATTCACATGAAATGACATTTTTTAAAAGATGGTTTCAGTCTAATGATTGGTTGAGTTTGTGTATTGTCGGGACCTCTCTATTGCAGGTCCATCTCCCAATCACTACTGCAAAGACTAATGCACTAGATGGCAGCGTTCGTGTCCAGGATAGTTTAGTTTCATTTCTGGATAACAGAAGGAAGTATATATATATATATATATGTATAAACACATCCTCCATCTTTGTACATAGTCTATGGTCTGCCACTTCATCATTAGCATAGTCAAACAGCTTCTCCCACCTGAAACAGCTTAATTATTTGCAGCTTTAAGGTAAATACCATCCAGTAGCACGTGTAATTCGCTGCTGATCTCAGTTCAGTCAATGTTTGTGAACTTCTCTCGCAAAAAGTTGGAAACCAAAAACCCGAGGCCACAGCCTGTGAAATGGAATTGTTGAAATGTAGAAATTACCTGGGATGGAGCCTGACTTTGAGCCCCATATAATATTAAGTTAAGCTATTATGTCTCATTCTGCTTTATGAAACAGTGTTAGCGATTACTAAGCAGATACTGGGCTTGTATCTTTAATCATCCGGGATACTGTCAGTGTGTACGTGCTCCCAGTTATCACTCTCTTATTCACAGAGAGTTAAAGTGCCCTCAGATTTGTTCCTCAAGGATGAGTCTCGCCTTTCTTGTTCATGCCTTTGATGGAGACTTGTTTACGCACTAAAACTGTAGATCGAACTGTCCAAAATCATAAGAGCAACACGCAGGAACTCTGCTTCGGGGCAAGATTTTCCTTTTAATGTGTCACATTAGGAGCATCATCTCCTCTGTCAGGCCCACTGCTGCTGAATGCAAAAGGAATCCAAACTCCACCAAAAATAAATAAAAATGTACTGCTAATATTTGCCCCTCGAAAAGTAGTGGTGAAAACATGGTTTATGATCAATAAAACATCAGGCAGCCATCAGAACGTCTTTGATCTGAGGCATTTCAACTGTGTTCTGAATATGCTGTATGATTCAATATTCCTCTAAGAAGAGAATTGAAGAGATTTTTGTGTGTCTGTGTTTGTGTTCTCATTGACTTATGGAGTCAAGCTGCTAAGTGTGTGTTCGACAAGTGTGTGTGTGTGTGTGTGCGTGTGCGCTGGGCCCTATGGGAAGAGTGAACCCGCCGTGGTCAGTAGGAGTATTGACAAAAGACTGTGTGCAACCCATGTAAAATTCATGTACTGTGCTGCTGTTACAAAAGAGCCCTGGAGTGGTTTCTGGGGGAAGATTATGCTGGAGCGATGGGAGGACAGAGCCGAGGAAAAACAAGACGAAAAGCAGAGGAGAGAACGACAGAGGGGGCGAGAAAGATACAGGGGAGACAAGGTGAGTCTGACTTTGAGGAGGAAAAGTGAAAACGATCCCTCTGGACAGAGGTGAGCGGAGCCAAAGCCTGTCTGCAGTGGCACCATCACCCAGGGAGATAGAACCCCAAGCCTGAGCCACGTTGTAGGGTGAAATGTTTAACTTTTAACTTTTGCTCTGAGAGCGTGTCAACATCCATTTTCAGATACAAACCCCGTAAAATGACCTGACAATTGGGTCTGGACATTCTTGACTTTCACACATAAAGAACACAGCAGGAGATTGTCAGATTCAGATGTGTTCACAGTAGCCGGAAACTCCAGAGAATATCTAGAGCAACTCGGACATTTGTAGTCTCACTTACAGCCCCTCCAGATAACTTCAGGAGAAATTGCAGAATGCAGTGCATGACTGAAACCAGTGGAGTGGATATATAGGCCCAATCCCATTTCACCCCTTAGCCCTTCCCCTTTGTTTTGTGCGTTCAGGTGTAGGGGTAGGCTGTCCCAATACCTGTTGGGACGGAGTGGTAGGGCCGAGGGGTAGAGCTCTTTCCCCCTTCAAACGGAGGGGTACCCAGAATGCCTTGCGAATCACCGGCCAGCTGGGAGAGATCCACAAATGTACTATTGTCTCCATTAAAAAGGATTTAAAAATTGCGATAATGATTGTAATATCTTAGTTTAATATAATTTCAATGTATTATGGTCACTTTTGTCACAACATCATTAAAATAAAGATTGCGAGCAGAGGCAATGGGTGAATTACACGGTAACTGATGCAATAAGTTGACACTGGGAATAGTGTCCTTGCGGTGTGGCTGCAGCAAGACACTGCATGTCAAATTGTTCCTGACGACTGTGCCGGCAGACTATGAATGGTGTGTGACAGAAAAAGTGCAGCATAAAGTAGCACTGTATTATGTGCGTGTGAATGAGGGAATGTGGCTTGTACTTTGAGTGGTTGATAAGACTGGAATATATACAGTCCATTTACCAATTGTCACAGCTATACTTGACAGTTGTTGGCGGTGGATTATGGAGCGGCATCTGACAGCAGTGATAGATAGTACGGTGAGTAAGCATTGTGGAGTCATAACATTTATTTACTGACAAACTGAACTGCACAAACACCTCACTCCATAGTTATACCTCTATCCCTGCTCCAGCTGTCACCCTCACCGACACAAGCACACACACACTCTTTCTCTCCTAACAAGCTCGGACTTTGTCCACAGGACAAGGTCTCACCCACAAAAATGACAGAGATAATAGACGCATCAGCTTCTAGGGACAATAGACTCCCGCCACCTCAAGTGGGCAGTAAACTACAAAATGATCCTTTATCTCTCCCTCAGATCCTTTAGGGAGAGATATAGCTTCAACTTTGGCATCCTCTAATTGTTTTTCTGTGTTTGTTTGCCCTAACTATATGCCACATAAATACAAACTGTTTTGTAAGGTTATCTGTAGGGATGGCCTGTTTTAAGTCTGTTTTGGGTTTGTTTTTGTATTTTTTGCTAACCCTGTTCGAGCTTGTCATCAGTCCAAGCAAAACAAAATTCCTGGTCTTACTTTTTCCCATTGCTGTTCCTTGTTCGTAGTATTTTCTGCAACTAAACGACCAATAGGAGAGTAGAAATCCAGTTTCCTGTTTACACCAGCATGCACACGCCCATTGTGCATGAATGTGATATGTGTTTTGAGCCGTACATGGACGGAGATTATTTTTCATATGGCACTAAAATCTGTCTCTTACTCCTGTTCTCTTAATTTGCTCTTACAAACTATTCAAAGCTCATTCATCATCTCCAAGCTTGTTATACTGAACACCTATACAAGTCGCTCCACATGGGGTCCAGCTCTGGCTTCCTCTGACGTTGGCTACTTTACAGACCCACATTAACACGTGGTGTCCCCTCAGTAAACTCATTGTCTCCTGCTTCTTCTCCCTGTTTTCATTTTTGTCAGCGTGACTTCCTAATTGCATTTTGGGAGATCTGCTGTAAGCCAATGGGGGAAGTTGTTCTGCTGTGTAAGCCTGCCCCTGCCCCACCTCAGCTGATTTAATTTGCTGGCTTTATCCAGTGGCGGTAGATTGACGCCAAGGCACAGTGTTCGGTTTGCTGATGCTTCTGATTTCCCTAGATGTGCCAAGGCACAATGATACAGTAAAACATGCCGTTACAGTTTCAGGGATTTCCATTCCCAATCAGAAAAGTGGACTATGGTCCCAAAACATTCCAGTGGTTCGCTCTATTTAAATTCATTACAAATCATTTGTCCTGTGGGGCTGTGGGAATAAAGAAAAAATGCATTTATGTCCATCTGCCAGACACTTAATTCACTTCTGTAGCACCACACTTACAGCACTAGAGAAAATATCTGTATATGTTTTCTTATACCTACATACAAAAGATTCTGGCATTGTTATTGGATGTAACAATTGTGTCATGAAGTCATTAATTTAGAATATGTTGGTAAAACCTGTGGGACTGTATAGAATTTAAATTTGTGTAACAACAAATTGTGTGAGAGAGCTGAAGAGCTGATGGTAACTGATGGAGACAGCTTGTTCAACAGAGTAATTTAAATACAGTGGAAACTGCTCCCAGTGATCATTTCTGTCAGGGTCAAATTGATCTCTACAAGCAGATTGAATATTGTAACTGATTATTTTTCCTTTATTGATCATGCAGATATAAATGTAATTGATGTTTCAATGCTTATTACATGAATATAAACCAAAAATTGACAACTGATTTAATGATAAATACTAGGGCAGCGAAGCAGCACTGTGCGGGCCAGAGCACTTGCGAACTTGGGACCCGATGCAGCCGTGGTGGAGGGCGGACAGGGAGCGGGCGAAGCGGCTCTGCATTGCGTGCGTTTTGCGCTCTGCTGGAAGGATAAACGTGTCTATTTGGGGACCGATTGGACAATATACAGTGGAGTTACAACAACTTAATTTTCACGCTGATCAGTAGGTGGCGCTATGACCCTGAGTTAATATTAACATATGGAGCTGTTCAAGCCGGGACTCTGACCATAGGTGAGAATTTTGGTGCTGACTGGACAATGCACAGTGGATTTAAAAAAAACGTCCTTTTCACAGACGAAAAGCAGTAGGGCCCTAATAAGTGATATAGATAGATAACCTTTATTTAGACAGGATATAAACCAAGTGAGAGCAGAGCAGATGAGTAAAATGTCTTCAAAAAGGGATAAGATAGCCACATATACAAGTCCTTTAGATAAGTCAATATTCAGGGCAATACAACATTCCTTAATCCACCTTACATGCTGCTGTCAAAGTGCTGTGACCAGGTCTGAAACCAGACTGATGAGGGTTTACAATACAATGCTGAGATAGAATCTGACGCAGTATAGATAGTATAAGTATAGATGAGTTTTTCTAAAATATTTACTAAACATGAACATTTTGATAGGGCGGTAATTATTTGGATCGCTGAAATCACCGCCTTTGTTTAGAGGCATGTGCTGCCTTCCATACATTAGGAACAATCCCTGACACAATAGTAAGGTTAAAAATGTTGGTTAAAAAAGCCTAGCATTCAGTAGGTCTGCTCCAGTAGCTTGCTTTGGATCAATCGAGGCCAATGCATCAAATACATCAATGACAGAGAAGTGTCTTAGAGAAAAACAGTCATTGGGAGGACTATTGTTATTACTGCTATGTCCATCCTTGACTGTTTCAATAGCAGATTGGGTTTGGTTATCAAACAGGTGACCAGAGGTAATAAAATGATTATTAAAAATATCACAGATTTAAGATTTTTCTGAGACAAGAACAGCATCAAGTGATATATGTTTGGGTAGAGAATAATCATTTCCATGATTAAATGCCTTGACTTATTTTGCAGGATTACTTTTACAATCTGATAGGGTATCAACAAAATAGCTTGACTTGGCAAATCCCTCTTTACAATATCACATGGGGGGATCTTTTTTTGTCTGGAGACTCTAATACAAAATATTGGACAATGGTCACTCTGGTCTAAGGCAAAAACACCACTATGTATATTTGTGGGGTTTGTTTGTTTGGATTATATCAATGAGAGTCTCCTTTTCCAGATTTCTAGTGTCTGGCCTAGTGGGTAAAGAGATGAGTTGAATTAAATTCAGTTCGATACAATGATTTCTTAGGCCTTCAGAGGTGGATGATAGCCAGTTGAGGTTAAGATCACCCAATAGTAAAATGTCTGCAGGTCTCATAGCCAGATAAAAGACCAAACCAATTTGTCCAATGCATTTGAATTAGCAGACCGGGGGCGATAGGCCCCAATCAACACAACATTATTATTAGGACCCAGAGAGACATCCAACACTAGAAATTCGAGTTCCTTAGACAGAGAAATTGAAAGTAACACAGAAACAACAAACCAATTTTTCACCTTGTGGTTCGGTCCACGCTTCATTACTTTCTCTGAGTACACGTACCTGCTCTTTTAACTCTTTATTTCTTTCCCTCAAAAGCCCACTTACCTTTTCAATTGCACAACCTCTTTTTTAAATTGTTAGTCTTTTTCTGGCGTGTTTTAATGTTTTTTGCATTATATACAACCACAGACTTTGTTAATCTACACGTGTACAACTGTGCCTTACTACTCCTCAAAAGAATCTCATCGTCATCACATGCCTCAAACTGTTGTCGGACTGATTATACCAATGGTGTGGTGCGTTTTCTCTTACATTGAGTAGCAGGTTGTCTCTCCGCCACCAAGGAAAAATTGCTGTGTCCCAGCTCTGTATTTGTGAGTCAGTCCAGAACAGTTGCCTTGAAGGTCCAGGAGATTCAATGAGATTGTGTCCTGGGGGCACTTATTTCTTCTGGTGATTTATATTATTCTTAAAATGACCATTAAACGGACTATGTCATATAGTGATTGATTATAGTGATTTAATGACTGTGGACAGGGTTTGTATTGTTCTTACAGTAATAAACTGTAAGCTACAAGCTTTGATCTTTAAAGTTGATCAAATAATGATCAAAGGCCTTGATCTTGCATTGATCTTGCCTTTGATCATTATTTTCACTAACAAAATAATGATCAAAGGCAAGATCACTGCCAAATTAAGACCAATGACACGCCAGTGATCTTGGCTGTGTAATAGCTTTTAACTTATAATCAATCAATCAATCAATCAATCAAATTTAATTTGTATAGCCCATATTCACAAATCACAATTGGGGGGGGGGGGCTGTTGTTACACACATGTAGTTTGAGGGACATTGAACAAAGTACACTGAAGTTACAGCAATTGGCGACACGTTCAAATTTGACGTCCCCGAAAATTCACAGATAAGACTTTATCATCAATGTCTTGAGGCCCTTCTAACAAATTTTGACATGGTTGTGGTCAATGGACGAGTAGGAGTACATCAAATATTAAGACGTGCAAAAACTGGGGGGACTCTTGTCATGGACCATGTATGTCCGAGATACAACAACCTCGTGATTTGACGGCAACTCATCAAAAGAGTTTTCTAGTATGTTCAAGCCGTCAAAAATGCGATTCATTTTGTCGCTGCTCGGGCCCTAATAACTTTAATTGCGCTATGGCCAAAGTCTGAATGGTCACAATATGCTTCACCTATAGAAAACATCTGCAGAAACAGTAGTTATGTATAAAGCCCCTTTACCACTGGTCAAAAAACTCACGAACACCCAATAACATCTGGCTTTTATATGCAATAGGAATGGATAGAATCAGCATTCACTCCTGTGTTAAATTACTCTGCAGTAGACACATGTTTCAATCGGCTCTGATGGAAACATAACACCCAGGTGAAGGCGTTTCTTTATTTAACACCTTTTCCAACTTGACGTTATGACAAGTGCTGAAATTCTAAGTGATGTAAAATGGTTCAGTTGCCGTTGAGTTGGAAAGAGGGACTTAAGTAAAATGTGTTAGCTCCTTAACAGAGAGGCAAACTCCTCTACTGGCAATGGGAAAGGAGTCAATTACCCTCTAGTTGGTTTGTATGTGTTTATAAAACTTGCGTATACCCACTAATTTTGTTGTGAAATAGGTATAAATGTCCTGAAGTTCGAACAAAGAAGGAACAGAAGTGAAAAATAATTCGCTGAGCCACAGCAGTAAGAGGTGTCAAATTTCTCAGCCAACTAACCAACACTATACCTTCATTAAGTACCTGCTATGGCAAAAGTATGCAAATGTGTGTGAGGTGTCAGTACACGACATCTTACAGTTTATGAAATTCTATTGTGCGAGGTAAGGGACTAATTTGAGAAGCCGGAGAAGTCTGCAATATCTTGCCATGCTGATCTGGCCAATGATAAGCTGGTGCAGATAAAGGCTGATGAGGAAGGCAGGTGGCATCTCCTCCTTGTCACTCTGCGAGGCCATGATAGGCTAGTCATTTGACAAGCCTCATAACGCATGTTCCTACCTCAATAATCTACTGCGCCATGGCCACTGTCAAGAAAATTAGATACGGAGCGTTGTGTTTGGAGGAGAAATGGAAAAACAGTTATTTAGTTGAAGGCGAAGACAAGTCAGTGTGCCAAGTGTGCATGAATGCGCTCTCAGTGATGGAAAAAGGCCAGTCTGGAGCATCATAGCAGCTGGAAACGTGCAGCTAAGCTGTCTGAATTTCAAGACAAATGCGCTTAGATAAAGTTTATGCTCTTCGGCGGAGTTTGGTGCCCAAGCAGCTTTCACAAGGCCGCATGCAGATGGAGACAATGTTACGCCAGAAGCGAGCTAATAGCTAAGAAAAAGGAGAATTTGTGAAGAAGCCTTGTTGCCTCTCCTGATCTGATAGAACCACGCAAGGTAAAAACATTTTGTTTCGTTAGTTTGTCTCAAAGAACCGATAACTCGTGAAACAAGAGAAATAACAAATACCACCCACCTAGAATTTTTTTGTGCGCTGCATTACTGACAAGTTTGATAAAAGGGAGTTAAGTTTCCCCGTCTATATATCCCTGATATATATCAAGTGTATTTATATCCAATCTAATAACTCTCAGCTCTCAGTACTGCGGGTTGTGTGATTGGGTCTATGCAGCAAGCAGGTGGTGAACAAAGCAAGTGCCATCATCTCTGAGTCTGCCCTTCCTCACATTCTGTGTTTAACGTTCTGCCATCTGCTCCCCAATCTTACAGCTGAGAAAAACAGGTCAGAGGAGCTCTTCACCTGTGCTGCTTACGGCCTTTTGAAATGTCGATAAATGACGAAAGAAGGTCGTGGCCGCTTGTCAGTCATGATGTCAACAATTGGCGTTTATTAATAATTGTGTTTAAAATTGATTCACACTTTTCCTTTCCCTTGTGAAATTTAGGATCAACACCTAGCGCTGGCAGCCAGCTATCTGTTGTTTCCTGTGCAGTGCGTGAGTAATGATGCTTTTAATACTAGCTGTGAAACTAATTGCTCATCGGGGCAAAGATAAAAACTGAACTTAAGGGTGTATGACAGCAAGGCGATGTTTTACTGCATCAGTTCAAACCAACCTCACACCTCCACACCCCATCCAAAGGGACCTGCTGGCCCCAAACACCTGTTTTCTATATTGGTTGCTTACTTTGGGTTAATTTGTTAATACATAATAATAATAATAATACACTGTATTTACTGTATATAACAGTGACATTAAAAACAATAACAGTAAGGTAACATTATAGCTGTTATAAGACAGTCATTTTACATTAAAAACATTTTTGAAGGAGGTGAGTGAGAACTAACAATGTTTTTTCTGGACTTGTGACTGATGCTTATTTAGACATGAGCAATGTTTTAGAGAAAGCATTGTGACAGGGGGAAGTTGGTGTGTCTACAACAACCGTACATGGGTGTTTAGTTACAAGAGAGATTTAAATCAACTCCAAAACATTTGATCTTGGGTGTAGCTAAGTGAATAAAGCACAGTGTGTAGCAGTAGAGAGATATAGAGCTGTTAGTGTGGTACAGATGCTGCATATAAAGATGGACGACATGACCCCAAATGTGAAGCCAAATCATCTTAATCACCCCCTGGTGGCTGGCTGCAGTATAACTCTGCTTCCTTCATGTTATTCGAAAGGACACAGACCAAATTAAAAATAAAATAGAAATAGTACACGTCAAATAAATCTTCCTCAAAAATGGTTTCTTATCACAATGATGTTTATTCAAGTGTTAATTTTCCTAGGAATAAGGTAAAACATCATCATTGAGAGCTGAGATTGGGTTGCAATTGGTCAAGTGTGTTTATCGGCGGGACCTCCATACAGCTGCGCCTTCCCCCGATCGATGGCAGTGCACATATCCCGAACATATTGGCTTCTGTTGTGTACAACAGGAGGAAGTGGAGGCAGGTTGTCCATCTTTGCATTTAGTCTATGGTGTTATACAGTAATAACTGTTCAATAAACACAGGGCACAGTATTACATCTTGATGAAAATATACTGTATCCTGTATTTCATTGTGTGTTTGAAATGATTCTCACATGTGCATTGGTAATAATCTTAATAAAATATAAAACTCTTGCAGCTATTTTTCTGCAGAATGAATACCTTAACCTTTTAAAACGAACATGTAGCTGATACTACTGCACTTAAGTAAGATTTTAAATGGCAGACCTTTACTGTTTTCAAAATAATGTGTTATTAAATGGTAGTGGAAATGCTACTGGATACTCACCACTTGTTATAAAACTGATTTTATGCTTCTCTTTTTCTACTGCAGATTTGCTCAATCAATCTCATTGCCACATTTTAACCACTTAAAGCGGAAATATTTCCCAGTTATTTTCCACTCCAGACCAGAACCTGCTGGTTTCCACCAGGTGCATATTGGAAATTCACAGTTAAGCACATTCACCTTCCATCACCTTGCATAGCTGAGTGAAACCCAGCAGAGCTGCAGGTCCTGGGAATCAAAATTAACAACCAGTTTTATCAAGTTCACTTATGCCTTCGAGATCATTCGGGCCATAAATGTGTTAAGTGCTCTCAAGTACATAGATGCTGGAGGTAAGAGCCAGCAACAGTGAGTTCTTAAAAAAAAAGGGCTTTCTTTGGCTCCGTCATGGAACATCATGCAAATCGCTGTGAGAAGGTAAACAGGAGACAAGCCAGACAGAGTGATGTGCTTCTTAATGCCTAACAGGTGCCATGTTCCCATTATGGCACCCATAACAGCTGGGAGATGGTACAAAACAGCCTCATCATCAGGATTAAAGATTATGATTGTGTAAATGTGTGGGTGCAGTTACTGTAGGCTCATAGCATGTTTGTGTGTGTATGTATGAAGCTGCACAATAACCTAAATGTAAATGCCCGCATAGCTGTATGTGTGATAGTGTGTGGGTATCTTGCACGGGTGCAATTTCAATGCTCCATTATTCTTTATGCCTGCACACACACACGCACACACAAACACACAAACACAAACACCATATTTACGGATCATGGAAATAAAGACAGTATACTTCCACCTCAGCTCTACTGCTCTCTCTCTCTCTCTCTCTCTCTCTCTCTCTCTCTCTCTCTCTCTCTCTCTCTCTCTCCTCTTCTCTTTTAACTATATTTCCTGGTGTGGCTTGCACGTCCCACAAGTGCGGGAATGTGTGAAGTGTGTGGCGAATGTAGATGGAGAGAGGAGCGGCGAGTTGCCTCGTCACTCGGTGTGGCCTTGTCACACTCAGGCTGTGTGGAGTGACTCCGACATGTCCTCTGGCCCCGGCCCATCAATTATAGATGGAACAAGGAGCCTGAGAGTGAAAACTCTACAACACAGCCCAATATCACACACACAGGTAGGGCTGGGTCAGGTGACCATCACGGCACAAACAAACACGCCTGAATAAACACAACAAAATGTCAAAGTAACTGACAATTTGCCTGCAAAGCTTTTATTTCATTTATGGAATGCAAGTGGTTTACAATGACTGCAGGAGCCTCATTGCCAAAGTAGAGTAATTTTGGAAACAACAGGTCGTTGCTTTTGGAGGTAAACAAAAGCAGGCCTCTTATTTTCCAACAAACAGTCGTTAATTTTGTTAATTTTCCTGTTTACAACTGAAGCAGCATCCACCTGTCGAGGATACTTGTAGAAAAAACATCAACAAGCATCATTGCTATGGTATTGCAGCCTAGAGCTAATGAGATGTAGTAAATAAGTGTCAGTTCCAAAAATACCGGGAACTTTTAGTCCCAGAAACTTTTTTCAAGGATATAGGTTCTTGCAGAGTGGATTGGACATGGACCCGACAACAAGTCAAAATGCATGTCAAGTAGTTTTTCCTGAAAGATGAATTCTGTTATTTTAGGCATTTCTGATCACACTGATGTTTGTTCAAGGGCAATTTTTTCCAGTAAGTTTGGTTGTAATTAGTAATTTGATGCTATAAAAACAGGGTGAAATGTCATGATTAACAAAAAAGACTGACTGTATCTGCGGGACCTCACCATTACAGCTCCATCCAGCGTGGCTTCATTTCTGGATAGTGGAAACGTCCATCTTTAAACACATTCTTTGGAGTAAACATGTTGGATATACAAATCATGCTGCTGTTGATTGTGATTCACTGATTTACAAATGGAATTATTGAGTCAACACTGGAAAGGAGACAAGCTCTAGTAACAAAGTGAAAACATTCCCCTAGAACTCATTTAGACCCTGGTCTCTTTGTTGCAAAAGCACAGAGTTTCTGAAAAGGTTCCTCGTTCTCGGAGAAAGTTCCTGCAGTCGAGTATGAAATGGAAATATACAGTAATCCCACACTGTTTTTCTGTTCTAACCTACAACTGCAAGACAAATAAACACTTCCTGTAGGTGAGGAATTTAGCATAAGCATCAATTGTGGCCAGCAGGCAAATTTCATTAGAATAAATGGGGCACCATCTTTGAACGCTTCATTCACTTCTCCTTCATACATCCGTGGCTTGAAAACGCGGCTGTCAATTTTGCAGCTTTCGTCCTCGTCACAATGGCACATTTTCTCCTCGAGTAATGTTTGCATACTGGCTGCTCGCTTCCTCAGTTTGACCTGTCGGAAACGGAAGAATGAAAAGCTGAAATGATGTATGCAGGGACGCTTGGCAATCGTCAAAGCATCAATCAAATGTTTTAACGCCCTGTGTTCTATTCATAGAGAGTCATTAGTCACAGAGGAGGGTGTCTAGCTGCAGACTGAAAAGAGCCTGTACTGACGTTGGAGGAGTAAAAAAAAATATTTTCCCTCTGGGTCTTAGAAGTTCATTATCTGTGGAGTATGTGAACAAATCACAGGTATTAAAGGGATAGTTCATCCAAAATTGAAATTCACACATTATCTACTCACCACTGTGCCCGGTGGAGGGGTGGGTGAAGTGTTTGAGTCCACACAACGCTTCTGGAGTTTCAGGGGTAAACATCATCATATTGGTGAGTAGATAATGAGTAATGTAACATTCTTTTGGGTGAACAATCCCTTTAACCTTCAACACAAACGTGTGTGTTTCTTGGAATGAGTTAAATGAATACCATCAACAATTACTCACCAAAATGGTCTCTGCATGCATCAGGATCTTTGCAGAGTTTGGAGCATGTAGACACACACACACACACACACACAAACAAACACACACACTGCAGCTGTGCATGTTTTTCCATCTGACAGTGTATAGATCAGCCTCTTGTTACATTATGATGGCATTCCTCACAGTGTTATTCACACCATTAGACAGACAGAAAATAGCACCATTATGATTTCGGCATCGCTCTGGTGCCTGTGGGGCCTTAATGCCTGTCCAGATGGATTTCCTGAAATTAACATTTTCAAAGTCGCTCAGCACTTTCCCTCAATATCAATTCATAACAATGACGACGAACATCATCAGGAAACTCAAACAAGCGGACTCACTTTTGATGCACGCTCTGTAGCTGTGACAGTGCTGTAGTAAAGCTGTATGAAGACATTTATATCATGAACCCCAAGGGATATATTGTAATGACATTGAGACACAGAGAATAACGAGTTTCACCTTTCAGGCTACGCACAGGTATGTTATTATAATTTTCTCCTGGTTGAGGATTTAACATCAAACGAAGATAAAGCACAAGAGTGTTTAAAAAGAAAGGAAAAGATTTAAGTATAAACTATCTGTCCTTGAATATCAGGTTCAAGGGCACTATTGCACCTCCCATGTTTGGCCTGGACCTTGAGACATTTAGTCTGAACCAAAAGAACAGCTGAGAGAGGTGGACCACCACCGACTTCGTCAGACCAAAAGAGTTGGTCTCTGTCTGGAACGAACTGAACCATGGTTCGGTCTGTGTTAGTTGGATAGTTCAGACCAAGTGAGACAGCATTAAACAACACAAGAAGAAAAGAAGGGGCTCACAGGAGTCTTCACCCTCCAACAAATTTGTTTGTTTGAACAATGAGGATGTTCGTTTTTCTGGTAGTAGTACCATTATGATATCACAGTGGCAACGAAATTGTTGAAGTGAAGCGGTTGATACATTTTCTTGATTTAAACGGCAAAACTGCTTCTTTCTATGCATTTTATTAAAAAAAGGAAAACAAATAAAAACACAAACCAAACAATGCCAAGTATAGGTAGACGTAGGTGATGATGACTGGACTTAAGTGTGCTCCCTCCAGTTTTTAGTTCATGTCCCACCCTCTAACATGGAGGAGGCAGGGATTATGACCTATACTGCAGCCAGCCACCAGGGGTGATCTTTATTTCTATATTAGCTGTTCATTTGTCAGAGAAGGAATATGGTATTTTCTCTTTCAAAACTTACAGTCGCGCATTGATAGTAGAGCAAACTAAAATCCAGCTTGGGTCATACAGATATAGGTTCAATAGATTAGTCTGAATAAACAGATTGTGGCACACTGGTTTTATATCTCTGAAATGCTCACAGGCGTAAAGAACCTGTGACAAATCACTGTTATTAAACTTTTCTTTGCTTTTAAAGGTCACAGGCCAAAAAAATAACTACAATCTCCAATTAATAACAAACATTGCATGAACCTTGTTTCACCCTGAAGGAGGCATTAAGTCCACTGGATAGAAACCCCTGGATGTGTGGTAGAACAAATGTGGCCATTCAGTTGCTGAGTCACAAACCACAGGATCATATTTGGCAGAATTGAATCACCTCTTACTAGATTTGGTTGCTTTAGAAACTGCATGTGTAGTTTTAATATGCATTTGTATGATAAGCTTTGTCCCACAAGCCTGCGGTGACTTGAGAGGGGCTTTCTTCAGGTGGGGATTACACACAGTACGCAGTGTTTGTACTCAGTAGATAAGCAATCATTGAAATCATCATTATAATCACCAGCACCATATCATTAAAATAATTGAATTAATCATAAATACTCACAGGAGTACTCGCCTTTAGATGAAGATGAGCCTGATGGCAATCTGAATTAAATTCCGCCCGTGCATATTCCTTCAGGACGATCTTTTCCTTCCAGCATAGAAGGAGAGAAACTCTTGGATAATAGAAAAAGCTGGTCGTCTTGCTTTGGCAGAGAAGAAAGCTGATCCCCTGAGTGAGCTCCTCCATAGAAAATAATGAAAAGTAACATGTTTAAAAGGCCCCCGTCTGAGCAGTAGTAGTAACTTAGTAACAGCTACATTTCCCTTCCATACGACGAGCTCATTTTGAGCAAAGCTAAATGTAAATGAGGCATCTCAAAGTAGATAAATAAGTTAAATATTCCTTCCAAAATAAGATGCCACGTGTTGTCTGAGGACAATAAACCAGAAGTGGCAGAGCTAGCGGACGTTAGCATTTCTGACGGTCCATGAAAATATGTTCATTTCTGACGTCTGAACATATCAGCGGACTTCAACGCTGAAAACACAATGTCAATGACGCTACTTCGAGTCGAATTTGAATGTCGGGGCAAGGTGTTGACAATTACTTTAGCGATCTCATAAAGCATTGAAAGAAAAATCACATTGAAACAATAAAACTCAATAAACTAAGCAAAGACAGCCCCACAGCGACAGAGAGAACTGACAAACTTGTCAATTTCATAGTTGTGTTCTTTTTCAGTTACGACTGTCAAACTACACAATAAAATAAGTTCTATGGCTGTATATCTGTATTTGTCTTTGAAAGGATTTAACCTGAGCCAGGCCACAACAATGATAGCAATCATCACTTCCACCCGGGTTAAGCAGCAGCTGTTAAAATATGTTATATGAGTAGTCGTTATATTCTTTTTTTTAAATGCACTGGTATCAGAGCGGTACTGGGAAAATGGTATCGTAACATTTCTCTGTAACCTCAGTATTAAGATCCCTGTCATGATTCATTGTAACGTTTGAATCCGTACACTTAATTCTCCCTGTGCCACTGCTGTCATTCATTCTTCCCTGTTGTACCTTGTCTCTGATATTGCAGTGGTGAGTGAGGGCTGGATGATAATTGGTGTGGACACTATGAAACAGGCGGCGGAGCACTGAGTGGCTCTGGGCTCCTAGAGTCTTAAGTGGCTGTGGTGGATCAGTCAAGTGCCTATGGATTCACCGGGGAACCTAACCCATCTCTTGTTTCTTTCTCCTCGCCCCACAAATGCGGTATAATCACCGAACGCCCTCCTCTCCTTCATTACATATTCACCCCCCACCACACTTACCCTCCTTTCTCTCTCTTTAATTTCCTCTTTCCATAAATCTCTCTTTGCCACATTCTTCCGCCCCAGCCCCTCTCCTCTCGCCCCTCCATTTTGTAACGGAGGCATGCTCGGTGCTCATCATTTCTGTCGAGCCCTGATTCACTTTCCTGCAGCCCCTCTCACCATCTATCTTGCCAGCTTTTCAGCGAGCGCGGCATCTCGCAAACGCAACCTCTCCTGCACCTTCTGAGCTCTTATCTCCTCATCCTGCCATCCGTCTCCATCAGGGTTGACTGCTGCCACTTCGAACCTGTCTGTCCATGCATCTCTTTCTTATTCTCTCCCTCTCCTTCCAGCACACGGTTCCCTCTGTCTCTCTCGATCTGTCTCTCTCCTGGCAAACAGACAGGCGCCCCTGCACTGACACCAGCGCAGGCGGGAGCAGTGGTGTTGTGTGTGGGGGTTTACACCATTTAAACATTTTATTCAACAGCTATTAATAATAGAGGCTGCGCACAGTATTGTTGAATGTCAGGAAGATTAAAAATACCCCACATAGGATTTATTGTACACAGGAGACAAGAATTACCTCTCTCTGTGACTTCATTTTATCAAAAAGACATATTGGGCGGGGGGTTTGGTGAGAGAAGTAATTTCTTAATACCATTGTTGTGTGTTTTATTTTATATCCAATTGAAATAATAGTAATTAAATCTTGCTATGAAATCATAAATTTCATAAAAACATAAAAACATTTTTTTTTTTATAAAGGGGCATATGTCTTATATCATAATAGTATAACCAACACTACGTGGCCATGTTGATAAGGAGGGAAAGGTTTTCTTTATTAACATTCACAGGCTATAGTGGGCTATGATGTGCTCTGGGTAGTCATGCACTACAGACAATGTCAACGTGTTAAAGGGCAACACCAGGCCTCAAATATCAGTCAATCTCTGTCATGTAACCTCCCAAGTTTAAACTGTGTACAAAAAATACAGCTAAATGACATTATCAATTTAACATTTATAATACAACAATATTGATGCCTGAATATGAAACTTGATCTACACTTTAAAATCAACACCCTACATTCCTTCCTATTTTTTTTCGGTTTGGGGCAAATGTGCTCAGAAAGTTGACAGCAAGAAAGTACAAATGTAAGTTAGTCAGGAAAAAAATAAATCAAGAGAAACAAGTGAAGAAGACATTACCCTTGGAGACTGAATGCAAGATGAAAGGCACCCCATGCAGGAACAAGAGGACAGAGCAGGGCACATAAACAGGGAGGAATCAGTGAATCTTTACAGAGCTGCAGCCTTTGCTGCTGAGAGCCCACAGTATAAATCATGAATCATTTACAGTCTCTTTCCCTCAGGAGCCTGTGTTTAAATATTAATGCTCTCCATTCAGATCACAGCCACCCTGACCCGCATAGCTAGGTCTACTCCCCAAGGACGGCATGTACACACCCTCCCCGCTCACACGCACATACAAAGCACTTCCATGGATCATCTATAGGCACAGATAGAAAATACCAAACTGCTAAAAACCCTTGCCATATATCATACAGTCCCCGCGGTATGTGTGCACACATGAACTCCGCAATTTTCTCTGTCCCTTTGCTTAAAATATCTAGTCTTTACACACCAGCACACACACACACACATATTCATATGCATGTTATTGCCCAATTCTTCCTCATTAACAGTTTGTGTTTGCTTCAAGACAGAATAAAGGGCTCGTGGCAGGACAGGTGCTGGTTTTGGTTCATAGACTAGCTGGGACTGTGTGGGTGTCGAAAATTAAAAAGTAACGTTCTTTTCACCCCAATTATTTACTAACCAACTGCATCCAGGAGGTCAAAAACGTTCAAACCACCACATTACGCATCCCACCTTGTCCACTAGGAGGACTTCAGTTCCCAGCTGTGCGGCCTCCTTTGGTGGGTGGGAAGGTGGTAGGGGATCATGTCCCTGTTGCTGTATTAGCAAATTCCAAGTCCTTCCCAGTACCAAAATATTTTGGAATTAGAATTTTCTTATTCCGTGTTTGGTTTGGTTAGGTTTAGGAAACTAAGGCCAATAGCTAAGAGCAGCAGTGATATGTATGTTTGCAAAAAGCTGAGCCAAACAAGTTTGAAGACAGTAACTTATTTTATATCCAGCAGACACGGGGCGACATTAGCATGAATTTGCTGTTATGTTTCTCACCACCTGACAAAGCTACACTCAACATCCACTCCCCTGGAAGCTCTGTTTTACTCTCCACTAACTGCTGGAGGTTATATGTAGACCTTTTACCTTCAAGTGCCCCACTCTGCTGCTAACTGTCTGTCCATTGTATAGAGCTAGACTTGTGTTGTGCAGTGGGTTCATCAGGCCAGAGCTAAAGGGGGCTAAAAGGCTAACTGGAGATCCTTTTATGTCACTACAAGTGATCCCTTTAACATAATTTTGGTTGGTTTGTAGAAATATCGATTAGGGCAATGTTAAGGTAAGAAAAGATAACTGTCATGGTTAAACAGACATTGTTTTTAGATGATGTGACCTAAACCATGGTCCTTGCTGTGGCTTTTAGGAGTTAATGACTGATATTGTTGTCCTAGAAACTACACACTAGAAGAGCACTCAGAAACACTCAGCGCATACCTCCGCCTAGGTCCAACACGCCAACATTCAAACTCACTAGAGGATGTCTGATTTATTTAATCAAGATCAATACTATCTAAATATTCTCTGAGAAATGTTGCAAAACGCCCCATGTCGCTGAAGAAAGTGCAAAACAATTCCTGGATCGATCCCTTGATCCAGGTCTGCAACGAACTTTGCTCGACTCTGCTAACTAACCGACAAGCACACAAACAAAAACATAACCTCCTTGGCTGAGGTAATAACTGATGGATGAATAAATACTAACACCAGGTCACCCTTGAACAGGACACTAACTGCTTCACCAGCCACCAATGGAGCTTCTCATCGAGCAGCAGTAAGCAGAGGAATGTGTGATTCCAACTGTGAATGCATGGCACTGAACAGAGAGAGAGCACAAAGCTAAGTCCTGTTTCAAATGATAACAGTGGTATTGACAACATACCCTCCCAACTCCTGCTCTTCCTCCTCACCAGCCCTGTTTCTACTATTGTGTCTTTCTTGTTAACAATGAGAGCCTCCCTCCTACACGAGAACGGTTAAGATTTGACACTAAAGCAAACATTCCTGACATCTGCCACGACCGTGCGAACGTTTCCTCAATCCAGCTCAACTAAAAGATGAGGATTCTTCTCCAGCCTACGCTGCCAACACCCCAATTAGTGTCACCTCCTCCAGTCTGGAACATTCCTCTACATGGCTCGCGTTCTCCTTCCATTTCTCTCTTTGTTCTCCAGCTTTAATTCCCATCTTTTTAGCCTCAGGCGCACTCATACACACACACACACACAGGTATCTGCCCCTTTTTCTATCTTTTTATTTTTTTATCTCTGCTTTTATTTTTTTCCACTATCTGCTTGACTGGTTCTCGCTCAGTGCTCTTTTAATACGACCGCTGTTTAGATCAATCTTTCCAAATCAATACTTAATATCAGAAAGAATCTCTGGCCTTTTGCTGTATGTACTCTGGCGTATCGTCAAGACACACTGACCGTTGTCTCCGTTCAACCTATTCCCACCAAAAGTAATGAGATATTGAATTGGACTCAGACACACTAAGGTGCAGCCAATACTGCACCATCCACAATTGGTGTGTTTCTCCCAAAACCATGGTCGAGCAATAAAGCACCTGATAATATTTGACACCAGAGCCTCATTTTTCTTCATTTGTTTCCTACTTTCAGAACAGACGCTTATACCTCCGCATTCTAGAAAAGCTGCAAATTGACATTCTGCCATGTATTTCACGTGATAAATGAACCCTGAGTTACTGACCTCTCAGCGCTAAAAGCATATATTTCCAACCACATGTGCTTTGAAGTGCCTACTTTCAAATAACTTCTTGTCTCTAAAGATATTCCCAGTCCCCCCATTACCCATGCATTACAGGCCTAAGTGTATTGGCTGAGATGAGCGGGCAGCAAGCAGAATTTAAGTATGTCTTGCCTGCGCTGTATAATTTATCATGTTAGGAGCCTCAAGCTTTTTAATGGTCTCTGCTCTCATTATCCAGTCTCTGTTTTCTCGCCGTGCCTTCTGAGAGTTCCCCCTAATGGAGGGACAAATAGATTCATATGAGATCGTAATTACAGCATTTTTAAGCAATGAGCGCAACCATCAGATAGGGAAAGAAGACAGAGTGAATCTCAGCTGATACGGCCTGTATCTACCATCGGGACTCGAGCGAGGGGAAGAGAGAACAGTCCAATCAGACAGTGTCAGATTACCCAACAAGCTTGTCCGTCATTTGTCTCCACCGTAGCCTTGCTTCCTGTTTCTATCTGCTTCCTGTCTCGGTGGTGACAGATGGGGCGTTTGGAGGAGTCGAGAATCATGTCAGAGTTGCCAGGCGCTGATTCCTCTGTCAGGGTTGCCAGTTCAGGGCCAGATCTCACTGCCTTTAAATGGATGGCGGCAGATGACTTCTTGAGGAGACTGATTTAATTGAGATGTTTCTGTGCTACTGGATGGTTTTATTAGCATATTCCACATATCAGGGGGCGGTGGATACAACTTGAGAAATGGCCTACTGTTGCTTAATTAAAGGAGAGGAAGCAAACAGCGGCAAACTTAAAAACGTTTTGTGACTTTGTGTTACACAGTTCTAACTTCTCATAAGTACTGACATTCATTATCAAAGAACCAGAGGAGACAACCAGGAAACAAATACGATTGGGCTATTGACAGCATATCCAAGACAGAAAGCATTCGTCCAAATATATCTGGCAAAGCTCTGTCTGTTGTTGAAACAGGAGAGTCGGATAGTCACTTCCCTGCCAAGAGGAGCTCATGCATAAACAACATTCATATTTATATAGGCATCCCCGCGGACTCCTTCCACTATTGTAGTGTTGTACTAACTACCTCTGCCAAGGGAACATGACAGTATCGCCACAACACATGTTCTTAAGTGATTAAAATTCACTCTCCTCTTGTAGGCCTCTCTTATCGGTCAGTATTTTCGGTGGTTCTCAGCTGCGCTGAGGGTCACTGGGGGCAGCTGTGGGAAACAGATAAAAAAATTGTATTTATTGCCACTGAGCTGCCGCACAAACCCTTCGACACACACACACATTTTTTTCAGGCTGTCCTCTGGAGTGCCAGGTTGATAAAAACAGATTCCCTCTGTGGCACTTGAGCGTTATTATTCTCTCTTCTTTTTTCCCCTTATCTGAAGCCTATTGTTGGAACACTGGGTAGTTATTGGGTTTTGTCAGGAGAGGAGAGGAACGAAAGGAGGGTGGGGACAAGCTTTATGCCCTCATTCTCCGCACCAGTGCCGTGGAGCAAAGCGAACCCACACACACCGTAGCCTCTGCCGGCACCTCACAGGATTCAGATTCTCAGAGCAGCTCTCGGAAATGATAACAGACATTTTCTCTGGGTAAGACATTGGGGGAAGAAGATTTATTTTTATGCCGAGGCGCTCTGTAATTGAATAAACTGTGGAGAAAATGATATTCTCCCAGTGCTCAGTGGCATACCTTGTCATCGCCAGTTAAGGTCACAGCCGGAACTGATTTCAGAGGAAAATATTAACCTAACACCACTTCCTCTGGTTTTTTTTCACAAAAAAATTGAGATTAGTTCAGATTTTTATAGATATATTTAGTTCGGATTTTTTTTTACCATAAACAAATATATAGGCTGTATATTGGTTTCAGACGAAGTCCTCACTAGGTTTATACATTTTCCAGTCAGTTCTTCAGGGGAGATAATGTTTTCAAGAGATCCAGTGATGGCAGTTGACCTTGTAAACTTTTCCAGCTTGCAGCCAAGTAAAGTTTCCCTCCTGCTCCAAGCTCTGCGATCTAATGAGGGTTTGAAGAGAGAGAGACGCGCCTGCTATCTGCGGGGCCTTGTTGTGAAATGAAAGGTCATTCTCACTGGATGAGCAACCCTGATACCTCCTATCTCTCCTCGCGCTGGCCAGTGGGGAAATCAAACGCTATTAGACCGGAGAAGCGTCCTTTATCATTGCGGTCATTACCATCCAAATCATCGCCCAGGCCACAAAGCATCATTTAGCCTCGCCATTTAACTTCTCACCAGCCGTGTGTCAAACATATCCACCAGTGGCAATGTGTCCAGTAATATTGGGAGCTGCGGGGAATTATGCAGGAAGGAAAGCAATTAGTGGGGCCGGAAAAGGATGAAGATTCAAAGGCAGGGTGTGTACAGTTATAGAACAAGGAGAAAGGGGAGCCAGAAGTTAGAGAGCTAAATTACTTATTAATGGCACTAATGAGGGCGACGCAATGGTCTTGAGATGAAGCTAGATAATGTACCTGCTGCTTTATAATGGAGCTAAATGTTCCATCCTCGCTCATACTGTGGATCCTGAATTGCTAAGAGGATAAGCTCAGCAAATCTTCGAGTAGAAGGACAGATATGGTATGTAAATGTGGTGCAGTCAGTGGTACAATGCAGAACACATGTAAGGGATGATTTGAAATGTAGTAATTTCAACACATTTGCTGATTCTAATACTGCTCTGTTACACTGACACTTTTTCGTGCTTGGCTCGCAGGGTTGGGCCGTCCTTCACCAATGGCCGACAGTCATCGTAGCATCGTGATCCCACTACACACACTTTCTAGGTTATCGTTAGGAATCAGCATGGATTTTCATTTATTGTGGATAGCCTAACCAAACCTTATCCCTAACCTTAACCATGACCAGCTCATGCCTCACCCTAACCTTAACCAGGAACTCAGAAAGATGCTTTGCCTCATTCAGACCGGGTGTCTGTCCACATGAGGTCCACTGGTCCTGAACAGGTCAGTGTTTATGCTGGAAAGGGTCCAATTTTTTACAAAAATGAGTACACAGACATACTAAAACCCAAGTGGCTCTGCAATTACGTACACAGAAATACATTCAGTTCCCTCGCGGTTGTACCATATTCCTCTCTCACAATATCTTTGAAAGAATCTGAGAGCCACACCAACCAGAACAATGCTCAATATAGGCGGGCACCTCAAGTACATTAGTCATTTTTATTTTGGCATCAAACAAGAGCTCAGATAGATTTCAGGTAAACAGCGGGAAGTGTCTACCCAAAAAACATTCCAGCAGCGTTTTTCAGTCGCCCATATCAGATGCATCTGATGGAGCAGGAAGAATCATCTTTTAGTCAGTCCAGTTTTCTCCACAGGCTTTGTAGCAGTTTGCATTTCCACATATTTTTACACATGGAACCAGTGAATTTGTGTTGTGGCTCTGAGCGCTGCCAAAACACAGGTGGCCTACCCTCAATAGTGAAAGCCTGGCTACAGTATGGGTCATAGATGCTGCCTCTGCCATGTTAGTGGATGGGACAAACAAAAGAGTCAAAGTACATGACAAATACATTTTTTCAAAGTAGATTTTAGGTAGTTCTTATCACACTGATGTTGGACAACATGACAATCATGGACGAAATTACATCCCCAAAGTAAAGCCAAATCACCTTGATCACCCCCTGTTGGTTTGCTGCATTATAGGTCATAAACCCGGCAGCTCCATTTTAGTATATGGGTCATGGACCAAACTACACGTTGAATAAATTAGTTTTCACCCTGATGTAGATTCAAGTCGTTATTTTTCCAGTAACTTTGATGATATAAAAACACGGGGAAACATCATGATTGACAGCTGACACTGACTTTGCGTCATGCATGTAACAATGGGACCACAACACCACAGCTCCCTCCCCCAATCACAAGTGTGCAGACTCTGGCTCCAAATGTGCAAGATGGCAGTGTTCGTATCCTGGATATTTTGGCTTCATTTCTGGATTGTAGGAGGAAGTGGAGACACGTCTGTATGTCTGATGGGTTGATGTGTTGAGTACAGAGATGTGGAGGCTTTGGAGTCGGAGCAGGGTTGATTAACAGACAGTGACATAATAAGTGATGTGAGTCATTATTTGTGCTGCTGAGTAATTTTTAAATCGTTTTCTCTTCTCGCACGTAATTCATAGGGTGACTCGACCATCACTACGTGCAGCTATGATAAAAAATATATTCACAAATTGGACTTTATTCTCTCCAAGCATGTTCATCATTTATCAGTTGGGCGCAATCTCACGAAATCCAATCTTTGATGGTTTTAGAATATTCATCCACAGTAGCCTACATAATCAGAAGCAAAACTAGCACGCCAAGACATTTCTGATGGGTGCAACAGCCATTCAAAGTTTGGAGCCTTTCCTCACTATGTGTACCCGGGATCCAACTAGGATGAGGGACAAAAAAAAAAGATTATTTATTTATTTTAGAGAAGTCGGTGTTAGTGGCCTGGGAGAGGAGAGCGGGGATAACTGCGAGGAGCTTTTCAGCAGTTCAAGCGATGCTCAGATCAAGATTTTGAAAGGGGCGCCCGGGCTGCCTCTTCTCACTCCCATTTAAGAGGGGCAGCTTTGCCGTAGAGTTTTGTGAAATGTCTTGTCTTTTTATCAGTGGTTGAAAAGCCCCTGTGTTTCCTCGCAGCATGGCTGGCGCTAATTAGTTTAGCGCACACATTACCCACGAGGCCTGTGAACCCCACCCCGACTGGGTGAGTGAGTCAAGCGAAGATGAAACAATGATGACTAAACCTTGGTGGATGTTGGAGATGGAAGCAGAAGGATGATGAAAACAGGCACCCAAGTGAATTATGATGCATAATAATGTTAAGAAGAGATGGATGTGAGTTTTTTCTTTTTTTTGCTTCCTAACTACCACTAACTTCATTTATATTTTTTGTGCATAATCACGCAGCTTGCAGAGATGGACCAATCCTGTTTTTCAACATCACACAGATAAAGAGACTCTTTGCTTGTTGAAAATATTAAATACTTGATAAGTTTTAACAAAGGACCATCCAAGGTTCCAAAAAAAAATAAAATGCGAAGCGATGACTAGCTTTTTAATACTCGAACAACCGGCGCCTCATTTTGCCTTTCCTCCATCATCATGCACCAACAGAGACAGGACTAATTCACTACTTCGGTCCAGCCTTGTTATCGCTCATATTCAAATGCTGCAGTCTCTCAGGAGCAGAGACATCCTTGAGTCCAACTGATCTTTGTCTAACCCGCAAGGCCGAACTCCGGGCTGTCCGCACCAATTGCCCAGGTTCGTATACCAACATCGCTAAACTCCTTTTTCCCATATAAACATCAAGGGCTGTTTTTTCCCTTGGAAGAAACCCGAGGGGAAAAGGAGCCAGTGGTGGACAAATACAGAATAATTCTCTCTGAAATGCCAGAATTAATCAGAGTCTCCTTTGGATGCAAGTTAACAAGCTATCAAACATCAGGCACCCTCAGCTGCCATGAGGCTCTGCCTAATAAAAAGGATGGATGGAGGAAGAGGAGGTAGGGGCTGAAGCGTTTCCAGGTCAGGGAGGTAAAAACGCAGGGATGTAACGGCCTGCTCACAGCAGGGGTTTACCTGGTAATTGGGATGGAAGAGTAGTTAAAGTGATGGGCGGTGGTGTTTGAGTTGGAGGGGGCAGACGGAGAAAATTAAGGTCGGGATGTGGAGGAAGGAGGGGAAAAAGAAGGACACGGGAAAAGCAAGGGGGCTGACGAGGAAGGGAGCAGAGGAGATGAAGTGTTGATGGGGAAATGAAAGGAGACTGTAGAGATGGGGACTGGGGAGCGATCCAGGTCAGGAGGCATGTGGAAGGAGGAAAAATGGAAAAATGAAGGGGAATGAGGCTGGAAGAGCAATTTCATTACGGTGCATGGGAATGGGAGAGGAGATAGTGGAGTTTTGTGTGCACCTAAAACTAAAAAAGGGGGGCAAGTGTGGCAGCAATTGAAAACTGAGATTGGAAGCAGTGAGGTGCTTGTTTGTCTGGGGTGGGGGTTGGTTGTCTTGGACGTATATTTGATTGAGGTATGTGAAAAAATTAAGGTGGGGCCAGGGAGAGGAAGATTGCCTGTTTTGGGTTTCTTCAGTGAGATTTTGCAATGTAATCATAGGGAGAGAAAGTGGAGGTGGGCGTTGTGGGTGCTGGGGGGAGGCACATGAGGGGGGAGGAGTGTGCGCTCAGGGATGGTGGCAGGCGGACAGGAGGGGGGGGGATGGAAGGGACGGGAGGCAGCAGACGAGAGTAATGACAGCTGGTTGGAGGTAGAAGAGATGTGATTACACGAGCAGGAAGGGATTCAGGTGACAAGAGAAGTCGCCGGGAAGCTTGGGAATGAAAGATGCAGAGGAGGGGGGGGGGGGGGGGAGGAAGGAATGTGCACGCGTCATCCGTCCTGAATCGTTTAAAGCGTTTTTTAGAAATATAAGTTTTTCCTCTATTCAGAACAGCTCCCGTTCCCCCCGGTCAAGGCTATAACTGCAAATCGCATGCATGTTAATTACCCATAGATTACTCATCCAGCCCCCTCTGTGTGCACAAAACGAAGGCATATCTTTGGCGCATGTTAGAGGCGGAGGCAAACAGCACAGCAGCCCACCACAAAAGCCTATTACAAGTCCTCACCAGCAGCTTATCCCTCAGCATTGCAGGCGAGATTGTGGCCGGGCGAACATGAATGGCATCTCCGCGCTGCAAAATAAGAGACGCTAACACCCGCGACCATAACCCACTTCTTGCCTGGCGCACAATAGCGAGCCTTGGAGGGGATGACGCCTGAGCAGTCAGAGAAACCTCCGGCATCCTCTCATGGAGGCATTAGCTCCCTTCTGAGAACATTTGTTTGACATTACCGCAGCCGTAGACGTGATGGACGGCGCCCAGTTAGGCCGCGTTTCGACAGGGGTGATTGGAGATTATATTTTTATTGCCCGCACAAAATAAAAAGGAGATGGATGCCTTTTGAGATTTTTATCTGTATATGAAAGAGGAAGCTGCTGAGAGCTTATCACTGTCAGAGCTCAACAGCATCTCTATTTCTGTCTGGGTCCAGCCCTTCTGTCTGTGTCTGTCTGAAAAAGGCTCCAATCGAGCCTCTGTTATGTCCAAATGCAAAGTCACATCACTGCTGAAAACATGATGCAAATAACAACGACAATTGTAATGTACTGTGTACTGTGTGCTGTCAAGTGTGAACACAGATCTGCAGATTATGGACTGTGCACACAAAGCATGTTCTCATATCCACCAATATAAACACCACACTCTTTACCTTGTATGGGGATGTTTGTATCATGCACCAGTTGGATCACAGCTCTATCACGTTTGTATCGTCAATTAGAATCGCGATAGAAGACTGTCTTTCAGCAGCCCAATCACCAATATTATTGAGATGAATGATAGTCAAACTTTTTTTTTACAAGGCCCATGTATATTGACAAAAGGTCTGAGATTGGAAACACTTTATACACACTGCTCCTTGAAAAATTCTCCATAAACTAATAAATTCAGAGCAAAAAAATCCTTAAAATAAAACACCCTTAAGGAAACTGGAATCAGGAGACATTGTAGATTTTGCTTATGACCTTTTTTGCCTTAAACTTGCACAAAAACATTTGGCACAGATCAAGGTTTTTTATTTTTATGAGCCAAATGTCCCATGGTGACGTCACCCACTGTCGTTTTGAAGCCTTGACTTTGGCTTTTTGGTACCATCTCGGTACTTTGGAACCAGAAGTAACCATGTTTAGATGAGAGGGTGGAGCAAGGAAGGGGTGAATTTCATTAAGACCTACAACCAATTTGACAACTAAGGCCCAATCCCATTTCACCCCTTGGCCCTACCCCTACCTCTACCCCTTGTTTTTTCGAGGGTTGTCTTGCCCCTTGAAACGGAGTCACGAGGGGTAGTGGTTGAAAAAAAGTATGATTTTACAGCTGTCAGGAGAGAATATCTGCTTCAGTCGATGACTCCTGTGTGAACAAGTATTAGATGAACCAACTCCGAAAACAAATGTTCTTCTATGCGATGTGTATTCTAGGAGCACTGGGGTGCACATGGGTTACTGACCACCCCAACACTTGAATGCTAGCCTTTAGTCCGTTTGGTGTCTCAGCCTCCTTCACATAATCTCTTCAACCAGCTAAATTGGTTTCTCCCAGTTCCACACTGCACTGATTTCCCAAGAATTCAGAAAGGCTTAGTTTTAGTTGGATCTGATTTAAACACTGTTCGAGACCGACTTGAAATCCAAAGAAAAAAAAATCCTTGAAACTTATCCAGTGAGAGGCCATTGGAGGGAATGATCTGTGCCATCATCTCCTCCAGCGTGTGTCACTGTGCGTCTGAAGTCCACCATGCTGGAATCCAGAGAAACATCTGAGCTTGGATATAAAAACACCAGAGTGACTCATTAGATGGTCAAGGGACAAATGGCTGCAGACATGTTGGACCTTCATCCAGACGGCTGTGTGTGAGAGAGAGAGAGAGAGAGAGAGAGAGAGAGAGAGAGAGAGAGAGAGAGAGAGAGAGAGGCACTGATGCTCGTGTTTGTGATGCATGTGTGTGTGTACGGGTGGACATGTGCTCCTGTGGGTAAACGTGTGCTCACCTACAGTAGTAGTAGATCAACGTTGCTGCATCTGTACGCATGTTTGCTTACATGTATGTTTTTGGATGTTTGATTTGCCCCTATGTGTGTCAGGAAGCAGATGCGTCTGTGTGTGCGCGCGTGTGCTCTGCTGAATAACTAAAAGAAGCTTTGGCTTTCATGTGGGGTTTTTACTCCACGCTTGTCTTAGGGGGGCTGGAGGGGATATAGCTGTGCACTCACCATGACAAACATCAATTATTAAGAATCTGCCCAGAATGCTGATTTACCAAACACAAGTTTATGTGTGTGTATGCGCTCGCTCTTTTGTTTCTAAGTTGTTTTGTAGAGATTTGACTGCGCCCGGCTGGATTGATTCACTCCCATCACTTACGGCTTCATTTTACTGCTCGCCCGTCGAACTGTCAATTTGTCAGCTGCCAGGAAACGCTTTTATTTCTAATCACATCAGCGCGGAGACTAACTCCAGGGAGCCAGCAGCCATAATCAATTCTTTGTTATTAATAATTAATTCAGCCCGTGTGATGAAATATTCCCTATCAAGTGCAGATGTTAAACGTAGATTTCTGAGAGAATCAAGGAAATTGAGCCACATATTTCTGTTTATGCCGCACATCATCTGTCTTGAGAGGGATGCCGGAGTGAAGGGGTCATGTTGACGAGGCAGACAACGCGCGCTGAGACAGGTGGACTCGGCATGTGCTTCCTGGGATACTGATCATCATCATGTGAAGAATGACAACAAGCACGCACCGACATGGTCAGGAGAGGAAAAAGGAGAAATGAGACAGAGGGTAAAGGAAAAAAAAAAGGTTGGAGAGCTTAATGACAGCGTTACAGACAGCAGACACGGGGTCTTTATTTAGCTTTTACGTGTAGCACACTAATTGCAACATTCCTGCGTTCCTGCCAACACCCATCGCCATCGAAACCAAGAACAGAGACAAAGCAAGCCATATTCATACCTCCCAGAATGACACCCAGAGAGGGAGAAAGACCATCATTCTCTTTCTTTGTTAATGGTGGAAGAATTCTCCAGGAATAAAAGAAAGAAGATGGAAGGGAAGGGAGGAGGGCGGAGAAATAAAAAATCACCTTGATCAGCTCAGTGTACTCATCGTGTTCGCTTCCCGGGTCGGCCTCAAGGTTAAGATGGCTCGTTATTTTTTATGGTACTCATTAAAGACGCAGAGAGCTTGTGGGGAGCTATTTGAATACATATATATCTTTTTTTTTTCTCTTTGGCAAGAAAAGGTGTTCAACAGGGCTCTATTCATGGTCCCATCTGATCCTGTATGTCTCAAGTGTCCACACACACACACAAGGTGACTTTCACTCACAACCCTGAAATTCATTTGTTTTTTCAACTGAAGAGGGAGATGGTTAGGCTATATTTCCTTCGAGGATCATTCTCTGTATGGGTGTGTGTGTGTGTGTGTTTGAGAGATAGAGAGAGAGAGAGAGAGAGAGAGAGAGAGAGAGAGAGAGAGAGACTGACAGAGAGAGCCTGTATGTTTTAAATACAGCCTTATTACTTTTCAATGACACTCCAACCCCTTGTTTCATTATTATTTTTCATATTAATGTTCAACCTGGGACGGCACAGTGAATGACATTGAAATACAACCTCCCAAATGAATGTTTTGTTTACCTTTCATGTTGAAGTGCACAATGTGCCAGCTACTGTTACTGCAAGCAGACAGATAGAGGGGAGGGCGAGCGCTCTCAATTTATTTTTTGTCTTTCTGGGTTGTGCGTTATTCATTATCTCAGAGTAGTTCTTATTCAAGGGCATTATTCAGAAGAGGGAGACTTGTCTGGATACTGTGCTAAATTAGACTGGTGAGCAACCGCAGACAATCACTCCAGCCCGTCATTAACTTGTTATAAAGCAGCATCTGAGTTGTAAAGTTGGGTCCTGCTTTGAGTGTCAGTTCGTTAAGAGACTTTGCATTCATTATTAATTTAGAAGGAATTCTCATGGCTCAGGGGGGTTGAGATGCCCATGTTCATATGCACCATTGTAAATGAGAATAAGATTTTTTTTTATTGTGAAAAGACAGTAAGAAAATGAGGGGGAGTAAGGAAAAGAAGAATGGATTTGCCACAGACATTATGAGATAGAGGGGAAAGTGTGAGACACATTTAAAACTTCCACATTTATAATGTCCATGCAGTATTAAAACAGTAATTAT
Organism: Hippoglossus hippoglossus; assembly: GCF_009819705.1. Lineage (NCBI taxonomy): Eukaryota > Metazoa > Chordata > Actinopteri > Pleuronectiformes > Pleuronectidae > Hippoglossus > Hippoglossus hippoglossus. The sequence goes on from NC_047161.1 coordinate 16,584,606, forward strand.
GCCTTGAGTGATTCACTAGACTGCTGTTGTTTTTTTCATGCATTGCATTTCAGTAATTTTAAAGTTAAGAAATCAACTTAGTCTTTAGACCCAAGTTCACAACTTCTCAAAAATCATAAATGGAGCGACGCCTGCGAGCTACTTCAGGCAGCCAACTCGAGCTGCGCTGCTCCAATCATGTGACATACATCATGTGACATACCTCACTCTCCACAACCATCTATAATACACACCAACCTTATCAGGTGGTCTATTTAAGCAGAGAGAAATTTCCCATCATCCCCTTTGCTCGCACTGCTGCTGCAGTATTGCTGCCAGTTGCTTCAGCCCCAGCATCCACCTGTAGGCTCCGACGGGGGGGTTACAAGTATTTGCTCATCACTCCCATCATTCCTGTGTAATCATATGGGGGAGTGATTAAGTTGGAGCCTAGACGCCAAACACTAAACCTGTTCTACTGCTGCAATAAACGTTTGAACGTGAGTTGTCTGACTGAACTCTAATTCTGCTCAGCATTGCACCAACAAAGAGAACATCGTGCTTTTACTTTGAAGACAAATTGCCCCACTGACTGCTACATTGCCAGTCGCCTGTGTATTTAATTTGTATAAATTCTGAACGTATCGTGCGTTCAAATCGCACATAAAGCCGATAAGTTGAATGGTTTGCAAGCGTTCCACATAGAGATAGACGGACGTTTGTGGAATTAGGAGGTAGATTATAGACTCTTTCCTTTGTCTTGTTTTGTTTTCACATTCATGGTTTCCTGCTGTTTGTACCCGTCTTCATTCGGCCCCTGTTGTTCCTAATGTCTAATGGTCCAGAAAATCCACCTACTCACCTGCACGTCCTCATCTGTTATCTGTTATTAACTATGTTGCCTGTCTGCCTCAATATTAACCTCCGGGAGTCATCTACCGGTCTCTCCATACCCAGGCTGATACACGCGTATGTATGGACTCCTGTCAGCCTCTTTGTCTGCACATTCAATAAACTAAATGTGAATTCAGAAATGTGGTTGGAAACTCTCAGCTCATTCACTCATTCATTCATCCTGTGTCACTTCCTTTAGATTAAACCTTCTAAATCTTCTGTCTCTCTGTCCTTTCGTTCCACTAATAGAGTCCAACTATTTAGGCTTCTAAAATCCATACTGGCCGATGAAAACTTGTCTACTCTTCCAGCGTAATTGCATTTCTTTTTTTTTGGCTATCCACTAATGCAGTTTTTTTGTCTTTAAAAGTAAACGTTTTCATAATGCAAAAGAATTAGACCCTGTCAGATTGTTATTGTCCATAAACCCGTAAAACAAATTTCAAAGCTCCGGAAAACTGTAAAAAAAAAGAAAAAACGCTTTAAAAGGTTAAATATGCTTTACTAAATACGCAACATTAAAATTAGAAAAGAAAAAGAAATATAGAAAAGAAAAAGATAACATCATTAACTAAAAAACACAATATCTAACACAGCCCACATGCACCAAAAACAAATCACATTTAAGACATGGAGCTGTTTTCATCAAGTTACAAATAGAAAGTGTATAAAAGTAAAGTATATATAAAAAAACTACACTACCACCAGGTCAAAACAACCCACTGCTGCTGTGTACACCAGAGGGTTGAGCTACAGTGCTTTAAAAAACCCAGACTGTGTTTGGTTCTGTTTTTTTAACCCAGTGATTCTTATATCCAATGTCCAAGTATCACACACTGGAAGTTTAGAAGTCCATTAATCTGCATCATGAGAGCTGTGATACTGTGGTTGGATCACATGTGATTGACGGTGGTCTGTCAACAGGAGAAAACAACACAACAATTGTTAAAACATTTCATTTTGAAAGTTGCAAAATTTTGATCCATGGAAATTATTTGGTGGTCGAGTTAATTTTCACAACTTTACTAACAGTGCATCATATTCTGGGAGAGGTCCATATATTTAGTATATCAAATCAAGTAACTATTAATTAAAATGGTCAGATAGATATAAAAAACATAATATTTCCCTGTTAAATGCGGTGCAGTAGGATCATAAAAAAGCAGAAGAGAATCGATAACCATGAGTACTTGTGTGAAGCAGTCAGGGCTTGGGCCATTTTGTTGAAGGTAAAATATAATCTCAGATTTATTAAAAGGAGCAGCTTGAGTAGCAATTTGCGCATCACTGATTAAAAACGATGCAGAATGGAGGGAGGCTTGTCGTGGCTGACATGTTTGGGAATGTAATTTTAAGCCAGTTTTTCTTCTTTTTTTTTGACTTCAACGGCTCTCAGCTGTTTGAAGTGCGCCTGGAGCCACGCCAACCCCATTACTCCGACAAGACTGTAACTCGCGGCCTCATTGACAGGGATGTGACAACAAGTATTTAGCCTGAGAGGAAATCATTCATCGTTAGCCACAGAGCCATGGAGGAGACAAACACATCTGTGCCAGGGATAAGGCCTCGCCGTCACCCCTCCACGCCTCCACGCCACTTGGCACCTGTTTTTGCACAAGCTCTTTGGCTTCCTCACCTCTGCTTTGCTTCTGTGTTTGGGAATGCTAATTAGCAAATGTCCTTCACGAATCTTTGTTCAGAGAGTCCCCCAGAGAGCAGACAGAGAGAGACAGAGAGGTGAGACACAAATTGCTACAAAGAGGAGGGCATCGGTAAGACTTTTACAAAGAGCACTTAGATATTGCAGGATGTTTTGTATAATACCTTCTTTGAAGACCTTTCTCAGGAGAGAGTCTAAAAGCCGGCAGTAATCCCCCCTCTCGCCATGTCTGTGTCTGAATCAGCATCAGTCCTACACTGGTAAGATGAGATAATCTCCCCACATGTCTCTCGACTCGATTCCCTTCCATCAGCGTCTTTACTTTGAAATGGAAACATAGTCCGAGGATCCTTGCTTTGCAGGAGGTGGGCTCAGACACAACTTTTGCACATGCTCTTTCCGCTGCCACCGCCGCAGGCCAGCGTTGTTATTAGTGCGGTATTAGATGTCAGTCGAGAGGTAAAAGGCTGAGAACTCTTTTTTTTATTAAGGAGGTGGGAATGGGTGATCATTAACACATCAGTCTGTGTTGTAGGCCCAAAGCAATGGTTATATTGGATGAGCTCATCTCGTCACAGTCTGCCAATCACCCCTCCACCTGCAACAGTGGTGCTGCCATAGCTCCAAACTAGCAACACAGAGCCGTGTCTTTGTGGTTTTTGGTGGGAAGTCAGAGTTTTACAGTGTCTGTAAGTTAGTAAGTTACACTGAAACATTTCAACAACTACTGGACAGATTATCAAGAAAATCTATCGTCCCAACCATCCCTCTAACTTTTCCTCTAGCTTTCCTTCAAGGGAAATCTCTCAACAACTACGGCTCGCGGTCAAATTCAGACTATATGAGAGGATGGATGACACGTCTCCACTTCGTCCCACTATCCAGATATGAAGCCAAAATACTCCGAATTCAGTTGCCGCCATCTCGCTCATTTGGAGCGAGAGTCTGCGCAGTAGCGATCAGAGGATGGAGCCGCGCTAGTGAGGTCTCGTCGATACATGAGTTCGACCAATCGAGAATCAGTGTTAGCTTTCAATCATGACACTTCATGATTATTAAAACACCAAAACAAAAACTGTGACAATAACTACATAACTCCATTTTCCTTAAACACAGCCACACAACATGGCTGAAGACTCTCTTTCTTGTCTTGTTTCGCCAAACTGTGACTTCTTCACCTCCCTGTCACACTGGGTATATTGCTTTGCTATTTCCTTGAACCACCTGCCAGTATTGTTACATACACAGTGAAATATGCAGGCTGTGATTTGATCCCATATATCCCTGTGCAGATTAGGGCAGTGTCAGTACAGGATTACCCTGGTAATTCATGTAATGCTGCTTCGCCACAGTTAATTTCCCTGCGGAAGAGCGGGGAGACTTGAGTTATACACCAGCGCGAGCTTCCCAAACTACACTGTATCATTTTCCTCACACTTCTCCGTCTCCTCAACATGTTTGGTATGCGAAAGAAATGACTTGGGTGTTCTGTCATAACGACCTGTCGTGTATTTATTATGGGCATACGGCTCTGGTGATTGAGGTGTGGAGCCATCTTCTCGCAGAGGAGCGAGCTGCTGAATGCAAATAGCACTTTTGTAATCATCCGGCAATCACCACGCAGTCGAATGCTCCAATCATCATTGTCATCTGGCTTCTCTCTTAAAGTTATGATGTTAAAAATGATAAAAATCAAAACAAGGCGTCGGTAAATGCAGCTATCGCACGAGGGGCGGAAATTGAGTCATAACTCTGTGTGCGACTTTAAAAAAGAGCTGATTAGCACGAAGTCAAAAGCATGGTGGAGCTAACCTCTGTAGAGCTGCATGTTTGGTGAGGAGGCCTCAGGGGGAGCTGAAATCCGGTGTAATTATCAGTCCCTGTGGAAATTAAGGCTGACCTTTGTAAGTGGGGAGCTGCTAATAGAATTCAGAGGAACAACTCACTCACAGATTCACTCTCAATGTTACCCGTCAGCAATATTCCAGCTGATTTAAGACAAGGAGCGAGGTCGGGAAAGGTCCTCAGAGTTGTTTTTTTTCTTCAAAGTTGATCCAAAGTCTGCGTTAGTAAATAAAATGTCATTTGGAGGTGAAAATAATGTGCATGGAATATAAAAAGAAAGAAATAAAAATATAAAATCTGATGCTAAAGAGACTTTAACAACCAACTGTCCACTTCATCCCCTCTCACGGAGGCCTTCACAGATTGTTTGACAAGCTGCACTAGCAATATTTTCTAAATATATATATATTAGAAAATATATTCGAAAATATATACATATATATATATATATATATATATATATATATATATATATATATATATATATATATATATATATATATATATATATATATAATCAAGTGTGTATTCGATAGAGATCCACTATGATTAAAAATGAATTCTTAAACTGCAGAAAATTTTCTTTTTCTCCATATTACACAACCACACATGAATCTCGAAAAGCCTGCGTGCATGCAAATGCAGACACACACACACACACACACACACACACACACACACACACACACACACACACACACACACACACACACACACAGACCTAGAAAAGACTCGTAGAGTATTTTTGCCCCCTGGCACCCATAATTCTCTGCTGATTACACTGAGTGTGGTTTAATGGAAGCCCCAATAGCCCAGGCTGGAGAACACACCACCATCACACACACACACGCATTGAGAAGCTGGAGAGCGGCGCTGTCACACAGAGACAGAAAGAGGACGGAGAGATTAAATTCTGCCGAGAGTTTTTTCTCTGTGAGATTGGTTCTTAACGTCCCCAGCTCCCTTCACACTCCCTATTAGTGCAGTGAAGAAGAGAGACGACAGAGGGAGGGCTGGGGGAAAAAAAGGGAACTTCAACACAGACAGTACTCGGAGGATACTTAACAATGTTATTAATCCATTAATCCTTGTTTGACATTTGCCAATGTATCACCCCTGATTGCTCTTTCTCTCTGAGCTGCAGGCTACGGTAGGTGTGTGTATGTGTGTGTCTCCTCTTTTCCTTATTAGCTCTCCCAGCGTCCTCACAAGAATGGAGGGACAATGATAACCCAACATTTATGCTACAAGGTTTTAGTGCAGGGGTTAAAGGTTCAGGGTGACGGCGATATATAGTTTCTAAGAGATTGGTCTGTTGCTCATTTTATCGAGAAGCTAAAATCCTCCTGCTTTACATTATGTTGAGTAACAGTATTATCTCACCAGGGAGTAAATGATAGCTTAATGGCAGCAGCTCTAAAGTTAAATGGAGAGTGATTTTAAAAGGTCTTTAAATCTGTCAGCATTTGTTAGAAATAAAATAGGCATGAATGAATTTTGAAAAAAAAGAGACTGTTCTAAAATTGCCAAGGATTTCTTTCTCTGTTTTCCTTGAACCACAGTATTTCATTTTTGGATGTACTATTTCTTTTTACAAGCAATATTAAAACAGCAGCAATTGAGCTTTTTGTTGTTGTCGTTGTTTTGTTAAACCAACCCTGACATATTATTTGCACCTCTCGAAGTTGTCAGTACTAGCATACAGCTGCCTGTTCACACATCCAGCAGACACGGAGCCAGGTCAGCATTCATCTGGAGTCGTGTTTCTGGTCACAAGTTTGTTAGAATCCAATATTCACTCTTTTAAGCTCTTTATTTTAGTCTCCTCCATCTCCTGAGAGGAAATGTGGCTCTTCGGCTGCTAAATGATTTACACATGTTCACCAGCTACTCTCTTACTTAGTCAGGATGTCATTACATTTCTGCTCTGGCAGTGCACAGTGGCCTTCTGCTGCTGCTGCTGCTGCTGCTGCTGCTGCTGCTCCTGCTGGAAACAAGGCCGATGAGAGCCATTAGAGGGAATCAAAACAGTCAAGGGTTGACCACACTTCACATGTTCCGTTGAGCTTTAAGTACTCGTTACAGTGCCACGTACATGCCCATGGTTTCATTCATACTAAAGTGAGGGATCACTTCAATCTGGTGTTCCACACATGCGTACCTGATCCCACATTCCATTTCTCTGCAGTAGGTGCATTTATTGTACAGTATTGTATTGGGTGTCAGTACAGGGGTCTGTGCGAACTAACAGACATGGGTGGATGAAGACACAACGTCACAAGGACCCCAGCAGACGGGTGGACACAGAAACTAAGAATTCAATCTAAGTCGACAGACAGTCAAACCAAAACTACTAGCTGAAAGATGCTAAATTGTTCTGTCGAGCTCAGGGGTTAAAGATATGTGCGTATCATTTCTCGTTGTATCTGTGTTATCATATCTGGAGCTTGGTGAAGTCGGAGTCAAGACACCAAACTCTAACTATGGGATTTTGCTGCGATACACATTTCAAACGAGCTGTCTGACTGTGATGGCTGTATCCACAGCCGCACAATAAAACAAATGGTAAAATTCCCTCTGTGTCCCCACACATTATATGGGCTCAATTTAGATTTACGGTTTCACACACAGTCACATCAGTATCACAGGTTTTGTTATTTTCTTTTATTTGCTGTCTGTTTTGTTTTCCCCGTTTTGTTTCAAAATGGTTTGATCAGTTATAGCAGTTGTTTGAGTTAATGTCCTGATGTTCTAGCAGTATTTTTTAAGTTGAGTTCTGTTTAGACCTCTTTTAACAGTTATCTATTTAATTTGTTTTTTTATTTTTCATTCTTCTGTTTTTTATATATTTTGGTGAAATTGTTCCCATCTTTTGAAAAGTTATCCTGTGCTCATTTGTCCCTGACACTGACTTAACTTATGTTTCCAATAAGACCTTTAGAAAAAGACAGAGTTCATTTCTAACAGACTCATTTAAAAAAAGGTTTTAAAAGTTAAAATCTTTTCAGCTCTCGTACACTCGACAACTCCAATTTTGACTTACACAAAAAATATACAGTACATTTAATGATTTCTGTATAGGAACAGTCGACTTCATATGATCACCATGTAGCTGGAATACATACATTTTGATGTATCATCTCACATAAAGTATGTACTCCCAACTTCAGTTATTTATTCTATATACGTATATATATAAGTTTTATATATCTCATGTATAGGTACAAAATACACTAGTCCACCACACATACGATTCCCCACATTTGTTCAACATGTTTTCCCTGAAATCCCGTCATGATCTGTTTGTCACAGTCACACAGTGTTTGTCACAGTCTGCTGTAAAATATATTGATGTTTAGAGGCAGCAAATTGAAAGGCTCATCACACACATTGTTTTTTCTTTTTCTTCCTTTTTTAATTTGAATTATGTCAGAAACCGTAAGCCAACCCTTCAAATCAGAAAGTAGGAATCCTGCTGTTCCAAGACCTCTTGCTGGTGCATGAGATGTTTTTCACTCAGAGGTCGAGGCTATAGGTGTGACCTGTCTGCTGCTGTATGCATTTCAGTCGGGGCTCATGTTACAGTTGAAAATAATCAGGACTGTGTGTGTGTGTGTGTGTGTGTGTGTGTGTGTGTGTGTGTGTGTGTGTGTGTGTGTGTGTGTGTGTGTGTGTGTGTGTGTGTGTGTGTGTGTGTGTGTGTGTGTGTGTGCTCACGCGTGTGTGTGAGAGGGGCCCCTTTTGAAAATAGAAAATTGAAAACTCTGTTGTAATCTCAAACCCTATCAGCGCTCAATCCAAATCCTAATATCGGAAGCCCAACAAACACAGGGGCCGACGCACACATGCCCAGCAGAAAGTGCACAACTTTGCTCTTGTCGCTCACTCACTGGTACTTAAATCCCCGGACTGACACATACACACACACACACACACACGCACGCATGCAGCAGAAACAGCTTAGTGATGGTGTTTGGTTTTGTTATCAGCACCATCTCGGTGGCAGAATGACAGGTCAAAGGTTTTTGAATTTAGAAAGCTGGGATTCATCTCAAGCCCACATGCACATGCACACACACTCACACACACTTGATCTTTGGCATCTGTCGTGATTGGCGTTGGAGCTGTGACAGTAAAACGACGAGGCATTAAGGAACGAATGAGCAGAGAGTAATGGCGGCGCTGTCAGTGCTCGCTGGCGGCAGATCGGGCTGATTGCCACACGAACAATTTACTTGTTTGATATGAGTGACACAACATGTCTGCCGGGGCTGTGATTGAATTCATGCCTGTCTTAAATGTTTATGCAATAAACATAACAATGCAGACATGATCGATCGTCTGATGATATTTCTTCATTACAAATGAGTTTTCATTATATTTACAAGTTTCAAATTGCCGTCCAGAGGGAGCCCCCCTAGGTGCAATCACACTCTTATTATTGGTGTATTTCATTAGGGACGCACTCTGAGGGGCCCCTGGACTGCTACATGACTGTTCTTTGTTTATGATTTATTTAATTGCCGTCAGTTTAACAGTGGCACCACTGGGGCTTTGATTCCCTTTGATCTGCGCCGTTAAAAACAGCCCCATGTATTATGTAGAGCCTGTTTGGTGTATAAATGATGTTTAAGAAAGCTAATAATTACTGTCTGTCTCATATTTCATCATTTATTCATCGGAGATCTGAGAATTCCAACACGGGGGCCCCTTTGCTTTTGCTCTCTTTTGATTTATAAACCACCTAGATGGGCCTAATTAGGGAACTTTCTGGAATAGTTGCAAAACGGAAAACACAATTTGGGGCTTCTCCCTGCCTGTTCTCCCGTGTTTTGTCACTGACGCACCGCTGCGACGAGCTCATTTGCACCCGTGTCAGACGGCGCTGAGCACTCAGTTGACAAGCTGTTGATGTGGCGAGATGTGGAAGGCAAGCAGCGAATCTGAATAAACAATATTATCTAATTAGTTTCAATTATGGCATACTGTTACATATTTGTCTTAACTTGCAGGTTTTGATTTGATGAGAGCCACATGTCTCTGCGGCGAGGTCTGAAATGAGTTGGAGACTTGAGATTGCCCAGAGGAGCAGAGTGGTTTATCAGCAGGCATCTAATCACTGATGAAGACGTGGGCACTGGTTAATTTGAGAGGTGGGGGGAGGAGAGGGGAGAGTCTAATCTGGGGTTTTTTTCTCACAATCTGAAAAAAAGTTGGTCTGTGTGTGTTTTTAATTATTCCTCAAACCAAATTATTGAAGAAAACTTGCTTTTCAGTCGGATTACTGTGCTTATTTGGTAAAAACTACATTGACCCTAAACAAGAACCTCAAGTTTACATACATTAGTGTTGTCCAGGGGGCGAGAATATTTGTTACTTACTGATGATGTCAGCGCTGTAATTTGATTGGCCCAAAAAAGACTTCACAACGGCACTACAGTTATTACGAGCACACAGACAGCGAAGCAGCCGGGGGCAGACGTTGTTGGTTTGTTGCTTTCGATGTCCCATCTGTGATTTGATTACATCACTGTGTACCTCTGCACATTGACTGGTTATTTGTGGTCACCATGGACCAATGAAAGAGAGGCGGCTCATGCTAGTTATTTGTGAAATGCAGGACGAACACCACACTGTTTGTTCAGCATTCGTTCTCCCAAATGCTGCAAAGGAACAGATGGCTTGAATCAGGTCATACAGGATTAAAGTTCTCCAGCCTATAACCTATAATACTCACCCCCAGATTTAGTCAGGTGTTGCAGTGCAACATAGAACAGTGACCGCCCACTTTCAGAACGCCTTGGGTTCCGGAAGTATATTTCCCAGTTATTTTCCTCCCTTGACGTTTTAGCAAATCCAACTCCAACGATCCAGCACCCTTCTTCTTGAATTTAACTTGTAGTGACTTTCACCCGTTTGGACTTTCTTTTCCTCATCTATAAAACATCGCAGCCTGTTAGAATGGGAAATAATGGTTGCTCTGTTGTAAAACAAATGTAACACTGAATGATCTAATTGTAGCCAACGTGATTTTAGGGGCTGTGTTGAACATTTCCTGTCACCATTACTCCTCAGAACTGCGAGACTGTGTCGTACTTCTCCTTGACATCGCAATTAAAACAGGATTTTCATTAAACACAATTGATATGGATGGACATTGCTTTTTTTTTTCACAACTATGCATTTTCGGCAAATTGGCCATAAAGTATTTGTACTTCTTAATCTATTTTTGCACTATTCCGGTTTGCACAACAGTTATACAGTGCAGTTCATATCCTATCTACCTCGTGTCTTTTTGACTGCGTATTTATATGTTGTGCACTTATATGTTTACTCTGTGGATCGGAGAGAAACAGCATTTAAATCTTATCGATGTCCTGGTATCAAACAGCCTTGTGGCTCTCACAGGAGCATATAATATAGTTTCACTATCTCCTAGCTTTTGGTGAGTCTATATTGGATGGTTACAATATTATCGCTGATAATCAAAATCTCTATTTTGAAAATGGGATGTTTTACTTCCAGATCCACACTGCTGAGCTCTATTGCAATCCATGTAACTCCACAGGGAGGCCTGATGCTTAGATGCTTTTTTACACTACAAACATCTGCAGGATCATTTTATTTTATATTTCTTGACACAATAAGTGTAGAGAATTTCAATTTCAATTTGGCTTTCATTCAAAGTGAATTAGTGAAAGAAAATCTCAAGCACTCATCTGTCTCGTATGAAAGGAGCAGCTTCCATTGTTTCTACCTTTGCTTGAGAGGCAGAGATTTTCACATTCTGATTGTCTCCACTCGCTGTGCCCTGAGTGGCAAACGATGATAAATCGAGCCGTGACCTTGTCCTTCCTGCAAGTCTCTTCAGTATATTAAGATGCTCCATGATGCAAATGCCAGTAATTACACACACGCAGAGATGTACACGCACGTGTGTGCGCATGCCAAGCTCAAAGCTTTAATTATTCACAACAATGAACCCAAAATAGCATCCTGGATAAAGTATCTATTTTTACTCCAAAGTCGGCTGATCTCTGTGAGCCGTTTCCCACAATGCACTGAAATCTGTCATGAGCGACAATCATTAGGGCTGCTTCAGAGAGGATTTTTGGAAACGGGAAGGCTGTTAGCAGATGTAAACACACTACACACAGTGGGATCTATCCACAGTCAATGTCAGACTATGTTGACAGAGCTTTTGTTTTGCGGTAACGCCGTGCAGAGAGAAAGCTTCGGCGCGGGTGCCAGTTCATGTTGCAGGCACCATAACTGTAACTTGTAGGCCTTTGTTTGTTGACAGCTCGTGCAGATGAAGAGGATCGCTCTCTGATTACATTGACAAGCCTGCGGCATCATTAAAGCACCGTCTTTGTGTTGTAAATAAACACCTGGGAGAGATGAGATGCGCAGACACGAGGAAGCGGGAGGAAGCAGATGAAGACGGTTGACAGCAATGCGGCGTTGGAAAAAAACACCTCTACAGGTTTCGATTTTTTTCTATTGACAATAACAAACAAACAGATCATTAAAACAACACGTCTCCGCTCTGAGACATTCAGGTCACAGCTCGTGCTCCATGCCACCGTGGTATGTGGTGCAATCCAAGCGCCTCTCAGTGATTACGTGATTAATCAAGTCAACCAAGAGCGGCCATGATGATCACATCCCACTACCACCGTGTTTCACACTGATAATGAACCATTCATTTGGGCTAATTTGCTATGGGAATCTGGTAATCTTCCCCTCGAGTTGAGTCGGAAAACGAGCCATCGTAATCTTCTTATTGAGCTCACTGTGTTTGTTGCTGTGTGTGTGATTGTGTGTTTCAGTGAGTGTGTGTGTGTGTGTGTGTGTGTGTGTGAATAAATGAAAGTCAGCACATTTCCCTCTCCCGTGAGAATTGAGGCTCTACAGTCCAGGGCATGAAAGTGTGACTTAATTTTATTCATTTTATCTGAGGAGAAAGTGAGTGTTTTACACTTGGCCGTCCAGGGATTACATCTTCTCTGTGAATCTGTCTTGGATTTTCCAGCGGTGTGCTGAGTTTGGTAGATCACAGTTCGTGGGCTTCAGCCGGAGGCGTGGCTGAGTAGTAGTCTCACAGGGCTTCTGGCCATTGAGGCTCTCATTTCTTGGTAATACCTGTTGCCAGCAGGCGATCTGTAGCGGGATTAGCATGCCATCCCCTTTAAACCCAAATGACCAAAAGTTTATCCCCCTTTATAACCTGCCAATCCCCCCCATCCACTATGAAAAAGAGTGCAGTGTGGGCAGCTAGAGCATTTGTGTGTGCAGGTGAGTTTCCTATAGTTGCTGCTGCCAACTAAATCACGGGACTGCAGTTTATTTTTCAAAGTTGGAACTGCTTGCTCCAGCGAGATTCGAGGACCCAAAGCAAAACAGAAGGTCAGCAGAGATGTGGTTAGAGACAGAGACGACATGACCATCACCCCTGGTAAGAATGAACAAATCACTTTCTGCCTGGAAAAAGGTTGAAGTAATGAAAACTGTTTGCATGCGTCAGTGTCTCAGGGCAGATCTCTGTATGAGAGTTCACCAGTGAATGAAAACTATGCCGTATTCATCCTGGAATATGAGTTGGTGATGCATGTATGATAATGTCCTCATCTTGTTTGTCTGTTACAATAGTCCACAGCAGGGCCATGGTAGAAAAGTGGCTCATGGTGTACAAGTATTCAGAGGGCCAGTGGACAAATGCTGTCTTTATTGTTAGATTATGCTCTAATGATCCAAATCAAATGCCAGTAATAAACTAGAAGGACATTCTGAGACTGTATACCACCACCAAGGCCCCATTTTGTCATGTCAAAGCAGTGTTTACCAAGAATTTTCTAGACTATGGCGGCCAAGCATATTATAAAATGTCCTGATACAGTCTCATAAAGAACCCAAACTACTAATAATGACATAAAATGGCTATAACTTGGTGTTTTGCTCTGTTGCTGCATTGTTTTGCTGTATGTTGCTGTATATTTTTTACCGCCACTTGGTGTGTGCTTGTTACAGTCCAAACTGACAGTCAGACTTCATAGTTTCAGCTGCATTAGTTTGGATTTGCACCAAAATCTACTGAGTTCTTTCCTTATTCTTACCACGTCCACCACAAGTTTCATGGTAATGCGTCCAGTTGTTTTTGTGTAATCCTGCTAACTACAGACAGTCAAACTACAGAAACAAAAACATAGTGGAAGTAATAATACTATAACCATCAAATACTGAGAGCTGCAGCTGGATATACCTGCAGTCTTACTTGTATCTTGCAGCAGTTGTACATATTGTGTAACTATTCATGTCACATCTTGTTTCAGAAGTGTCATGACTCATCACAGAGAAGGACATCTATGATATATGTTACATTGTGACAAATACAGCCTTTTCATGCAGGTTGTAGTGACTTAAGTTTGGTATGACATTTTACATATTATGCGAAATAAATCATTTTAATGAATAATGACACATTACCAAGCCCGAGGTTATGTATGTTTATGTCTGGAGTGTTGTTTAATTGTTTTTTGGAACTTCATTAATGGTAAGTTCAAATTTGTCTTTCAGAGACCTGGGGCTCACACGTTAAGCTCTTATGTAATTGATCATTAGTGAAGCTGCTGACTCTGTATTCCTCCCACTTCTAATGTATTCGGTGTCTCTTCCACATTGTGATGACACCCGTGGTCACATTTATATGCATTTATGCCCACTTTAAGAAAATATGGCTTAAAGTCTCTCATAAGTTGAGCCTCCTTAACCTAGAGACTAGAGGCTTCCCTCCTTCTCAGGCATTTCAAATGCTTTTGTTTGATACTTGAGAGTAGAGATAAGATAGGAAATGGAGTGGGAGAGAGATGAAGAATAACGTGCAATAAAGATCTTGACTGGAAATTAACCAGGGACATTGAAGGGTCTTGAACCACAGGGCGTCCTGAAGGACCTTACTGAAGGAATAAACACTATTCTATAGGGTTATGATGATGTTGCTCCGTAAGCTCCAAACCATCTTCAGTTGCTTTAAGATCTGGTGAGTGTGTGGCAGCATCACACAATATGTTTCTCCATTCTTAAGTTGAACATTTCATTTAATTGTACCACTGTGCTCTTGTTAAGCATTGCCATGTGAATGATTTGGGCCTTGCACGGCTCTGTCTTCTAGAATGTTTGACATCAGGATAGATGTACAGTGAAAGAATCAACATTTCTACATATACAGTAAAACTGTATAATTATAGTATTTTTACATTAAATCCCTTCGAATGCTCATGAGCAATGATTATGAGGGAGATGATGATGATGATGTTGGATGTTACCTGTGTAAACACCGTGGTGATGATGGTGGTGGGAGTGACAGTGTGAGAGATATTGATGATGAGGAGGAGGATGATGATGATGATGATGTTGGATGTTACCTGTGTAAACACCGTGGTGATGATGGTGGTGGGAGTGACAGTGTGAGAGATATTGAAGATGAGGAGGATGATGATGATGATGTTGGATGTTACCTGTGTAAACACCATGGTGATGATGGTGGTGGGAGTGACAGTGTGAGAGATATTGATGATGAGGAGGGAGGTGATGATGATGTTGGATGTTACCTGTGTAAACACCATGGTGATGATGGTGGTGGGACTGACAGTGTGAAAGATATTGATGATGAGAAGGGAGGTGATGATGATGATGGTGTTGGATGTTACCTGTGTAAACACCATGGTGATGATGGTGGTGGGACTGACAGCTTGGGCTACACTGACGATGATGAGGGGGAAGTGGAGAACAATCGATAAAACAGGTCCCGACAAGGTCCGCAGGTGATATCTTGAGTTTTCAGCCAGCGGCGGCACTTCTACCGTTCTCTCTTCCCCACCATCACACTCTTATCTCCCCATCTGCAGACGGGGAGAATTGTCCCATCGCTTTTGCTGAGTGGGCAGCCGTTTCAAAGTATCAATTGGACACGTGTCAGAGGAAAGTTTTTGCTGCCAAAGCAGCACCTTTCAGAACATATGAGCCCTCCCCGATGAATGGATCGTCCCCTCTCTTTTCCCTTTTCGCCCGTCTCCTATTTTTTTTCCATTCCCCTGTGCCGCAGAGGAAGGAGGAGTGCTACTGCGAACAGTTTGAGTGATGAGAGAGATAAGTGGCAGAGATGCTTTGGAAGTGGGGACTCGGCTCTTGCAGAGCAGTGTGTGCATGTGTGCGAGCGTGTTTTTGTGTGTGTTGGGGAGGCAGGAAGAGGGAGAGGCGGGGAGAGGGAAGGAGAAAGACTCAAGGTGACAGATGTCAGTAGCCTGGCGATGAGGAACATGATAAGCAGCCTTCCTGTCATTCAGATGTACAGACCATGACATCTATCTGGCGAACACTTCAAACCGTGCTGTTGTTTGTACAAGCAGAGTCCAGTATGTCTGTTGAAAAACTAAGAGCACAACATGAAACCACCACCAAACTCGCCTCCTTTGCTCTGAAAACTTTTCAAAAGGCCGCTCTTTGCTCGGAGATATATTTTTTCTCCATTGACTTTTTTTCCCCCCCGTTTCATTTAGTTTTGCCACAGAAAACTCAGAAAGTCATGGAGATAAATGAATTCAAAAAGGAACCTTGTAGCGTATTCCTTCTCCCAGACTAGAAGATTCAGAGGTTGGGACCTGTTCACTTGAGCTCCTCTCTGTTTCTGCTGAGGCAGGGTAGTGCGCTCTCTGAGTCAAATTAATCATCAGGGAACCGCAGAGCAAAATATGGCATTTGGAGGAATTTCGATGCTTTTACAACAAGGAGTGATGTGTATTGTGAAGTAGTAAATCAAAAATATTGAGGTAGTAACATGATGGCCAGTGACAGCCACACACTGCTGCAGTAGCACACATCGGCCTAATGCAAGACCAAAAAAATGCTTCAATTAAATGAATGGAAACTTTTTGAGGTTGGGAATTAATTGGCGATAAATCCAACAAGAAAAAACTATATCTTTGCAAGATTCTAGGGAGCAAATCAGGAGCCTTTTAATGCAGCTTTATCAAAATGCTTCAGTTGAACCTTGTAAAGTATATTTGCTACACACTCATGTAGTGTCAGAGGTCTAGTGCAGGTAATAAATAATAACTAAACAGATTGATAGTTGTAGTCTGGTAATGTAATTTAATTCTGTGTGGGAAATATTGCAGGGTAAAGGATTGAAGTTTTTTTCTGGGGACAAATTATGTGTTAAGGAGAAGTATTTAATCTCAATTGCAGATGCATCAGAGACACCAGGCTGATTACCATAAGTTGTATGGCCATCACCGAAGTAGGTGTGGAGTGACTCTATTGGACAAATAAATCTAAACCTTGGCTCATCTCTCCAAACCAAATTTTTGAATCTTCTCTTCCTGTCAGAGTGTCCTCTCACAGAGATATGATGAGTCTTCATCCAGTTGTTATAAAGTTATCATAACATAAATATGTGGTGGATTGGGATTGTCCTCATCTGACTTTACTCTATGTTCCGTCATGCTGGGTCAGAGAGGCCCCAAAAAATGAGACATGGTAAGAAAGAATAAAAGAATACAGAAATAAAGCTAGAAAATACAACGAAATAGAGTGAAACCAAAAGACTTTCAATAAAAAATATAAAGTAAATCTGGATGATAGCACAACACTCAACTGTACCAGGATACATAAAAATGATCAGTTTTCAGGAGGAATCTGATCCAAGAAACACATTAAATCCTGGAACTCAGAATCCAGGTTTACGTGCTCCAATCCCCAAATTATGACTCTCTTCGTTCTCAGAGGCCAAAGAAGCAGGATATTGTAACAGCAAAAACATGTGAGGAGGAGTTCAGGGTGAAATGTTTTCGTGTACGTACAAAGACAACACTAGAGAATTATGTCCCTATCATGTCTAAGACTAAATGCAAATTCCTTCTACTGTATGAAAATCTGACTTTTTATGTAAACCACAACCTCCACACACTTCATGCCTGCACCCCACTCCCTGCATTGGCCCTGAATGCTGGTATTGGACCTAATTCTTTAACATGAATATTACTTCTTGGATACTGTGTTGTGGATCACCTCTCCCACCAACAGTAAAGAACTTTTCTTTTTTTAATATATGGTGTATTTGGTTGCCCAAGAACGCTTTGGAGTAAATCGAACCACCGACCCTAGTGGACGACCCTCTTTACCTCCTAAGCAGGTAGCACAAAACACCCATGTGAAGAGTTTTTGTAGTGATCATTTGGATGGTTGCATGGGTTGTACCTTTGGACGATGACAGTTAAATCTGTCGAAATCATTTATGCAAACAAAAGCAGTTTTAACTCCAGACATCAGGTGGGTGTTTGTAAGCTCAGATCATCCACTTGCTAACTGAATTAGTGCACCATTTCTGTTTTGCCTGTGCACAGCATCTGTGCAGGTTGGCCTGTGCAAACACATTCAGAACACACTTGATTGGAAAACAAAAAAACAGTCCCGTATCACACCCGTTATGTGTTCCCTCCAGTGGCCGAGCCAATGAACCAACAAGCTGCTCAAGTGCATTTTTCTCATGGAGGGAGCAGGTATGTTGTGCGCAGCTATAGCTCCTCACTTTCACTTCCTTATCCTCCTCCTTGGTCGATTCAAGCAAGAATGTCCTGGAGGCACGTGCGACCGTATACACTATACACCATATACCACCAACCCATCTGTACAGGTCCCGGAACAATTGTTATTCAGCTAAGACTCGCTCATTTGCAAAACAACCACACACTTTGGCTCCCTTTTCCTATTATTTGTCATCCTCTCGCACAAATGCACTATAAATCTCACCCCCTCCTACAGTAAATGTATACATACACCTTGTAATATGTCTTAGGCGGTAATTTTCCTGCACCATAAAATGAGTAATTTGTCTCCTCTATATTTTTCCTCTCTCTCGGCCAGCGGAGAAGGAGGAGCCCGCTGCAAGAGCACTGCCGCTGAGATTAAAACCTGATGGAGGGTGTCTGAGCAATGCGTGTGTGTGTGTGTTGAGGTGAGTGTGTATTGTGTACATTTTGTGTGAAAGGAAGAAGGCCAGAAAGAGAGAAAGAAGGGAGGGAGGGCATAGTGGATTAAACCTGTATCTGGGGGTCTTTTTTTGATGTCAGGGAGATGAAGGGGGAGTGGTTGTGCTGACAGGGCAGTCTCACTCTTGTATGATATGGACACACACACACACACACACACACACACACACACACACACACACACACACACACACACACACACACACACACGCACAGGCACACACACACACACCGGACTCTTCTTTTGCATTATTTATGAAATGCTGCCATTATCTCCTGTTTTACACCTTGCATCAGCTGAGTGCCAGGAAAAGAGCTGTGCATGTGTGCGTGCGCACGACAAAAGCATGTACCCGTGTATTCACTGGTGAGTTAAGAAAAAACACAGAGGAATAGAGTAACAAACTGTTGCCATGAAGGCATGAGAAAGCGAGATATAATGCGTGACAGCGAGCGTGGCAGAACAAAGAACAGATCGTAGTACCTGACGTCTGCAGAGAAGAAACAGATACAAGGCAGATTAAACACAGCAGCAGCGTCCATCATAGGCGGCGTTAATAAGAGGCTGGGGGAGGCTAAGCTTCCCCAGCATGGTCATAAAAATATAATGCTGGAGCTATTTGTGAATAACTTGGCTCGCTGATTGTGATTAGGATGCAAATGATATTAAATAACAGGCTGTAGTGTTGGGCTGGTCTGGGTTTTGTAATAGTGGCCAAAAATACTTGAGAAGTTATGAGAGTCATTTGGGGGCAGCTCAGCCCACAAAACCTCCATTAATCAACCACCTGATTGCAACCGGCCACGCAAAGTGGCAGTTATCACTCCACCCAACACTCGCACACACCCACACACAAACACACAGCACAAACACACAGTACACGCACAAACGATGAATTATTCAGAGCCTGACGGTGAAATTGAACTAGATATTAGTTAACATATGAAGGTCTATGTTGAGTTTTCTCCCCAGCCTATAGTTGCTGTTGGCAACTATAGGCTGGGGAGAGTGGAGGTGGACTGTAATCACAGCCTACTGGATCCCGCTGGTTATGTACCTGTGTTTTGGCATGAAATATATACCTTTTAATGTGGTTAATGCTCTAGAGAAGTCTGCATTGATCTGTAGTGTAGCATCATCGATTCTGACAGTATCTGTTGTCCACAGCTGCTTTACACTGTATGAACAGCTTCTGCTTCAGGTCACGAAACACCTGCAGCAACACAAGGCAGCAGGTCACATATGTTAATTCAAGTGCTGCCTCAGACAGGTCTGCAGTTCAGCTCTTTAATCCAGTGCGTCATTAAGCTTCATACTAGCTTTGTTAGTCATTTTTCAGCCGTCTTTTACCTATATCATTTTTTTAATGCCACACAGACTGAGGAAATTGCCTCTCTCACCCTGTCCACATGCTGTGTCTGACCAAAAAAACTACTGAATATAGAAGTTTCATGTTAAAAATCATGTTTCTCAGATGCTCTTTAGTTGACACTGGGCTTCAGGGAGGGCTGTGGGCTGTTAGCTGAGCTGCCACTAACATCAGCTCAGCTTGTTTTAATGTTTGGATTTGTTTTCGTTTTTCTGGATTTTTTTTTTCTTTCACTGGTACCTACATTAACATCATCAGAATAAATGGAACAGGTAATTGAAACGACTTAAAACAATGAGTAGAGCCATTTTAAGTTAAATATCAGTGTTTCTATGATAAGACAAAGGACGTCAGGAGGGAGTGTCTGCTCATCTTGTTTCTCTATAACTGAAAATCCAGACGTCCAATAACCAACATCCTTCATGGTTAAAAGATAGTAGTTAGATTGTTATAGAAAGTGACTTGAAACAGCCAGAAAATAATCAGCCTGTCTGTACGGAAAACTCTGAATTACTAAGCTTAACCTAAAAACCTTGTAATTCCTGATTATTTTCTTTCATAGCTAAAAAAAACCATGTATTTGAACAGTTAAATTGAATCTGCACAAACAGAATTGTCCTGTTGAAGGCTGTATAAACACATTTCTGATAATGTAGTCGAGGCTGCTGTCACTGAAACCACTGTTAAATTAGTTTCACTGATCAGCCACAGCATTAAAACTGGTAACTAGTGGCCACTGTCATCTTGAAGTATGTGGTAATTTATGATAGAATTGCATTTTCATCCTCAGGGCCTGCACAGTGACCTCATTCGTTTCATTTGCTGTTTATGACCATGCGGTACAATTATCCGACCAAATGACTCCAAGTTGAGATCACTCAATGTCTACCTCTTGCCATTATATTAAGTAGTTCACTGATAGGGCATGTTTTGATGACACTTAATTAAACAGCTCCAACAATATACTCTCATGATAAATTTATTTGCATTATTTGTTGGGGAACAATGACCAAAGTGCAGTGAATCCAGGGCTAGATTGGCCCGAAGAAGGATCCACCCATTGGAGCCTTCATTGCCCGGGGGGGGGGAAGAACGCATATGTCAGCCGCATATGAAGGCGCCTTTGAAATGGGACCGCCTAGTGTCACGGTGTAATCGGTCTTCAAATGCAGCCTCTGAAGGTGGCAGCCCCTGAATTGAAACCAAGGTAAATATAATATTTTTTTTTTTATGGGAAACTTGAAATTTGATGTTATTTGTTCAACAGGGATTACTCCATTCGCCTCCACACAGTAGTTTGTTCAACTTGACAGTCTTATCTAGAAAAATAAGAATTTATAGTTCCATCCTCTCACCTCTGACCTCTCTATCCCCACAAGGAAAGAGCAAGCTCAGCAAAACAGGGAGCGAGGGCCGATGATGCACTCCTCCCGGCTGAAGCCTTGAATAAGGTGTTGGCTTTTGGTATTGTTCAGCTGTCTATTATTTGTCTAGTATTTTTATTAGCATATTTCTTCCTCCAGCTTCTACCAACCACCCTGTTTTAATGTGATTGTCTATCCCTGTGGGAGAGCATTAACATTTGCCTTTGCTCATACTGTTGGTCTGTGTTTGGTATGCCCTGTGTGTTACCATGATTTCCTGCCCTCCTTAACACATTAAATAATTTAGCAGTTCTTGAGATGTGTGTGTTTGCAGTCCGGGCAGCAGCTTCTGTGCCTGGCCTCTTTGGCACAGTGATTCATGGAAATCCTTTCCTACTAATTATGTGGACGTTCAGCCTCTTCTAATTGTCCATTAAACTATAATAAAAGTTTGTGCTATTTATATTAAAAATAGAAAATCTGTATTGTCATTACGAGAAAGGCCTTGTTACACAAGTTTAACATGTTCATCTAATGCAAATTACTTATTTTTTTCATAATGTATGTACATACTGAAACACCGTGCTGCCTTTCTTCAGTTGGAGATGCTTTTTCCTTCATTTAATCCCACATCTGCACAGTCCGACAGAAAACAGTCCACAGTGGCAGCAGAACCACGGCTCACTGCTGGGAAACTGGTGCACGGTATTAATATTTGGCTCCTGATGGCAAAGTCTAACAGTGTTTTTCCTGGAGTTAAGTGAAGCTGAGAGTCTCACTTTGTTTTTATTTCTCATGTGGACTCATGGCCACCACTAATCCCCTTTTGACAATGTGTTATACGAAGATATCCATAATGTCCACTGTGTCTCAGGACTATTGTTGGCTGTCCTGTTCCCCATTTGCACTCACATGACACCTATGATCAATTTAGAGTCTCCAGTTTACCTGTGCTGCATGCATGGGAGGAAGCTACCAGGAGGAAACCAAGACAGAACAGAGGGAATGCAAACTCCGCACAGAGAGGCCCCAGCCGGCGTCAGGTGGGAGTCAAAAGGAGATTTCAACTTGATCATGACGCCACTTAAAAAGTAAGAAAAGTCAGACAATCACCAAACCTATAACAATTAGTCAATAACCAAAAATCATTGGGAGTCGTCCTCTGGGGATCATGAATGTCTGGACAAAATAGCATGGCAACTCTTCCTGGATCAAAGTGACCAACCATGCAAGGCAGACGTAGGATAAGTGATCCACATTTCAAAGGTATCCAGTGTCAGTTATTGTGTTTTTGATGCTGTGTAGATTAGTGTTGAATTACAGCACCATGTAATTAACAACACAGCTCTGTGTCTGTGGCACCAACCAAAGCCATGCTCAGGCTTTCATATGTTAAAGACAATTACAGACATGTAGCGTCTGTTAGATGGACAGCCAACACATTACCTTTTCAAAGCTCATCTTTTGGTTTTTCCTTTCAGATGTGGCAGACTCTGGAGCTCTGCTGGTCCTTAACAACAGTCTGAAAAGATCTATGATCTATCCATCACTGATTTCTCGTTCTTGTATCTGGCAAGCTATGCTTCTCCCAGGAGGCCTTCTGTTTTCCTAACTGGGCTCCTCGGTGAGAACAAATAAACACTTGTTAAACAGAAATCCCAACCTCCCTTGCGGTGTGCACAGCAAACCAAACAAAGAAATGACCGAGCAGGAGTCAAGGGCCACATGAAAGATGTAGATACTCAGCTTAAAGACAAAGCTGGAATGTGGATGTGCCGAGCTGGAGCCTATTACCAGTGGAAATCTGCAGACCTTGTGGGGGTGGGACTCGACGTCCATTAGAGGAAAACACCCAGTGGAAACTGTCTTTTCCTCTTTGCATCAGTGTTGGGAAACTGGGAGAGACAAAAGGACAGACAAGAGTCGGAGGCAGAGCAGAGGAAAGAGCTTAACAAGGTCAACAACGCATTTGAGGGACGCTCGACCTCTCGTCTATTTTTTCAGAACTGCAAACTGCACACATGCACACAGCAACACACACAGAGCCCCTGCAACATTTCAGTATGCAATGAGACATGACAGCCGGCCAAAGGAAGATGGTTTAAGGCGATCACTGTGACAGCTTCTTCTCTCTGTACTGACACAAGATAGTGGTGAGTACTCCACTAAAAGCCTGAATATTTTACCAGCAATGTGATTTGCTTGTTGCAGATACAGCGCAGCTCAAACATTTTACAACTCTCCTATAAAGTACAATACTTCACAAGTCATGCAATTGGTTTCTATATTCAGGTTGTGTATCTCAGTGACAACAGGGATATGAGGGTAGTTTTCTCCCAGCAGCTTTTACCCAGAAAGTACAGTATAAAGCCCATAATCTCCTCCCAGGTTCTGCCGGTGTCTGCAGAAAAGTGTTTCTCATCACAACCAGAGAATGGAGAAATTCAATACACCAGCCTGGAAATTCTTAAGTGAACCCATTTTCCTGCTGCTCGACCGAAAAAACAACAAAAACAAAACACGACCCCGATATGGTCTTACATCACTTATTGATGACTTTATTTCAGATGTAGCAGGGGAAGCTGCATTTCTTTCGAATAGATTCAAATGCAAAATGTTTACCAGCCAGTATGTCAGACTAAATACATTTGACCTCAATTCTGTTGTTCCAAGGCTTCATCCTATAAGGCTACTTTTATTGTTTGCTACGGATACGCCTAACGTCCACACGACTCTGGAGTTTGCGAGAATTGATTCTTTTGTAAACACCGTTGGCCCCATTTTCAGTTTAAAAACTGCACAGAGGGTGTTTTAGTCTGGAGGGGCAGAAACAGAGATGTTTGGAAACGGTGACGTAGACGCTCACAACCGCTGGCTGAGTCTTTTCGGTCACGACGTAGCCTGATATGAAACCACATCGTCGTGTGGACAGAGATTTGGGATTTATAGCGGCATTTTGAAACTATAACGCAGTATTATGGATGTAGCCCAAGAGCACAAGCAGTAGTTTTTTCTTTTCATCTCCAAGAGCACATGAAGATTCACTGGATTTTGTTCATAGGAATTCATTTGTTTATAGAATACCCTCTGAATTTCTTAAAAACGGGTTAAACACACCTTTAGGTAGCCAGCATCCTCACTGAGTTGTATGTTATTTGCAGGATAATCTCAAGTTTTCCCATATAGTCTCACAAAAACCCCAATGTAGGTCAACAGTTTTTAATTTTTTTATACAACTTAATTATGTTAAAATTAGCATCAAAGAAGACATAGCATATATGACTGGTAGCATCATCTTTGTCTCTTCACATTGTCTCTCCTCATCTTGTCTCTACTTAATTAAAGCTGCCCTCAAAGCAAACTGCTGCCCCCCCGTAAAATAAACAAACGGCACCAACACACTGTATGTGTATACTGGAGGCTTCAAATTTAATTTACTCTTGGTACTCTCTTTTTATTCATGGAAATCTTGCCTTATTTACATCCATGTTTCCTCGCAAGCAGAATTTAATATTTTGTCGATTTTTCCTGACGATTTCTGTCCTGAACATTTGTCCCTCAGCCGCTGAAGCACCTACGAGGCCGACACAGAGGCACAAATGCGGTGCAGCTTCCAAACAAATCCCCGCAAAAAAAACAAAAAAACACCTTGTGCCGGGACCATCACCATCCCCACCACAGGTCCACAGTAAAGTGGATGCTGTAATCCATCCAAGCTGGCTGAAAGGCACATCAGCATGCAGCAGGCCTGCAGGGAATGAAGCCTATCTGGTCTCCTAACACAAACATGATGCGATATGTTTGGCCACGGATCGCTCGGGGTGATGGAATACCAATGGCTTAACACACACTTTTATACATATGCGTGCACCCAGGGGCCTCTCGCATTTAAAATCACACGGGCACACGCACGCATGAGGGCAAGCAAAGTTGCCATTTTCGGCCAGAGTGCATGTTTGTGATACACACGCAAACACGGACACGCACTTATTGACTGATCGCTTGTGAAGGCTTTCTCCAACACACTTGGTAATTCAACTCAAAGGGTCATTGTAGACCCCCGAGAATCATCTGTTCTTCTGGAGTCCTTTAACTCTTATTGACAAGCTCATGAAGCCCAGAGGATACACACACACACACACACACACACACACACACACACACACACACACACACACACACAAACGCATGCACACAAGATATATATTTATATCAGTCACATGTTTAAACACACACACACACACACACAATGGAAACATTAAAGTGCTGTCACATTTTTGAAGTGGAGTCTCTGTATCAGGCCTAAATTGGACTTTGAATATGCTAATGATTCAGTTGGAAGCAATGTTGATAGGAAGGGAGCATTAATGTGAAGTACCCCATCCTCTAACTGCCATGTTATAGAATGACACAATTACACAGCCTCTCTCCCTGATGCACACACACACACACACGTACGCTCATACAGAGACACACAGTTTCCCATTCAGACCTGTCAAATTGACGGCTCTCAACATGGAACACTTTGGCTAAATGAGCTCAAGTGGATGAGAAATGCAACAGAGGTGAAGGGAAGAATGATCCTTTTTGTGGAGTGATTATCCTCTAAGAGTTTTTGGTGAAAGCTGTGGGGAAGTATGCGCACACACACGCACACACACACACACACACACACACACACACACACACACACACACACACACACCTGTCTGAAGAGAACAATATCTGCTGCTCCTGTAACAAGTCAATACAATACTACACTATTACCTCTTTTACACAAAAAGAAGTGATTATCTGCTTTCCCATTGCCACAAGAGGAGGGTTGAGGCGCCGGAAACTGAGGCGCTCGCTCACCTCACTGTCTCGCCAGTGTTGCATTTTGCACAATACGAGAAAAAAAACGCTGTTGCACTTTGTTCCCATCCAGATAGCATACGGATGTGGGCCACTTGTAAAATTGCAAATGTGGCCCAAACATCCTAAAACAAATGTGGGCCATGCAGTGCTCTCGGCAAGGTGTAATCTGGATGTGATCCTGAAGTGGCCCATGTGTTAATGGTGAATATGGCCCAAATAGCACAGAACTAATTGGGGCCACCTTACGCACCTTTGGTTGGCATGCGGTATTGCTATGGCTTACGTGTGGCCTCACAAATGTTTATGCCTATTTCAACCCCAATGCCCAGAAGTTCTATGTGCATCATAACGCAGGAAAAGATGCAGCAGTGTTTCAATCAGTGCCGACTCGAGCCGTAGCCGATAAAAACTTGAAGAGTCATTTGACCTCTGAGTGAAAGCAATTAGCATTACAGACAAACTCTAACTGAAACTCAAACTCTAGATGTTAGTGGTTGTAAGTGGGTTTTTGGACGTATCGAAAAGGAGCTTATGAAACAGGACTGAAATACAGAGCCTTTTGTAGCTGTGACAACCCCACCCTTTTCATTATTTTGCATATTTATGCTTCAAAACTCTTTTCATAATTGCGCCAGTTGTGGTCATCAAACAATTGGATGTGAGAGAAAAAACACAACAATGACAGCAAGGGACCAGGCTTGTAATAAAGAGCTCAACTTCATCGCCTGCAGGCTTTTCACACATATATACTTTGTTCATAACACAGTGCTGAGAAGATCTGGTCAGGGAGGTTCAACAGTCCATGTTTTTAGCAGAAGAGCAGGAAGACATAATTAGAGCTGAAAGATTATGTAAATAAGACTTGTCATATTGGCATAAAGAGAAAAACAGAGTGGCTCCGACTGTGGCTCGAAACATCTGCACATGCACGCACACACGCACACACAAACACACACACACACACACACACAGAGTATTCCTCCGAAGGGACAGGATAATTGGCTTCTGAGCGAGAGCCCCCTTTGGCTCCTCATTAGCAGCTGTGGACAACTCTTGCGCGTGTGCACACGTACGTACACTTCAGCATTCCTACCACATGTACGTGCACACGCAACCTTTGTGTGTGTGTGTGTGTGTGTGTGTGTGTGTGTGTGTGTGATCAAAATGCATGTCACGCCACCTTCATGTGCATCAGTAATCATCTTCTTTGGTGCCTTCCTACGGAGCCATGTTTTGTTATTGTCTCCCATACACATAAATACAGCTCCAGCAGTGTGTGTGTGTGTGTGTGTTTTCTCATTATATGGTCTACTCCATGTTGTGGTAGTTTTTTTCTATATTTTATGTATTTCTCTCCCTCTGAGAGGGATAATATGGGGTTATCTCACAGCATTAGGAAGCACTGTGGTTAAGCTGGAGAGCTCTCCTCTCTGTTGCAGCCCACAGTGCAGATGAACTGACCAACGCTGTGAGTTGTCTTCCTCTGTTTTACTTAACAAAACCCCAGTGCCAGCTCACACACAGATTTATGCATCACTCACCCACACAAAGAACATAAAACATCAACTTTTCACAATCTTGTTTGGGCCCTTTGATGAACTTCTCTCTTCAGGCAGAGAGTGAACAAGTAGCTCCTCTTTTGCATTCATTTTTATATCTTTCACCCCGAACCAGCATTTACGATTTGAGTGCTTTAACGCTCCATTTGAGTCCCATGTAGGCTGATAAGAAAAAGTGAACTCGGCGGCTTGCAACTCAGATAAAGTCCCGCTGATAGAGAGGCATTCAGCCACCGGGACTTGGAGAGTAACCAGATACTGCAGGCTTCGTGCCAAAAGCCACGGTGGAATGAATGAAGCCACGGTCTATTCATTGATTCCTTGGGTTGTGCACCATCAAGGGCACCAGTGGAGTTGTTTGTTATGTGTCAAACTGGATCCTTGATGCAGTTTGTAGCCGTGGACCGCAATTTCAAACTGCTCCTGACCTTTCCAGCAAAGTTACACCCAGCGAGCCAGAATCATATGCTGACTTGATTAGTTGAATAAGAATTAAGATACAGCTCCGGCTCAAGGACAAACCGCGTCCTGCTTCTTTTGCAACATTTGGCCTGCATCGCTAAGTTGTGTTAAAGAGGAGACAGAAGACCACCTGGATATTCAATCACCACTGCGGCTCAGAGAGACACTGAAATCAGCCACGTGTTTATGTATTATGGCAAAAATAACACCTTTTGATCTTTAAAGCAATACTTGTTTTGCTGGTAGAGTAATGTCACCTGAATGCATCTAGAAATCAATTTTACTCTCATCAAAAAGTTTGTATTTTATTTTGGATGACACCAGTGGCCTGTTCGTTTCACGCCTGTTTTCTTTGGTTTTGGTGTTTAGGCCGTCACTTTCATATGGACTGACAGTGACACAACACAAGCAACACCGTTACATGACAGCTACAGGCCAATGCTCAATGCAGCAACCGGATATTAATCAGCAGCGTTTTGCTATTTCTCATTTACTCCAAGTTTTTACCAAAGATGGTTTCTGTTATTTTGTATGGTTTTAATCACGCTGATGTTTGTTAAATTGTTCATATGTCAAGTTAACTCATCCTCCACCTCCTCTAGCTTCAACTGCACCTGTTGCCTTCATGTTTTTTCCTTCTCTTTGGAAAAAGCTTCTTATATCTGTAGCCTCAGGGAATTAGCTTGGAAGCTATGACCAGATGCCCACAATGACAAGCCCTGTAAGCAGTGTGTCCGCTCTCCCTCCCTTTTCCTCTCATGCTCACACTAAATGTGCACGTGCCAGGCCTGTGTAACAAGCTGGAGCTCACTAGCTTAAAGAGCTTTTTTTCCCTCTTGGACAAATACTTAACTGAATGATTGTACAATCCTCAGAACAAAATGTCAGGGGGGAGTAAATGGATCAGGAAATAGAAGAATGTATTATGCTAGTTTGAGTCATCCTATATACCAACTACGGTTACTTACCAATTAATTGACCAAAAACAGATTCTGGAAAAAATGATTTTCTTTTCGAAAATACCTCACACAGTCACATTGAAAATATATCAGACTACAAAGAGATTTCCTGTCACAACTTAGTTTAATTTAAGCTGCTTGTCTGTGAACAGAAGAGCAGACAGTCTGTGCAGACACATTATCCAGAGCGTCATTTGGCAACGAGGAGACAGGGGCACCGTCTCACCGTCAGCTATGACCCTGTGTGTTCAGCTGCTCTAATACTCCCTGACAAATGCCAATATTTAGCGCTGCTGAAGCAGACAGAGAAAACATCATTCTATTCTGACTCGATAACAGAACCATCCAGAGGCCAACAAAGCTCTCTGTCCTTTTGAGTCACAGGCACAGCACAAAAGTAACATCCACCGCCATTAAAAAGAAATAAATCTCCCAGCAGCCTCTGGCTACTGACTCATGGAAGGTTTCACCTATAGCATACAAATTCTTCTACTAGTCGTAGAAAAAAACGGATTTTTCAATTATATCATTGGTGGTGAATTATATTAAATTGTATTTTTGACTGTGTAGGTCATGTCACATCAAAGGCGCCTCCAGGACTGGTTGTAATTAGGTGCAAAAGCAAAGGCATGCATTCCACCCTCCAACATTAGACATTCTAACCACATACAAATATAAAAAACAGTACTACAGTATTGTATTGCCTATAATTAGGTAAATTATATGCATGGTTATGTAATAAAATAAATATATAATTTTGGCTTTGAGTATAGTTACGGGGAATGTAAGATGCTCATAAAGTTGTGTTTTTTTACGTGTTATTACATGAATTAATGGACGACATTACAATTGGCGTCCACACTAGTGCATGCCCTCTCATTTCAGATGCACCAGCAAATCCTCTTGTTGTCGGACTGGGCCTGGTTGCTTCCCTGCAAATGACTAAAACCAGTTTCCCTCTGCATCTTGTTTTCTGTTTCCGACAGGGAGCTCTGAGAGGTGACAGGAATAAGCGTAACGAGCTGTGGGTGCAGAAGCCGGTGGGACATTAAATCTCCAACTCCATTCTCTGGATACTAGCACACAGCTTATTGTTATTCCCTATGTGATCTACTAAAAGTGAGGCAACACAATGTTTGCCGTTGTCTGGAGGTGTTAATCCTCAAATAGCAGATATAGCTAAACCTGAATGGCATGGGGATATTAAAGTGCACGCACTGAATCCCAAACACCAGACACAAGATCTTTTCTCCGATATGTGTATTCTTAGACATTCACGCCTCAAATGTTTTTCCTTCCGCCACATGCTGCTGATGTTAAGCTGGGTGCGAAGTTTAAATCAACAACTTTGCAGACTTTGCCTGAACATGCAGACATCGGGGTCACAGGGTCACAGGTTGGATTTCTTGGAGAGACAGCTCAAGCGTGGATATACAATGTGCTGGAATTTGGCCGACAGACAAAAGCGGGCCGTGAAGTGGACCTTCAGCCTGCGTCGCACCGCATCCCGTGGAGATTTCCAGACCAGTAGAGGTAACAAATTGTGATCCGGTCACAGATGTCACAGCTGAGCGTGCCACAATACCGCTGTGTGTCCTTGAAAAGACACTTCACCCCCGCCAGCTCCAGTAGTAATTGCTTTATGTGTGATGCTCTTTATTAAAAGCTTTATGTATAAATCTTTGTGCAGTTTAAATGAAACAGAGTGTGTTGTATCAGCATTATTGTGTAAGATATAAGTAAAGACAGATAGCTTGACTCAGTTTAGCAACATGACGGCAAACAGGAGCCTGGCTCTGAAGAAAAGAAATCCACCCATCAAAAAACAGCTACTTTTTTCACATGTTCATTGATTTCTAAGAGAATAATTCATGGAGCTTGGTGAAAAGAATGATTTCACCCTTAAAAATTAGGGCACTTATATTTATGTGTGCACTTTGGTGCAGATCCAAATAATAATCTAGATCTAGTGAATTTAAATGTGGACAGTTGGGCCTTGGCAGACGACGCACTCTACTGAGTGCCCTTGTAATTGACACATTATATCTTGTATGTAAAACATTAATGTAAATGTGAAAGGGATTTCGCTCAGATATAAACGGTTAATGATGCAGTCATTGTTGGATTCTTTTAGAAATAACAAAGTAAAAAAAAAATTTTTTACTCTTGACAAAACATTGGGGTGTAATGTTCATTATGTATAAATGTGTAGGTATGAGTGTAAACATATATATTTGTCTCATTCTGGGCTATTAGGTGCCACTGTAATGATCTTGAAAAGCATTGAAATAATGCGATTCCGAAAACTATAAACATTGGTATTTAAATTCGTAGCTGAGTTATATAGATCTCTTTAGACGTGAGTTACAGTATATACTGTTCAGCAAAAAACCTGAGTGTTTAATGTTATTATTGTATTGCTATAATGTAATTATTCAGTGTTCTTACTTTCATTCATGAGGACCACAGGATTAACTGTGTTGTTGCTGGATCATTTATTTGAAAATTACTATACACGCCTCAAAGCTCCAGAAGTTCATCACATTATTCACGACGCTTCCACTGCTTTTTTTTCATTCATCACAGTGGTGGGAGACTGGCATGCTGCTGGGTGTTGTTGGCATGCACATAAGAACCCAGTGATGTTTGAGTCACGCAGACACACACAGAAGAAATATACAGGAGGATCTAGATTTGGCGAGTCAGTGCCACTAATCAACCCCAGCAGAATCCTGTGTGATCAAATGTATTACGGCCATTTTATGCTCCGGTGCTGTTTCTTTTTTTCAAATCTAAATAAAAAAAACAAAAACATTTCTGCCGTCTCCCTCTGTTTGTTTAATCCCATTAATGCTAATCTGTGGAAATAAATCAGTGAAATGACGGGGTCAGCGTTATTTAAATCAGATTAAAAGTTACCTGCATAATGGCTGTTTAAACTGGTATTTTCTGACTTAAACAGAAGAAAAAGCTCCAAAGTAAGCACAATTTCAGCTGTGGAGAAAAAGGTGAGCCCTGTTGGAGGATGGAGAGAGAGAGAGAGAGAGAGCGAGTGAGCCGAGAGACAGTCTTTTAAGTGCTACTGCTAAATGGGTCAAATGCTGCTGATTCGTTGGCAGCTCACACCTGAAGCCATGACTGTCTTCCATGAGTCCATCCATCTGCTTCGCGGTGCAGCAGGCTTCTTTTAAATGCAGGAGTGACGCACACACGACACCCACCACCAGTGAGATGGATCAAGTACATTCATCATGTTGCCTGAGGAGGGACGTGACTGCCACTGTGGACTCCAGGTCTGTCGAGTGGTATTTAAAGGGTAGTTCCTGTTAATCGAATGTAACTAGTGCAGTTCCCGTGCTAGACCTGCCAGTTTGGAATGGGTTTGGCCTCTGGTGATGCTGGTTGCAGCTTTCTATCTGAAACTGTCCAAGTAACCTCTCACCTGCGACAAGAAGAGACCTGCTGCAGGACTCGGTCCACAGAAACCTGAAGCTGCTCCACCGCTGCTGCACAAAATAGCTGTTCACCAAGTTATTCAAAGTTCAGTGAATCTTCATCATCTCGTGTCCCAATTGATTCTTTGGATATGCAAGCCACTTACAGACAGACACACAGACAGACAGACTGAGATTACCGGAATGTGCCAGAGGTACATAAGTTAGTATGACACACTTCCATGGTTGGAGTTTGAATGACTGAGTGGCGCTGTCCCAGTAGATGATCTGTTTATGCTTGTTCCTCACCATGGGAAGTGGAAACACCTGTTCCTGTAGTTTATCCGAGGACGTAGAAGAAGACACGTTCAACTCGGTCCACAGACTGAAGACACAGAACCCCACCCCCACCGCTGCACAGACGGCAAGGCACTGTTTGCCTGTTTATTCCAATTTTATTCAAATTGAACATACCCTCCAAATTGCTCGGGCCCTGGACAATACACATGCCAAGTGATGAACCCGATAAGACGAACAGTTCTCAAGATATGCGTTACACATACATGTACAGACAGAGATTTCTGGAATTAGTAGATAGATGTTAAGGGGCTATGCAGTACCTATGTACACGCCGATAGAGATACCACATGAGGACAGTGGAATCTGTGACTTGCTGTTTGTGTTCATGAGAGTTGAGACAACATAACAGAAGTGATAGACTGAGCGATAGGTCTTTTTTTACAGCAGACAGTTTGACATGTGATAATAAGTCACTAACAACATTGTAATGATGGCTCTGAAATGGAAGTCGGCCATTATCCATGTTGTTGTACACCTGTGCTTTTCCTATCAAATGCCCAAAATGTCCAAAATGTCCAAAATGCCTGGTGTGAAATAGGCCGATAGACATATGCATTTGTTCTGAACTCTGTTAGTGAGAAACCTCTCTGGGCAGTGCCCTGGTGAGCGCTGTCATAACTGCATCGGAACCAAAACTTCTGGAATCACAGGGATGTTCATTAAAAGTGAAATTCAGTTTTAACTGTTCCGTGTTTTTGTGTATGAAAATTACTTTTTTTCCCAA
The DNA here is from genome assembly GCF_009819705.1 of Hippoglossus hippoglossus. Lineage (NCBI taxonomy): Eukaryota > Metazoa > Chordata > Actinopteri > Pleuronectiformes > Pleuronectidae > Hippoglossus > Hippoglossus hippoglossus. Next base: position 16,618,121 of record NC_047161.1, read on the forward strand.
AACGTTTGTGCATTTGCATGACAGTGATATTTGCCTTTTGCCTGCAGTGATTTGATTCGGCACTCTGACATTTCTCAAGCATACCCAAAGGGATTCACACAAAGAGTTTTCTTTATGAAGTGGAGAAATTCGGCACTGGCACCTTGAAGCGTTTCAGAAAGTTGCTAATTTAAGAACTTTATTAGATGGAAATATGAGTTCATAAGGACACAATGATTACCTGAACACCCCCTTACACTGATTTTAGGAGCTGTGCGACTTTTGTGTTTGTGTATTGTATTTTTCGGGGGCAGATTAAAGGCACAGCATGACTGGAAGCAAGGAGACACTTGATTCCTTCCAAGGCCACAAACCCAACTGGAATCAAGCTGTTGTCAACACAGACTCAGAAACCACACATAGCAAACAATATATGTCCTTACATATAGTTACACAGTCGTATGTAAGACTGAGCAAAGCTGTTCTTTGCCGACAATTCATGCATACTAGGAAACATTCTCTACTGACATCGACACACACACAAGGACACAGACACCAATTTGTAGTGATAAACTGCAGAGTGAAACTCCAGTCGGACTTCAGTTCACCTTTTCACATCTGAAGACAACATCCATTAGAGCTGTCAAGGCATGCTGGGAAACTCACACACACACAGTGACCTTATAGTTTAACACACACACACACACGCACACGCACACACACACACACACACACACACACACACACACATTGTTCACTGTTCAATAGAATGTGGTCCATCAAAGGATGTCTGGTGTCCTTCCTGCAATTCCAATTGTGTAATACATGAAAAAACATTGTTGTGTGGGTCTATAGATTTTAGTACAAAATACATTTAAGTACATAAATTATCGATGACTAATCAAAAGCAGAGCCTATGATCTTTTTCTATGTGCTGAAGGCCGTACTTTTATCTGCCCGGCGATACGTGCACGAAATGTTTTCTTGAAATATGCTTGCTCGCACAATGGCCCCTGATTGGTTGAAACTGCACCGATCTGGAAGGAAAATTGTACCCCTTCATTTTTCTCTCAGTTTTGGAAACCTGGCGTCTGTACCAAAACAATTTTGATTTTGACGGACTTGAGACTAAAACATCCATGATGGAGGACTATTGTTGTCGGCTGGAACACTTGTGTATGTGTTGTGATGAAAAAGTCTGTGAATGAAGTCATGGCTGAGAGGACGGAGTCGGCCTGGCTCAGATCGCTGAGTCTGATGTTTGGTTTTTAGTTCAAACAGAACTAGTGGAGGCTACTGCTACAAGCTAGCTTTATTGTCTGGCTATTTGTGCACAGGTGAAGGGGCGAGTGCAACCTATTATTATTAGAAATGGAGTAAATTTGTCTTCCGCAATGGAGATGCCGCTCCATATCATTGTTATTACTGTGCTGTGGAATTGTACTCAGGTTAATGCTAATTGTTGGGTAGAAAAACACAATGTTTGGATGTTGTTTGTAAGGTTTCCTGGTCAGTTCACTCTCATTGCTCTTATTATAGCAACTTTCAGCTCAATATACTATTGCTGTTGCCTTCGTTCAACAGGATTTCAAGTCATAAACATCAACCATATTTGATGTTTTATACGTAAACAAATTTATACAAAAAAATAGAAATACACCTTTGATGAGTTGGTTTAGATTTAAGTTAAGTTTTACGTTTATTGATGATCTAGCAACCATGACCCTCATGCTGACTTTAAACTTTCTCACTGAGAGGGTTCAGCAGGTTTTTGTGAATGGACAAATGTCCAACATGTCAAACAGTGGTTCACCTCAGGGTTGTGTGTTGGCAGTCCTTTTATTTATCATGTACACTGACAGCTGCAGGACTTCTCAGGAGAGCAGGTTTCTTATGAAGTTTTCTGATGACACCGTCCTCTTATGTCTACTTCAGGGTTCAGTCTGATCATGGTCCTTGACCTCAATGTGTCAAAAACAAAAGTAATGATTATTGACTTCAGACACAAGTCATACACTGAACATGAAGCTACTGTCCTACACGGAGAAGACGTCCAGATAGTGGAGTAAATATCTTGGTGTAGTTTTTGATTGTCAATGATTCTATTGTCAAACATGGACAACAGAGAATCCATTTGATGAAGAAGCTGAACTCTTTCAATGTCAGTGAGTGGATTTAAGTAACTTTTATTGTCTATTTATCAAAGGTCCTTTGACTTTTTCATTTATCTGTTGGTTCAATGGATTATCCATTAAAGACAAGAACAGCCTGTATAGAATTGTGAAAATCTGCTCCAAGATCATTGGAGTCGAGCAAAGAGACTCAAGTTCCCTCTGGGAGAATCAGGTGAAGAAGAAAGAAGAATATCAGCCAACCTGATCATGTTTTATCTTCAGGCCGCTGTTATGATGAACCTCCGAAGAGAACTTACTCCAAATCCTTCATTCCTTCTGCCATCAGGCTACTAAACTCAGACAGTCATCATTTTAAATGACATATTTTGTGACTGTGCCTTTTACATGTTAACAAATGTAACAAATGTCTATTTATTATCTGATTATTGTCTTTTTATTGCTATTTATTTTTACCTCGTTAATCTTTATCTTGATGCCGTTCAGCGACCTCTGTTTGTTTGTGACCTGTGCTTTTTGACACGTATCATATTGGATGTAGTTTGTGTGATTGGGATCGGGGTAAGCTGCAAATTAATTGCCCTCCTTGGGATCAATAAAGTTGTCTGAAACTGAATGTCAGCCTAATGAAATATTAGTTTTTGTTTTAAAGCGATAATGCAGAAAATCCAGGACAAATATGAATTGTGAGCTTAATGAATCACTTTGTGAGGTTTTTATGTGTGTATTGATTAATCTATAATAGCCTAAGTAAGCACTAGAGCAGTCTGTAACAGTCAGGCTGTCACACCAAAGCTTGTATAGTACAAGCCAGCAAATTGATGGCTTGCTAAAGGCAGTGTGGGGGAGTCTGAGACAGGCTGTGCTGCATTTCCAATAATGCTTCTTCCTCAACCTCTTTCACACACGCACACACACACACACACACACACACACACACACACACACACACACACATCCTTGTTGGCCCATGTAAAACATGTGATCAGAGTTAATACATTACCTCCTGCCTCCGCCTGCTTCACCACCCCTCACCTGAACGCTGCGCAGATTTCTGTGTTGTTGCGAATGCGTCTGAACGGAGAATCTCCTGCTGTGTTGGTCATGTGTGAAAGACAAACTCCGAAGAAAGTCTAGACCCGATTGTACCGATTTTCTCCTGAGTTCACTCACATGCTTCTGCACACACACACACACACACACACACACACACACACACACACACACACACACACGTTTGTACAGCTATCCTTCCCACTCTTCTCACTCCATTGGTTATATGCTCAAACTGGTCCTCACAGAGCAGCTGTACAAACACACATACACACACACACATATTATTCATTGTTATTATTCATTACATGTCATTTGGCTGACGCTTTTATCCAAAGCGACTTACATTTAGTGCATTCAACATCTATGAAGGGCCATTTAGGAGATCAGTATCTTGCCCGAGGACACTTCGGCATGCAGATGCGGAAGACTGAGGATTGAACCGCCAACCTTTTGGAGGACGACCACTCTACCCCTCAGCAACTGCCACTGCCACATATGCATCCATGTATACTAAATGGGCATACTGATTCATACAAGTGCTAATAATATATGTGCATACTATACTAAGGCAAAAATAAAGTTGTTTTTTGAAACATTTTTAAAGTTCTTCGGTAACTTGTCATGTTGTTTACTTCTACAGCTTAATAGAAACGGATCTGCTTTTAACTGCGCTGTCTAAAATCCCAGCACAAGTCGGACCGGCACACAGATCATCATCTCCCTGGGTGGTGGGTGTGTATGATCGTCTGCCACCTCGTAGGACTTAAAATATTCTGACACCGTATAATTGGAAGAAGAACGTCGGTGTTCTCTCCTTCCAAAGAAAAGCTTTTTCTCATCCCAGCAGAGCTAATCTGTCTCCCCCCCCAACAAAACAACTCGCACTTTGACGATCAATCTCGCCAGTGAAAGCCTGAGTCATCCTGCTCCGGCGCTTTCCATTCAAACCCTGTGGTCTTAATATCCACCCAAGAGAAAACGAGCCGACTGGTAAGGTTATTAAGATATGAGCCATTAGCCGGTAATGGGGTGGGAAATGGCTCATGACCTCCACCTCAGTATTTAACATTTAAATGTACCGCATGACTCATGAAAGCCATTTAGAGGGAGGAGAGGGAGAAGGGGGCGTGTTTGTGTGAGCGAGAGAAGGACAAATAAAGGGAGAGAGACAGTGAGAGAGCAGCGGCAGAGCAACTTGTTGGATTGCAGGTCACACACGGGCGAGAATGGAGTTCCTCAGGTGAAGTGAGGTTAATGTAATGTGGAGCCAATGCAAATTCACCGATTCGTCGTCTCGCTTTGTCGTGTGTTTTGCAACACAAAACAGAGCTGATGTGTGTTTGTTTGGTTCATCGGTGCAAGCGATTATGAATATGATGAACACCGATTGGCTGCAGTCGCTGGTTTGCAGGAAAAATATAGTGAGGGTGAAACTCTCAATCCAGGTGGAGCTGAAATAAGTTGAAGCTAAAGGTTTATGGTAACCAGCCGTACCAGTGCAGAGAATTGCCAGCTATAACCATTAATCCAAAGCATTTCATTATTATGGTAATAGCAGTGTATGGAGAAAGGTTTTTATAATTTGATCCACGATTTTCTGCTAAAAACTGGTCAAATCAATTTATTATCAGTTTATTCATATAATCATTTATATTTCACATTGGATTGTGCAGGGGACACTACACACACTATTGGTTTCATGTAATTCCACTGATCGACGATGAATGTTCCTCATAAAAATTCATATGAAAAGACGTTAACCAGCGATGAATTGGTGTCACTATCATCTGCTGTCTGTGTATCTCTACTTTACTAGTATGTATCTCTACTACTTTGAGTAGATTTATTTTTTAGGCACTTTTCACTTTTACTCCATTTACATATATCAGCAAATATCTATACTTTCTACTCTACTAGACCTTAAAATACACTGTGTGACATGTTGACATTATTTTTATATATTATAGTAACTGTTAAATGGATCTATGTATGTTTATAAATTTATGTAGCTGTTTTCTAGTCTTGATGACCGCCCAAAGCACTTAACGGTTCAGTTTTTTGCCATTCACCCATTCACAAACACACACACACACACACACACACACACACACACACACACACACACACACACACACACTCATACAGTGCATCTGTGGGCAGCACTTGTTCTATGGGAATGGTTCAGTATTTTGCCCAAGGACATTTAGGCATTCAGAATGAGGAAGACTGGGATCTGACCGCCAACCTTCCTGTTAGAGGACTACCCGCTCTATTCCCTGAGCCACACCTGTCCGGTAAACATTAATGAGAAGGGAATCGGACCACCGATCCAATCGGAGCGGGCAGGTAACATTGTCCCTGCCTCTTGCTGCAGCAGCAGCATCAGATTCGAAGGAAGTCACTGCTGAGACTCAGTCTTTAACTGTCTTCAGTTGAGTCAGTATTATTCTCGTGTTAAACAAAATCTGCAGCTAATGATGTAGAATAGACGGTTAAATCTAAAGAGAATAAGCTACACCTGGCAAATACTTTTACTTTTAATACTTTCTGTAAATATATTTAAAAGCAAATACTTGGTTACTTTTACTAAAGTTGAAAAGTTAATGTGCTACTTTTACTTGAGTACGTTTCTATTTATTTGTAGTCTATTTTATTTATTACAAGTACAATCTTTGTGTACTTCACCACTGAATTCCTGATATATCTTTCTCATCTGTCATAGAGCTTCACTGTCCAATAAGACACAGTGACAGTCATATGTTCCCTCGGTATGATGAACATGACTCAGTCCCACATACTCTGTCCTGCTGCCATTAATACTCACATGTACAGTGTTAGACATCAGTAAAAAAAAAAAAAAAAAAGCATAATTTATTCTGTCTGAGTGGTCGACTGTTTCAGAAAGTTACTTAGTCTGCTTTAGAAAATAACTCTATAGTTTCAACATTTTTAAAGATTTATGTCTTTAGTTGGAATGAATGGGCTTGTGGGTTGTTTACCACAGAGATGTTAGAGAAGACAGAAGTACTGAGAGAGAGAGAGAGAGAGAGAGAGATTTTTGCTCTTTTCAGCAGATGTGTTGAAAACAAGAGAGATAGAGATTAACACCACCTTTCTCCGTCTTTTTGAGAAACATTATGACGACATGATTGGTCATGTGTAACTATACAATTAGTCTTCTTTTCCGTGACAGCGCTCGTGTGTAAAACCTCTGTTGTTCTACGTATAAATTGATTTGAGTTGACACTGTTTATGTGGCTAGAGGTTTATTACAGTGTGAGCCGCGATCCATCCTGATTGGTGCTCAACATCCTCGCTGCCTGCGCTCAACCGCCATAAATTGTTAAGATGATGGTAAACAAATTCATCTCTTCTTATCCGGAGCTGCGCAGCTCAAAATACCTTGTGATTGAAACCTGCCTTATATCATAGTCTGTCACGTCGTTTTATCAAGAAGACTTAATGGACTGAGAATCTGCATGTGCGGCTCATTCTAATCAAAGGTTCCAGCTTTTAATTGCTCCTCTGTGCCCCATGCACTTGATGGCTCAAATTATGTCTTTGGTGAAAAAGACGAAAACATTTTGGCCCATAAAACCTGACATACGCCGGCTGATACGTTCTGGGAGTCCTGCCAAAATGGATATTGATGAAGTAAGTAGCGATGACCTCTGTTACCTTAGAAATATGGCCAGGCTGACCCAGTTTTCACAGACGTACGCATTAATATCCTGAGATTCAAGATAATAAAGGTCTGAGGGAGAGGGCTAATCTAATATTTCACAGTAATTATGCTCTGAAAATTCCCTATAATCAAAGCTGATATAATTAAACTGTACAATGTGCCTTCAGCTCTGGTTCTTTTTTCACAGCTTGATCGTCATGTTGCGCCTCAGACAGCACGGATGTGATCTCCATATCCAAACACGCACTGAAAACCAAACAAGGGAAGACTGAGGGGAAAAAATCTGGTGAACAAATGAAAATAATGATACGGCCCCTCTGATATTTGATGTATAATATGTAAAGTATTAAATGTAAAACTCCTCATCCGTTTAATTTCATTTCAATCAGGAGAGACGTTTTCACACCTTAAAGACCCACCAGGTTTCACATAAGTATATCCTGTCACCATCACTTACCTACCTACGCTTCACATTGATTGGTTGGCAGACTGGCGTGTGTCTGAAGTCGGTGTTGTCCATTCCACTGTGGTATTTCCTTTGAATGAACAACCACATTTTTTCGTTGCCACTGTAATATCAGGGTATTACAGCAAAAAACGAACATCCTCCAACATTGCATCATGACAGGAGCTGAAGTCGTAAGTCTAAGTAATCCTGCAAGCCGGCTCCATTTCTGTTTATTTGATGCTATATTAGGGCGTCTCAACTTCCTGCAAGTAATCTGATTGGGATCGAGAGCACATCCGCTTTTTCATCCTTCTTCATTAAGAATTATGGCATCTTACTTGAAAAATGTAAAAAAGACATGATTAGGTGGACACACCTCCACCATCCTTCACTGGCCGAATCAACCTCATTAAAATGATTGTGTTACCAAAATTCCTTTCCTTAAAACATCCCTATTCTGATAAAAAAAACGTTCTTTAACTCACTGGAAACATTTCAACGTTTATTTGGAACTGCAAACCACAAAGAATTAAGCGCCCTCCAATGCCCAAAAAGCTTGCTGGCCTTGCCCTACCCAATTTTATTTATTATTATGGATTGAAGGGGTAGATGTGAAACCTGGTACCTTAATACCTGAATTAATGTGTAATTATTGTGTTTTAAGTATGCATTGTTCATTTTCCCTTGAGAAAAGTAAAAAGCAGCATCTAAAAACATTGCTGTTGTTAAATCACACATTCTAGACTGTGACAATACCCCAAAAAGATCAGGAAATCATGGAGACCATCTTAATTCTAACAACATCTGAAGTTTCTTTCAGACATGCACTGACTGTCCGAGTGAGCCCATGTGAGAAAACAGCAGGAGACTATCTGGAGGATTCACCACGAGCGACTGGGAGCGTTGGTGACATCTTCCAACAGGTGACAGACACAAAGCTGAAAAAAGACAGAATAAAAGAAAACAAATACCTCGAGAGGTGTCATACACGTAGAAGAGACCAAAAAAGATGTCAGCTTGGAAAGACAAAGATATTGAAGAGCTGTTGGTGATGAGGGCTGACACCAGCAGTTATTCGCTGTAAACAAAAAGTAGAATTAATAAGTTATGTCCTGCCTCCTGCATGCTGCACCACCGGTGGTCCTCTGGATTTAGTTACATATTGCTACTGGAAAGGGAGAAGAAGTTTAGAGTAGCAGTTTTTATTATTATATTTAGTGGACCAGTAATAGAGCAGCTGGATTGTTGAAGAGTCCTATGCTGTTGCAGAAGGAGAATAATACCTGAAATGTTGGAATCCAGTTGTATCCTGGATTTTAAAGCAACACTAATGAATCCTTTTTAGTAAAGTTGCCTTCAGTGGTGTTGTGTTGAATGTTAAACGTGAAGTGTGTTGCTTGTAGTGACAAACGCCACAGGGAATCATCACCTGCCACAGTTTTTTGCTTAGTCTCACCTTTCTCATCACCCTCTTTAAACTTGGCTATTTGGTTTTCAATGGGAAAACTCTAATAAACCTCGCTGTACAATACCAAGAAAAAATACTGATAATAACGTATCTCAATGTTGTTTCTTGTTGGTTTTTCTCTTCTCCCTAAATGTGCCAAAAAATTATAATGACTGTTTAGTAATATTCTCGTGGTATGTTTTTTCCTCTTTACAGTTTTACAAACAAACACATTGTAATTGTAACATGAAAAAAAAGGGCCTGTGGCATCGCATATACTTCCAAGGCTAATGCTCTATTTGGCCATGTCAAAGAAAAACAGCAGCGTTTCCCATTAATTATCTAGACTGTGGCAGCATCCATATTCTAATTTGTCCCACCACAATTTCGCAATGAACTAAAGAAAACGTTTTACATCTCTCAAAATAACGTTAGAAATTAACGAAATAGGTGTTTTTGCTCCGTTGCTACATTGTTTTGACCGTCCACACAGACCTGCGAGTGACGTGCAATGCAGGTCTCTCCCACACAACAATTTGTCTTTCACTCTTTAGTCTGTGTGCCTGTCACTTGGAATCTGTTGCGCATGAGAGCGAATTCTGTGGGAAATGCTGTAGAGAAAGTGAAATAAGAGACAGACAAACAACGTGAACAAAATAACCTCCATGATGGAGGTAATAAAAAAAGAAATCCAACCACTCTTATACACATCAGCCTTCTTTCTCTGCTTAAACCCAACAAGACCTGGGTTAAGACTAACAGGTTTGAACCATTACTTGGTAAATTCAAATTAGGCCTTGAAACATCTGTAATCAACAGCAATAGCAGACCCAAATTTTGGTTTGACTAACTTTGAAGACTTTAGTTTCCTGTTTTTTGCTCGCTCTTTTAAGGAAGATAATTTATGCGTAGGCTGTGAGACAGTGGGGAATTTTATCCAAACAAAGAAGAAAAGTTTGGTGACAACTCTAAATGCTCTGCGCCTCTTCCTCAAATCCTCTTACAGAGCTGAGCCTCAACTTGTTTGTTTTAGCAGCTGGCAGCAGCCTCTTATACACACTTATAGGTCCAGTGTGTGTATAGACGTTCCTAAATGCCCGCTACTGAGTGACACAACTCCAGACAGTGTTCAAACTCACACACATTTTAGCTACACACTCACAATCTCTGCAGCGTGCTACTGCTTTATTTCCTATTGTCCTGCCAAAAACAAACACCACACCACCTCTACTTAAGTTTTCAGTATATTCCCCAAACGGCGGTTGAGCTATCAGGACAAGAATCTGTGCAGACACTGGAGCTGAGTAGCACCAGTGTCCAGCCTGGATAAAAAGTGTCCGGCCAGCAGAACTGCTGAGACTGCAGCTGCTGTTCCACAAATTAAACCAACCCCTCTACACATTACTGACAACACTGTCAAGAACCCACGGATACATACTGCACAATGTGCACACACACACGGACGAGCACACCCGTTGACAAGACACAACTCAGGTAAGACTGGGAGTTTAGACATTAATTATATATCTTTTTTTTCAATTTGTCTATTTGTGCCATTCAACGTGATGCGTTGCTTTAGACAAAGCAACTGCTGCAAGGTGCTTTTGATATGATGTTGAAGTGTGATTCTGTCTAATTTTAGAGACAAAGCTGCAGTAGAAGAGACACTGGCAGCTTTTGACTGAGACAAACACATCACTGATTTTGAACTGGTATTTCTATGGCTGAGGCTTAGAAGGTAGAGGGGGTCGGGTTCGCTTTACATCAGAGCGTCCTGTGTGGGCGGTTACTCTTTAACCGGGTTATTGTATATACCAGCGCACATACTTTTTATTTTATAATAATAGCTACAACACCCTCCTTAATAAATACATAAATATATATATTTTTTTGCTACACAGGCGTCCTCAGTCTGCTAGAAGGGAAAACGTCAACTTCAAGACTGACGAGTCTATATCCATATAATAAAGCCGTGGAGGGCGGGAGTGGATGAACCCGGTTAAAGAGTAACCGCCTGCACGGGACGCTCTGAAGTAAAGCGAACGTGCCCGTAACGAGGCAGGGATCACAAAAAAATCCAAGAGCAGAGGAGAAATCTGAGAGCAGACGATTCACAAGAACACAGAAAGCAGCCCGAGTGCAATATATCTGAGTGCAAGCACACGGTTTGAGCAGAAGCAGAGCAAATTTAAGTGCAAATGGGCTATTTGAGTGCAAGGGCAGGGTTTTGATGAGAAGTCATACACAATCTTAACATAAATTCAACAAGTCATGCTAAAACTGAAAGACCACGCTCTTGAATGAAGATAGGAAAAAAGCTCCATAGATTGCCCCCTGGTGGCTGGCTGCAGTATAGATCATAAATCCTGCCCCCTCCATGTTAAGAGATGGAACATGGACCAGACTATTAAGTCAAAATTTATATATAATAATAATACAATTTCTCAAAGATGGTTTCTGTCATGTAAGGTGAAAAGTTACGATTGGCAGCTGAGACTGTCTTATGATTGGTCAAGCATGTGTATTGGGTTGGGTACTTGGGTTTTGTCTACTTGCATGTGTTTTCTTAAGTTGCAGTGCGTTGAGCTCTCAGGGCCACCGTAGAATTTGGCTCCAAACAACGGCATTGACACAAAATGGCAGTGTTCATATCTGGGATATTTTGGCTTCATTTCTGGATAGTGGGAGTCAGATACGGAGACGCCCCACCTACCACCTCTGAAGCTCACGACTTAACATATGACTATTTGTCTTTGTTAGATTTTGTCATATTCCAGAGACAAGCTAGCGGCTCTCCAGTCTTGATGCAAAGCTATGATAACCAGCTGCTTGCTGCTGTATATTGATATTCGCTGTACAGTCACGGGCGTGGCATTCATCTTCTCAACCTCAGCTACAAAGTGAACATCCACATTTTCAGAAAATGTCAAATGATTCTCTTAATCTTAGAAAGGCTAAAACTACTGCCACTAACTTTGACACTGCCAGATGTTTTCCTGAGATGGGTTGTGCATTCTAAAATTATTTTTTGACATTAAGTTTCCAACACCTTCGATCAAATGTAACCATTGCACAGGACTGCAGCTAATATCCAGAATACAAAAAAGTGAAGCAGTGGTTCCCACAAAATATTTTTCCCTGAGACAGAAACAGTCTTTTGCTTCACTGTTCCTGTTTTTTTTTTTTTTTACAGTAGCTTAATATGGCCAGTGACGATGAAGCATCCAAAATACGTTCCTTTAGGAATGACTGGGAGTAATGGGCCCTCCGTTAACAACTGTTTATCTTACCAGACAGTTGATGGCCCTCCAATGTGTCATTACACTAACTAGCCATTGCCTGGCTGCCTTTGTGTGTGTGTGTGTGTGTGTGTGTGGGGGGGTGTGGGTGTGTGTGTGTGTGTGTGTGTGTGTGTGTTTGACAGGTAAAGAGAGGCAGAATATATATATAATATATATAAAACCCCAGTTCCCGCTCTGCTCTCTCTCTCTTTTCTTATCACTTCTCCTGGAGGGGGAGTGTATCTATCTCCCCTTCTCTCCACTCCTGGCCAGGGAGACATTCTCCCTACACAAGCCCTTCCGACCTCCAAGCAGGCCTGCCTGAAGCAGTCTGCTAAAACCTTCCACAAAGGCAGCAACACGAGAGCCTGCCTAAAGACTTCAGCACGAGCAGCCACGACACAAAGTCTTGCCAGCAGAACAACTACAGGAGCCACAAACCAACCAGCAAGACCACTTAACACACACGTGACCTCAGCCACATGGTCTAACCATTCCATGTGGTGCTTTGTCTTGAAAGTGGCCACACATATTTTGCCTCACACACACACACACACATGCATACAATAACACACACCTGTATAAGTACACTTTTAGTTGATTTGTGTGTTTATACTTTTATTATTGTTATAATAAATGTTTTTCTTTAACACACATTCTTCAGTCTTCATTAATGTTGCAGAAGAATGAATTTTGCTAACCTCTACACTGCCAAGAACTCCATATCTTTCAACTTTGCTAACTACTAGTAATTTTGGTTATAGTTATTAATTTAATTATTAATAAGTCATTTCATGAGACTAAATCAATAAATTGGCTATTTGTTCCCTTCCTTTGAAGGTTGGGGCCCCAAGGTTAATGTCACTTAAAGTTATTATTTAATATTAATATTTTTTATATAAATATTTAATATTTTTCTGATAGCTAAATGTATTTAATGCCCAAAGGCACAACATTTAATGGTGCCACGTTTAAGGCCACACCTGTCACCAGCCTCAGAGTGCCAGATCTGTAACAGGTGGATACACTCCAGCCCACACATACACATGCATGCACACATGCACACACACACATAGAAGGGAGAAGGGGAATATACACATAAACAAGCACATTTACGTGCATTTATAGGCACACACATATACATAGACAGACATACGTGTGCACTCAGGCAGGCTTGCTGGAAAACATATATGTTATCAAACGCAGACACAGAGTGAGTGATTCTCGACTTCCATGATCCCAGGCGGAGGAGAAAACACAGGGGGGAGGGTCAGAGAGGAAAGGGAAAAGCTCGGAGGCCAGACAGGAAAGTGACAGGCCCAGCCATGTGAATACTCTTAACAACAGTCCGCCATCTTAGCGCTCTTCTCACTTCACCGATTCCATCTCCTCTGCATCTTCTGACAAAAGCGGCAGTGAGCAGGGGTTGTCTTTCAAGTGGTAATCCATAAAATCTTTTTTTTTTTTTTTTGTATAGCTGTATCTGAGGTGCTAAGTGCTCATTACCGCGGTGTCTCTTCACCGTACTTTCCAGGGATCACTTGTCAATCACACACAGCGTTGGGTTTGTGTTAACGAACTTTGGGTTTTTCCCGAAGGCGTAGCTCTTTCCTTTGTCTCCTCTGTCACGCTGTCTGTCACCGCTCATGTTAACGACCGGCAGTACAGTGGTTCTTTGTCTACTCCTTCCAAACAAACCCTGAAACAAAGTGTGTATCAGATTTCTCGCAGGGAAAAGACAGCCCACAAGGCAGGTGAAGAACAGCACAAGTAAAGCTTTTCATGAAGTACAGTGCCGTAAGTCAATAATTATTTCGATAAAAGTTTTGCTGTAGAATCAATACCTCCTCCTCAGGTGTGTCAAGAATTATTCTTTTCTCAACCAATTTCCTAGAAAACATTCAGAACAAATGTAAAACAATAAGCTCTTCAGCCCCACAGTGCAGCTTCAGAGACTCAGTAAATCTGTCCTCAATCTGAGTTCTGAGCAAAGAGGTTGGGTAAAAGAAAATATTTATAAATGTACCCAAAATGAATTTTTATGTGTCAAAAACTCACTCTCAATTGGTAGGAATTCAAGCGGGAAAAGTTTTTAGTCCCATTTTTCACAGGGAGCAGAGCTTCCAAAGATGACAGGTGATAAACATACAAAATATGACAAATAAGAATATATTTATAGAACCCCTGTAAATCCCTCAGGTAAATAACTATATGTATTTCTATATGCACCAGTACAATAACTCATAAATATAACATTAGTAATCTAATCTTTAAAGTATTTTTAGCAGTCACATTTCACAATATCTATTAAAGGAAAACTTTTGGCTACTGCAAAACATCATGTTTTATATCTGGAAATAAAGAAGACTGAACATGTCAGTGGATCCCTGTGAGTGTCCAACAGTGGTGGCATTATTCAAACATTTTACTTCAGTAAAAGTACAAATAGACAAAAAATAATTGAAGTAAAAGTAAGTACTTGCTTTTGAAAATAATTGTATCAAAAGTAAAAGTACTTGGTGAGTGTAGCCTATTCCCTAATACAAGTCTGTTACATCATTGGCAGAGTCTCGGCTGTTGTTTTTTTCCAAATCCGTTTCAAGTGTGTCTTCACCAGTGATGCTGCTGCTTTGCTCTCATTGAAGGTAACAGGGTCTAATGTTATCTGCCCACTCTGATTGGATCAGTGGACCAATTTCCCTCTTGTGATTGGTTACTTTTAGGAATATAACAACAATGTGAGCAATGTAAAATGTTGTGGAGTAGACAGCACAGATATTTGCTAATAGAGTCTGCGTACCCAGAGAAAACCCACACAGACTTTGGGTAAACATGCAAACTCCACACAGAAAGACCCCTGGATGAACTGGGATTCGAACCATGAACCTTTCCTACTGTGAAAGCAGTACCAGTGTGCCACCCCCTGCATACACGTGTGTGTATAAATATATTATGATATTAAAAAGGTGCCTTTACATTTTATACACATGAGTTAATGCAGAACTTGTAACTGTAATGAGATATAATTATTATATTTCAGTAAAGGATATGAATACTTCCTCATTTGTGTCATACAGTACTCCGGCTGGTTTTCTAATTCATCCACTACAGCCTGTATTAGTCTTGTTAATGATGGCCCTGTCGATATACAGTAATTAATCTGCAATGACTCATGATAATGGTTTATTGATGTTCAAATTTAATACATGAAAAAGAAGCAGACAAAAAGATGAAATGATACTGGCTCACCTCATCATCCTAAGCCTCACTGTTGGTTCAACCCTGCATGCCATCTAATGATTTTGCCGCAGTCCAATAAAATAAAGTGAAAATGCTTCCTAAGTGAAGGGCTCACCTTTTTATCCATCCTTCCTCGTGCCCCCATCTCCAGAGAGACCATAAAAAAGCTCTATGTAATTGTCCATCTTTTTTTTTTATTATTGAACCAATATCCTCTGCCTCCATCTGTCTATTTTGAGTGAATGGAACGGCGATGGATTCTTGTGGGATCTTTTTACGGCGAGCACTCAGTCAGTCATCAGTGGGCAGGGTGTGGAGGGGAGGTCAGAGGGCGAGCATTACACGCAGCCTACGGCCAGGGAGACGACCTGTCTGTGGTGTCAGCGCGAGACATGGATACACAGACGCATCACAGCCAGGCCCATGTGGACTGCAGCAGACAGTGTGCGTGTGTGTAGATGTTGTGCATGAGTGAATCTGTACCTACATGCCTGTTGTGTATGTGTGTGGGTGTGTGTGTGTGTGTGTATGTGTGTGGGTGTGTGTGTGTACATTTTTATTTCTGAGTTTTTCTTTTTGAGTGCAGATTTTGTATGTTTAAATTTATACAGTGTGCCACAGATGCAGCGTGTGCTGGTGTGCGAGTGTGTGTAAGTGTGTGAGCGTGTGCGAGTGTGTTTCGGTGTGTGCTCCCGTGCTTCTTTGTGTGTGTGGCCTGGAAATTATCTGGTCATTCATCACTGCCTGAGCAGCCGAGGCTAAAGACCATCCATCTTCCCCCCCCCTTTCACAGCCAAGGCTGACACTCAAGGTGTTTGTATGACTTAATGTTCCTCTCTGCAGGATTTTGGAGCAACACAGAGATCTGAGTGTGTGTGTGTGTGTGTGTGTGTGTGTGTGTGTGTGTGTCTGTGTGTGTGTGTGTGTGTGTGTGTGTGTGTGTGTGCAGCTGATGTTTCTGCCTTTGTTTCCCTGCGTGCCTGTGTGTCTCATTAAATCTGGTTTGCATGAACATACTGTAGAGAGGAGGTCACGGTGAGGTTAGAAAGTATCAGATTTTTATTTTAACATTAGATCTCATTCTGTGTCATAGTGTGTGTGTGTGTGTGTGTGTGTGTGTGTGTGTGTGTGTGTGTGTGTGTGTGTGTGTGTGTGTGTGTTTCCATCATTGTATTAGAGAAGCTCTTCCTCATGTTTATCTCCAGTATACAGCCGTGTCAAAGTGTTTGCTGATAAGTATTGGCAAACACAAAAGCTCACCACTCTTATTGACCGCCGCGGGCTATGACCTTAGAGGAGTCCGAGCACTTGCCTATTTCTCCTCGCTGGTGTGTGAGTGGGCGCTTACAGTTATGGGCCTATCTCATTCTCCCACTAAAGGTCAGCCATCAGACGGTATTGAGCAGCACTAAAGGTGAAAGAAATGTTAAATACGGTAAATGATAAACTGTGGAGCAGCGTGATTCTGTTTCTTCTGGCCGCCCAGCTGAGTTTTGAGTGGGATCACATCTTCCGCACGGGGAACGAGCACTCGCCCAAAGAGTCAAAGTTGAGACATAAATTCTTCTTATTAATGGAGAACTTGTTATTATATTGTTCAGCTTTCACATTTCTATTGTCCCTCAAGATGGAATTGTTTTCGCAGCAAGGCCACATTAAAACTTTAAACATAAACACATGTAAACACAAAAAGTGAAGATATTAAAAATGCTGGTGTTATACACACAAGACAAAATGTATAAAATATTTATGTCACAAACACAAGAAATACAGCTATGAGAGTATGTATGTGAGGAACCAAGGGTTTATGGAGTATAGAAAGAATACATTGTAAACTTGTTGCATTTAGATTTCACAAACTTACATTTCTAATCATAGGGAGGATTAATTAAATAAAAACTATAGCTACAGGTTAAAATTGCCATTGCTTGAAATTACAGGAGGT
Organism: Hippoglossus hippoglossus; assembly: GCF_009819705.1. Lineage (NCBI taxonomy): Eukaryota > Metazoa > Chordata > Actinopteri > Pleuronectiformes > Pleuronectidae > Hippoglossus > Hippoglossus hippoglossus. The sequence continues at coordinate 16,635,334 of NC_047161.1, forward strand.
TTGATGTCAGAGTTACAATGATCGTCTCTTTTTACTCTTTATAATACATCACCTGACTTGCTTCTGTCATAGCCACTAGAGGTCGCATGACAGTAAAACATAAAGGCTCATATATGCTACGTATCTAGCGTATAAATGAGCCTTTACTTTAGGTCTTAACAAACTATTTGCCTGTTTCTTATTTTTACAAGAGGAAAGTCTCAAAATGAAATAAAGGCATATGTCACATTGTGCCCTCATTTCTTCCTCCCTGCCTCTTTTGTACAAATACAACCCAACGTAAAAAATAAATAACAAAGAAATTTGTAAAACATTTATTACGGGGCTGAAATCAAGCGGAGCAACATTACTAATTTACTAGTAGTTCTGAGGAGATTTTTACTTTTCCTCGCTAATGGAACACGACCTGCATTTTCAGGACAAACTAAAGACTTGCAGCTTAATCTTCCCTGCAGCACAGATATGCCCCAGCGAGCTTATAAATGAAATGTGCCACCGTGCCAAGCCACTGTGCCTCACGACCTTTCCCAAAACTCCCCAGCTTCCTGCTCCCTAATGCTCGCCTACCTCCAGCCACACACACACACACACACACACACACACACACACACACACACACACACACACACACACACACACACACCAACTCAATAACACACACAGTCATACACAGGCGAGCAGCGGCAGACAGGCAAACAGCCAGACAAACACTCACATGTATACAACGTGCTCCTACAAAGATACTTTTTTCTCTTCTTTTCTCTCCCAGGCTCAACAAACAAACACGACTAAGTCGCTCTTTGTATTCATGCCCCAGCTCTTGTGTCAGCCTTTGTTTTAATATGAATGGATTTCAGGTGCCTTCATTGCCAAAGTCTGCCTCCCCCTTTTCTCTCCTGTGATCCGACAGCTGACATTGAAGCTCCTCTCCTCTCCCCTCTCCTCCTCTTTCCCTCTCTCCCTCCCTCGTTTTCTCACTTTCTCTCATCCCCCGAGAGACATCACACTGTGCCATCAATCACTCTCAAATCCTCACCCCGGTTTGTCCCTTTGCTCTCACCCTCCCCATCCCCCCATTATTTTCCATACACTTGTGAAGAAGCAAGACGGCTGAGGTCTGATTCTTCGGATCTCACGTCAGGAGGCTAATGCGCTGCCGGCGCTGACATCCAGGGTTCAGGGGGTCACCGTGGCCGCCGGCCTCTGTGGCCTCGTGGGTCGCGACCCTCCAACATCCACAGCGTCGAGGGGGGAGTTAAGTCTCACCAGTCCCTTATTCATAAAGTACAAATGAAACAGTGATGCCAAGGTGCAGTCCCAACCCAGTTTTCCTCTCCATTGCCGGAAGCCTCTGAGTCACTTCACACGAAGGGGAAGATGAAGAAAAAGACTCACCGTCTTTTTTTGGTTTAATTCCAACAAGAAAGATATCCAGAAAGGACTCAGTCTGTTTTACCTTCAAGTAATTTGAATGTTTAGTATGATAATGATTCCAATTCTCATGACTATAGAGCTGTCACTTTTCAAAAGCAGATGTCACAATTTGGAGTGAAGCTGCCTTTTAAACTGAGCCTTATATTTGTTCTAATGCTAATGATGCTGTGCTTGGGTGTTTTTGAAGATAAGTGAGTCCAAAGGTCACAAATCATTTTATTACTATTAATATAATATAAGTTGTGTCCTCTTTTCACAACTTAAAATGAAAGTATTCAATAAAAAGCTCTGGAAATGATCCAGCAGTATCAAAACAGCCAAACTTATTTGGTTATTAAATGAAATCCACAATAAGAGTTTATTATTTAACCAATATCACAGTTTCCTGATTATTATTGACATTAACAGTTTGATAACTTTTGGTGTCTCCTCTAAATTAAATACAATTTTAGTCTTTTTACGTTGCAAAAATACTCTATGTTGCAAGGCCCCCTCTCTTTATACAAATTCTCACAAGATTCTACCACAAGATGAAAATCAGACTTAAATTATTAAAAGCCAGAGGCCAAAATATCTGCAGGATAAAAATAACCCCTCAAAATCCAAGTTCGGAGAAACTGACTTTGTAAAGCTTGTTTTTGCTTGAAGACTTTAGCACTGATCTCATGCAGGACATTATTCCGAGGGGCTGTGTGAAGAACGTAAATGTTTGCAGAATGTCTGAATGAGCTCAAAACAGCCAGCAGAAGATCCTCCGCAGGATTCACCACGACTGGGCACGTTGATGACATCACTGACATGAGACAGATGAAAACTGGAGGTGCCATTCACAAAGAAGACACCGACAAAGAGGTCAAGAGAGTTTGTGGTGATTTTGCTGGTTTTTGGTGAGTCTTGGCCAGTGTTCATGTGCTGTAAACAAAAACATGTCATCGCCACAGCGCAATGAATGCGTTATGTTTTGCCTCTGCCTGCTGCGCCCCCCCCCCCCTTGCCTGAACACTCCAGAGATTTCCCTGCTAATGTGAATGCGTTTGAGCGGAGAATTTCCTGCTGTGTTGTTCACATGTGAAAGACAAACTCTTTATAAAGTCCAGGCTTATGATTAGTTCAATACAGTGCAACACAATGTGAACACCAGTCAGTAGTCCACCCATCACTGAACCCACTGAGACCACACACCAGGTCGTGAGGAGGATCATGAGTGGGCACTTTCAGCACAGAATTATTCCTTCACTCGATAAGAAGTTTAATGCAATATCTAATGTCTAGAGATTTCTTCTGTACAAACATCATCAGCAGATGAACACAGCCACGTTTACAAACATCATCAGCAGATGAAGTTTGTGGGAGAAAACTTTCTGTTGTACTTTTTGCACTTTATCATTCATGCCGGCCCACAGGACTGAACTACATGGATATAAGCTCCAGAACAAGTAAATAAGTGAGTTCAGACCGTTGAGCTGAGAGACAGACAAAGATATTCTTTCTCAATAATTTTGTTGAATTTGTTCTTTCTCAAAGTCGCCTCTCGGCATCAGTCTCGGCTCTCCTCCTTCATCTCCCTGCAGCTGAAGTATGCGGCTGCCTGATTGAATTATTATTTTAGCAAGTACTTGGGGGAATATTCACACGTTTTCATCTGAGTGTGAAATATCTCCCTATTGTTTGTGTAAATGAGTATATTTTGTGACATTGTTTGATTGGTTTTCTTTTTTGAACAATTGACGGTGAATGTCCCAAAACCCCTGAAGACCACCACCATATTAGTTTTCAGGCTGCCTACAGCAGAATATAATCAGTGTGAATATATTATTCTGGGAGAGGATTGTGAATAAATGGTTACTTTCCATGCATGAGAACCATTGTAACAGCAGTATAGGGTGGCTGATATTATCACATTCATAGACTGTAGTGATCCTATTCCCTTAAAACAGAAATTAGTCTTAGGGCTTTTAAAAGCAGTATGAATGGTTACGAAAACCAATGGCCTGTTATTTGATATATACACATGCATTCAAGTTGGGAGGGGGCGCTTATCAGAGAAAGCAAATGGTCCTAAACTATGTATTTATTTTTGGAGGCTCAGCTATTTATAGTCTACTGTGTCTCCTTGATGAAAAGTTTGGCCCGAACTGTCATGTGCAAGCGATCACCCATGGGGGCTCCATCAGTGTTTGGTGTGAAGGGCAGGATGAGTATGAAAAGGCAGCTACGCACACTCCCCACAGTCGAAGTCATTGCAACACAACCTTTCATTCCCTCACTGGCTGTTTGACATGGCGTGATGTATCCACTGGCTGTGTTATTTTTGTTCTTTTTACACCACAGAAATACCTGGCTGGTGGCCTTACAGCGGCGATGTTAATCTGTTTACATGAACCTTTGAAAACCTGTGATTGAGTCTCCCTGCTGCCACAAACGCACCAGTTAACAAACTGTTGCTCAGAGCTCGGCACGGAACAAAGATGTAAAAGGAAGATTACAGGCACTGACCTTCTATTAAGCCTGGTCAATGACTATGTCATTTCTAATAGAGAGGAATGGAATCTCTATCGATCACAAGAAGAACAATCAGCTATGCTGCACCGTATTTTTCTTTTAACATCTTTATTATACCTGGGAGAAGTAGGAGTATGATTATGCTATAGGATAATGAGGACTGAGGGTGTTGCAGTGCCCCTGTTCCAGGTGGCTGAACTGAGGTGGACAGTTTAAACAGCATTAACATCCTGTCCACACCGATGCAGATATAACTTTTCCCTCTGTGCACATGCAAATGCATTTTACGTCACTAAAACAGATATTTTTACAAACGCCTGCAGATTTTCACCAACTACATTTTCAGTGCATTTGTGTGTACATGTAAAACTTTACCTTTGGAAAACAACAACAATACTGGCTATAAACCGTTTGCTTCTATGTTTGGTCAGCACTGCTTGGTCTAATTACAAGTTAGCAGCTAAATTTAGCTGTCTGTACCATATTAGCGGCTTTCAGAGGCGTCTGTCTCGCCCAGTATTACTCAGACAACAGCGTTCTTCTCCGGCATTTGACAGATCGTTGATGTCGACTTTATCACCAACGACTGGTCTGGCATAAGTGATTGAATAGATTTAGTCATTTTTGTGTTGCACGGAGATATTTAGCAAAACAAAGAGCGTGATGACAAATATTTTAGAAAAATTGAGGAAAAAGATCTGTGGAAAATATCCGCAGTCGTGCAGACAAGGCATTAAGGGTTGGATTCATTATTGCATTTCCATTAAGTTGCACTCAGGAACTCGCAAGAGACATCAAAATGCCAAAGGAAAAAAGAATGGCAAAAAAGGCAAAAACAAAAGTCAAATCTTTACATTGTCCACATTTATTTCAGTATGTACGGTGGGAGAAAAGACAAGTATATGCACTTTGACCAGATAAAATGCTCTGTGACTCCAATCCGAACCACTTTAGCTGGAGAAAAACAAAAGACTGTATGTTGCCATGGAAACTAAAACTTGGTAGTGGAGGGGGAAAACTGAAGACATGGATCAAGTCTGAAACACAAGTGAATGCAGAATGGAGCAAACAAAGCAGTTCATTAAAAGATTATTAGGGGATGAAATTCACATAAAAGCCCCGATGACCTCGCAAGAAACAACATGACCCTTTATTTAAACATCTGAAGTTGTCTGCTCGCTGAAATCATATATTCACACGTCGGATCAGGCCGCTGTTATGGCAACAGCACCCACAGCAAAACGAACCCAGAGCAGCCTCAAGGCTCTGCCACTGAGGTCTGTTCCTGAAGTGAGTGGAAGACTTAGCGGGATACTTGTGATTCTCTAATGAACCATCTGTCTCATCAGCTGAACATCACACTGTTTTTTTTTTTTAAAGATGCTCGATGCTGACAAAACTGGAAACCTCCATATGTTACGCACAAGTTTTTCTGTCTTCCTATACGGTGTCAGTGAATGCGACAAAAAATGGGTGACACACGTACAGTTTTTAGTTTGGGGCAGAACAAGAGGGTTGTGTTTGCTCGTATACTTAATGCTGTATGTAGTTTTTTTACGAGTGCTGTTCTTTATCATGTGGTAAATGGCAAATGGTTTGTATATATATTGCACTTTTCTAGCCTTGAACACAACTCAAAGCGCTTCACAGAGCAGTTCTGCCATTCACCCATTCACACACACATCCATGCAGTGCATCTATATGTGCAGCACTTTCTCTATCACACATCACTCACACTCTGCCAGCACAGCTGTGAAGGGCAATTTGGTGTTCAGTGTCCTGACCAAGGTCACCTTGGGACACCAAAGGGGGGGAGACTGGGATCAAACCGCTGACCTTCTGGTTAGTGGACGACCCGCTCTCCCTCCTGAGCCCCAGCAACCCAAAATAAATTTCCACCTTGAAAAATTGCAGACGACATTAAGGGAAAGATAGTTTAATGAAGCGTGGTCATTTCTCAATTCATGCCAAATCATAACAAGAGCCAGAATTGTTTCACCCTCATGTTTTCACCTCTGTCAGTTTGTTTGTTGGTTGGATTGGTTTTCTTTGGAAGCAAGATTGAAAAAAAAAAATAACTGACTTCCATGGAACTTGGTGGAAAGGTGTGATACGGGTCAGCGAAGAAACCATTAAATCTTTTGTGCGGATCAGGGAATGTATTTTCATTCCCTTTCTTTAACATTGCGAAATAGGTATGGTGTTTATCCAGTCTCAAAATTCACACTTGAAAAAACGTGCCCACACATATGATTCGAGTGTAATGAGCTGTGTCTGCAAAACCACATTCATGAGGGAGCACTTCTGCCCCATGTGCACAATTGCGGTTCCCGGGAGCTTGGGGCTGACATGAGCTTGAACTTGCTCTTCCCTATCCACCGCTCGACAGTCACATGCTCATCATTTGAATTTTGAGACTTAGGTGGCGGGGATAGTGGCTGATGCACGCCTCCTTTGATTGGTCACTTTGAACACCCCTTTCCCCCCAGCCTATTTCTGACCTTCTAACCTGCTTCTTGGTGGCAAAATCCTCAAGAATATGTTGGGTGAAATGTTGGAGATAGAGAAAGAAGAGGTACATGGAGCCACTTCTATAACGCCCTTAACACAAGTAAATAGAGCAACAATCTATTGAGTGTTTCTCTGTTTTTAGATGCACATGTAACTGATTCTACACGAGACACTTGCAGCGTATGTATCATGCAGGTGCACACAGCTGGAGTCACAGTTTGTTTTGTCGATGAGTGTTTGCATGCGCATCTCCACCTATATTCATATAATGCTGGAGTCGTGTTAACAGCAGATGATTATGAATTCATAGATTGGAAACCACTCTAAAAATATCCAGAGAGCTGCACTGTAGCACTTATGTGAAACATACAGGAAATATGTGAACTGTACAACATTAAACTTATTGTTAGAAAGAGGAACCATGATTACAAATGAGCACACTGTCGTATTATTTTAGCAAATATAATTAAACCTGGAGATTATAATACAGTTGTTGTCTGAGCAATGGATTTTCTAAGGTAGATGTGAAGTGCGTCCGAAGTAGGAACATGTGGTTTGTAACAAAAAGACCAAAGAACACACAAGGTTTTATCAATTTGTTACATTTTATTTCTTTTTTTACTAAAACAAGAGCCATCAGAGCTCTGTTTTGTGTTTGTTTGCTTGTTGGTTTGTTTGTTTGTTAGCAAGATTACACAAAAACTGTTGGGCCTTGGCGGTGATATTCACTGAGTGCATTCTGGTTTGTTTAGTTGTTTGAAGTTTCTCTGATTGTAAAAGTTTGCAAGGTTTAGGGAAAGTTTAGTTTACGTTGTAGGAGCCTCTGTTAATACTTCTTGTGGACAGGCAGACAGCGAGGAGAGGAGGTGGATGAAGAAGAGCCGCCCTGTTCATGTGATCAATTAGACAAACACATAGATCCAGAGGAAGACAGAGCCAGCAGGAGGAGGACAGGCTGGAAGATAACAAAAAAAGACAGATACAGCAGTGGAAAGACAACAGCGGCTGTGAATCAGAATAGCTGAAAAGATCTTATAGCTGAGCACAGGTTGAATAAATGAAGCACAAGCAGTCTGCAAGCGGAGGTAGTACATATATTCAGTAGAGATGGAGGCAAAGTCCCATGTGAGTGCTGAAGGCAAAGGGAGACACATGTCAACTCGGCTGACCCTGGTGCGAGTGTTCTCACTCAGGTACAGGCAGCTGAGAGTGAGGGAGAGAGGAGCGTCTCACACGAGAGCCCAGAGAGAACCTCTGCTTTCCCCTCCACATCAGGTGGGTATTCCTGATGCTTTTAATACAGGTTGTCAGGAAAAGTTTAACATTATTTTTGAACTAATAAGGTATGGCTTTAATTCACAATTAATCATTAATGAGTACAGAGGGAGTGCAGTGCCCTAATTTTCCAAATGACCCACTATCGCCACAGGACGTCAAGCAAACCACAAGTTCCTTCTGAATTATTTCTTTAAGGTTAAAAGATTCAACAATTATCCATCCAACCTACTTGACAGTCAGGGAGTCGGTTGAAGCCTTTTGAGGTCTCCTCCTGGCAATTATTAACCCCCCAAAAACTCATCTCTGCTCCTCAAAATCACATGTTTACAAGCTTGTTCCATAAAAAAAATTCCTTAATGGCAGCGAAGTGGCTTGGATGCAACTCTTTACCTTTGGAGGAGGTCTTTAAAGCTCACTAATTAGCACCCAGTCTCTTCTGTAAAAGTGACACTATGCAACGCCTGAATAAAAAACATTAAAAAACATGAAATTCTCTTATTTGGGAAATGTTTATTTCTTTAGTCTCACTCGGTCTGGTACAGAATGACTTGTAGCTTGTGGTGGCTAGTGTTAGCTAATACAGAAAACTTTAGATGGATATTACTTTGTGAGTTAGGATGTTTTCACACCTAAAATATATTCACACTGTCATCATCACCTTAGTGTTTTGCGTCAACCCATTCTCGACATTGATTGGTTTTTCAAAGGGCGTACGTCTGTTGTGGGTTGCTGTGTATTCTGCTATTGTATCCACTAACTCTTTGAAAGTGCACAGAAAAAAAGTAGTACTTCCGTTTGAATGGAAAACATTTGTCACTTGTGACAGTTGCTGCTATTTATGACAAGTTACACTGAATGGGATCATTATCATCAGTTTGATGTTATAAAAAATTACCATGTTGAGTATGATTTCCCCCGTATGACTGAACAATGGCAGATGCTAACTGTGCATTAGCTGCTCTTTGGGAAAGTGACCATGGAGGCTTTTGCAAATGATGAGAAAACATTGAGATCCTCTATGATTAGTCGCTATCAGTTGTAATTGAAAAAATTTATACAATTCACTAAAAGCAATCAGTTCTGTTTAGATACTCGAGATCAGGCTGCGAATAAAATGATCCAGCACCACAACAAACAGAGTAAATAAAGGCAGGATTTTACTTTTGGGATGGAAGGGTCCTTTCAGCTGTGCTTAATTATTTTTTTTACCAACTATGAAAGAGACAAAAGGACATCCAGAGGTTGCACTCATATAAAAGCAGCACAGAGCTTCTCCCCCTGTCACCGCTCACCTACCCTTGACCTCTCCGTGCAGACAGACCTCGCAGCTGGGTCACCAGAGAAACCTCTGTGACCCAAACAGACAACTCCTCACTGCCCAACATGCAAATGAGCCCAGAAGCTCCGCCCCAGCTTGTGTTAAGGTGGAAATCCACTGACACCTCCATCTGTTTAGGGAGACGGAGGCAGGAGCAAGGACGTGTCGTGCAGTGGAGGCTCGGCTGAAATTGATCGAGCAACAGCCCATTCGCCCCCGCTTTAGCTGAGCTGCCCCTCTGGAGGAACGTAACAGTAATGGCTTTATTTCATTTGCCAGGCGGTTAACATGTAAGCAGCTGGAAGAAGTAGCTATCGTCGACTTCTCTCCAAAAGGAGGAGACTACAACAGAGAGAGAAAGGCAGAGGGAGGGCGCTGAAGGGAGGTAGTTTCAGACAATTAGCAGGAGAAGCAGTGCAACAGAAATGTCAAGCAAACATTTCCTACATAATCAATTTACAGTAAAGTAGGCCTGGTCTCTCAGAGGAATTTTATTAAGTTGGAAGTAGGTTGATAACAAACTAAATTGGATCTAAATCAAGGATAAATACACATTATATTTGGGTGTGCAAATATGACCAAGTTTCCCCTTTAACATCATGTTAAAGAGTGTCTTTCTGAATAACCAAAAAACCTTGAAAAGTCTGGTGATTAAGTAAAAATACCACTTATAATAGCTGTTGGGAAATATGGGTTGATCAGGTCACAGAAAGTATGTTCAGGAAATACACTATAATATTTTTTTTGTTGTTCTGTATTCCATGTATTTTTACATTTTAACATATAGTTGACACTGGGCTTCACTAGGAATCACTAAGTCTAACCACTGTCAGGGTTAAGTCTCTTAGTGCATTTCTTTTTACAATGATTTGATTCACTTGCTCATTCAGAATTGAAATGATTGGAATATTTGAACCAGCAAATAAATACACTGTATATACTAAATATACTTGCTTTTCAAAATAATAGTTCTACCTATGCCCAGGCAATTTTGAATGGATAATGGTGCGGACAATGGCAATTCTGATTCTAATAATTTAATCTAAGATGAGGGTCAACTTCAAGGCTGCAGACCAGACCAGAGAGTGAGGCTGAGCATCAAGAGACATTCAGACAGTTACACATGAGGGTGGTCATGGTCAAGTGTGAAGTCATGTTTTATTTATAAGAGCCATGCCAGCCACAGTGGGATAGAAAGACACGATCATACTGTATTCTTAGGGCATTTTCACACCTGAAAGTCTGGGCAATGATCCAAACCAAGGTTCATGTCTTTGTTACACTTTCTATTCGATCTGGATAGTTCTGGTTTCATATTGCAATTTAGAAAGTGCACTGAAGACTTTTGTATGACATACGTACGTCCTGTCTTTATCACAAATGTGAGCTGTGTCTATACATCATGTTGTCAATTCGGCTATTGTATTAGCTAAGTTTTTTGAATTAAGTGCATAGAAAAAGTAATCTTTCCAATATTTAATGGAGAAAACAAAATAACCGTTTCATGTTGTTCATTTCGTTGCCACTGGAATATTATTATTAATTGTTTTTGTTCTCATCAGTGACTGCAAGCAGACCTGCGAGCTGCTTCTGCTTCTTTCTCTTCTTCTATTGTTTTAACATTTCTGCCATTGGTCCAAAAATATATTTACACACTGCATGTCATCTGAGCCCTGGTTTAGTTTGATCTGGACGGAGACATCCTCTTTTGGTCAGATTATATTATGGTCTAAAGGTCCGGACCAACAAGATAGGTGTGAAAACCCCCATAGAGTTACATTATGAATTTATAGCATACTAGAAACTGACAGAAACATAAAACCCTGCAGTCCAGTGGTATAGGAATAGGAAGGCACAGTATCCCTACCTGCAGTGGGAGTGGGAGCGGAGGAGAGAATATCTTCTCAGAGTTGGTGTGGGCTGTGTTAATTATACCTTGATTAACATGATCTGCTTGTGTAAATTTATTTTTGCCATGGTTTTTATTAATGCATGTAGGAAAACATTTTCTGATATTTTTCCATCCTGTATGAGAACTGCCAAAGGGCTCAGTAGTGGTATAACTCCGGCTGAACGCTGCAAGTCACCACTGATCACACGCATGCACACACACACACATACTCATGAGACACATTCTCACACGCAGGCTGTATGTACTTGTGGACTCAAAATGTTGGAGGATTTACAACGAGGCGGCTTGAACAGGCTAAAGGCTCTGACAGTTGTTTTGGTGGTAGATTATCCAGCTGGGTCATAAATAACACCAGGATGCAAGGACAATGTTGCAGTTACCCTTGATGATGAAGACATCTCACTGAAAAAGGGGACTGGTAAAAGAAATATCCCAGAGATTTAAGCATGTCTAGGTCTTTGTATAGTGTCGTGTTTCTACTGTATTTCTGCCTGAAGCAAACACTTTCACAGTCACCGCAAAGAATAATGGCTGTCTCATTTTCCTAATCCTCATTTCAGTTTAGTGCCATACACCAAGCCTGAATCCCTATCCAGTCTGATGTGTCCTCTTATTTACCTTCTTAGTCTAGGTAATTTCCTTTGTGTGTGTGTGTGTGTGTGTGTGTGTGTGTGTGTGTGTGTGTGTGTGTGTGTGTGTACTTATATTTTGTGAGGACCATTTTTAATAAAGACCAAGGAAGTGAGGACATTTTGAGACACCCACGTCTCTAAAGTAAGATACAAATTGAAAACATCTATCTATTCATTATCTACACCGCTTATTCCTTTAGAATTGTGGGGGTGAGAGCCAATCCCACTCGGACGAGATACACACTGGACAGGTCGCCAGCATATCACAGGACAAACATATAGAGACAAACAACCGTTCACTCTCACATTCACATTGGTGTTTTTGAATTTAGTCGAGGATTAGTCTGCAGTAGCAAACATTCTGATGATTACAGGGCTCAGAGGATCAAGAGGTTCGTCCACTAACTACTTGTTCGATTCCCGGCACCTCCAGCGTCCAGTATATTCAGAAGTGTTCTGAGGCAAGTGATGAATGATAGAAAATGTACATGAATGTACGAATGAATGCGACTTGGTAGATGGAAAAATGCAATATAGATACAGTCCATTTACCAATATTGAAGTTGTTGACTTATCACCTTCCATAGGTTATAAAGTGATATTATGAAAAGTTAGATTTTACTTTGCCCCTTTAACTTATTTAAAGGCAATCCTGGTTTGATTTAAAATCCAGTAAGTAACTATTTGTCACTTTTATTTTAACCCCCAGAGTTTCCCTGTTATCATTTCTTTCTTTGTGTTCTTTTTGTCATGTCATTTAGTTTAGCCTGCCATAAGATATCATAACCTCAGTGAACTAAGGGTTGTTAAGCCTTCACTGAAGAATGTGAAGTGTGTGCTCTAAAGGTAGAAGTGTTCCCAATAAATTGATCGTAGTGATCCAAAGGATAATGAGTGACAAATCAATTTTACTGGCCTCCTCTGATCGTCAGATAGAGCAGAACAGCAGTTTGAGCTCTGTCAAAGTGAAGAGAGTATGAAGCTGACAACTCTGTGGATAAATCAGAGAGTTACAGCTGCTGTGGAATAATAAGTGAAAGCCAGAAATTACTTTTTAAATGAGTAATGACTAATACATAATAGATGTGACTTCTTTTGAATAATGAACCCAACACGGCTCCCTTGGGTATAGCAGTCCCATGCTAGAGCCCCGACTTCTGCCCTGGCCCTCTTATCTCCTTGTCCGTATCCAACCAGCGAACGTCCACCTCTGCATCCAGCTCAAACACTCCATTGGGGCCCCTGACTCTTGGCTGGGCTACACCTACAGCTACATCAACAGCAGCAGCTCTGTACTATCTGACAACTGATAACACAACGAGACCATTACTGTTGTAGGCTTGTGGCGCGGGCCCAGCAGACTCAGGTCTACCTGTGCCAGCGCCGGGCCAGAGGGCTTGTCTCCGAGAGATTAATGATCCCTGGTGCTGCGCAGAGTAGGCCACTGCTTGAGTGTGAAATACACCTCATCTGCCTGGCTGGAGCTCTGATTTATTCCTGCCGGCACGCTCGCTCTGGGGGTTTGCAGGGGCATTGTCTTTGTTTTGCTGTCTGTGTGTGTATTATGTGCACACGTGTAGACATGTGGGCTCTGTTTGATTTCCCTCTGTCTGGGCTTGATGTGAGCCAGTTGTTAATAAGTGCAAGATCAAATAATCTCGACACAAAATTATGGTAATGTTTTGTTTTACTGGCTCGATCATGCGCGAGTGCCCATGCACATCTGTTTGCATCTGAAATGGAATTTGAATAAGTATGCAATAACTTGGTGTTAATTTGATTTGATTCATTTCTGCTGATTCGTTTTGTTGCGCTAGTCATTTCACTATCAACCCTTTCATTTAAACACTCGTCAAAACTGACTCCCTCGATTGAAAAGGAGAACCTCCCAAATGATCCCTCTGTAAATCACTGGAATGGGAATAGGAGTAGGACCTTGACTTTTTGTCTAATTCCCTTAATATTACTCCAAGATCCTTACAAACAGCCTCAAGGAACAGCAATGACCTTTAAGATAAGATCGACCAAACCACTTATAGACTGAAATAATACTTAATAGTAATAAGGTGTATGTTCTTATTCATATTAGTGCAGTTCCCGTTGTAAACCTTTCTGTTTGAAATGGGACATTTGCTTGGCCTGTGGCCGATTGCAGTTTTCTATCTGAAACTGTAAAAGTGACCTGCATTAATTGAGCAGCGGAAAGTAAAGACCTGCTGCAGGACTCAGTCCACAGAACCCTGAAGCTGCTCCACCGTTGCTGCACAAAGAGCTGTTCACCTGTTTATTCCAAGTTCAGTGAACCTGGACTCAGTGCGCAGATTTAGTTGTCGTTGCCATTGCATGAGTGAACTGTTGACATGATCGACCACGTCACTTACGTTGATGAGTCGCAGCCGCATCTACCACAGAGCGCTGGTCTCCTGTGGGCCTTTAAAAGTGGACAAGTGTTAAGACAATAGGATGAATGTCTCTTGAGATATGTTTCCCACAGACAGACAATGATTTCTGGAATTAGTAGATAGATGTAATAGCTCAAATCAGGCCAACTGGCTTGGAGATCAGAGCAGAGCAGGGTATTATGGGTAACTAGGCTGCACACACTTGCATAGGAGCTGACATGCACGACTCCCAGATTGAGTATTGTGGCTATTGTGACACGTGTGCTAATTTTGCATTCTACTGCAGAGATTCAAGAAAACAGCATTTCATGTGAGCCCCCCCATACATTTTTTTTTTTCACATGAATCATTTCATACAGCCACAATTGGCACATTTATTGGAAATACATCAGCGGTGATACACTCATGTTATTGTAATGTTTAATCAAAACCATTTTCTTTCACCAAACCACATGAGTCTTGTGCTTCACGTATAACCAGGTAAAATAACCTCATTAGATTAAGAACAAATAATTTGACAGAATTCAGGTATTTCCCCTGAAACATGTTTCATTTGATTTCTTATTTGATAACATCTGTGCGATGGCCCTGAAGAGGAAAACAGCTGTTGAGAAAACCCAATGACAAATCAAAAAACAGCAAACAGCATTAACTTCTATTGAAAAGGCTCGTTGCTGATTGATTTTGTGTTTTCTTATTTGCTGTTGTGTTTTTAAAATGCATTTACTGTGGAGTTGTTCGATTTGTTGTGTTTTCTTATTTCCTGTTGTATTATGGGATCTGCCTTTGTGGTTTGTACTTCAGGGCCACCGTACATCGGTCCCAAGGCTCCACTGTAAGATTTCTAGTTAAATTTCACTCTCTCAAAATGGACTCCCTCTAAACAACCCTGGTTATTTCCCACACAGTTTACACGGGCGCAGGTGTTCTTTCAATGCATCACCTGAAGCTATTTGTTTACAGAGGTGCCTTGAATGCATCGCCCAAACCAGCCAGCTGAGCACAAACAGCCAGTCAGGTGCAGAGGACTGTAAAATAATCTGTGTGAGGGTTTTAGGAGCTGAGGTAGAACCGACTGAAGCTGAGCCCAGAGGAAACAACCCAACTACAGCCGTGAGAGACAAGTTATAAAGTCTGAGGTGTCGCTTTGCATTTAAAGTGGACTGTCCAGGTGAGTTAGCTAGGGAGTTAGCTAACTAGCTAGCTAGGACTAAAACTTTGTCCTCAAAGAGCTGAGTGGCATGTTATTTGATTTTAGTAATGGAGTAGGACCAGTCAGGATGTTGGGTTGTGGTGTGAAGTGAACAAACTGGAGTTAATGGTGAGGGGCTGCACGTCTGGGGCTTAATTGGGGCCAAGAGGCTAAGTTATGCTAAGCTAGTGCTAAGTTCATAACCCCTGCTGTAACTCTAGTAGAGCGCACTGTGATGCTAATGCTTGTGTGACATGTAGACTATACCTTGTGTATGTAATTTAGAAATTGAGAAACAAGCTGGAAAAAATCGTTATCATAATAAATGTAACGTATTCTATATATGAAGTGTGAAAGACATTTCATATTTATTTTTAATTTGCAAAGATTACAGATGCAGTTAACCCAATGGGCTTCTAGTAAAGCCCCTACCTATATAATGTTAAAAGTTTTCAAAAATACAAAACCAACATGCAGAAAATGATCTGACTTATAAACTTATGAGAGATTAATTACGATGTTTATAATAAAAACAAAACCATAAATACGAATATCAATATAAAAGCAAAAGATGTGTGTATGTGATGTGGATAAGTGTGCATATGCATATACACACATATTCTAGACTCCTGAGCAATAGCAAATGTGGTGGAAATTTGACCTGGTGAGACTTCTGAAATAAAGGGATCTGAGAATAATGGTCTTTTAGTGTATTTTATTCCTTGCAAGGAAGGTCAGACAATCCTACAGCATGCGAAGAGCATTCTGCAGAGGGAGTGACAAAGAAACATTCCCAGGCATGTGCTTTTTTTATTTTTTGGGTGAAGGGGTGAGATATGTTTGTGTGTGAACCAAGTGAAAAGTAAAATCCTAGGAGATAAGACACAGAACAGGGGCCTTTTTCAACGTCCTCGTGGAGGAGGCAAGCACAATTAATTCAGATTTGTGTCTA
Organism: Hippoglossus hippoglossus; assembly: GCF_009819705.1. Classification (NCBI taxonomy): domain Eukaryota; kingdom Metazoa; phylum Chordata; class Actinopteri; order Pleuronectiformes; family Pleuronectidae; genus Hippoglossus; species Hippoglossus hippoglossus. The sequence continues at coordinate 16,651,467 of NC_047161.1, forward strand.
TGATGTCACAGAATTTTCGGAGACTGATACCTAGCACATCTGCTGTGAGTCAGGTCAGCAAAGGTCATCTTGGCAGTTACACAAGCAGAAATGATATACATGAACAGAGATAATATAAAGTACAGTATAGTGGTATAATTTTCCATTACACAATCAATTGTAAAATCAAATAATATCTCCAAAGACAACAATACATAAAGAACATGTATAGACTAGCATTTAAATGGTCTTTTAAGCATTTCTTTGTCACTGTTGAAAAAACATTTGAGATGATTTGGCTCTCTGAAATCTAAATGACAATCATCTCCTCTAGTGAGAAATCTAGGAGGTTGGACATCTGAAGTTTGAAGAAAACTATTCATGTCATAAATAGTAAGAATCAAATTTCTGGAATAGAGGAGCAGATGAGGTGTGCCACTCTAATTGTAGACTGTAGAGATATGTTGGACATTTGTTTGCAGGCTGGTGTTTTGAGGGACAATTCTCTCTGTTGACATCGGTGAACTTCCTCATCTGGTGCCATCATCGCTGCTTGTCACCATCTCATCATCCTCTCATCTGGACACTGATGCATGGATATTGTGCCGTTCCAAGAGGTAGTAAGAAGCAAATCCAATGGAATTTGACTGATTAGAATATTCAATGTACTTGTACTTTCTTTTGCTTGAGGTGTCGGATTATTTTTAGGGACCAAAATTAAGACGTAAAACTGGGTATCTTAATAGCATAGTACAACCTTAAGAAACCAAAGGGTATTTAAGGGCTTTCAGACTAAGGGACTGAAATTTGAAACAAAGAATTTTAAAAAGACAAACTCAAAGGGAAAAAGACTGATAACTGAAACTCTTCAGTGGATACATATATTTTTTCATATGGGACATTTATCTGGTTTAGTTAATCATTATGGTTTTGGTTGTAATGCAGATCATTAAAATGAAGTTGTCAATTGGTCAGGAGGAAGTGTCTGCATCATGGAAAATACAGAGAAACAAAACTGTGTGTGTGTGTGTGTGTGTGTGTGTGTGTGTGTGTGTGTGTGTGTGTGTGTGTGTGTGTGTGTGTGTGTGTGTGTGTGTGTGTGTGTGTGTGTGTGTGTGTGTGTGTGTGTGTGTGTGTGTGTGTGTGTGTAATATATATAATATATATAAATATAAATAATAGATCAGTGGCTTTGTATGGGCTGGAGGTCTTACTGCTCTTTATAGAGTGTGCTACCTCTAATCTTTGTAGTAGAACCAGTGAACCAAGAGAAGCTGTAACCAACTAACCACAGATGCTGGATTCAACATGTTGTATGTATATTAATAACTAAGATAACGATGATTACCTTTTTTTCATGTGTTACAGGCTTTACACAAACACATAGCCAGTATGACGGGCACAGTCTTCACAAGCCCCCCCTCTTCACTTGGTGCTACAGGTAAGTGCCTGTGATGCCTTTGCTTCAAACTGACATTGTTTTGCATTTGACCGTACTGGAAGTCTTTTTACAGTGAGCAGAAAGGTCACATGACCAGAAATACAAATGTATAGTCATTACAAATAATTGGACAGCCCTGTACACGCTCTAGCCATGTTATCCCATTGTAATCCAGTGAGGCTGATTACCTTTATTTCTCCTCAAATCCCCATCTGCTCTGGTTTACACCTGAATGCTTTAAAAAAGTATATCAAACTCCATGTCTTTGATTTCTGTTGTGTTGGACACTAATGGAAAACACATGAACTGCAGCATTTAAATGACCTGGTGTGTTTGGCAGAACTGTTGAAATGTGGAGAGACCATCATTAGGAACCAAGAGCAGGAATGTGTCAGTCTGCAGTGTTCTTATTAAACACACAATACCAACATCAAAATCAATAAGATTAACAGGTCGTACAAATGCTCTCATACACCGGGCTTTTCCATAACTGCCTTCATTGTGGTGCTTAACAGACTTACCTTGCATCTTCAGCAGCACCATGCATCAAGAAAATGAGCACTACGGATATACCGAAGATGAAATTTCTTTTGTGTGTTTTGCAGGGAGGTTGCTTTATTCTTTGCCTCAAAACTTGTGTGAAATGCCGGAATAACAGCATTCTAACCGCTAAATGGTGTTGCTGGTGGTATTTAAGTATGTCTTTGTGTTGCGGTTATTAGGGTTTCCTTGTCATGCAACTTTATACTTCTCCTTCACTCTTTTTAAAAGCAAAACATTGTTTTCACTTTTTATTCCCTTACATTGATTTTGCACTCATAGTTTTCGTACTGGTACTACTTAACTTGCAAAGTTGAGACACTGGACACCCACTCGTGTTTTCAGAAAATTACATAATGTCTCCAAACTCTTATAAGAGCGATAACTGTGTAGGTTGTTGTGGTCCCATAGGTACAACAAAACCGCGATTGAACAGTTAAGGGACATGTCAATCAATAAAGTTAGTACAGACCCACACTATCTTGAGAAGAAGTCTGATTAGCAGCATAAGTGTGGGTGGACTGTGGCTGTGTAACTTTGACAAACACTAAAAACACAAAATTTATGTAAGATAACAAGTTTAACATAGAAACGTGGTCAAATGTGATGTATTATCATGGATTAAACTAACAGAATAAGTAATTAGAGGTTTGGTTAGTTGCTAACCAAACTGCTGGTTATACTAAAGTGGTGACATGCAATGAAGCAGGCTCCTAGGCCACGTTCTAGTCTCACAGAAAACCCATGTGCTCAGGCGATCCACAGGTATAAAGACATCAAAGTGCAGAATTAGAAGAGTGCAGGAGCAGGACTTTTTCCATTTTCTGTTGGAATCTGATTTTTCATCAAATCGGAAAAATTTCACCATTACCACCTGTAGCTCTATGGACGGCCACTCCAAACTGATGTCTAATCCAACATATGTGGTCAAGGTAAGAGCTAATGACTTAGGTTTGGAAACTAATAATGTTCTACTACTTTTCAGGAATTCAAAAGGACTATAAAACGTTCTAAGTTGAATCACTCAAGTTACAAATTAAATAACTGGCTCCACGAATATCCCAAACGTGTGGATTAAACCACATGGAAATAATAACAAAAAAAATGTACATATAGAATGCTTTAATTTGTGAATTGATTCCTTATTTTCTCACCATTTCCTTCCTTCCTCACACGGCATCACTTTCAGGAAAAGGTCCAGAATACCTGTGTCTGCGTCTACTGTATTGAAACTGGGATTTGAATTGGATAAATTCCACAATTCCTATGATTTGCAGTAGAAGTTATGAAAGAGCAAGTTTGTATGATTAACAAACACAATAAAAGACATGGAGTAAAAACAAAACATGACATACAGCAAATAAACAATAATTCCAATCTCATTAATTACTCAACTACATTGTGTTTATTATTGCATCCTATTGCCTATATCTTTATTTATATATAATTAAATCCTTCAGAATATATATATATTTTATCTACTCATTTCTGTCCCTCTGCTCTTGGGGTAAAAGATCAGGTGAAGTTGTTTTCCAAATATGTCAGCAAAAGTGTTGCACATTTCTGATCTGTTGGCTGTGTAGTTATCACGCATCAGCTCGGAGGGATCACTTGGCTTGTTTACTATACTACGTGAATGTTGCTGTCAGCCTGAACGGCTCGTCAAACTAAACATCTGGCAGCTCAGTAAAGCATTGTTTGATAGTATATAAATAAAAATGAACAAATTGCCAAATACTTGTTTTGAACAGTCAAATCTGCGTCATACATACACGCACACATGTAAAGGGATATGCAGAAAGAAGGAGGTGAACAAAGCCCTTAAAATCATAAAGACAAAACATCATTGTTGCACCAAGGCAGGCTACAGTCTTTGACAGTACAAAAGCACACTGTGAAAACAGACCGGTACACTTATAAGCCCCGGAACTGTATTATGTTAAAGTGATTAAAGAAAAAAAACTGCTTGAATACATGAAATGCCTGAATGCATTTCCTTCATTAACTGAAATATAAGGTCCTGGTGGAAGTCAATTGAAAGACTTTCTTAAATTAATTCAGTAAATTGGAAGAATTGTATATTTCCCCGTTTCCCATTGTGCATCTAATCCAATTGACAGCATGCAAGGGAATTCCCGTGAGAATCACATTATCATCCCCCACTCCTCATTCCTCTGCTGAGAGTCACCTCACCCTACCTTGTCCACTGCTTAGCACCCATTTACATCAACTAGCACCGTCCCTAAAGATGGATAGCGTTGCTTATCTGCCTTTTGTTGGCAGTTTGTCTTGGTTATAAGCAAACAAGGGGGGAGCTGCTGCTAATGACCTTGGGGGTAAGATGCGTATGTGTGTTTGTTTTGAGTTTGTGTAGGCATCCCTGAGGGCACACAGCTCCATGTTCGTGTGTGCGTGCTGCACAGGTAAATACACTGTATATGTGGACACCACTGCATACTATATGCATCTGACCTCCTCTCATGGCTGGACTCTCCTGCCGGGGATAAATCATGTGGATCTGTGGCAGCCTAACCCTGTTGAGGTGATTCATGGTGCTGCCTTTGTGACCTTCCATTCAGGTACACAGCTGGGTCCATCCGCCCAATGTGCCCATTCATGGCTGTGTTGAGACAACACCTCAACTTATAGCTGCATTACATACACTTATGTACAGTATTCGAAGAGCAACAACGAACACAGATGCACAAATGATGATTTAAATATGAACACATTGTAAAATTAGAAAGTAAAATAAATGGTGATATACAGTAAAAGCCTTGACAAAGAGCTGCAGTGCATAAGGCAACATGTATACAAGATGATGAGCTCTATGCAATAGATAATGGTTATAGGAGCCGACAAGTCATGTCCATAACTTAACCAATTGAGATGATTTCATTAAAGGTAAGAATCTCGTTGCACTCGAGTAGTGCAGCTCCGTTGAAGTGGGGCACTCAAATGTGACTATTTAAAGTGATTAGCGAAACTAAACATGTTGCGCTCATGCTGGGGCACCTGATGTGTGGCGAGGCTCCTGTCTGTGACGCCGGCTGTTGCTGGTTCTGGGAGCTGCATCGCCATTCACCCACCTGTTTCCTGCTGTCACTGCGTTACACCCCTCTAACCGTAACACAGTCCACACATGCAAACCTCCTGCTTGCATCACTTGTTCAGTTAATTATGTTAAGCATCTTCACATATTTATGAGATGCATAGTGCATATGTTGAACCCTAAATGTTTTAAGACACACGTGTTCATACGTTAACAAATTCAAACCAAAGCACATTGTGTTTATCCCTTTGGCTCAATAAACATGTTTAATGCATTTCTTTTCTCATAAAATATTTGCATTACAGATTTTTTTTAACATTTTAAATCCACTATTATTTGCATTCATTGGTTCTTCTTCCTTGCCTTTGTTGGCACATTGCTACATTTCTTATCAGGTCACTGACACAAACTATTGACGAGGACATAGCACAGCACAATCGACAGGGCTGTGTAACCATATGCACGAGATATTAAGAAAACATTGACTCACTCCATAGTGAAAATCAAAAGCTCCTCAGGGTACATGTAAAGTAATAATTCACTGTTGGTAGTTCCTAATAAAACTAAGGCCGTAGAAAGGTGGGGAAAAAAATCAGAGTTGGTGCGACATGACTAGATGATTTCATGGTGAGGAGTACCAAACCGTCCCGGTTGACCTATAGCAAACTCTCTCATAGCATCCCTGCAAAGCAAATGGGCAGTGTATTTGCTAAGCTAGTTTTGAATGTGAATGTACAAATGTGTATATTTTCATAATGTAATGTTGCCATGTCAGTAACAAAGCACTCTTGCCCCTTTTTGGATCCTGAAGCATGTCTCTAACACTCCTCTGTCCATATGTGGCCAGAAGCTCTTGTGTAATGTAACGCATGCTGGAGCTCTTTCTCTTGTAAATCCTCCAACGTTGTCCATAAGAAACTGGCCATGGTGAAATCTGCTGCAACACAGCATCTCCTCTTCTGTTTCCATTGGTGAATGTTTACCACAGCGGCACCACCAATTTCACCCGGTACGATGCAGCTCTGAACCCGATCCTCATGGCCCAGTGCTTCTTCACTCTTGGCAGTGGTGGCTTCTTCCTCCTCCATATGCAGGAGGTGCCCCCAGGTGTATTTGGGCTCATATACAGTAAGAAGCCCAGAATCTATGAGTCCAGCATTACACTTTCAAAATTGTTTTCTTCCATATCTATTAGAATATTTCCTTTTGCCATGGTCCTTCTGGTTGTTGCTCCATAGCCGGTCTAGCCATTTCAACCAGTATGTTTTGATTCCGGTGCCACCCCTCTCTCGATTTGACTATCAGTGGGCGGCACATAAATAATGTGGAAGAGCATGTTGTTGTTCTAGCCAGGGAGCTGGCACTAGTCTGCGATGATTTTTGGCAGCAAAAGATCGGGGACATCTTGGTACAGGCAAAATATAAAAGGAAACAACATTGCTCATCTTTATTAAGGGTGCTCAGATTGATCGGCCACTGATCGGTATCGGCCGATATTCTCTCTAATTAGTTTAATTGGCGATCTCTATAAACCAGATCAGAGGAGCTGATCAGATGAGGCAAAACAATGGTGTCTGATCGCCATCTGCTTCTCTTTGTTGCAAATGGTGATGCAAATGCTGTGTTTTTGGTCTTGTTCAAGCAGCAGATGTTTGTGTTCCGCAATATCACCAGACTCCCTTTAAAATTGTGCACTCTTGAGAGTTGAGTTGAAGAGAAACTTTATAAACTTTGCGAAACGCTGTCCACGACTAATTCTAAATTATATAATTAAAAAGGACACGCGCTGCGAACAGGACGCACGTTTCTCCTTTCTCTGGTATTAATGCCTTTCTTCATCTATCTGTGATGCGAAAACATCAGATTTTCACACAGTCAGAGAAAGTTAGTGTGTGTCCTGCTCATATAGTTCAGTTATAAAATCCTGCACAGTGTCACTCCTGCAGCGGCTGACAGTGCAAGTGAAACATGTGACAAACACACAGGCTCATACAGGAGTTTAATGTGGCACTAAATTGAGAAAAATAAAGGAAAAACTTGACAGTAATATTGGACATTTACTGACAAAATTCTGACCTAGGATTCATTCCTGTAGTGAGTATTTACAGATGGAGCAGGGAAGAGAAATCCGATCATAAGTGCTCACTTGGATCACCCTAGATGCATGTTAATCACAGCCATAGACCCTGTGATCGGTATCAGCCGATTCTACCTCAAACAATCAGTGATCAGCCCTTTAAAATCCTGATCGGATCAGTATTGTAACAATACAAAAATCTGCAAAGTTCCCTTGTAAGTTAACTTTGTTAGTGCTGTAAAATGTACTTGGTAAAGCTTTACAGGAACAAAATGCTACACAAAGTATTTCACACATGAAAAACAGATAACTGTCTTTAGGTTCACAGCTACCTACTGTGTTGTGATGACACCTTACTGTATGGATACTGTTGAGGACTACAACTGCATTTTTACTTTACATTAATTACACATTCAAGTAAGATGTATGCAGGTCGTGTCCTTGGGGCATTTTCCTATTTTGGCTGTAGAGGGAAAATGATAAGTAGGCTGCTGCAGTTCATCCACTGGCAATGGGCATTTAATAATCAATGAATGCTTCTTGTACTTGAATGTGTTCGCTGTTCTTCAGTGTATAAAAGGCTTTCCCTGTCCCTGCTGTGCTGCAAGAGCAAACCTCGACCCCCCTCTCGCCTCTCTGCGTTTTCTTTATCACCCTCCTCCACTCTCCCTTGCTGTGGCAACACAGATGCCCTCCGTCACTTTTCCAGGCCAACTGCAGTCAGTGCTCTATTCTCTCCATTCTTCTATAATCCAAACTCTGCTGTGCAGCCGCCACTGTACATTTTGATAAGAGCATCCCCACTGTTTACAAATTGCTAATCAATAGAAAGTTTGTCAAAAGGTCCTAAATGTGAGTGTTCATCTCACTGGTTGAGTGGTTGTCTCCTTTTTCTTTTGACAATGTTGTGAGAACAGCAGGCTAAAGTGTATTGCCTGTATAAGACATACTCAATAAACAACTCTTGATGTTTGAGCACCAGTATTATTGTTGGTCTAATTATAACCTGAATTATATTTGTGCCACTTAAAACCACGTTGCCTTTTTATCTGTTTACAAATTCTTCCCGTAGCTTCGCAGCTCTCAGCTTTTACCTCCTAAGCAATCCGAGAACTTGTAAGGAGCAAAGTAAACCCAAATTTGCAGTGACATAATGGCAAGAATCAATATGACTTTTCCTTCCTAAATGGAAGATAATGGTATCACAATGGAGGTGTAGGGAGCTTGTCTACTCAGCCCGCTCTGATTGATCTGTTACTGCAAGAGTCACTTTGGGACCCGCAAGGTGTCTGGTCACATTAGGCTCACGTTGTGTGAGCCAAAATACACATAGACACGCACTGGGTTCACAGTGTCTCTTTTAAAGGAAATCCCTCGCCAGATCCTGTTACACAGACATATATCATCATTATGTGTCATATTCCATCAAATGTATTCCAGGATAAATATTCGTAAGTGCATTGTGTTCTTTTCCCTCCCTGCTTCATCGATAGCTGCTTCAATTTGTCTGCAATTTCCTGCATTTTCCAAAACAGCCAAACAACACTCAGATTTTACTTTTTCGTGGCTATCGATTACTCTGACCTAATCAGTCTGCTGCATTAGAAGGAGATCTATTGCTGAATTAGAAATGACATAATAGTGCACTAAATGGCTTCTAATATTACCACTTAACAAACAAAAACATCTCTGCCTGTAGAGTAGCTGCAGAATATGACATTTAATTTGAAGGCCAATGTTGGAGTGTTATTGGTTATTGGGCAGGGTGCTCGAAACATTTAGTATCGTATAGGTGCTCGAAACATTTAACCAATTAATAACTTAATACTCACTGAATAAAGTAAGTACGTTACCTAACGGTAATAACATCACTTTAGAAACTCCACCCAATTCTTCTAATGTGATGCCTTTTAAACAACACTTAAATAGATGTGTGTGCATTTGTGTCTATTTCATTTAATACGGAGGAGGGGGTTGGAGGTGTGTGCCTACTGGGAGTTTGAAGAAATTATTGGCAGCGAAACTTGTATTGTTATTGTACTAATTGCATCCGTCACACTTATTTGCAGTCTATGTTCAATTTAATTCTTAACCCACTGTAGTATTGTAGGCAGTGTTGTGCCAGTTTACAACTAGTTCAAAGTTCAATTCATACAGAGGAAAATGAACTAGTTCACCTTCATAGTTCATTTTTAAAATGTTGAACTTTTACATTACATTTCATTTCGCTGATGCTTTTATCCAAAGCAACTTACAATAAGTGAATTCAGTCATTAGGGTACGAACCCAGAACAAGAAGAATCAAGTGTTGTACTGAGTGCGCACAAACTGTTGATGACTCACTTGACTCTCGCGGGAGTGAACAGCGCTCACGTTCACGTTCATCATTTGAAAACTAAATAACGAGTCGGTGTCGATAAATAACTCATTATGCAGGCTTTAGTGCATGCCTCCTCAGGATGGGGAAAATCGTGAGAACATGAAGGTGCATGATTTTCTGTAGGAGGTTGTCTGGCAAAATCTATCAATCAGTTGGTTTTTGCATTTAACAGCTCTTTTTTTTTTTGTTAAGTAATTAGTCACTTAATTTTCTGGTGCTGGCAGCACCACAGAGACAAGGCATACTTTAACAAATTCTTCTTTTTCTAACCTATCTCCCAGGCAATATATAACACTTGGAGGCTGAAATTAAGAAAAGATCGAATGTGAGGTAGCCAATGCTACCACCACCACAGCCACCAAAAAGTTATCAAACTATAGGTAACTCCAATAAGGCCCAAGCCTGACTCAGGTAAAGTTGCACCACTTTGTCTGCAGTCAGGCTGTTGTCCTTTTCCTTCTTGTCTCCTCTTGTACAGACATCAACTGACGCAGGTGTAACTCTTGGTTTGCTGTTTGCCTGCTGTACAAGTTAAAGGGAGAGTTAATCTAAAAACTCACTCATTATCTACTCACCACTCTGCTGATGGAGGGGTGGCTGTAAGGTTTGAGTCCACAAAGCACTTTTGGAGTTTCAGTGGTAAATAGCGTTGCAGCCAAATCCAATACAATTGAAGTAAATGGTGACTGTCTTCAAATGTAACAGAGTAAAGTCCATAAAATGCCTCCATACTGCTCCTGTGGTGTCATCAAAGTGTCCGTAAGCCCTGACATTCAAATTCTACTCGAAACTGCGTCATTTACTTTTAGGTTAAATGTCAACTGTTATCCTCAGCCCGGAACTTGTGATACTCGCGAGTTGTCGCTGATCTCGTCTCGTGCCCCTTTGGGCGAGAGCTTGTGTGGTGTGAATGTGTCTGAATTGTCACATTTGGACACAAATTAAAGTTACTGTATTTGTAACATTAACAAGTATTAAATTCCTGCTTGTTTTTCAAAATATACCAGGCACGGGATATATGCCAACTGTGGTAAATTAATGTGAAACCTCATATCGGAGGTTACTGCAGCATAAACAGGCCGGGTGTTATTGATCAGTCACACAGGATCATGAAAGGGAGGCTGTACGCCCACACACAACAACGTGACACATTTTCCCAAACTGAAAGTCTACATGTCAAACTGAGAATATTCATTATCAATCTTAAACACACAGTAACAGTGGGTGCTATCTTACTTTAAAACTCTCACCTTGTTTATTCCTGCAGTTTCAGTGTAAAACAATCCACTGTTAAAATTCAGAGCTACGACAGGAACACTGGAGCACGTGTCCGTCTTGGGAATAAAAACATTTTCCACTCATTATTTTTTGTGAAATCACAGTTTTAGGCACAGAAACTTTTCACATTGATCTGCTCCTGAGCTCACTTTTTGAGACGTTTTCTGCCTCTTGCCTGTGCACGGATCTCAGTAATGATATTGCTCAGAAATCCCTCTACAGCAGGGAAGTCACAAATGTCATGTGGCTGTGGAAGCTGACAGATGGTGATCCTCAAATGTGCAACAACCTATTTGACGTGTATAAATAGATCCAAAATGCATAAATGTTTACCAAGTAAGTTATGCATATCTGCGAGTTGTTCAGTATTTTTCTGGATGTACACAACACAATAGAAACCCAAGTTTGTTGACAATGAAACATTTATGGATTAAAAATAAACCTGCCTACTGTAGGTAAACGATTATCTGAAAAAACAACGGTGCAAAATCTTGGTACAAAATGATTTGTTGTATGTCAACATAACTTTTAGGAGACAGGTTTGCTAAACTACCCAGTACTACATTTCATGTTAGATGCAGAGCATTATCTTCACCCTAAGGTTATATTTGGCAACTTATATTTGCCATGTTCATTTTTCTATGGGGAGGAGATTATTTCTTCATTCCTCAATAGATGATTTATTGCCCGATCATGTAGTTACTGATAAATGATACAAGTCTGAATATAATCTATGCTACGTGACTGCTGAAGTAGCATCTTCCTTTTCTGCCATGACGGTGAAAACAAAGTAGTCGCCCTTGAATTTCTCCCTGATGCCCGCCCTTCTATTGGTTTTGGGGGCTTACAGGAATCTGTGCTTTTCACATGAATTGCCTGACAGGTTGCTCTCATTACCTGCAGAAATCCGATCAGCTGCTCATCTTGAGCTGCACACAGTTGTTTTAGCTTGTATTCTACTTGGTAAATTGCAGTGTGTGACGTATACTTCTCTGCCTCAACAAAGCTACCATTAATAAGGACCACTTCTTTTCTGCTCCATTCATTTTTCACCTTGATTGACACTTTTATTCTCTTTGCTGCTCATATACCCAGCTGTAATAACAGAATGGGGACATACTATTAATACCTCTACAGGCACATTTCGAGGTGTAATTTCATGTGAGGAGTCTTTTTCACATCATGCGGTGCAAAAGGGAAATTTAAGGTAGCAGCAGCAGAAAATTAACCCCATTGGGGGCTGCTATGAAGACGCAAAAGCTGCAGGTAGATGCTTAAGTGGATGAGCAGTCAGTTCTAGCAGCTTTACTTGGCCAATTAGGCTGGATGGCCACCCACAGATGGTGGCTGGTGCCTCAGCTGATCTAGATTAAAAAACACTTTTTTTTGCCTAGACTTGTCTGAGGCTACGCTTTATTTCTGTTTGTCTACACATATATAAATCTTGCAATGAACTTCTTAAGATATTGCAGAATATATTATATTTATCAAGATGTAAGTATGAATAATGTCAAGTCTAAGTTGATCCACCACATGGACCTGGTCTCTGCTTTCAATTATCAGCCTTTGAGTAAATTTGTGTGTATATTTTCTTGCACCTGCAGCAGGTAATGATTCAGTAAAAAGTAAATATGCTATTGTAGTATGGTGCTGATGCTTGTGGTGTGACTTTTCCATTAACTGGAGCTATGGCGCAAACTTCCAGAATTTTTGCTGCAAGTACGTAACGTACAATTTAGCTGAGAGCTAGCTGCTAGTGGCCAACGATTTAATATAATAAAAAAAATCATTTGGTATCCACGTAGTAACTGCTTTCAATTTGCAATCATCACCACAGTAACACAACGATGGCATGTATGTTTTCGCTGCTCTCAAGGGATACATGTTGTATAATAAGGAGGCAGCATTATTGTTGTCGTTAATATAGACTAGAAACACACCGCAGTACATGGCCCTGTACCTAAACATAATGGAATGGTGTAAAGAACTGGACATGAGACATGGCTCATGGACCTTTATAGAATTACAGGATTCTAACTGAGCCAGAACATGATGCAGCTACTTCCTACATTCCATCAATTCATTCATCTCTGTGTTAAATACACCCCAGTTCAGCTGCAAAGTCCAAACGTCCATTCAAAATCCCAGGGTATGCCGTGTTATATATTATTGTGGCCATGTAAGACAAGTGCATATGCACCACAAAATGTAACACTGTCCATATTCTGGAGTTTCTGTCCAAACTTTTTTACATGTAGATGTCTGGAACAGCCGGCATGGGAAACAAAAAAGAGCAAACCTTTATGTAACCTACATCCAGAAAGCCACATTTACCACTTTTTGGCAAAACTCTAAAGGCAGCAGTCCCCCCCCTCAAATCCAAAAGGCTGTTTATAACTTCAGTGATTGGTTGGTCTAGTCCCAGAGTTTTCAGTTAATTATTCACCTAAATTGTTGCTACTTGCTGGTCTCACCACTAAACTGACGGCCCATTTGCAGTGTTACCAGGTTGTGTTTATGTTAGAAAAGAAAATACATTTAGAAAGACATAAAAAAACAAATACTAAATGACAAATCAAGCAAAAAACTTTAACATATTCTTGGCTGCACTAATTTTCAACGACATTATTCAACCTGAAACTACCCAGATTAATGGAAAATTGTACAGTCTGAATGCAAAATTGTTCAACCATTTTCTCTAAAGCTCAGTGTAATCAATTCTGTGTTTGTGACATTCATGGATTTCCTTTAATATTGATGCGTGTGTATTGCGGCAGGGGCAGCTGCTGGATTTACTTTGTTTTGCCTGTGTTTGTATGTGTGTTTTATCCTTAGAGGCTACTGTATTTTAATTCCTAGAAGAGGAGTAATATGCACGGGACAGAATCCCTTCCGAGGAGAAATGTGGAGCAGAGCTGGACAAAGACCTTCAGAATATAACTGAATCTCATGACTTTACAACTGTGCATTTATAATTAACTGGTTCAAATCCCAAAAGGCGAGAACTGCCAAGGCTCCTCTTTGATTGCTTGTAGTGATTCTATTTAATCTAAGATGCAGAGCTTTAAATGCAAGTTTTTGCCTCCTCATAAACATCCAAACTAGCAAGAAACATGATGATTAATGTTTGAATTGAATGCGTTATTTTGGTCTTTCCATTGCCATGATCACCTAAGTCTTAGGTCTCAAATCTTAGGTCTCAAATCTTCAAAAATAAAATAAATAGCAACAATCCTACATGGCCTCAAAATATAAATTCTGAATTCAAATGCCATACAAGGTGCCATTTCAAGCTGACGAACTCTCCAACCTCCCCACACACAGCGCAGAGTGTCATTTCGGAAACATTTAGCCCGTCTTAAGGGAAAATCATGGTCGAGGCGTTCTTTTCATAGCATTACGGTTTAAAATTTTATAGAAAATAAGGACAAAACCTCATCTACGGACAAGTTTTCTTGAATAGTGAAGACTACTCAACTCACTCTTGAGCAGTGAGTTTTTGAATTTAGATGGCAAAGGTGGAGGATGAGGCAGTGACACAGAAATGATAATAAATATAATGTATGGCTCCATTTGTCCTCCCTTGGTCTTTGAAGAAGCTTCTCTCTTTTGTCTTCACCTTCATTAATTCACCAACTGTGATAAGTGAAGGAAGGAGTGAAATAAGAGAGAAAGGGCATTGCTCAAAGAGAACGGAGTGAGAGCCAGCTTTCTCCCACGTCCACCCCACAGTACGCCGCAGACATGGCAGTAAACAACTTTCAGCACATAAATATTTAAATGTTTCATTAGATGCTGTCTCGTGAGGAGACTAAGGAGAGCTTGGGGATTTAGCTCCAGCAGAAGGCGCAAGTCAAACCCAGTCAGAGACAAATCCATTCTGTCAACAAGAACAAGGATCTTTGAAGGTGGTAAATTATATATGAATATGTAAATATATTATATATGTACACCTAGAATGAGGTGTACAATATGTCTGAAAATATGCATGTTTAACAAGGGATTGGCTTGACGGCATGAAATCATATAAATGCCCCAAAAAAAAGTTCAGTTATTGCCAGTTTAACATTTACAACTGCAAATTGATATAATACTGTAAGCATAATTATTTAACGATTGGTAACCCCAAAAATACAATTAATGAATCATAGCTGATGTTTAAAGAGTAAGTAAATGATTGATTAGCCAATAGTACTTCCATTAATTACACTGTCCCTCTCTGCAAGGGAAGCCTTGACAAAGTGTTACCAGATTATTTTCCTGAACTAAAAGAATTGATCTTGATCTGTAGTTTGCCATTATAGCAATATCTCCTCAAGGTATTAATCTGCAGGAATAAGACATCCAGACTTCTACCTGCTATTTCTACTGTAGGCACTCCAAAGATTCCCATACATTCTTTTATCTGATATTCAGTTTCCCCACAAGTCATGTCTTGGACACAAAGGAGAAAAATGACTGTTTGCACATAAGCTTACCCAGGAGCGAGTACTTAAAATCCAAACTCCCCAGATGTTGTCAGCCAGATTTGCAATTCACTCACAATCTGTGTCTTGTTCTCTTCACTCGTTCACTGTTCATGGTGCATGATTTCTGGTGGGCTTGTGTGCCACATTACCATGAAAAACTGAAGAGGAATAAGGGGAAAAAAACAAGAAGTTATGGTTCTAAAGGCTAATTAGAATGGGTAACCATCTCGGCAGGGTTTAATCCTGCCCCTCGGCCACAGCCTAAATGGTGTCTCAAAAATCTACTGTCACACCATTTAGACTGCGATCTGCCATTCTCATTTAAAAATGGACTATCGCCTTCTTCTCCCAGGCACTCATCAAGACAGCACAGCACACCCCTTAAAGTACTCTTTACTGCTCATACATATGCAGATTAAACAGTTTTACTTGCGCTGATTAAAATTAAATTGGACAAACCAGCAGGGCAAATATTAATTAAACCTCCACCTAAACACACACAAAACGTTGGTTGAGAATTAAACCCTTTAAATGTTAATCTAAGTACTAAGTTAAATTAAAAGTCTTCCTTGTTTAAGCAGAGACCGTGTAAAAAGAGAACCACATTTAAAGTAACAGTCTAATCTGTCTAATTACAGACTTTTCAGTTTGATTGTTTCTGCTCTCTGTCTGAATGCCAGATGTTTTGTACAAAACTTAATTTTGACACCAATTTGCTGCAATTATCCAATACATTTGCACCGTTTTGTGTGGTCAATCCTGAATCGTCACGCAAAAGAAATTGGGTATTTTCAAAACATTTTATACTTATTTTAGGGCCATATTATTTTGAGGAAATTTCAGAAATCTGGACAGGACCATAGCAGCTTATGACCTTTTACAGTATGTTAATAAAATCCTGACTACATCTCTGGATCTGGGAGGAGGTTGAAATGTATGTAAACTCAATCATTTTCAGCCATTATCCTTTTTTCCTCTGACATTCTAGTCATCTAACCTCCTCTGCAGCCAGATTCACTTCAGCTTGACCCCCAAAATTTGCAGAAGCGCAGATGATGCAAACTCAGTATGTGTCATATCATTACCTCACAACTTCTGCATCTTAATGGATATGTTGGAGTTTTAGTTTAGTTTAGTTGAGTTTCTAACTCAGTGACGGTTAGAAGATCTTTGGGGTTAATAGTGGGTGTATTTCAAATTGACCACAGAGAGTCTGTGGCCGTGCAACAATGACTCATCTGCTCACCATTGCGATTTGTGCTGTAAATAAGTTGTATGAATCAGGCGCAAATAAATGACTGTTTTCTTACTGGTATTTAAATGTAGGTACAATGGAAGAAAACAAAGCCTTGGGGAGCAAGTGAGTATTTTTAGAGGAACCTTTTGTAAATATTGCATACCTACTGGGTACAGTACTGGCAAATAAAATTTAAGTTTGGGTAAATGGTGTTAATACCTTCTTTTTGTGTCATTAAAAAGTAAAAGTACACATTATATTACAGCCCATTTATCTGTATGTTACATCAGTGGTAGCCTATATACAGGGCATTTCCTAAAATTGTACAAGTTGGATGGACATCTGGATGAATGCTCATTATTCAAGCCTCTAAATAGACTCATGCATAACTAATGACACCATACAGAGAAAATCTAAAATGCAGTAAACATCACATTTATCTCCTAAATCCAGCGTAGAGGTGTTTATCTCATTTTCACAGACGATAATTGCAAGCATGTGAAGGGATGTCCGGCGGGGTGACAGGAGAAGGCAGACAACATGTGACTGTTTCCAGTTCCTCATGTGCGATGTGTGCCTGCGCAGCCAGAGACATGTTCTCAATGAAGTATTTTTTAAGCGCGCACCTCCCCACACACATATATTTCAGCATTTAAAGATCCTGTCAAGAAGTTTTTTACTATATTTTCTGAACGTTACCCAATACATTTTTTTAGAAACCCCAACCTTTTTGTGAGAATTGGCTTTAGAATTCTGACAGATTCCTATTATCTTTAATCCCTCAGTTTACTTCATCTTTTTATTTGGGCTCAAGCAATTTAAAAAAATGAATCTAATTAGTCACATGCTTTGTAGTAAATTAAATTAACTATTTCTATTATAACTACTAAATTCAGTGAGTCTGTTCCTGGTTTCTGATTCACGATGTGATTGAGTTGTTAAACTTACTTAACCCCTCATATGCAGGGCCACATAGAGAGCACTACTTTGTAATATATCATCCACGTAAACTCCATTTACTTTGTGGAAGAAGACATCTTTACCCTTTTCAACAGTTCATCGGCTGATTGCTCGTATGAATTGCCCTCATCAGAAATGTGGGCCTGTAGTGGCACAGCAGGTTGTGAGCTAGAGTACTTACTGGCCAGAAGAAGTATGACAATATGTGCAGAATTGTCCCAATCATCAACGTGTGTCATTAATTTGCGTCAATCTTCGTCGAGCTAAACACAACTTTGCTAATCGTGTGGTTAGTTTAAAGTTGTATTCTTTACTGTACTTCCTTACTGTACCTAGGAAAAAAGTGTGGTGGGTAGATTGATTTGTTACATCAGTAAAATGTTTACATTAGACATTAGTGTTTTGTTGACTGTAACACCATAACTTCTGATTGGCTGATTGATTCTTAGATTAATTAGTATAAATCTTAATTAACATGTGTACATCACATTAACTCTAAACACTAAGAGAAGCTGACGCATGTAGTAGATAATTTAGATTAGATTTGCTTGCCATGGACGTGAAAATGCAAATGATGGCTAATCATTTTCCATGTTATAAGACAATATTACCTTATTGTATTTTGCCATACAGTAGTAGAGTCTGCCTGTCAACAGCTTTACAATGCCTCCATTTCTACAGTTTCTAGAAGTCACTGTCTTCAGAAATTCAACAAGTGCACATAGGCAACTGGACCTGCTTCTGTTTCTTGAAAAGTTGCCAAAGACCACTGGTACAACTTCTGGAGATACCATGACCTGGGTGACTGAGAATCTTCACAGACAAGTCACAGCCTGGTTCTGGTCACTTCTTTTTTTCCTAGGGCAATTTACAGCTTATTCACTGCACTTGAACTGCTGAAATATCAATACAAACTGGATAAAATGGGGCATGGTAAAGGTTTTGACTGTTACAAGGGGTGCAAGAAGCAGTAATTATCATAGATTTGTGGTAATTTACTCAACATTGTACATTTGTACATGTGCCTATAACATGCACAAACCAATTCAGCAGAATATCCAATCGTCCCAAATACACGAAACACGTGATTATGGGTAAGAACATAAATGTTGTCCCAATGTAATCTTTTGAGCATGTTGAATGTAAAGAGTATTTAATTTATCTATCGTGTTGTCTGTCATTTTGTTAAGTGCTTAGACCCAGCTCTAACACTCTGCTGTTTTCAGGAATCCGTTCAGTGATCTAAATCACAAATCATTGTTTAGTCTCTACAGATTGACAAGGAAATTGGATTCCTTCTTGTCCTTGGTAAGATATGCACGAGTAAGAAGAGAAAAAAAACAATTCATCCTCAAAATAATGCTCAGGCAGGGGAAGAGTGCAGCCACCATGCTTAACATATGGACCGTATCCATTTGCACTGCATGGTAACTGAAAGTTATGCAAATGCAAATTATTTCTTTGCTGAAAAGCAACTGTGAGCAATTCTTGGCTCACCGCTTCTCCTGTATCAGCTTCCTGCCAATTGTTTATAGTGGCAAAAGCTTTTCGAGCTGAATTACTATGGAATCAACCCATTCCCACTCTTTGATTTTATATATGATAAGTGATTGATTATGGTCATTAGCTAGATAGAACCCTGAGCTCTCCAAACTAATTGTGGCCTGCAAGGCTGGAAGTTCTTAGTGATCTGACTCAGGTAATTATGTCACACTTTCATTTCCCCACTCAGGTCTTGCAAGAGTCTTATAACCACATGGCGAAATGACCTGGCATTACTGCTAATCTGTCCTCCAAAGCCACAGCTCTCCTGCTCTCTCCCCTCTAATAACATTAATTTATCCTCTACCTCAAACAATCAGTTGAGGAGAGATTCTCACGGCAGGTATTAGCCTAAAAATTGCGAACTGGAGGACACAAGTCATCATTACGGCATCAAAAATTGGAAGTAATCCAAATTCAAAGAGAGGACGGTGATGCAATATCAAATCTCTCGTAACTACCACAGCGTGTCTCCAAATGTTTGGATTATTTCTGAGAGGGCAAAAGCACAGCATTACAAGTTAGACTGGCATCAAAATGAGCTGAATTATTTTCTATGACCAAAGCTCATCTAAAACACAGGATTAGGGACTACACAGGACTACATCTAAAAAAACAGGATGTGATGATGATGATGAGTAACATTTTCTAGATTTGGTAAATTGAATCATGTTTGTTGTCAGTGTTCTCTACAATATACAGTTGGGATTATGTATTTCTTTATCATTTTACCTTTCTGGATAAACAGTAATGCCACCAGAGCACAAATGATCTGATGCATCTCAACAATACAACTGTAAGAAGCAGTACCTTAAGTCAGAGCCATTGAGCTCACACGACCGGGCAAGATAAGGCTTGAGAACCATGGGCAAAGTGTTTTGTCAGCAAATATGCAGTGTTGGACTTGTTAGTTCTGATAAAGAGGGTTCAATCTGAATGTGAAGCACTTCATTATATTTTCAAACACTGATGGTAATAAACAGAATTAGATCATGGATACAAGCAGCAGAGATGAGCTTCCATTACACACTTTAGTCCCATCCTCACACTGTAATGAATGAATGATTACAGTGTCAGAATGGGACTAAGGAGTACAACCATGGCTCCTTAGACTCAATGAACCCAATTCAACAGTTACTTTAGGGGTAGGAAGATGTTCTGTTTGGGTTTTTCCAGGCACATACAACTGGTATGCGAAAAAGAGATCCAGAACAGATCCAGAAAACAGCTAGCGATACCCTAGGAGGAGCTGAATGACATACAGCAGGGGATACGGAACTTTTTGTTCTACCTGTACGCCCAAGCGATAGAAAGTGGGATTTGTTGGCTGTACTTGCTTGGCTAGAAAGTGGTTAGTAGAAAACCCTGAGGTACAGTCATGTTTCGTTCATCAACATGAATGAAATGTGTATAATTCAGTTCAAATTCTCAAACCCGCCATCACTAGCTGCGTTCACAGCAATCTCTCTCTTATGACATCACCGCAATTACCTCCACATCTAATCATCTCCCGCGTTTGTCACCCTACAGATGTCAGGGCGCCTGCAGCGTCATACATTCTATTCATGACAATCCCGATCATTTGTTTATGTGCAGATTTGTCAGTGAGTGTAGCTCCATTATTACACATTGTCAGAGCCTCCTTCAGAGTTGTACATCATTTGGTATATTACTATGAATTATGTATTAGCCTCATGTTTGAGACTGCGCATGCATGTGTGGTCTTACAGGCTGGATGTGTGGACTACAGCAGTGGAATGTTAATGGATGTCTCTGCCACTGCTTCTTGACAGTGGTTCATTTTGTGGTAATCATTGATTGTGATGTTGTTCTTTTGCCTGAGGACATGCAGGCAGATGTACAGCACAGACTTGGACAACACTGATGAAGCCTCAAGAGGGCTGCGGCCGCGTTTGACATGCATTATTGGCAGATTGTTATGCTCTCACTCTGTTCAATTCAATTTGAGCTCAGTATTAAGCAGTTTGTTCACTCAGTAAGCACATAATACGCATTTAAGATAATTCAATATTGATTAAGTGAATGTCTAATTGTCAGCTTTGCAATACAGCAATATTTCAATTACATTTGTCAGTAGAAAAAGAAATGGAACAATATAGTGGAAAAAGACCACAGATCCAATAAAGTGGTCATTTTTTCAATCAATTTATTCATTTATATGTTTTGGGCTCGATGTTTAGTGCCACACAGCCACTGTTACGGTTGTGTGTAGTATTTGTTATCTTACATTTTCTTTGAATGATCTTTGGTTTTTGATATTTTGATACTCTCAGAATAACCCATCATGTCTTTACACCCAATCAGACAGTATCAAGTTAAGATGTTATACAACACATGAGATGGTTTGTTGATTGCAAACCTGCCTGTTAGGTCTGGTCTGTTTGCTGTCTTTTCTGTACAGGCTCGTTAGACTTATTCTATTGATTGCCTTTATTTGTAAAATAAAAAATATTTTGAGTAACTACATTTGCAATTGGCATTTCTTCATCGCAGAATGTTTGTGACTTGTATGGTTCAAAATAACAAATAGATGGCTCTGTTGTATTCTGATCAGACAAGGACTTGTCATTTGATGCGATGATTCTATTTTTACTCTGTATTGTGCAGCAATCTTTGTCTAAAGATTTAAAACCTCACTTCTTAAATCTTCAGCGTGGGTCTGTTTCAGGCCACAGTGACACAAATTCCATCGCCTGCTCTGTCCTGTCACTTATCTCCTGCTGCTGCAAGACCTTTCATGACGCACGTCTGTTTTCAAGGGTGATGAAATTATTTGACACTGTCTTCAGTGCTTTCAGGATCAGTGATCAGTTAAAAAAAAAAACTGCCCTCTATCTTGTTCATCTTCTCTTTTCAACTGCCCCTTGTTTCTGTTCAGTTTTTGGTGAGTCAGTTCGAGGCCTGCAAAGCCATTCAAATGATATGGCTTCAGTCACTGTTACCAGGCTTTTGCCTCATCCATTAAATCCATTCTTGTAATCTTTGCCTGATGAAAGCATTACCTAAATCAACAACAGAGGAAAAAGCATGTTTGGTTAATTTATTCAACCCAGACTAACTGATGAAAAGCAATTCACTTGCCAAGAACATGACATCATGTCATCATTAATAGGAGCTGAAAAATTGTTTTGGACCTCACAAAACCTTTGCCTGTTGCATTATTATATTTTGCAATCCTCTTTGATCTCTTCTATCTCTTCATTTTAAACAAAGTAAAAATGAAACACAAACTAATTCCTTTTCCTAAAACAAAACTAGCAGACAGTTCACTAGTTCATTCACTACTCTCAATGTAATAAACTCTAGTTTTACTTTATTCAATAATGAACAGGTAGTTGAGAGCTCTGATACTTGAAACATTTCCAGTACCTTTTGACTTAATAATGTCAACGTATTATGAACTTGAAGGAAAACAGTTACTTATGTACAAATCCAGAAGGTACAGAGCAATATTATCATTTATTAAGTCACGTTTTTATCCATCGTCCGATTTCTCCCTCTTTTAACTCAGCTTTTGGTCTCCACCAACTCAAACTGACTGAAATAGCTAGCTCTATTGCTACTTGGTGATCCACTGTGTTCTCAAGCTAGTGGATAACTTGGTCTGCCCACTGTTTGGTGCTGAGCATTATGTGCATAGGGGGTTTTAAAAGCTTTTTCTTTGGGTGTTAATGACACAATGAGAGCAGTAAGACTAAACTCAATTGATGTTGCAGGCTGACGAACTAAACAATGAGTTGAAATAAATTCTGAAGTTTTGTAAAACAGAGGTGGTAATGCATTTGTTTTCACATTGCCAACTGATAGATATGCTGTCATTAATAACTGCTGCTATAAGGTTCCAAAGATTATTTCCAACTTGGATAGTAGAGTTGGCTCTATCATGGTCTCCCCTCTGTTATTTTAAATTCTTTTTGCTGATTTCTGTCTTTTATATTGCCCATCCAGGGCGCTTCCTAGCAAATATTATCATGCTAATATGAAAATGATTAATTAAGATACTGACCGCCATACACATGGCACCTCCAGCTAAATGTAAGCACGATGCCATTGTTATTTCGAGCATGTTAGCCTGCATTAATGCGTATTTAGCAACATTTTTTCCCTTCTTATGACGATGTATTATTTGAATCAAGTCTGTCTTGATTTTTAAGTAGTTACAAATCATATATAGCTATAACACTTGTGTGATATGGTTTTTCCTACACACCTGTGTAGTAGCTGTATTAGATGGTAATTAATCC
The DNA here is from genome assembly GCF_009819705.1 of Hippoglossus hippoglossus. NCBI lineage: Eukaryota > Metazoa > Chordata > Actinopteri > Pleuronectiformes > Pleuronectidae > Hippoglossus > Hippoglossus hippoglossus. The sequence continues at coordinate 16,674,687 of NC_047161.1, forward strand.
TACTTGTAGTGTGTTGCCAATGAAACAAGTCTGTTATTGTCACCATCCATAGAAAAGTGAAACGAGTCCTTTTGCCTCTCCCTCTGTTACACATTCACATGCAGTAATGTCCGTTTATCTGCATTTCCTCAGAGGTGTTGCTTTGGAGGGTCAGCCATGTTGCAGCGGAGCAGTTTTAGGGGGTTCAGTGCCTCGAGGAAGACATGCCATGAATGTGATGGGGTTTTCTCGCTCTTTCTTTCTCTCTGTCTTCTCTCTGTCTTGTCTGTCTCTCTGTCATTGTGATGCGTCTGTCTCCCTCTGGCTGTCAGCTCCAGGTGAGACAGGTGACTGCTGTTCTTTTTTTATTATTATTTTTTTATATCAGTCCATATGGGATGAGATATTCAGACAGAATGATGACACATATCTCCATGGAAACACTGCTATAGCCATCCTCTACACAAATCCTCCATTTCCCTCTTGCACGCACGAAAGGCACACAAACAAAATAGCAGACCCTTTCTATAGAGGTTAAAAAAAACCTTGAATCTCTAGACTCCTGCAGATAGCCCTGCACATGTACATACACACATGTACATACACACATGTACATACTGACTGTTGACAACCATGATACCATGACACACACACACACACACACACTTACACACACTTACACACACACTTGTGGTACTTAATAAATTGTGTTCAGCCACTGGCCTGCTGTGCCCCATGGGTCAGCGTGTGGAGCATAGAGACATTAATCATTCTGAGAGAATGTGTGTAAGCAAATATTGGATCAGCATCAGCACCCTGTGTCCTATGAGTGTGTGTTTGTACAATATATGTTATGGGTATATACAGTACACACATATATCTATACACACACTTACACAGTACATGTGTACATGTAGTTATTGGGGGTGTTGGAATATGGGTGTGCGCATGGGTCCCATCACCTCCATTCAAAGTGAGAATGATTTTGTGTGTGTGTTTTTAATGTGTCTTCATGTGTCTGAAGTAAAACGTCTATCGACCTGTCTACGTGCCCTCAGGCCTCTTTCTCAATCTTCATTCCCCTTTAAAATGAGCCTGTGTCTCTTCACCACAGCTTTATTGCTTTTTCCTGCCTTGATTCCACTTTCCTCCTTGTCACTTCCCGCTCATTTGTGTTTTGCCGTAGACCTGTTTTGTTACCAGTTTTGCTTGTGCAATTCATTTCACTCGCTCATCTCCTCCCTATACCGCTCCCCACTGGACCTTTTTTTTTTCTTTTTCACCTCCCCTCAATCTCACTCCCTCGCATGCATTATCTATTAGCTGTGGCTTGTCAGGTCTCCAGTCCTGTGTAATGGGAGACAGGAGGGGCAGATTGCACAGTGTCACATTAATTTGCCGTGGCTAACTGTTCGTACACCGGAGCAGAAATCAATGTGCAACCCCCAACCTTTATCTCCCCAGCGTCATCGCCACTGACACAAGTACACTCGTTGCCCTTTACAGCACCAACGTTTTTTTTTTTTTTTTTGTCTGCCAGTCCATACTTGCAACACTAGCATTGACTTAGCATAGAGCTAAGAATGCATGGAGGGCGACATTAGTCTGCTGGTCAGTCCACACCTTAAGTCCATGCTGACACATCTTTACAACTGTTCTATGGTCACAAGCTTTTGTACAGGTAATTATGAACTCCAGAGGATGAATCCTACAGATTTTTGTATTCGACTGACGTTTTCTTCTCTGCCAGCAGATTATTAATTTGGGATTTTAGCGACATAGCTATTGGGTGGACTGCAGTGAGAATCATAGTGCTAAGAGGATGAATCTTAATGACTTGAGCAAACCCTTGGCATTCATGGTACCACAAGCAGGTCAAAGTTTTATTTGACCCACATCATTTAAACTGAAACATTGCAATGTATTCAAAATTAATTCATACATTTTGGTACAGACATTCATGCTTCCCTGAGGATAAACTACTAATTTTGGGGACCATTGAGCTTTCTTCCAGTACCACCAGCAGGTTGATATTATTGTTTTTGACAAGTGCCTTGTCAATTATTGAGTGGATTGCTTTTGAATTTGGCAGTCATGGTGCAGAGAGGATGAACTTAATAACCTTGAGGATCCTCCAAACTTTTCCTGTGATGCCACCTGCAGGTCAAAGTGTTCACCTATCCTTTGAGACATTCAAATATAAATACAAACTGCCGTTTCTTTGTTTTACATGATGGTAAGTTTAAATATCATTGAGTTTTATACAAGGTATGAAACTTGAAGATGTCACCTTGGGCTTTAGTAATTCTATTATAATTTCTTATATTTTTAGACATTACGTATTGATAATGAAAAGTATCTCCAGTTGCTGACCAAGGCTATCTGACTGTTCACCAGCATGATGGTGACATTTATGATTTGAGATGAGAAATATCTCAACAGCTATTGGATGGATTGCCATTAGGTTTTGGTATGGAAGTTCATGGTCCCCACAAGATGAATTGCAATAACTCTGGTGATCCCTGAATTTGTTCATTAAAGCCATATGACCAAATAGATAATCAGCAAAACAATTGACATTCTTATCAGCCTCAGCTGAGGTTTGTATTTGTTTGCTAACATCTTAAACTAAGGTGTAAACATCATGGCAAACAAACCATCTGCCAAATATCAGCATGTTATGATTCTAAGCTTGTTGCCATGACGGTGCCGTCTCGGTATAGTTTTACAGTGAGCAGGTAAATACTTAAGCTTTACTGTTGATTTGCAGACTTTCTCTTTTTACTTATTCCTCCACTTCTCCTTATGTTTTTTTCCATATACAAAAATGTTAGTAGCATCCACTCATACCTAAAAAAATTAAATAAAAAGGATCATTTCTTTTTCTTGCCTGTGAATGATCAAGGGAACCAAACAGTGTTGATGTCCAATGCTTGTGTCATCTCATCTCTCATCTCTCAATTAAATCAAAGTGTCTCTAATAGTCTGAGAAAGACTTCTAATGCTGCAAACAAATCAGGAGATGGGAGCTAGAGTCTGATCCTGAAACTGTAACATCACATTTTCTAATTAATATTACAGCTAATTAAACTCACTAAACTCTTGATCTGAAACGTAATGTATGCTTTCTGTGTGAGACTTTCAAATGTGAAAACTGCATGTCTTCTACTCTAGCAGGGCAAAAAAAAATAAGTAAGCGCCCTGCATCCTCAATAAAGGCTTTTAATCTGAAAGAATTGCATGAGGCAGGGTGCATTTCAACTTCTATTGGGTATTTCATTACCGAGCCATCAAACTGGGTGAGGTACATGACGGTACGACATGAAACCAGTTGAATCTGTTTATCTCCCCATGTGGAAGGATGGAGACAGATGCCTAGTGTGTAGCTGAGCTTACTTACTAACTATATTCAGTTTGAAGTGAATTAAAGAAGTCTCTTCATCATTTTATTTTTCTGTAATGAAATATTTAACTCCACCAAGACTGAGAAGTGATTAATTAAAATAGTGACTTGCAAGCGAAATGTTCTATTCATTTTCCCCTTTTCATTTTATTGTCTATTGATGAGGAGCGTTCTCTTGTACTCGGGGAACACACAGAATATTTTCAGCTTACTCAAAACTTCAGTTAGAGAGAGTGAGCAGATTTTTAGAAATGCTGACTTATTGATGTGTTTTCTTCACATCAATTATGGATGAGCATTGAAATGCATCTTTTGCTGGTTTATGTTGCAGCAGGTCTGAGGCCAACGAGCTACATGAGCGTTGTGAACGTTGCCTTCACAACTAACCATGGACAGTGCTCAGGCCTTTCAATCTTTAAAGGCTAGATGAACTTAATATTGCATTCAAGTAGCGTGTGCAGTTTTGAACTCAGTAGTTTATGTTGCTATAATCCCAACCATAGAGAAGCTAAAGGAAGCACCGCTGTACAACACTGCCAATAACATTGTTAAGATAGTGTTGCTTAGTGATAGATTGTGTTAATGCTCACCTCAAACCCATATCTTATTAGTCATCTCTTCGTTCGCTTCCTTTACATCTGTAGGTGTGCATGCACATTTTATACACACAAGGACAACATCTTCTTTATTTCACCTCCATCCAACTGAGAGAATTAATTAAACGCAGAAAAGTAGGGTCCCATTGCCCTTTCTTTCTAAAGTGGGGGCTTATGTCGCCCATAGCTGCAACGCACATACTTCACAATGATTGGCTTTCCCTATTTGTCGACAACCATCCCCAGTCTAGTCGGCCACAACACACACACAAAACCCCACAAACCCATAACACTGGTACGTTCATGCATCAGAATGAGAAACGGCAAGGTGTCCTAATCTTAACGGGAGGCAGTGAGCGCATTTGTAATTTCTTATCCGCCGCTAATTACAGAGGTAACAAGACCCTGGAGAAGTGACGGCTGCTGGTTTAGACGTCTGCCGGCTTGACAGCAGGGTTAATTAACAGCCTTCCACCAAGATTAAGATGGGACAAAAACTAAATAGATCAAGATACACACACACACACACACACACACACACACACACTTGTGCAGGCTTGCATGTACACACACTTAAGTCTTTGCACTAAGAGCTTAGATGAAGATGGCCATACTATCCCATTTATTTCAGCAGAAAATTAGCCTCCTGCTCTGGCTGACAGGCTCGACAGACACAGTCAGTCGCCTTACACCTAATGCATTCATCCCTACAGCTGTGTGACTTATTGATACTGGCACGTGCACTGGAGAATCATTTTGTTGATCTTCTGAATATGGCTCATGAGAGAAAGCAGAGAGAGTGAATGGCATTATGGGGCTGACAGCTACATGGCTGCAAACCCTCTAATGCCCACGTTGTATTCCCTGCTGAACTTGTACAATGATCCCATCTATCTTTCTGCTCTGTAATGTCATAAAATGTGAATGTGGGTCTGAAAGATTTGTCTGAGCGTTGCCTAATATCTCATCTCCACCTTGGCTTGCGGTGGGTGCGTTCATGCAGAAAGACACACACACACACACACACACACACACACACACACACACACACACACACGCAGGCAGGCTCTCACAGCCAGGTTAATGTGGCACCACGTTCATTGGGCTGTAGCGTGTGTTGCATTCCCTTACCAGCTGTCCTAATGTAGCTCCTAGAGAGCTTTTATGAATAAAAGAAGGAACTCTTCCCCCCTCGCTGCTATCTTTGGCCTGCAGGGTTAAGAGAGTGGAACCCTGAGACACACTGCTGGTGTCTTTTGCCCCTTGGGGGACACAGGAGGGTTGGAGGCAGAGAAAGACAGAAGGAATGAGAGGGAGAGAGAGAGAGAGAGAGAAAAAACAAACATGTCAGGTTTTGTCACATACTGTAAACAGTGATTTATTAGACAATGTGTCACACATGTCAAAACTGTTTCATCAAGACATTAGAATGAATTACACTTATACAGGGATGCACACGCACAAAGGTCACTCTCACACGCAACAACGCAGAGGGAAAGACCAGTTCTCTTATGACAGAAAGAACTGCATTGCGTGGATGGTAAAAACATTAAAAAAAACTTTGCACTAGTGTGACAGAGCGAGTGTCCATGCGGCCATTAGCACTACAGCGATGCACACACCAAGGTAGAGATCTCTGTGCAATAGCAACCCGAGGATGTATGGAGGTCCAACAGATACACTTGCTCGACCAATCACAAATCACTGCCAGCTGTTACTCATGATGTTCACCCCATTCTTATTGCATAAAATAACTAAACTTTAAATCAAACTGACTGGAAACACTTGAACATACATCAGTGTAATAGAATCGATCTAAAATAAATAAACCATCCATCCATTATCTATACTGCAGTGAGCGACAGGTGGGGTACACCCTGGTCAAGTTGCCAGCATATTGCTGCGCCCCAGTCAACCTAGAGACTCCAGCAAAAGAGGGATTCAAACCCGAAACCTTCTTACTGTAAGGCTATAGTGCTCACCACTATGTCCAAGGCCTTGTCCATGTTCCATCTGCTAACATGGAAAGGTTTTATGACCTATATTGCAGCAAGCTACCCCCGGGAAAATAAATGCTTTCGCTTCACTTTTCGGGAGCTGTCAAGTCACTATCTTTATACACAGTCAATGAATTATATACATTGTTTTTAGATACATTTTATATCCATTGTAGAATAATTCAGTGCTACACAGGTTGTCAAGGGGTTAAGTGATAACACAGATGGTGAACTTATACAAGAAAATAATGAGATGAAGGTAACTAAGTCCATTACAACAATGCCATAGTTATTTACTGAAGTAGGCTGTCTTTACATATCCTTTGCAGCCGGTTGATGTTACGACTATGTAGTTTTACTAGTGAGAGTAAAACTTAATGACTGTTGCTATGGTTACCAGTTCTTTAATATGATGTGCCCTGTACTCTGAAATTGAATCATGGTTAATTATTGAACTGATCTTTGAGGTGTCCCAACACACAGTATTATTGGGCACCTGCCAGCCAAAGGAGATGAGTATTTTTCATAGTGGTGGTAGATGAGCACTAGGCCTGCATGCTTGAGGGAATACTTCACCACTTGATGAAATACTAATTTTCCTTCCAAGAGTTGCATGTGAAGATTGCGTAATTCTCACGTCTGTGCAGTACAGAGCAGGAGCCAGGAAACTATTAGCAGGACTTTCTTCAGCTCTGAAGCTGCACAGCTCAGCTCAGGGCTTTCCACAAGGATGGGAGTAGCCAGCTTGGGGGGTCTGGGTGCATGTCCCCCTGGAGAGAAAAATATTCTGTAAAAGCCCAAATTTGGTGCCGCTGGTGCATTCTAATGTCGCTGTTCCTTTATATACACGGATCTTTAATTATTGCATGGAGTGAATTTATGTGATGGAGAATTAGGATGTAGAAAACTAAGAATGAACATTACATTTATGTCAAACAAAGCAGGAGAAAATGACTCAGTGATAGGATGCACCAAAAATGGATCAATGTTTGATTTAGAGAAACAGATTGATCCCATATATGTTACTGCGGGAAGCTCCATAACAGCATATTTAATCAATAAAACATGATTTGGAGAATCCGACAGGACCACTGAATAGTGTTTATTTAGGAGCAACAGTAATGATCACAACAGCAAAGTCACTAACTGAGTAATGTGTCAATGGAAACAAATCGAACATGTTGGTAAAATAAATCCTGAGATACAGAGAATAAAAAACGCACATTTGAGTCATTATCAGTCCCTCCTCCTGTCCTCCATCCCTTATTGCAGGTACAGAGAGTAGGGGACAATCATTTGGACGTCAGACTTACAGCTTTTAGCTTCTCAATAACACTTCACTTCCAGTTTAACCAGTGTTCTGTGGTTATGTAAAAAAATGTCAACAGACTGCAAACAAAAGAAATTATATATATATACATTTTCTTTGTTAAAGGGGTGATTTTAATACAAATTTTAAATGAGTGTTTTTGTCGTTAACTCAAGTTAACATCACCTGGTTCACTGTTTCCACTGCAATGTCTCCGCTCTGCTTACTCTGGAGTGGATCAAAATGAGGCTTCGTATTAAAATATGGCCAATTATACATATCAAACATTGGGGATTAAAAAAATAAGCCTTTCTCTAAAGCCCACTTCAAATAAAGGCCTGTGACCTTCTGCAGTAGAGGTAAATAAAGTCTCTGGTCACTATTTGACGAAATTAGATAATAACCTCCTGCCCCCCGCTATGTCGCAAACACACGATGTTGGTCTGAATCTTCTCGTCTAATTTGCTGAGAAAAAATTATAATAATTTCCAAAAGTGGTAAAATATTGATAATTGGTATGAGGGATAAAATATGCCGGTGTTCATTCATATTTTCAACATCAGTGTTAGTCCGAATTTTTGAATGCTGTCATTGAGGTTAGTTTAAACATTTATTAGTTACTGATATATTCATTCTGGTGACATAATTTTACTACGTACAGACGTTGCAAAGGCATTTTCAGGAGCACGTGTTATTCGTGCACATCAGCTCATGACCTGTAAAGCTGCTGCGACCTTGTTTCGTCACCATTTTTGATCCCGTCAACAAAACAAAGCGTCACTGAGCACAATGCTGCCCTGGATAAATCACTGAGGAACTACAAGCCAAGCCACAAGGTTCAGGCCAGACCCTAACCAGATGAAGCCTTTATCTAAAGATGTCTTCCAGTTCACACAAATTGCAGTGGCACCCTCTCACTGTCTTGTGCGCATTCTGATTCATCTGCTGTGCGGGCGGTGCTGTGTGCGATGTATAATGCAAAGCTGGAGGTGGGTTTATGTTGAAAGAGGACAGAGTCCCAGGTCCCATTAGAAAGAATGGGTTGCAGCGGCATGTCTGCTAACAGTTTCCTACATTAGCACCCCTGGAGAGAGTCAAGCCTCAATGACAGCACTGTTCTGAAGGAGGAACTGGGAGAAAGGGACTGGCGAAAATGGGGGAGGGAGAGAATAGAGCCAGTTGCTGTCTGACCTTAAAGCAAAGGGGGAGAGAAAATCTACAGGAGAAAAGCTGCCGGAGGGAGGGAAGGGCAGATGAATGAGAGAAGACAACTTTGAAAGTTGTATTGACAGGGAGGTGGGGGATGAGAGCTGAAACAGAGAGGAGAACACGGCGAGAAAACATTGCCTGAGATTGAAATACAGAGGGGACGATGGAGGGGTGGGGGGCTGCAAGTTTCATGAGGGTGTCACGATGGAAGCACCAAAATTTCTCACACCATCTGTGAAAGAAGAATTCCTCTGGGGCAGCTGAGGCAGTGCTAATGTGTGTTTCGGTGTGTATTTTGTGTGCTGCGAAGCGTGTACTCGCGTGCATTTGGGGACTCGCGGCGGTCTGTCTGGCCAGAGGATGTGTTCTTTCCGTTATTCACATATCAAGACTGAATTCAGCAGGGGAGAGGAGGCAGAAGTGTAAGCCAAACAGAGAGAGAGAGAAGAGAGAAATATCCATGTATGCCTGGTCTCTCTCTGTGTAATTCATGGCCTTCAGCCCCCCAATACATTTCAATTTTGCTCTCCTAAAACCCCTTTTTCTATTTCACGCTGCTATTCAGCATCCCCCCCGCAGCAGCCTTGTGATCTCTCTCATGTCCATTTTCACTCACCTGCCAGTACAAGGACTCCTCTGACTTTTTTCCCCTGCCGCCGACACAGGACCTGAAGTAGCAAAATGCATTTAGCCTGTAAAAAAGCTAAATGAGGAAGGTCTGCGGTCTATTTGTCGTTAATTGGCACGGTGCAACCATAGATTACCGAACATGACAGTGTCTTTTTCAGAGAAATCTATCTGCCGTGACCTCTCTGGCACTATTACAGCAAGGTCAGAGAACACAGAGGGAAACCAATCAATACAATATTGAGTGCGAGAGCGAAACGGGTCTGATGCAGGAGGACGGATGGGAGGGAAAGGAAGAAAGGGGACATGGACACAAAAGGTGAGAGAGCGGGATTGCAAAGGGGGAAACAGGAGAAAAAAACTGGGCGAGCAAAACGAGAGAAAAAAAAATTGAACAGAGAAAGAGGAATGACCAGGGAGACGACGGGATGGAAAGGAGGGAGACACAGAAAAGAGGAGATTGCGAGTCCTGGATGAGGGATTGGAAAAGGCTGAATTGGAGGTTGGAGAGGACGGCCCTGGAGGTGGCTGCAGTCTTGCGGGCGGCAGCAATATCTGTCTACAGCAGTGCCACAGGGACAAACACGAACCAGCTCCCGTGTCTGAGACATGGTGAGCCTGCGGAGAATATCCTGCAGCCACAGGCACAAACACATAGTGCCCCAGGGAAGTGTCTGATAACACTGTATATAGTAAATTGTATACTGTATACTGCATTGTGGGTATGTGAGTATGTTAATGTTTGTACATGCCTGCGTGCGTGCATGCGTGTGCATGACAGCAAGCATTGTCTGTTTGCATGTGCATCTATACCTGTCATATAGGCCAACTACATAGCCATTTGTGATTATGTAAATAATAATTAACAGTGGCAATCTGCATACACATCTTTTTTACATTCATTTATACTTGCTATATATGAGTTCAAACTGCTTACACTTACCTGAACTGTAGTACGGTGTTGTACTCATTGACATGATGCCACTGACTCTCACCACTAGGGTTGTCGGTCTTACCGGTTGTGGTACACAGTGATCGGGCACATACTGTCGGCCAAAACGTACTTGTCTTCTTTTGCAATGCTTTTTCTATATGCATTACAGATATCTATATCTACATTACCGATATCTTCATCTACATTACAGGTAATCTACATCTGACTGGTCATAATTCAAGTTCAAGGTGTCTTTAATTTCCCTCAATTCTGCCCACAGCGGAATCTAATGTTAGAGATCAATGTAAGCACTCGACAGATGCTGAGCCAACACTTTCCATGTAAAATAGCCAGTTCAATCAGTACCACTGGTGTTTTCACAAATTGAATACCCGGCGACAAATTTCCAGCAAATAATTATTACGCAGCAACGTAATGTAAAGGGATGCAAACAGTGACGCTGGTGTCAGTGAGAAAACAGAAAAAAAGATGTATACTTGGTTTCAAGTTTATCCTTTCATGCATGTGAAGTAAATCTAGATTCAAGCCAGTGGACTCTGTCTCTAACAATGCAAACTACTATAGAGAGGCAATTATAGGATTTGATTTCATGTCAAACTGAAGGATTGTACCTTTAAACTTGTTCTGCCTTCATCCTGTATGGGGATGAATCAAAGGAACCCTATGTGCTCAAAAGAAAACAATCTGCGGCAAGATGAATAAAGTTCAGTTTAGATTATTTGTATAAGCACATTTCAAAACGTGGAGGCAGTTTGAGGTGCTCAGCATAAGGCATTAAATGCTTTCAAACCATACTGTAAAAACAGCAAAACGAAATAAACAAAGACAAATAATCCAGATTTGTAGCTCTCAAAAACAACTTTGTGAATCATTCTTTTAAAAACCAAAAGTGAGTTGCACATTTTTCAATTTATTGTTCATACCTTACTTTTCATCACTTTTTTTTGCGTTTTTGAAAAGTAAACTTTCAAAATACCTCTCAGATCATATTTCCATTAGTACACAGTCTGGGGGGGATTTTGATTTGAAGTCTGAACATTGTTATTTTGTTAAATATCCCCGAAATGGACGGTAATTTTAGAGCCCTTGTCTAGTCTTGTCAACCACTCAAAGCATATAGCAGTACAATAATGATAATAACAATAACAATAATAATGATAATAATTATAGAGTGCTTCACAATAAGCCAGACAACAAATCAAATAAAAAGGGAAGAAATAAAATAAATAAATAGTCCAGATAAAAATCAAGACAGCCTTTTAGTAGAAGTGCATTGTGTGGTATTTCGAACGGTATAAATAAAATAACAAAATGAAAAATATAATTAGACAATCAACTCAGATAAAATCAGGAAAGTCTTTCGATAGGAGTGTATGAAGAAGGGACTTAAAAGATTGCACGGACTCTGCCAGCCTAATTTCCCAAAATTCACCCATTCACAAACATTCATACAATACTGCTGTTTGCTGCGCTTTTTTTTAATCATCAATTTAGTCCTCTGCCAGGACAGCCCAAGGACACTTTAACATACAGAGTAGAGTAGCCGGGGATCGAACCATGACCTTCTGGTTACTGGAAGACCCGCTCTACCTTATGAGCCACAGCCTTCATGACTGCTCTCTAACTGTCTGACTGTGCTGTACTCTGCATGGGCACCTTTTTTGATAACAGCTAAAGAACTGTATGTTCAACATGTGCATGTGCAGAATAATAAGCCAGCACTGCTCCAGCACAAACCCTCTTCTCCTTTTCATCTGAATTCAGTTCCTCTCTCTCCCTCTTTCTTTCTCTTTTTTTTTTTTTTACCATCACACTCACACATGCACTCATGAAGTATGCTCCACGTCGACCCAGCAGTGCGCCGATGTGATTCATGTGTGTTTCGCTCTCTTCGTCATTCTGTGCTTGCAATATGGCTACGGCTGCTCCCCACAACCACCTGTTCTCCCTCAAGAAAAAGACGGAGACGCAGAGAGAACCTGAACAAATTCAGGATGGTGCACAAGGAGTACGAAAGGCAGAGGTCGCACAGGAAGGCAAGGAGCTGGAAAGTTTCTTTTAAACAGTAGAGAAAGGAGGCAGAAAGCATATAAAACAAGGGGATGAATAAAAAAATGTTGGAAAGACTGAAGCACAAACAGAGAGAGTAGGATAAGAGAGGTTTCATGTTTCCGGCTTATGAATAGAGAGATAAAGACAACACATATTACCACATATGTGCGTTTGAGTAGAAGATAACGAGGCAGCGTGTGAGTGCTCTGTGTTTACTCTAATTAACTACATCAATACTGTCAGACAGCTTTTCGGGCTTTGATCAGCTCCCTGCGCCTGCCAGAGAGTCTGCGAAATACACCCGTCAATCACAGCCACCGTCCTTTCATGTTCGTCTTATTCCAAAAAACAAAGAGATTCATTCATCGTCTCGGACCGAGATGAGCGGCGCCGACGAGGGCGAAGAGATTGTAGCGTTTTCTCTGATTAGGATTCCACCCTCATTCAATTCCGGTCCATCCACTTCTGCTCCACCCATGCCTCTCACACACTGTTGACATCCATTACTTCTTTTTTTACCCCCTCACACACATACACACACCTATGTACACATGCACCCCTGGCCCGACGTTGAATATGTAAATCGACATCTGCTCCAGTACCCAATCTCCAGCCCTCACCATGTGTCTGATATGCTAATTCAGTCAACACAGTTTCCTCACTCCACATCTTCCCCTCCTTTTCCCTTCCTTCTGCTTCCTCTCCTCAGCACCAACGTGCCCAAACCTGCCAGGGATGAGTGGAGGAAGGGAGGGCAAAGAGAGAGAGAGAGGGGGGGGGGGGGGGGGGGGAGAGGGGCCTCAAACAAAACCTGATAATTATGTTGTTATGGATGGATGTTACACACACAAACAGGCATGTGAGCAACAGCAAGAAGCCGGCCTTATTAGAGAACAATAGCGGGGAATCCAGGGGAGAGATGCTGAGTGTGGGAGGAAGGACAAAGCTCCAACTCCTCTGACGAGCTCGGTGCTTCTCGCTCATTAAACGTGCGGATGCTACGCTGCCCGTCCTCCCCTCACGGCATCATTTTCACAGACACCTTATCAGCCATAATGAGCTCAGCCGTTGACACCTTGCCGTGACATTTGACACGCCGTAGCTGCACCATATGGATGCAATCACATGTGCACTGGAGTCTCGCAAGAGCCCACATATGCAAGAATGCAAGCCTTACGCACACATTTTCCGATGCATTTGCATTTAGATGCAACATGGATGACGTCCCAATGCAGGGGTATTGTTCTCAGTCCAAGTTCTGGAGTGTGCTTTGATTTATAAAGGATGAAATGGGACGAGACCTGTTTCCCAGAGATCCCCAGTTGGCTGTGTTCAGAGCTTTTGCTGCTTTGACAGAGTTCTAAGTGAATACATGAATGTTAAAAGACACTCTCGCCGCGGCTCTCTGCTTTGCCAGCTACATGTGAGGCAACACTCGCTGTGAGTGGGCCCTGTTGAAAATGATAGGGGAGAGTACAGCACCTGGGTGTTTATCCAGATGTCGTAAGGGGGTGAAGCTCTGACACAAATTGGAGTCGTCCTACATAACCGCGTTGCTTTATTTCCCCACAGATACAGATTGGACCCATATGTCTTTGTACGGCTAAAAGGGAATGGGAACAAGCTGTAAAGAAATTATCAAACACGAGTCAGGTTCTCTTATTAGGCGGCGCAAGCAAACGCATATATCAAGCAAGATCTCGTTTATCACTGGAGCATGTGACCGATTTTGGATTGCAAAATGAAACTGCACTCATTTCCCTGAAAAATAAAACATTTATCAATTTGATCTCCATTGCACCCTTGAGATCAATCACACATTAGGACTGTAAAAAGGATTCTTGGCATTTGAGGGGACGAGCAGTTGTCTTTGTGGACTAGATCCACAAAGCAAAATAACACAAATAAATATTATTTCTACAGCATGATGAAACCTGCCACCTTACATTGGAAAATTCATAAAATCTGTCTTCAGCTGCAGCAATCCTTTTTTTTTGTTTTTCTAAGTTAATACAGCAAGTACAAAATAGCATCATTAAAACTGCGAGGAATTGACTTTGCAGCAGCAGATTAGTAGCGGTCAGACTCCACAAACATGTTGCAATTCCCTTTGAACTAGTCTGCTGCTCCAAGCGATGGACACAACATTCGAAACGCTACATGAAAAAGGGGTAACTTTGAAGGAGCTACAGCACAAGGGCATAACGGAGGTGAGACACATTCAGTCGAATAGCAATTAGCAGCATGTTAGCCTTAAGAGAGGCCTTACAACCAGCCCCTTTCAGATTTCCTCAGTTCAATAATTGGCATCTAAATTTCAGGAGCGTTTATCATGAGAAATCCACGAGACATGCGAGTTTCATGCCATCTCTTACTTATTATATCCAAACTAATGTTAAGGAATTGGCAAGTGCAGTACCCATTTTAAACCTGCCTGGAATGGGCTGTCTGTTCTTTAAGAAACTGTAAAAGTGACATGCAGTAATTGAGCTGCTGCTGGTCTCTGGAGCTGTGCCCCCACTGCTGGACAAAGAGCTGTTTACGTGTTGATTCAAAGTTCAGTGAAGCTCAACTATGTCAGCAGAACACCAGACTGGAGAATCTGTTGTATTTGCCATTATCGTGAACATGCTAGTTATTGTGAACACGCTGTTGCTATGATCAACAACTTTCCTCATGTTGATGAGTCCCAGCTGGCGCTGCTCCCGAGTGCTGAATGCATTTTAAAGACTTTTCAAAGTAAATGCTCTGTTATTCAGTTTGATATAAAGCATTGCAGAAACAAAACAAATGTTGTGCTTTTAATCTGTATGGAAATTGCTGCAGAGGAAGTGATTCTATGAATGTTGTTGCCAATTAGAACCTATGACACCCGAAAATGTGTACCGGTCCGATATGGTGAAATAAAAATTGTCAACTTATCAAAATGGTCGGGCGGGCCAGATATTATTTCTGGAAGGCAAGTTTTGGCCTTTGGGCCACCATCTGCCAACCAATACTGTAGTTTATCCCGAGGATGTAGCAGACATGTTCAACTTAATTTGCCCACTGTCTGTTCAAGCTTGTTGTACATCCCTTACTGACTGCAATGCACTGTTCGACTGTTTATAAAAAGCTGATTTAATAGTGAACATATCCTGTGTCCAGATTGCACTAAATCCGACGATGCACTTCCTTTGGCCCTTAACAATCGACAGTGTGAGGCCGAAAAGATGAACAATTCTGAAGGTATGTGAGCCACATACAGGCAGAAAAACAGACAGACAGAGAGAGATTTCTGGAATTTGAAGATAAATTCTTCTACAATTTGGAAGGAACAGGCTGTGCTCTTAGAGGGAGATCTCAAAGAGTCCAGGCCTCACAGAGGGTTCTTTTTGAAAATGCAAACATAAATGACCATAAATTCTATAATATGCGGGCACTGTGCAGTGGTGTGGCCAAGTGGTCAAAGTACAGACCAGGAACCATGGTGTCCTTGTTGGCATCTCGTCAGGTACCTCTTTGTCTGCTATCGATAAAAAATATACCAAAAAATAAAATAAAAAAACAATAAAAACCAAATAATATCACAAAGATGGATGGTGAAGGGAGCTGCTGCAGCATATCACTATAATAATAACATGTCACGTTAGAACTATAATGGCCTTGCTGTACACTTGCATTGATATGATTGGATATTCGTTGTTACCTGGCAAGTGAACCAGTGAATGACACGTGAATTCAAGAGCTGATCCCAGTCACCTCAAAAGAGCAGGACTCCAGTACTGAGCCACAAATAACACTGTGCAAAAGTTTAGATAGGTATTTTATATTTGTACATCTAATGTGCCCCTTGTTAAATAACCATATGAGATAACTGCACTGGCCACATTACAGATACCATGGTAGTGTCTTTGTTAGCTGTTCTGAATGAGAAATTAGCGATTGTAAGAGAGTTCTCTTGCTCGTACTTTTATGTTCATATACTTATTGACCAATTCATTAGATAGACTGAATAAGTACGGTCGCTGCAGGAAATACAGGACAATAATAGTTCAAGTCTTTTCCTTTCTGTTCTGTTAAATGCAGGTGTAATTTAACTATCATTTAAGAAGCTGTAGTTTATGATGTCTTGAATTGTATATTACTAAGAAGTGCTTCTAATTGTTGCTCCAATGAACTTAAGTAAACGAGGGAATCATAATTATAAACTTACTGGATGTGAGGCTGTGTAATTTCCGTGAAGATGATACCAGCCTCAGTGAAACCAAGACAGGAATTAGAAAAGGTTACTCCAGCATTGATCACATCTTCTTAATGAAACATATTGATTTGTATTGTTTTGCCTTTTCTGTTCTTTTATTGATCAGCGTATGGTATCCGATACAGTATGGAGGAATGGATTCTGGCGCAAAGCAGATATGAAAGTCAAATTCCTGGATGTAGTAATGAATATGAACATGTACTTTTTTAAAGACATGTTTTTCATGTCAACTTAGCCAAGATTGACTATTTGAGAAATATGATCATTGCATCCACAACAAAAGAGACTGCATTAAACTGAATCACACGTTGTAGAACCTAAGAAAAAAAACATGGTTGTAGAAAATGTCCGTTTTTTTCCTGTAAAGTGAGTAGATGTTGAATATCTGGCTGTTAAAATTACAGTGGCTCATTAAAGAATGTCACTGAAGAGCTGCGAGAGCAGGCGTCTGCAGCTGTGTTTGAAAACTTGATTCACGTGTCGACAGTAGATCAGATCTGTTTGACAGGTTAGTCACGCCATGTGTGTCGAAGTGTGGGCTCTGAAAGTTAAAAGTAGAGATCATCATGTGATGAAAGATCACACCAGCTGTGAGACCTGTCAACATGTTAACATTTGACCAAAGTAGTGTTACTTACTACATTATTACATGAGCACTCAGTATGCTCTTTGAATGGAACACATCTTCGCGGGGAGCCAGCGGAAGAGAGTAGTAATGTACTGGCTGAAGTAAACACAACTGCTTTAGTGTACTTGTCATTGGGTGCTCTGGGACCGGCTCCTCCAGGAGCTGTTTCTGGATGATGTCATTTCCAGCGCTACCTGAGGCTCACCGGTTTGATCACCCTCTAGTTTTGGTTGGTGCCAGGACTGAGTCCGGTGAATTTCCTTCTCAGCACTCACCTGCTTTAGTGATGCAAAAGTTCAAATATTTCAAGTCGCGTCAAATGTGCCACTCCCGACGCCAGGGGCGAGAGTCGCATCTGACCGAGTTTTTAAATTGACACTGTATGTAATCTCAATGTGCAAAAAATGTACATTGTGTGCGGTCTGAACGCACCATTAGAGCTCGATCTTATCAAACCACACACCTGTAAAGTTCATGACTGCATCTTTCTCAGTTGTGAGAGTTCTTCAAACCACCTCCCCAGTTGCCAGTACAGTAGGTGGCTCCAGGACTATAATTTGTCTTGATTGTGGACACACACACACACACACACACACACACACACACACACACAAACACTTAAATTTAAAACAATACCAGCCATGCTGTTGCAGCAAACTATGTTTTATGGCAGGGGTGGGGAATCTTCAGCCTCCAGGCTGTGTACAGCCCACAAGACAATTCATAAACATGAAAAAAGCAACTCAGAAACACAAAAAAATCTCATGAGGGCAGTTAATTTTCTGCTGCAGCAAAATAGTAAAACAAGAATGTCCTTCAGGCTGGTTCTTACTGGCTGTATTGATGTCAGGTCATGGTCAGGGTGAACGAAACACACACGTAGCTGCTGTGTGTCATTGCTGACAAGCATCTCTCAGCTGACTGTCAAGATAAAGTAAGGCGAGGTGAATTTGGTAATTTTTTCTTTTTTGATGTAAAAGACAAGCCAGAGTGTGTAGTTTGCAGGGAAGTGTCTGCTGAGAAAAGACAATATCAAGCTTCATTACAACTACAACCTGAAGCTAAACTGGATGAGGTTTGAGAACAAATGTGTTTAGAGCAAGCTGACAGATAAGAAGCTGATGCCTCATTCAGAGCAAGAATTTGTGAGGGAGCCTTGTCATCAGAAAGTGAAGAAAAAGTGTCTTAAAGAGCTGTCACAGGGTTGATTACTAATATGACGCTAGATAGCCTGCAATGAAACATAACAAGCTGCCCAACTTTGTGTGTCAAAGAGGAGCAGTTCCATCTATCGCATTAGATATGTTAGTATGATTTATGTGTTCAATAATCTAGAATGACCCTCGAAGGGTGTTATAAAAATTTGAATGGTCCTCTATAGGAAAAAGGTTCCCCACCCCTTGTTTATGGGAAGCTTAAAGACACCTACTCTGTGTAGCAGTTCAATAAAGAATTATTGGCATGTGGAGGTGGCTGCTAGAAGCAAACAAAACAGTTTTATATTGTATTAGCGTTTGCTTCACTTGTGTATCTCTGCAGCGCGTGTCACAGAGGGTTTGAAAGGTGATGACGGCTGTTTGTCTTATCTGTGGCTCACACGGAAAAATGTGTCATCTGTTGCTTTAAAGTAACTGTCAAACAGAGACTGAAAAGCCCGTTTAGACAGAAGTGACACTGCGAGCTCCAAAGCATGTCAGCCTGCGACCTTAATGTAAATTGGAAAAGCATCTATTCAATAAAAGCAGACAGGCCATTTGCAACTCAGGTTTAGCAGCAGCAGAATCCCAAGAGTTAGGGGAAGATAAAAAGGCCCTCATGGGAATTAGAGAGTCTGCAACCTCTGCACTGACAACCGTGGAGTAGACGATTATCATCCATTGTTTCAATGAAAAAGGGAAAGTTTTGTGAATAAAAAGAAAAGGCACTTGACAGGAACCAGCTTGGTCTAAAATAATTACAGTTTGATCAGCCAGACAGTTTTGTGCTTGTGTATTTTAGTTTTTTCTTACTTCATAACCAGAAAATGATCTGGTTACTCGCTGGTCCATTTCCTGACCCCCAGTACAAGTGTCAACCTTAAGGTGCTTTTGCTCAAAGTATCTTTAAGAATTTTTTTAATTTTTATTGAAAGGACAGCGTAAGGGGAGAAAGAGTGGGGAAGACTTGGAGCATAATCAGAACAAAACCTGCGGCAGCAGCCGGAAGGATCGATCCTCTGTACATGTAGCTGACCTGGTAGAGCGGGGTTCCCTTTGGGTTGTTTTTGCTTTTTGACTGTATATAATTCTGCCATCTTTTCTCTAAATAGAGCAGAGTGCTGGATATGAACCACACCACTGAACTACAGTAATTCTGAAGACAACACATGACAAAGAGGGCCCTCTTTCAGAGTTCAAGCTCAAAGGCAGAGAGGGTGTTAAATGTCTCATAAGCTGATGGAGAGGATTGCACTGCACACTTCACAGTTAGAGGGAGGACAAGTGCACTGTGAATGCAGGGAAAAGTTGAACTGTACAGCTGAAAAGCCTTTACTGGATTGTTGATTATATCTTGAGGAGTCCGATCATAGAACGAGGCCACCAACGCTACTAATTCGTCCTAGAAATTCCATAAAGTCTAGCCATGTGCTTTGACATAACAGCTCTGAACCAGCATCGTCTGTCATAAATTGAACCCTGCAGTAGTTCAGACAGCCCCAGACATTGTTTAATACACAGTGTGGGTGTTCCATTCAGCATTCAACCATACATGACCCTGATCCCTATCAACCAGGTGATCCATATCATGTAAAGAAGTTTTGTCATTTCAATTCTCAGCACCTCAGCTAACACCACTGCCTACTCATCCTCCACTTCCTTCCAGCATCCTCCTGCATTAGCATTTAGATTCAGGTGAAAACAAGTCTTTCTCTCTACGTTTTCTTTTTTCATTGAAACGTTGTGTACCTAAGACTCTGCTGGGTGTGTGTGTGTGTGTGTGTGTGTGTGTGTGTGTGTGTGTGTGTGTGGGGGGGGGGGTTCTGCAATGATTCTTCAGTAACAGTGGAGCGTCGGTGCAGAACCAAAACCACGTGCAATCAACCGGATGAACACACTCATCAAAACACACACAACAGCAGGAGATGTTCATGGTCATTTTAGACATGAAATAAAGAATTAACTTAAACATAAATAAGTGCATTCTCTAATCAGCACTACCAGGTGGGTTCATTTTGATTACAAACAACAGATACCTTGTTTATAATACTTTATACATGTAAACAACATACCAAATAAATAATTTTTATAGCAATAAAATTTTGTTTAAAGTTTTGGAACAAATCTGCATTGTAAGCTTCTTACATTAGGCTAGCATTTATTTACATCATATGTCAAAGAGTAACAGTGGATACAAGTCTGAGACGGTGGCTGATAACAAACTCCACACAATATGACATTTGTGGAATGATTATTTAACCAAATCAGTGTGTTAAGGCAGAGCAGTGTAATGAAATTTGTATGGAGTGATAGCCAACCTAAAATCCATGCATGATTCAACTCTCTTACCTGGACAAACTTTACTCTGTAAATTGGCCAATGACCTGTCCAAGAAGAGGTGTGCGTTCATGAGATTGTTGGAGAAGAATTTCACAGGTGCAGCTGTTTGAAATCCACAGATGACAAACTGTGATTGTTCTGAGACACAATAAAAGGAGGAAAAACTTGTGACTAAACCAAAGCGGACCATGGAATGGGTGGTGGTCATGGAAATCTGTCACAGAGGTCTGAGAGAATAGCACAGGGTTTTTTCGATGGTCTCAACTCATTCCGCTTTAGCTGCCCCATGCACAACCAAGAATTGATGACCTCTTTCTGTTGCTATAAGTTTGTTATAACATTAGTTGGTCCAACAACCCCCCCCTGTAACTAAAAGCCAGGTTACCCTGTTAGGGTTAGAGGATGTTTCCCCGAACAATCGCCCCTGCGTCACCTCACTTCAGATCTTCAGATTAAAAGTTGTTACATTTGTGCAATATATTCACACATCAATATTGACAGAATTCTTTTCAGAAGGAGGTATATTCTTCTGAGCTCCAGCACCACAACTAAGGGCATCAACAGTATTTGCACACCAGGGTAGATCTGGCAATACAACAACCCACCGCAGACAGACTGCCAGGTGTTGCTCTAAGTCAATAGGATCCTGGAGGACTCCTCTGCCTCTTCAGCAGGACCTCAAACTGACCAATCTTCTAAAATATGTCCAGAACCAGGGCAGTGGTCGTGTTTCAATCCCGGTACGAGGCCATGAAACCCTCTTTCTCTGCCTTGTTAAATGGTAAATCTTTTCTTTTGTTTTGATGACACTGAAGACAACCTTTTTTTTTTCCTGAAGCAGCTGGCTCAAATCTGATCAAATGTTTCATTGAAAATGTATTTGCAACTGTTGCACATTCACTCCACAAGTATGAATGGTTTAACTGACTATAGACCATGGATATGCATTTTCATTTCATTTGTTTTGTTTGTGGTTGAGCGTGACCCAAGAAGAACTCATTCAATTCTGGAGCAGATCCAGTATCCAGGATTTTTTTAGCTCTTTCTTTAACATGGTGACACAGGGCGTTGGCCTTGGCGGTGGTATGTGCTCTCCAAGTGCCCTTTAAGTTCATTCAGTGTTTGCGCCCAAAGATTGCTCAGTACGACCATGTTGTGACTGGTCATTTCCCAGACCCAACTTCATCCTGTGGTGTAAACACTGCACCTTCATGATGTTTTCCGTGTTTCGCCATGATCACACAGCCCTCAAACACAGTCCACTGCCGTCCACAGCAGGAAGAAGTCAGTCGTTCCACCACCTCCCCAATCACCCAGTGTAAACATCAGTGAACCTCTATGAGAAATAGATCTGCAGCTTCTTCATCTTTTAGTGCACCAGAGGCTTTCCCTCTTGAAGAAAGCTCTTTTCTGAAATGGGCCCAGCTCAGACTGCAGGATGAGAGCAGGATGACAGGGGGCCGGTCTCACCCCTGCTTAGACACGATTCTCATATATCCTTAAGATGTTTGCATTATTATATCCTGCACTTGAAAATCAGCCTGACTGTGAAGATCAAAAGAAAAAGAAAAAAAGCATTGACTTCTACACACAGCCATGAGCGTGTGCTGTTATGCCTGTCATGCTGCATTTAGTGACCCAGGTTTTTATGATGTTAGTGGTGCAGTTTTCCCATGGTGTCAGCGATGCTATGATTAATGAGGGCGGTCAGCTGCAGCTGAGCCTTTAGTTGTACAACCACTTTGAGCGTTTTGTGTCAAAATAGAAAAATAACGAAACCTTTTGCCTTTAGTGGCCTTGACCCTGACACCTGATATAGTGAAATATAACACATGACCTTAACCAGAGACAATAATTTTAGCCTTTTGAGCTAAGACAAAAAATTTTTTTTCAATGATGAGAAACATTTAGTACCTCACCTTCTCCTGTGGTTGTGTGTATAGGCCACTGGTGTGAACCAGAGGATAAATCGTGCTAATGAAGACTTTCTCAGTATCCCAGTGTGCGGCAGCACCCTGTGTAATATGTGTGAATTTCATACACTCCGTAATAACACTTTCCTGGGTGCTTTGCTGCACTGTAGGTGGACAGCTCATTGTCAGCCCCTCAGCCTCGATATATCCTCCACACACACACATACACACACACCTCGCACGCAGCCACACATAGATCGCTCCCATCATTAGAGTCTGGAGCGCAGACACAGACATGGGGGGAGGTGGAGAAGTGATGGATAGACAGAAAAGGGAAGAGAAAAGAGTCGATAGACTCAGGAGGAAGGATATTCAGCCTCATCATTAGCACCAGGGATGGAGAGATCTAGGAATAGAAGAATATAATGAAGATAAGCCAGTTCACTTGGAATTTTAAATTTTAAAAAGATATGCAAAAACATTTTAACTGTGTAGACCCTGTCAGGCCTGCACAAGAAAACACAAGCTCGCCTAATTATCGATTACTTGAAACTGTCACACAAAGGACAAAATATATTTAGCCCAAATTAACTATCCATAAGTTTTATTGTGATTAAAAATAAAAGTCATAATATTGTGCTGAGGCTCAATGTTTTTTTGTATTTTTTTGTATTTTTTTCAGAAACATGTTTATAGCGTAGCTATATCGACGAAGCAGCTTCCTGATGTGAAATTCAATGAGGAAACCATGACAATTAGCTGGATATACTCACCAGACCAATCAGAAAGTCCCAAAGATATTTATATTTTAAGTCTTGATACAAATTAGTGAAACTCAAGGGAACGTCAAGGTTAAAAAGAAACAGATATATGTGGTATCAATCTAGCTTTGCTTATCCTGCTGGGCCTGAAATAGCAACAGTGACAAGAGTGTGATCATCCTTAATTCAGTTTAATTTAATCTAACGTAACTGAAACATTCATGTCGGCACACTCTGAATAACTGAACATGTCAGAGGAATAGGCTGGAAGAAAGACTTCTGAAAATTTAAGCAGGGCTCAATATTTGAACAGTGCGTTTCAGGAAGCTGCAGAGAAGTTGTATTGACCTCCATCGCTGGTGTTTAGCGGTAGCTCTCAAAGAACGCCGAGTTCACTGAAACAGCATCGGCCAGCCTCGAAGGCACAGAAGTGATATATAAAATGTATATAACAGAAAAGGCTGCAGTTACTTGTTAAGAGGGAGATGAGAGGGATTCAAAGATGACAAAGCTGCAAAGACACAGTTGGATGTTTGCCTTTTGAGTCACAGCAGATTGAACTGTCCAGGTACGACATATTTACACAGCTATAATATATTTATACCACCAAAGAATCACATGACTACTTGTTTGAGAATGTGTTTGTGTAAATGTGTTTTGTCTAATTCTCTTCACCCATAATATACAAATATATTCTTCATGTGATCTCTAGGAGTGGGACATGGTTCTGGGGACAGAAGTCTTCTGGTTTCCGTTTCTAGTTTGACGGATCTTGTTTGAAGATGCTTTGGCCCACAGGTTAACCGTCCATGTGGGGAAGAGGCAGAAATCATTGACCTAAATGCGTCTGCTTTTTAATTACATGCATGCATATGCAGATAGCTGTTAACAGAGATCAGCCAAAATGTTGTCTGGACCTGAAACCCCTTTAAAAATCACTTTTTGTGTTATGTTTGAAGAAACGTTTGACTCATGTGATAAAAGAAACTATTCAGAATATAAACAGTGTACGGCGGTGAAGGGAAGATGGAGTGTTGACTCAGATATCCTCTGTCTATACCGGAAGCCCCAAAATATTGACCGTTGCTCCCAGAAGCTAATTCATCATCACACAATAGTCGATTGGCTCCAGGATTGCATCACTCATATCATTGTTTCTTCTTCTCAGTTTCTTTCTTCAGCATTGCTCACTCACAAGTTATTTTGTTGACATGTTTACTGCCAGCTATTGAAAACATGGGGTCAGCGATCCCATGTTATCTTACAAACCTCATGTTAGAACTGTTTTTAGCGATCTGGTTGTTAGGGTTAGGTTCAGCGGGCATTCTCTCGTTGCCTGGACAAGCTACCGTTTTCCCAGCAGAGTAACATATCCACCACCTAGCAGCAGCAAATGTATGTGTTGTTGTGGATAAATGTATGTTTTCTAATCGAGGGGTGACGAGCTAATATGTCAATTTAGAAAAACATCTTTCCCACTTTGAAATTACACATGAATTCGCCGCATTCAGCCCAGATGTCCCAGTTTTCAGCAGCCTTACACACAATATATATTCCTGGCTCTGTGTGAGACCTTCAAGAAGAGTATCTGTAATTAAATGCGAAGAAGGGTGGACCTGATAGCCGAACGGTTCGGGTACATACCTCATAGGCGCATACACCTTAACAAAAATGGAAAAAACCTAAACTCACAAACAAGTAAGAAGGAATGTCAGAAATATTTTAGACATTTGCTTACACAAGAAGCCTTAGTAAACTGTGAATATTTTTTCTGATTGTGATGTGTGCCTTTGTAAAATACTTTTACAATTAGCTTAGTATATGTGTTCGGATTTTAACACGCAAAGTTCTGCACAATTTGTTGTAAATCTTATTTTTTATCTGTAGCTCATGTTATATACATTCAAGACCATGTTGAGTATAATTTCTCTCCGTATTATAAAGGGCAACTATTAGCTGACAGGTTTGCCATATCAATGTTAAATGGGATGTCAGTGTTGTGTTCCAAGTTTGTTCACGCTGCCCCCAAGTTGATATTGGTTACTGCACATCTAAATTTAAATGCATAAGCACAGCTGCTGGGTTTACCTGAGAGCGAGGCCGCAGCAGCAGACCCCCCCCCGAGAAACAGGGACATCAAGGTGACAGCAGCGCATACATTGTAGAAAACCCTGTGAGAGAAAATTTGGCAGGTGGGGAGACAGGACAACAGACTGAGAATGGAAATGAGAGACGATGAAAGTGGAGGCGGAGCAAGAGATGGAAGAAAGAGTGAGGAGAGAGAGAAAAGGGAAAGTGGACAGGAGGAGAAGAGCGAGCAGACGATCATGTGACAGAATCAGCAGGCGTCATATACAACAAGAGAAAGAGGAGCTGAAGTGGTTTAATGCTGCATATGAGACTTTGAGTGTGTGAGAGAGGAGAGACAGCGTGTGACCTCGTCTGTGTCTGTGTGTGTGTGTGTGTGTGTGTGTGTGTGTGTGTGTGTGTGTGTGTGTGTGTGTGTGTGTGTGTGTGTGTGTGTGTGAGTAAGTAAAAGAAAGCTGTCAACCACTCTGGGTGAGAGAGTTCCTGCAGTGTGTCAACCTAATGGGCAGAAACTGGGGCATAGTGAATTATTCAACATCTTTTTAGGGCGAGAGGAGACGCTTCCAACATCTTCCCTAAAGAAAAAAAAGGACCCTTCTCTCATAAGACAGACACATGCTAAAACACATACACACACACACACACACGGCATGTGTGCTGAACAACTACTGTATGCCATTAGTTTTGTCTCTGCCAAGTCCTAAACTTCTAAACTAATGTTTATAAAAAAAAAAAAAAGGAGCTCAGCTGCAGCAGTTCACTCAAACCCAGTGAGAGTCTCTTTAGATTAGTTAAGAGAAAAGTTGTTGAGCGACTGGTTCAGAGGTTAATTTACATACAGGAACATCAAAATCGTCCTTGTGTCTCTGGTGGATAGTTTGTGCCGTGCCATTGAGAAGTAATCACATTACTGGTGGAAGCAGTCTCAACCAACCACCTTTTGGAGCTGAAATCCCTTCAATGTTTAATTGTTTTCACATTTTAACTAATCTCTTACACAATAGTTAAAGTCTGTGAAGTTCCTCAAAAAGTATCATCGGGGTTGATGAGGGAACATTTTGGATTAATTTAAGTCGATTTCAGGGGAAATTCTACAATCAGCAGATTTGTCCGTGAAGGCTCATTTGCACTGTACTTTGGCAAATAGCTAATCTGTGGAGAATGTGTGTCAGTCAGTCAATGACAAAAGAAAAACACTAAAAAGACATCACTTTATACAGAGCCCCCTAGGTCCTAAAAGATATTTTTTTTATGTTGTGCCCACAAGGCTGAGCCTTATAACCGTTGCGTAGGCATTTTTCAGACCCTATTTTGTGCTTATGCCACTTCTCAGGCAGCTTTGGGATCTATATAAATAAACTTGATGGGAGAATGTGCGCACTTTAAACCATGTGTACGTTACGAACATTTTGGAGACAGGAAAGTGGCGAGGCAGACTTAGGAGGTGAATTGAGGCCGGAGTATTGTTCCACTTTGTTGTTAACATTAAAACCAGCAGCGTTATTTGTGCTCGCGCAACATAACTGCTTCCTGATAACTGCTTCCTGATAACCTTCAATTGAAAAACATACAAAACAAGTTAAAGCAAATAACGGTAAAATAGCAAAAAATAAGAGTTACCGAACTGTGCATAGAGCTCACTGCAGATCACTGACATAAAATAAACAAACCCTGTTCACCTTTAAACCTCAATTTCCAAATCATATCCCAGAGTGGAGGTTAGGATCCCACTGATGTGTGAAGTTATCGGCCCGATTGCTGTAAATATAAATACTGCGGTGACACTCGTGCGTAATGCTGCGTGATGGATGCACTGGCACAGATGGAGGAGTATGTGGATAGAAGGATGAGGAGTGTTCAGTGACTATAAGGATTTCCTGGCCCATGATGATGTCTGACTCATCAGCTGATATAGAGCTGTGATCTTGGATCTCTGTGCTGAACTGAGTCCAGTATTACACAGACCAAGCCGACTGAAGTGAACCACCCCAGTACAAACACAATTTCCCCCGACTCTGGGTTAATTAGCCGACAGGTATGTGTGTGAAATGATTAACACTGTTTAATTTTTATAGTTCTTCTTAAATCCCCCTTTGAGAATAATATAATCTCTGAATTTAATAATCCCACAGTTTCGGATGATTAAAATACGTTCAGGCGATACAAAAGTGTCAGAAATAGGTTAGGTTTATAGTGTAACGTTTGGCTATTTAAAAGTAACTTATAATAGTTAATTGTGTGTGTGTGTGTGTGTGTGTGTGAGAGTGTGTGAGAGAGTGAGAGAGAGTGAGTGAGAGTGAGTGAGTGAGAGTGAGTGAGAGACAATGTCAGCTGCTCCTTCAGAGATGGTCAGAAACCGAAAGTAAACATGATTTCTCCTCTTGCTGTGAACTCCTCCGGTGGAGCTTTTTGGCCGGCGTTCCCTCTTCTCAACTAACGTTTCAGTTAAGTGGTTCGCGCACACAAACAAGCGCACCGCACACAAACAAAACATGACTCACGAGAGAAGGTTTCACCGCACAGCGCACGCACAAAATTACGTGACTCATGATATTCAGGACACCAAAGTTAGATATTGTAGTTTTTACAATTCTTACGGTTATGAAACCGTGACGTAATGAAACCGTGGCTATGGTAAAACCGCTATGACTTCGAAAATGCATTTTGGTATTTAACCTTGCA
Organism: Hippoglossus hippoglossus; assembly: GCF_009819705.1. Taxonomy (NCBI): domain Eukaryota; kingdom Metazoa; phylum Chordata; class Actinopteri; order Pleuronectiformes; family Pleuronectidae; genus Hippoglossus; species Hippoglossus hippoglossus. The sequence goes on from NC_047161.1 coordinate 16,702,665, forward strand.
AATATTAAAAGATTTTTAGACCAATAAGGGTTTTGGGATTTTATGGGTTAAGAAATGTTCCGGTTACCGATATATATATATATATAAAATTAGCAATGATTTCTAAGATGGCGTTATCAAACCCTTATGACAAGTAAATGTAATTAAGGCTTGATATTTTACTGTTAAACCATAAATGTCATTAACAATAAATATTTAAGAAAAAAATATATATATATGTATAAATATAATAACATATTTTTCATGGAGTCTATATAATTTCACATCTTTACCTTGTTTATGCTGTAAAATAAAAGGTTTCATATCTATAAACATAAATGCCAAAACCAATATGTCTGAGAAAGGCTCATTGACACCAATATTATCGGCCAATTCTACCACGAGAAGATAAGGTCAATGTCAACCATACAAAGGTAAAATCTATTTAATCACACAGGCTGTCTTACTGCACAATCAATGTCCTTGTCAAACTTGTCTATTGTTGACATGGAGCCTGTTTGAGCAGTACTTGTTACACTGTAGACAATGAGCAGGAGGAAACAAAACATGATAATTGGCCATCGGAGGACCATTAAAGTAGCCAGCACTGACAAAATGCTAAACTGTCACTCAAGTTGGACAATAAGCAAAGAGTCCAAAGATGATGCGTGTTCCCTTTTATGTAATTTGTGACATTTTCATGTGGCAGCTGCAAAATACAGTATTTCAATGTCTCAGACAGGTCTTCAGGCACAAAGGGAAAAATGTGATTTCTGGCAGATGTAATGACAGGAATAAATCTACAAAGAGCCTCCTACAGTCATACAAAAATAGCAAACAGAGCACAAAGACCCGTGCAAATGGTGACCAACATGGTGGCAAAAACAAAACGGCACACATCATCCAGGTCACCATGTAAAAAAACAACAACCTCTAACACTGACAAACCATCCGTCCAAATGTGTTTCTCCCCTTTTTGTCCCTGAACTCTCAGCTGCCAGAGAGTCAAACCTTATGTAACACATGACATTTACAACAAGGTCTGTTCCCTGTCCACCTATCTGCCAGTCTCTCCTGTGTTTTCCCTCCCAACCCCCCCCCCCCCCCACTCCTCTCTCTTTCCAATCTGATTCACTGACATTTAATTAGTTGGTGAGTGGAGGACGCCTCGCCACATCAGCCCTGTAGTGTTGCTGACCTTTTCCGACTGGGTCATTCATCTGCCATTAGAGCACTGCCTCCCCCCCACTTCACTCTCTCTCTCACACACATACACACCCTCATCACTCTCTCAGCATTAACAAAGAACACTCCAGTGTGATGATGAAATGAGCCAGCTGGTGATCTGGCAATTGACAGTGAGGTGGAGTTTTCTTTTGAAAAATTAGATTAAGTCACGTGTTCGATGATTTGTGATGCAGCCAGACAGCGCGCACGTGTGTGTGTGGGTGTGTGTGTGTGTGTGTGTGTGTGGGTGTGTGTGTGCCTCCAGGTAATACTCAGGTTGTGGGGACCTAAATCTCTTCCTGGGGACAACAAGCAAGTCCCCCCCGATGAAAATCATCCAGTTATATGGTGGATGCATGATTTAAGGTTAGGATTAGGCAAACAGTATTTACAGTTAAAGGTGAATTAAAGGTATTTGCTCAACAAATCCATAGTTTCCGTCCGAAAGACGTTTTGTCAATCATGTTTACAAACTGACTTCAAAATTTTCATCAGACATTAATGTTTCCAGAAGAAGTTCAATTTGCTTGAGCACTCCGCCGTACTTGTAAACATCATCGTCCAAAAATGTATCTTAGAAGCTAAAGGCATCTTGTCTCACAGCAAAAAGCGAGAGGACCACAATACATCCTCACAATCTCCTACTGTGAATTTTTGGAACAGATAGAATGATAAAACTCATTGAACTCTGCAAGGTTTCTGTGAGTGACGATTTTTATTGGATGATGAATTTAAAAAACATACGAAAAATACAGTCAAAGACCTTAACTCTCCAGGAAATTAAGGTAAGTCAGTGTAAAGTCCTCTGAAGTCATGGAGACGTGTGTCTGTGTGTCTGTGGGTCTGTGTGTCTGGGTCTGTGTGTCTGTGTCTGTGTCCTTTCAGATCTCGGCTCACTGATGTGGGCTTGATGATGTGGGGCATGTTGTTTGTGGATTTGAGGAGTCTTCCTTTCAGTCGATTGCATCACTCTAATCAGCCGTCATGAGGGGAGACTAACAACAGTTATTCTTTCATCTTTGGTCAGTGCAAAATGCCCTTTGCAAACACACACAAGGCTACACACTCACCTGCACACACAGTCAGAGCCAATCAGGTGTTTCCAACCCCCCCCTTTCCCCCCCTCCATGTCTCCTCTCCACTCCTCAGTGCGGTGACATTTCACCCAGCATCATCAGCGGCCAGACACCTCCTATCAGGATCGGTTTGGAAGCCTTTTAATCCGCCCTCTAAAGAAGTCTTTCCTGTCAATGGAGGGAAACGTGATCCCACTACTAATGGCACAGGAGAGAGGGGAAGTGGTGGTGGTGGTAGAGGGATCTGGGGTGAGAGCTACCCAACTGGCCCCACATGTTGGTGTTGGGCTGCAGCTCAGACAGTTTTCTTTTCCCCAGAAGTCGGAAAAAACATCCTCCTCACAGATAAAGTGGAGAAGCAACATACAGCTAATGATGTAAGGTGGAGGGGTAATGTATCACCAGACAGACAAGATGAAGTTACAGAAGAATGTAAGGCAAGTAAGAGCCGTAAAAAACACTAAATAGAGTACGTATATAGAATGAAGAAAATATTCAAGTACACCATTAAAAAAATAATCTCATCTATTCTTATCTTATCTTACTTGGAGGCATTATGTTTTGGGGTGATTGTGAACACAATTGTTTGTGAACACAATCACCCCAAAAACACAAGGAAATTTCTTTAAATTGTGTACAGATGTTCAGTTTGACTCGAGGGTGAAGTAATCCAAATTTGGTGGTCAGAGGTCAAGATCGCTGTGACCTAACAAAATTTTATATGCTTTGAGAACACGATGTCTCAGGAACACCTTGAGGGAATCTTTTCAAATTTGGTACAAATATTCACTTGGATTACGGATAAAGTGATTAGAGTTATGGGGTTATAGTTAAAAAGTCAATGTCATGCTGACCTCATGTTCTTCTGAACATGATATATCAGGAACAGCTAGGGAATTTCTAAACATCTGGCACAAACATTTACTTGGACTTGAGAATGACCTGACTAGAACTTTGAGGTCAAAGTATGGTGACCTCATATGAGTTTGGAAAACATATATATATGTGGGCTGAAACTGCACTGTTTGGTGGAGGCATACAATCACTGGACAATAATCATTGTTTTTACTCCCCCTGTGTATATATATGTACATCTTTAATTATTTCAAACCACTATCTCATATTTGGCTCTTATTGTCCGCAATATTTCTGAACTTGTTCTACTGGTTAAACCTAATACCTAAATTTGCCCATTGGGGCATGGGGGTCAATGAAAGGCTTATCTTAAAATACACTTACCTCTGTGCTCTTAAAGGTGTTATCATCAAGACGCTCATTAAAAACAAAACAGTTTTTGCTCCTTATTCAGCAATATGGTGCTACTAAAGTCATTACCGTCCACATCATTATTCACTCAGCATTCACAGTACCCAAATACCCTCGGCCAACGATAATATCTTCACAAAACTTTCACATGTATTCAGCGTTGTAAAACACAAATCTGACTGGCTCGATGTTTGATTCCCTTTCATGTTTGTCCAGGCCCTCGTTTGTTTTTTCAAACTAAAGCTTGCCAAACAGCTGCGTAGCCTCTGCCAGTTCCTCTTCCCCCATCTTCAGTGCATTAGGCAATTCCACCTTGTCTGAAAACACACGCTGGTTTGCTTTAATCCATTCTGCTGTGTTTTCACGGAACAATCACAGGCTTCACGCTGTCTTATGGAAAAGAAGGGGACAAAAGAACTGTCTTCCTGTAGCACAAGTGCCGGACTAACATTACCTCTTTGAAGAGGTAAAGTATATACAGTATATATATCATGTATGTGTGTAGTGCATACATTTCAATTGAAATAGGATTGATTTAGCCAGCATGGTCTTAGCATGCTGTTTAAATGTGACACCATCTTAGAAAATGTTTTCTTCTGCACCAAACTGCTTGAAAATATTGAAAACCCTACAACTTTTCTTCTTTTGGGCAAGAAATAACCAACCTGAGTGTCATACTCAACATATCACGGCAAATGATTTAGTCCATTGTGAAACTCTTTACAACAGCTATATATAAACAACTTACGCTAGCCACAGAATGTTCTACTTGAGGACAGAAGAAATAAAATCTGTTGTTTCGAGCCCTGGCAGTGGAGGTGACCTGATAGTGGAGCTCACATTGGATGTGATACCATAGAGGGGGCCCAGACTCCTCTAATGTAAACAGAGCAGTGGGGATGATAGATTGATGCGACACGTCAGAGTTAGTTTTGTAGCCCCCCTAATAAACTATTACACTATAGTTTCTTTTTGTGACCTTACTGATACAAGCCAGGCTTTGCCCAAAGAAAACATTTCCAGACACGTGGCCCTGTTGCATGTTTTGACAGCTCTGAAATGGAGAATGAGATGCTGTGAGCCATTATCGTGGTCCTTCCATCATCATGTATCTGGCATGACATTTGTCCAAGTGTCATCCTACTGCTCACTTCCTCCATCCTTCTTTGGCCGTAACAGCCCAGGCCAGTGCACTACAATCTTTTCCTTGGCCTCCTAATTCACCCCACTCTCTCAATACTCAGACTCTGCTCTACAGCAGTGGTGTCCAACCATGTGCAATGAATGGCCAAGAGACTGGCGCTTTTAATTCCCACCAGTGGCTCCGGCAGCTGTCCCAGCCAGAGATGCAGAATTAATCAGCTAAATCACCTGGTGCAGTCCTCACAACGAAAAGCTGCAGACTCTTGGCCCTTTGAGGCACTTGTTTGCCCACCACTCTACATGATGTCCAAAATACTGTGTAATCAACTACTAAGGCATAAGAGTGGATTCTCATACCCCATTTGGAGAGAAGAAACCCTGACACCTCAGCCAAGCTGCCAACTAATGTGAGTAAACAACTACAGCAAGAAAAGTGTTGCGGATGCCTTTGATTTCAGACAGTCTGGAACCCCTGTAGAGTCCAAACCAGATAAATGTGACGGGGCGAGAGCAGCCCAGAACTACACCACCACAGTCTCTCCACAACAGATGGCACCATTAGGTCAGAGCAGACTGTCTCTCCATCACTCCTCCATCCCTTTTCTATTCAGTTTCTGACCAGTCTGTTAGACAGATATGTCTGGGCCCTCGGTTCCTCATTTAGCGGCTTAGTTCAGGAGTGAGCTCGGCCAATGAACAAGCTGTCATTAGTGTAAATACGGTTCACTATCATGTTGTAAGAAGCAACATCAACTGAGACTTGAAGCATTTAACAAAACAGTCAACCTGGGTGTTAAAACATGAATAAGATTTTAATATGCAAGAGGAAAAAAATTGTGCATCTCTGCCACTTTATGAATTATATTTATAAACTGTATGTTTAGCTTTTAATAATACAGTGGAAAAGGCTTTTGGGACGAGGACTACCGTTTGTTGTTTTACAAACATAAAGCTTTCTCAGGACAGATGTTTGGGACTGCTAGAGCTGTACCCTTCTCAAACTTAGCAGGAAAGAGATGCTAACATTAACTTACACTATTATGTAACAGAATCGAGGACTGGATTGTAGATATGTTTGTAACGTGACGTAACATAATGTGATGTATCTGGATTTTACGGGACATAACATCACATAATAAAGTGGTGTGGAATGACACTAGCCTGTTAGATTAGTGTGAGTAATTGACATTCTGATTTCTGTTGCCCTCCATAGGGCAGGCAATCATTCCTGAAGTCTCTTCTGTATTTTAGAGAGGATTAAAAAAATAGAAACTGCCGTCCCTGCGGCGCCATGCACACATGCTCAAGGACTTCTTTAGCGTCCTTGAGCAATTCAAAGAATCCCTATACCTGCTTCAGCGATTCACCTATATAAATAGCCATGACCTCTATGTCATACAGGGAGGAGGAAAGAGAGTCTCAAAAATAGCATCAACAAAAAAATTATATTGCGATTTCTATTCTGGCCCCAAATTTTGATTCAAACAAGGCTCTTGCAGAAAGCAGGTTAAAAACAAATCGAAATCCAAGTAAAGTATATATGGAGAAAGACTAGAAGAGCCAAAAGCACTGGAACACACAACCGGTAAGGAACCAGACAGGGACAGAGCAACGGAGGCTCGGAGTGAAAACAACCAAACACAAGGAAAACCAAGGTAAATGTCCATAAACTAAGGAGTCCAATATAAATCCAGAAGCCCAGCTCAGAGTCATGATACAAACATAGCCAAAGAGACCACACTAAGACACCCCCCCCCCCCCCCCCCCCCCCCCCAATTCAGCCCTGGGAATGAATGATAAATGAAGCAATTTAATATAATCTGCGTCTAGTTATTTTATTCTTAAGCACTGTAAAGCTTTCTCTGCAGCCAAGTTCCACACAGACAAAAGATGCAAGGGATAAGTGGAAGAAGGTAATTTTTTACTCCAAAGTTTAGTATCAGGTATTGTTCCTGGGCAATTATAAGTTTGTTTGCAGTCAAAGTAAGGTGACATTTTCCCAGGGTGCACACATTGAGTGCTGAAACCCTGGGACAAAGCTCGAGCCTCTCATAATTGTAGCAGCGGCTGAGTGGTGCGTGGGCTGTCCTTTGATCTGATGGCACGAGTTCAAACACATTTGACAGCAAACATTCTCACCGCTCAAGTGTCCTTGACAAGATACTGAATCCCCACCAGCTCAAGGGGTGCTGTTCAGTGGCTGATCCTGACCCTGCAACGACAGAATAATTAAAAACACTCTGGCTATTGTAAAAAAATTGTTTAAATTATCTGCACAAAGCAGAACGCTAGAAAATAGCAAAATCTGTGAATCTGATGACAGAGTACTGCAGCTTAACCTGAGTCTTTAAATCAACCAGCTTTTTCCAGTGGTTATTACACCACATTGATTCTCCACAGTATTTCTGCAGCACTCTGCTTTTTTGGAAAGAATCTTTGGCAGTGGTCTACACTGCATTAATTTCTGCTTGTTTAGCTCATGTCGGCATATCTCTGTATCTGCCTTTGTTGCATTTACATGGGCTCTGCTGTGGTAAAAGATAATTAATCATCCTATTTAAATTATCATTTGGACCTAAAAGCTGTTTTGTGCAGGGAGGATCTGGTCTATTATTTTCTCAATTTAAGACGTTTTATGAAATACAGTATCTTGTGTGTGTGTGTTTCTTCAGTGTGGACATGTTTGTTTACATTAGTTTTTTGTACTTTTGGTCTAGGGCTGTTTTTTTTTATTGTTTGGGCTGGGACACATAGTTCCAGTTGAGGGAAAACTCGCTCCCGCAAACAGTGATATTTTTGCAGCCCAGTGTCTAAAAAATAAAATAAAAAAATAATGTCCACACTGAAAAATTCAGCACCTCATGGTTTGCATGGCAAGATGTAGCTATGTCTTCATCTAATGAGGCGTCAACCCTTAAATTCCACTATATGTATTGGACTGCGGTTACCCTGCATGTCACCCATACACTAATAAACCATAGAATAATAATAACTTAAACTTTCACCTCTCTGTCAATATGCACAGGCCCTGACCCATGATTGGTCACTTCTCTCTCCTATTTTTGGCGAGTAATAATGTATCAAATCCAGGCAGCCTCCAACTCCCGTCCAGTCCTTGGGCCTCATTTATAAAACAGTCCGTAGGATTCATACTAAAAGTGTACATGCGCACCAAGGCCGAAAATGTCGTCCGCAATATTCCAGACTGTGCGCACGAACACCGGAAGGTAATGTCTGTCCGCCCTCTACGTGCCCACATTCAGCCATAAATGGTCAATGCAGAGCACCTCATGAATATTAAATTCTCCTGGTGACCAATGGTTTTGTCATGGTGAATCATGGCATCACGCAATGAAAAGAAGAAGCACAACTCTTGACACCGACGTCAAGGTGTTTGTTAGTGAGTGTGAGATGAAGAAAGGCAGATTGTTTGGTGGCTACAGCAGTGATATAAATAATAAAATAAAATGCACTGAGAGGAAACGTGTTGCCGCTGCTGTTAATTCAGCGAGTGAGAGTGAGTATGACAGAGAGGACAGTGCCTGAAATAAAAAAGTGGTCACATTTAAAGGTGGAGGCAAGTTTCTCATTGCCAGAATGTGAGTGGACATGTTGTGTCACCTGAATGTATTTTAATCATCCAAAATCAGTGCCAGTGCAGCCATCACGCAGCATTAACTTCACACATTGGTGATTTCTTACCTTCCACTCTGGGACATTATTTGGAAATTGAAGTTTGAAGGTGAACACAGTTTATTTATTTTTTGTAAATGGTCTCCAGTGCACTCTATGTGCTCTGTGAGTGTGACAGCACAGTCATGTTCACTGCAGCGATTTTAAATACGCACACACACACACACACACACACGTGCGCAGTTTTAATGTTAACGATGAAGTGGATCAATAATCTGGCTTCAAGTCACCTCCTCACATCTGCATTGCCTCTTTCCTGTCTCTAAAATGTTCGTATGCATGGGTTAAAGGTTGCTTACAATTGCGCACAATCACCTGTCAAGATTGTTTCTTCATGTCACAACGTTTACGTGAGAAGGGGCATACGCACAAAACGGGGTCTGAAAGATGCAAACGCAACGGTTTTAAATGAGGCCCCAGGTCACGGAGATGTGAAGGACAAAAAATGACAAAGTATACACAAGTATAAATAAATAAATAGAGAAATAAATGATTAAATACATAAAAAATAACTACAGTTTGCAATAAAAAAGCTATTTCTCCATTTCTTTCTTTCTTTCTAGTATAATTTGTCTGTCCTTCATATGAGGAGGGTAGCCAGACTCAAGTTGACCTATAGACTGTCGATGTGGGCTTGACTTTTGTTGCTGTGTCAGTATTGATGGGGAATGAGGCTGGGGTAGAATCATATCTTATATTTTATGGCAAAAGACTCCCGTCACAGACACAGAATTAATGTTAGCTTAATTACTTATTTTGATTGCCTAACCTGAACCATATTTTAACCATATAAAACAGTCGCTGCTGTGTTGTGTGATGTTAAGACTGGATTTATTTCTCTATGGGTGTGTTTTTAATCCAGAATGCATAATGGTCACAGTTGCATTTACCTACTGTTTTTCAGTGGACTCACCTGCGATATAAACCCATCCTTGTATCTTAAGTTGATCTCTGGAGTTTTGAGGAAGATGTGCTGGTTCCTCTGCTTCTTTATCAGCTCAGTGTGAAATTTTAGTTTTGAAAAGAAAGCAATTTAAAGCCAGACCCATAAAAGCTCATCAAACCAGTATTCTCTTTAGGCTAGTCCTGCTTAATTGCCATGTCTATGACAGGACACATCATGTAATTTAAATTACTGAAGAGAACAGTGAATATTCAATTCCCTGCCTCTCCATGTAATGTTAATCCCATCCAATTGGGGGTGCCCTGGTGGGCCTGGGCATTAAGGTGTTGACAGTGAGCTGCAGTTTCATTGAATCGAGTCCAGCCAGGGTCCTCGAATCAGGGAACAAAATAATGTCATTGAACTTAATTGAAGGATTTGATTTAGAATTGTCTCATATTGTTGTTTTGACAATCATGGTGTATTTTTGACTCCGGTTTGTAGCAACAATTAGGGAACAGCCCTTTGCCATTTCAACATGACCCCAAGAGACCCCCTACTTATGGGAATAAGTGCCATATTGAAGACAACTTTGAGAATATTGTTGTGATATTACGAGAGTGAAGTCGTTATATAACGTGAATAAACTGCCAACATTTCCTCCACAAAAAAGGCAGCTTCCTTAATCTGTGGTTCTTTCTTCAAAATAGACCCAGTTTCTTGCACAATCCTTTCAAACTGATCATACTCAAGATAATGTGGTGCTAATGTGACAAAGTATTATTACATTATTTCTGAAACGTTTACTATTATACTCAGTTAACAAGATGCTCCACATTTCTCATTTTCATGCAGGCGACAGGCTGACCTTCTGTTTTTCCTCCTCGAAAAAGATAGCTTAAATTTATGACTGTATACTTGACTTTTTTTATCATAATATTTAGACTTTACTCTTAAAATCTCTTCTTTTCCCTTTTAAGTTGCCTTGATAGCCCATCATCTTTGAGATAACTTGTAAGCTAAACATTAACACCTGATCTCAGTCCTGCTCTCGTGGCTGAATGTCAGAAAATACCTGCAGCCAGGCCCCCCAATAATATATGGAAAACCTAAAATCTGAATAGTGGAGGTTGTTAAAGCAGAATATTGATGGTGGTTTGGAATTGTGAGGTTTCACATATCACATTCTCGGGAGAATCTAATGCATTTCTTTTCCCTCTGTCCTCTCGTTTCTTCGTCCTTGTTCTGAATAAAATAAGACTGTAATAAAAGAGACTGGGGATGAATGAACCACCACAAACGAACCATCATGCCCACGTTGTGATTCTGCTATAGTTTCACCCCTTCCAAACAACACCTGCAGTAGCTCCCAGGCAAGCAGATTTCAGCGATGTAATGACATGAAGTTGTGTGTGTGGTGGAGCCGTCCAGTCGGCTTCTGCAGACTGCGGGAGAGAGAAAGTAAATCCAGGTGTGAAAGTTGAGAACTTTCGCAGCTCGCATCCGATTACCAAATCCCTCACGTCTCTCTGCAACTCTTCCAGCTACAAAACCCAGCGAGAAAGAACAGGAGGGCTTCATTAGGCCTGTCTCAAAGTATAAAGTTAACTAACCACATGTGGGTACACATCAGCATTCTTCCTTATCTCTCTCCCTGTTGTTCCTCCCCCCATTCCACCGTCTGAGGGGCTCTCTCTCCAGTGGCTCGCTGTTCCACTGGATGCTTCCAAAATGGCGGATCAGGGAGCACCGCTATTCCCCTGACTGCCGAAATGAGATGCAGGGATCTCTCGCTGCCGAGAAGAGGAGGTGATACGCAGGAAGTGTGTGTGTGTGTGTGTGTGTGTGTGTGTGTGTGTGTGTGTGTGTGTGTGTGTGTGTGTGTGTGTGTGTGTGTGTGTGTGTGTGTGTGTGTGTGTGTGTGTGTGTGTGTGTGTGTGTGTGTGTGTGTGTGTGTGTGTGTTTTTCCCCCTCTTTTATTTTCCCTGCTCTCTCTGATCGGATCTGATGTGAAATCACAAATTGGCCCCTCGTCGCTGCCCCCTGTGTACATAACAGAACTCATTAAAGAGAGGAGGGTTATTAAAAAGTGATGGAGCGAGGGAGGACTCTGACAAGAAAAACTGATTCTGTTTAATAAAAGAGACGGAAGAGGGAGAAGAAGAGGAAGAAAGAGCCAAAGATTCTGAAAGAAAGTTGTAGTGGGAAAGGGGGCTAGGCATTGAGGGAGCTGTGACGAGAGGCACTGCGTTTACTATTCACTTTCACGGATGGCTTGCGCAAACACTCCAGATTCTTCTGAGGCTTTGGACATGCTCAGATATTTATTTTCCAACAGATGATAACAGGGAATAGGACATCTTTTCCAATGGCTCTTTTCTGTGCCCTATATGGACTAAAGCTGAGCGCAGACAATGCGATATGAAAGCGACAAGTCAGCTGGCTGCAAAGTAAAATGTATTTGCTTATTGAATCCCAACAATGGCATAGGCCCCCGAGGTCTGAGCTAAAAATACACCACGTATTACTGTTCACTTAAGATAAAAGCATTTGTTAAATGACCGTATCATAACATCTCCTCTGCTCAGGGCAATATAGTTTCGTGTTGTGTGTGTGCAACAACAGCGAGCCGATCTTGCGCATTCTGCTTCATGGATGTTCATTTATAATTCATCTGTTGTGCCCGGGAACACATACATGAAATGCTAGCAAAGTATCTCTTGGAGGCTTGCAAGGAGATGACGAGAAGGGGAAACGGCGGGGATGGTGAAAGCTTAACGAGCTGCGAGGACAAGAGCGACAGAACGAAAGACAGAGAGAGGGGCGGCAAACAGTCAGTGAGCAGGTCTGGCACGGGAGGGGGGAGGGATGAGAGTTTCTTCCAGGTTTTTTGCTCTCCAGAGGCTACTGGGGATCCAGATGGACCGAGGCTGAAAGGGAACAGAATGTGCATCAATATTTACCCACCTCCCATCACTTTACGCACAAGACTGGGTAAAAAAAAGAAGTCGATTTAATGTGTAGATTTGCTACTGGGAGAAAACGCCTGTCGAGTTCCTGTGCAAGGAGCACTTTGATCACAGATGCTGCAAATGAATTAGACATATTGTAAGTGAGCGCAGACGTATACATTTGCTGCTGTGTGAAGAAGGGAGCATAAAAATAATATATATCATCAAATGCAATAAATCATATAAAACGTGTGCACCTGCCGCTGAGTTCAAACTGAGTGTGAGCCCCGAGGAGCTGTGGACGAAAAAAAAAAAGCCCTTTGCCCTCTGTGGACAAGTGACATGGAGAAAAATGAGAGAGAGAGAGAGAAATGAGTCACTGATGTCTGCTGGCTTTGCCGCTCTCCAGCGAGTCAGCGCACTGAGCAAGCAACAATAACTGAGGAGACAATAACCTGTGGCCTGCAGCGTCCCACGTGTGTGCCTCCGCAGAAACAAAACCACCTGTCCCATTCAACAGCCTCCTGAGGCCTCATTTATAAACATTACACACACAGACAAGGTGTGGGAAAGTTGTGTCTGCCACTCCCCAGGCAAATGTTCAGCTTTAGATGAGCTGATCTGACAGGAGAATGTGTGCAGCCCCACAGAAACTGTGGTGCATGGAGATCATAGCCAGTTTTACCTGCTGTGACAAAGATTACACACTGGGCCCCGACTGATCCGCTGTTCTTCCACCTCCCTGCACATTTTGTGCTGTCGTCCTATGCTGGAGAATGACACAGCCTCAAATGTGATGGTGTGTAAATTTGTTCTAACTCACTGATTTAAAGGTGGAGCTAGTGATTCTGTGGAGCGAAAACATACACCCTTCCCTTCGCTGCTCATCCAGAAGTTCCACCCCCCACCTTCATGACCACGCGTTGCCAAGGTGCACCACTAATCTCAACAAGTTGGAATTACCCACCACCAACATTGGCATCATCTGTAGACACTAGTGGACCTTTACCACTGTACCACCGGAGTTAGTGATTGGCTGCTGCCTGGTTGGAGGACGTTATGTACCGTGTGTGGTCACCGCGGCCTGCAGCGCAGTCCGGAGGCAACTCCCGGTGGTCTCAACACCGTTTAAACGGCTCGCTGATCTTTATCCTTTAGTTATTTCATTATCTTCTTTAGGTTAGTTGTAGTCTGGTGCTTCAGCACTAAGCATTTAGAGGAAATAATTATGGGTACAACCTCCAGTGAGCTAGCTGTGTTAGCATTTCCAGTAGTTATGTTCTGAAACAGGAGTAGCACTGTACTTTATCTGAGGCTAATTTTTGATTGTAGAAGGCAGAGAAATTATAAAGTTTTCTTTTATTGAGATGTAACAAGTGATGTTCCACATTTGTTTTATTAAAATTCACTCCAAAAAAGCGGATTAGAACACCGTTCGATTTTACTGTTCCTATGAACATTGTTTTTTCCATTTCAGAGACTCTTATCTTACTCCCACCTTCAATGATATGTAACATATAAGCACAAAATGAAGACAGTCACCTCAGCTAACACACCCTTTGCATTACAGTGGAAAGTGTCGTCGATCCCCCATCTTTGTCGTAACATCCTACTCTCTGTCGTCTTGAGTTTGGTGTTTCCATTCAGGCAGTGTCGAGCCCCGAGCCAAGACCTATATATCAGCTCTGTACAGGAGCGTCTGGTAGTTGAATAGTTGAGGCTTAAATCATGTAATCTTATTTATGTAATAAATACTTTCCCACCGAGCAGCAGTATAATGTTTAAATCATGTTATTTAAAAGTTTCTGTACTCAATTGCTAATGTGACTGGACCTCTGTGTGTGCTGATTCCCCATCTGGCATGTTGACTAGGCAGAGTTGGTTTGAGAATGACCTGCAACCAAGTACAGCTTTATATATTTTCAGAAGGTCAGACAGTTTTTGTGTTTATATATTTATAAGACAAAGTATGATATATTCTATCTGGCACTTTTTGTACTTTGTAAAATCCATGACTCCTTTTGCAAGTAGAAGCACTTTATCATGCAGAGTGCTACACAAACAAGGTGTATATTTGTAGCTCGTTCATCTATTTTATTCCCCAGTGAACCCTGAAATAATACGTACCGGACATGAGGATTTATATAAAGACAAGTGTGCTTGTTTTTAAATCCAGAAAGTCAGGGATCACTGTGAGTGGATCTAGCGTTGTGATCTTTCAGCAGTTTTAACAGCTGCTCTCTCAGGCGTCGCCTGAACAGACATTGACAGAGGGATCTTGAGGACCTGGGAGCAGGAGCTAGTGTTGACCGGGGAATGAACCTGGTCATGGTTACTCAACTGAAACGCCGGCAGTCAATGAGCCAGAGTACAGCAACAGGCAAATAGACGTAATTAGTGCTCTGAAAATTAGCAGTGGTTTCCTTGTTACCTCACAGGATGCTCTTACTGCAAATCCGAGATCGCTCAATGTGTTTTATCTCTTCATCTGGTTGTTTTTTATATGCTACTCTATTTTTATATTCAAAATAATGTCGTGTTCATGACTTTGCATATAAGATACACACAAAGCCAAGGTCAAGCTGTATGGCTGAATAGGAACAGGGACGGGTTGAGTTACCTTTGTGTCTCCTGTGGCTGCTTGTAGCGCTGTCGCCACTGCTGTGTCCATCTTTGTCTCATCTGCTCCAGTTCCTTGCACTTTGAAGGGCACGCTCGCTTGCAAGTCAGAGATTAGAGGTGTTTGTGCGTGTGTGTGCGTGTGTGCGTGTGTTTGTGTCTTGATGTCTTTGTCCTGGAGGCGGAGTGGGCAGAGGAGGCAGAGGGCGGCGGAGTCATGCAGACTTCAACTCTGGGAGTGTGAGTGTATGCGTGTGTGTGTGTTCAATTGAAGTGGAGACAGAGAGAGAATAGAGGCACTCGTCTGTATAATGGAGTAAGAACTCAGCCAGCTTCTAGGAGCCTTCATCTGTCTGCTACAGCCATACACACGCGCAACCGCACACACACACACTTTCCCCTGGCCCAAAGACCTAACCAGACCAGCTGTAATTTGTCATTTGGCTGTGAACTGGGCCGTCAGTGCCGGGTTACTTTTAGCTTCCGGCTGGATGGTAATCCCTCCCTTTGAAGGGCAGCCAATCCAATCCCATGGCTGACACTGCCAGAGAGGACTATGCCATTGTGACCTTTATGGCGCACCAGCTAATCTTTCCTCAACGAGAGAAAGAGGGTGGAAAACTGGCAAAGAGTTCAACAAGCTTACTTGTCTTCCATAACTTCATTCTCCTCATCCTTCGTTGTATTTATTTAATTAATTTTTCTGCAGAAACACCCAAAGCCTTTTCCCCAACATGTACTGTCTAGTCACTTGGATTTAGAAAAAGGGAGAAAAAGTCACACAGCCCTCTTAGTCACTTGACATTTATAAATCCTCATGTTTCTGCCTCTGGGTTTGTGTTCTGGATGTGCAGAGAATTGCTTGTGCTCTGTTCCCGTAGCTGGCAGCATTTGGCATATTTACGAACTTGGCGTCATTTAAGGCTTTTTCACACCTAGTTGATTCTCGGCAGTACACAGGAATTGGACGCAGCATTTGTTTGTGTGGTCAGATTATTTAAGATGAATATATTATTACAGATGGACGACCTGTCAAAGGAATGATCAACTTCTTACTAGACACAATGACTATGTACACCAACAACAAATGTTTTTGGTCTTGGTAGGAGCGAGCACTCTTACATTAGTAGCAACAATTTGGATGTTAACAAGGTCCAGTCTATTTTTTCCTCTTGAAACAAACATTGATGGGATTTCAGGAAAGCTGTATTAAGAAATTGTGTGACTGAAGTCGTCAGCAATGATGAACAATCCACTGGGGGTTTGCTGTGTGTTGAGGTGGCCATTACACTCTTAAAGTAACAGCAGCAGTGAACTCCCTCCACTACTTCATGTAAACTCCCCGTCAGCACAGAACAGTCTTTTGAGACAACCAAGGCAATTGATCACCATTTCCTCAAGGCCCACCAGACAATGACAATTACCTGTCAGTTCAGCAGAGTTTGTCCATCCAGCTACAGTAAATGTCCAGAACATTGCTATCTGGCCATGTTTCAATCCTATGTCAGATTTATTCCATGTCATTCGTGAGTCCTCCTCAAACAGTTCTACAACATATTGCCACTTTTAGTGTTTGCCTGCTGGACGTTGTGTGCAGAGCTTTTTATAAACAGTCTATGGTGCAGAAAGTTAAAAATCTTTGTGACTGAGAAGGCGTTGTGCATCCATGATCAACCGGATTCTTCTTTTTTTTATTTTTCATTCATTACTGTTCATGTGTGTGGTTTATATATAAGGTTAAATGATTGACTTAACTGTTGTTTTTTCATACATTTTATGTCAGCTATTTTATTGGTATGTTAAGCAAAAGACAATCTTTAGACCCAACTTCACAACTTCTCAAAATAAAAGCGCTGTAATTTGGTCTGATATAAATAATTGCAGCAACAAAGCGAACGTTGTGCTTTTACTTTGTAGACAAATAACTAAAGCTCCCATGACTCCCGTGATTGTCTTTGTCAATCTGATATGGTGAAATTAAAAATATAAAATTATCAAAACAATCTGGCGGGACAGATATTATTGCTGGGGGTGCTTCTTACTCACCTTCCATATTCTTTATCCATGTTTATAGATGTTTATCTGAACTAAAGATCTATGTATGGAGTGTGTTGTACAGTATGTTTTGGTTATAAAGGCTAATTTATGTTAAGATTCATTAAGTCCCTCCCAACCATGACAAAATATCCAAGTCTGGGAGGTGCAGCTTGTTTGTTGATTCCCTCGTTTGTTATCTTGATGACGTGGGTGGGGATCTATGTTTTACACATCACTCTCCCATAGGTGTTCAGGCCATAGCATATATTTATAACTTTTGGACACTAACCAACCATTCGGTGAGCATTTGGGCCTTACAATATGTGGGAACAAATGCACCACAGACTTTGTAATTCCACTGTATATACTCTGTCTTTCTGGGGCACCCTGGTTGCCAAATCCTTAAGATGCCATAGATTTACAGTAACCACAATGTCCATGGTTGCTACAAGAAGGCATGGTTGCATCTCATTGCCTTGATTCTTGTCCATCTCCTCTAATGCATTCATTAAAAGTCTAATAAACCATAAGAAGCTACTTATTCACTGATGGAAATTACTTTTATCGCAATAAAATGCATCATTAATAAGCTCCACAAACAGGCTGGAAAATGACCTGACCAGTCAAGTAAAGTGTTAGTCATCAATAAAGAAGAGCTGAAAATGCCTCCCTCACCCAGTGGCATTGCATTTTGTTATTATTTTGGTCTGTCAGACACAACTGTCGCTTCTTCTCTTTTGTTCCTGCCAGACCAGGCCAAAAGGGGGTGTGGGCTCAACATGAGCCCACCGCAGCGGGCTACCTTCAATCCCCCGCCATTTGCCAGCATGGTACCAATCAACACTTTGCTCCCACCCAGCCAAGAAGCAAGCGACTCTGGAGGAGACAGAAGGAAACCTGGTGCGATGGAGATATTGAGAGTGTGAAAGGGAGAAAGAGAGAGAGAAGAAGAAGAAATGGGAGAGTGACAGAAATAGAGGCAAAGAAAGAGAGGCAGCTCCTTGTTGAGCATCCTAAATTTACCCCAGAGCTGAGGCTCCCCGTCGTCTTCAACTCTTGTTCTTGCTTGTCAAAGGATCTGTGCCCTGTCGCGCACACACACAAAATGCACTGCAGGTTACAGTAAAATCTTTGATATCGCTGCAGCTTCCTAAACCAAGACTAGATTGAATTCTAAATATAAGCATGAATTTTGAGGAGGACTCTGCTCTTAAATTGCTCTGGCTCTTAATAGGCTTTAAAAATGATACCCTCAAATATACAAGGATGAAATTACATCCCTGTGTGTGTATATATATCTTTCTTTTGTCCAATAACGGCTTCTGTACTTTCATATATTTCTCCAATTTATCATACTGTGTCCTTGCAGCCTTACCCCTCTCCTCACTACAGTATTATTGATCCAAGCCTTTGCAGTGATAAATGCAATCTTTTATCCAATGACCAAATTTTACAAATGACGGTATACAAGTCATGTGGACCTGGCCTTTATACTATCTGGCTCTTACACCGTAGGTTAGATATTTTAATATGTGTCTAGTACACTATACCCACAATCCGTAATGTTTTACAGTGAACTGCAATTTAATGCCTCATTGATACAATGTGGGCTCAGCTGCAGTCACTCTTTTATTGGAGGAGTTTAACATTTCGGTTTCTCGTGTCTATGCACATTAATTATAAACCTATAGCCAAGAGACTATTTAATACTTTAGTTAATTAAGACTGGAAGTAGACAGCAAACAACTAGCCTGGCTCACCATGAAAGGTGGTGTCATGAAGGGGACACTTTTATTAGAGTACTACTACACTATTTATAGTGTATAGTTTAAAGAATTGGAGAAGAAGAAGAAAAGAAGAAGAATTCATGACAGAAGGACGGGATTGAGAGAAAAAGGGACATTTACAAATCTGTCTGCTACTTCAGCACCACGGACAGCACCATGGATTTATCAGCACACAGCACAGTGATGTTTCAGAGCCACGGTCGAGGCCAGAGATTCTAACTCGTACAAACATCAGTCAGATAAGCATAAAAGATCTGACCCATTGTCAGGTGTTAACTTACATGTTGAACTAAACAACCACACGTGCACCCTCTGTTATTAGAGGATGGAGAGGGGGGGGGGGGCAGGTTAATGCATTTTGGTTACTCCTCTACCCGGTTACTGTTTCTAATGCTGTGACTCTCATATTCAGTAAATGTACACTTTATATAGGGTATACACTTTCTCCTTTGTTTAATTAAGAAGAACTAAAAAGTTCCCTGTTAAGGCAAATCCATCCATCATCTATACGGCTTGAGGCACCTATGCTTTGAGGGTTCCAGAGAACTGGGGCCAATCCTAGGTGACATTGGTTGTTAGGTGGGGTACACCCTGGACAGGTTGCCAGAGTATCACAACACCAACATGTAGAGACAAACAACCATTCACACTCTTTCACACCTATGGACCATTTACAGTCTTCAATTAGCCCGATCTGCATGTCTTTGGACTGGAGGAAGGACTATCACAGAAAAACACTGGGTGGCCGTCAGATCTGGACTCAGAACACTCTGGCAGTGAGGCGACAAAAACCATGCCACCCAAATGCTGAATAAATATTTAAAAAAGTTGAAAGAAATACAGCATTTAAAGCCAGGGGTTAGAAATCCTGAAAGCTAGAAAGAGAAGGCTAAACAAATGCAACTGATTTCACTGTTTCCCTATTGTCAAAACAATTTCCCCAGAAACACATCAACATGCACAATTGCATGAAGCTGAGTTTTCCGTGACTTCACTCGTTACAGCTGACTAAGAGCTATTGTTTCTGCTTCAGAGGGGTTTGTCTCTCCAGCTGAAGTCTCTGGTCATGCGCAGTAAGAGAACGGGCAGGGTGCTCGCAGGTCAGGCAGGTCGGTTTGTGACAGACAGGTACGCCAGCCAATTATTACATTTGTCGAATCACAGACACTGGCTTTTTGAAAAGCATGTGCCATTCCATCACCACTGGCGAGTAGCAGGCTTCAATAACTTAACAAAACATTCAACTACAGCCAGGTTCATGCAGAAACATTTCCGGTGTAGTTTTCACTATTTGCATGCGTTTCCTTAGTTTGCAAATAGTGGGACGTGAAGACTACAAATACAATATAATGTGTCTCAGAAACAACTCACCAACTCTACCTTAAAGGAAAAAATGCAAGAAAACGAGGCAGCCTTCATGAGACAGTGGAAGGCATGGAGTCAGAGAGGTAGCAAGTAAGTGAAATAGACACTGAGGGGGAGGGGGGGGGTTCAGATTTGCCGAAGTAGAGTGAAGTGAAAAAGTAGACACATTGGGAACGAAACAGAGAGGAGAAAGAGGGGAGGAGGCGACCAACAGAGCGAGTGTAGGTAAAGCGTAACGACAGCTGAGGATATATTCACGCCCCACTCCTGTTCTCTCTGGCTGCGGCTGCGCAGGGGCCAGAGCGGGAGGCCCAGGACACAGCATTTGGTCATTTCAAGCGCTGCAGCCCACCAAAACAATGTTGAAGCAATCAGAGCTAATTGCAGAGCTAATGGCTCCCTCTTCACTTTCCTTCTCTAATTGGCTGGAGCGCCATCTGCACATACACACACACACACACACACACACACACACACACACACACACACACACACACACACACACACACACACACACACACAAGCGAATGCATCTCACATGAACAAACAGCTCCTATTCTCTCAACATCCACAAACTCTCAAAAATAACAACTGGATCTAGAAGCAGAGAGATTGAAATCATTTGTTTCAGTAGTAAAGGAAGAGAGATTTACTAACAGTGTGCTCAGTTACCTATGGGGGACGTTTACAGTTTATACTGCCAGTGAAAACTTTAGCATGTTTGCATTGATTTTTGCCTCCAGAGCAGAGAGGTCAAAATAACTGTATAATGATTTGTTGCAATAAATGGCATAGCAGGAGGAGTGTTTTTGCTTACGAGCGAGTTATTGCAGGCGCTGATGGATCTGCCCATCACACACGCACACACACTCACACTCCATTTTACCTCACCCCTCTCCCACCTGGCACGTGAAACAAGGCGCTCCATTCTCTGGGAGAGCTCGTCATCGCTGTCATCTCCGTGGCTCATATGTATGGTTTCCTCCCTGCAGTTCTTTGTTATCACTTAGCTCCCTTGGGGGCTGTGCAGTGTGTGTAAACCATCACTGAAGGCAAAAGGTGGATCAGGTACAGCGGGAGGAAAGGGCTTCGAGTGCAGCGGTTGCCTTGGAAACCACCTTTACCCATGTTCCCCTCATTCGCTCACCTTCCAGGTTTCGAACGGCTCGTTCGCTTAATTGACAGATTCTGAGACACACACACACTCTCAAAGTTCTGCACACAGACACAATCACAAAGACAGTCCTGGAAAATGATTAAATCCGTTGCCCACCTGCTTGTTTGCACTCTAGCAGACGATTTCTCTCGGTTTCCTGTTTACTGAGACATCGTCAATGCTACCATCTGTCTGTTTTTCCTGCTTGCTGTGAAAACATAATTTGTTCAGAACAGGTAGAGCACCTGTCCTTTGCATAACAACACAACAATGGGACACTTTGTTTTTGCTTGACAGCTTACACTGTCTCGCACGCCTTTGAGCAAACTGTCACAACTGCAACTCGTTCCACACAATGAGGCTTTTCTCTTATTTAACTGTAAGTGTTTGCTTCCATGTGTACACCAGTGATAATGTGTGAGTTTAAATTATTATGCACATGCATCTGTGTCTGTGTCAACGGCCAAGCTGATAGGGTTGGGTACCGAACACACAGCCGGTACTTACCGGACCAAACCACAATGCAGATTTCGGTGCCTCATTTCAGTGCCTGAGCTATGTAGTGTAAAAGTCGTTCTGCTTCCGGCCAACATAAACATCACCGCACGTGTCTAGTTAATATTACACTTAACGCTTGTGGCAACACTCTCAACATGGCTCTGGCAATATGTAACTTCCTCAGTTACATATTGCTACCTCAAACTTGAGTCGAGACAACAACCAAAAATGCCTAAAGCTAAACGTTAAAAAGTGTGGCTCTATTTCATGTGAAAGGATTCCGACACCAGGACAAGCAGCAAGTGTTTGAAGACAATTCTGTGTAAAGGTATGACCACGACGAATTTAATGAAGCATGTGGTGACGCACAGGAGACATTTGAGAGTGCGGCCTGGACATTTTTCTGTCTGAACCCATCTGAGGGGCTCTAATGCAGCATCCACTCAGGGTTTGAAAGCAGAATGATGCTCAGGGTTCCACTGCTTTCGTGAGCCCATGCCGAGCACATCAGCCGGCAGCATCGGCCCCCGTGGTGGGGAGACAATTGATTTTGGAACTTGTTGTATTAAGCATGTAAATATGTGTATATTTAACTTAAGTGTAATTTAACAGTTATAATGTTAAATATCAACTTCCAATTTGCAATAGAAATAAAAAAGCTGTTCTTATTATCGATCGTTGTTTTGTGCTATTTTGAAGAAAAGAGGACAGGTGCTGCCAGCGTTGAGGAACCAAAACTCTTTTGAAAATATAAATTTTGAACCAGTATTGGAAAAAAAAACAAAGATACCCAATCCTTTGAAGAGGCAGGAAAATTTGGGGAAATTTTAGACTTTAGTATGTTTTCATGCTCTGTAATTATATTGTGCGTATGTCTCTCTGTTCAAACACCTGCCATTGTATGTGTTAACACCAGCACTCCTGGCAGATTCCAACATGACCATACTGCCATTTGTCCGAGCTGACACAAAGACGATGCAAGACAACTGAATCCATAAACCTCGTCAGCGCAGTACAACAAAGTGTCCAGATGCAAGCTTAGTCAAAGCAGCACAAAGATATCCAGCTTTAAAAGCCTTTCCACATCTCTCATGGCAAAAAACGGGGGGGGAAAAAAGCCTTTTTAATTTATGCCTCTGTTAACAAGTCGGACATCATCTCAAATCTAACTCCGGGCACATGTCGGGGCTTGTTTTTACATGGTGTCTGAAGGATGCAGTGAAGTGGTCTCCAGTTAGTCAAACCTCATTTTGCTTGTAGTCTAAAGTAAGTCGAATGGACAGTAGACGAGTTGTTTACCTTTGCAGTTATTTACACTCTGCATCACTGGTTGCATCATATTACGTTCCAAGGTCAGACCAGCATCTCACGGGAGGTGATGAGCAACACCGCAGCACGGCAGACTGGAAATTTATATTTGTGTGTGTTTGTGTGTGTGTATGTTAATGTGGTCCAGGTATTTCTCATGTTGTAGGGACCTAAATCTGTTTACATGGTCAAATGATTCGAACTTCTCTTCCTTATGGGGACAAAAAGCAAGTTTCCTTAACGTCATTCATTCAATGTAAAGGTGAAGACATATTTCAAGGTTAAAGTTGGGTTAGACAAATATTAACGATGGGTTAAATTAGAGTAAGTCTACATGAAAACCAATATAAGTTGATGTAATGTCCTCTGAAGTCATGGAGTGTGTGTGTGTGCGTGTGTGCATGCAGTGGACTGTACTGTAACGTGCCTCGGTGTTCTGCCCCTCGTCCCTGTGTGTGACAGGAGCAGATGTTAGAGCGCCGGCCGCGGGGCTTAGAACACAACTCCCATCAAACAAAACCATTTCCCCCTGTGGACGGTGACTCTGCAGGCCAGTTCAGCTCTTTATCCTGCACTTGTTCTCTTTTTTCATCATAAATCCTCTGCTGATGGCAGAAAAAAAAAGAGGCAAATGTCAACCCCCCAAACTGGGACAAAAAAAGTTGTACTTGCACTTGTGTTACACAAGGATTTTCGAAAAGCTGAATTCTTTCTTCTTTTCTGTCTACATGCTCATGTCATCGCCTTTAGGCTGATTGGAGTGTCACTGCCTTTAGGCCTTTATGTGGTTATTTTATGCACAGGTGCTGAGGATGATGGGTAAATTGAACAGCTTGGATTTATGAACAGCTAGAATGTGTGAAAGAGAAAAGGATGTTTCCCCCCCTCGCCTGTGTGTTCTTGTGTCACCCAAGCGTGTCCGACACAAGCTTCTCTCTCATCTGTTCCAGAGATGCGCTTTTTCGTTGCTCTCCTGACCTCGTCCGTGTATGACCACCGTAACCCCTGTGCGCCAGTTTGAGGGGAACAGCAGGCAGGGGTTTTTAACTAGCAACCCGGCGGCCACTGGGGGAGAGCTGTACCCTCAGCGGCCCATGGGTCCAGACCTCAGGGCAGAGCGCCACGATGGCGAGCAAACACATGTGTCCAGTGGGAGTCGGCCCATTTGTCTCTGTCTCGGCGAGAGGCACGCACGCACACACACACACACACACACACACACACACACACACACACACACACGCACACAACTCCTCAGGAAAGTGAGACATGAGCCTGTGTTGGCAGTGACAAACGAACTGTGCGGCAAGGGAAAACCAGTTAGATGATAAAGTGACCAATAGGTCAGACAGCTGAGACTCTCCCTCTCTCAGTCGCTCTCTCCCGTGGCTGAGTTAGTACCTTGAGGGTAAGTTTAGTCAAATTACAGAAACACGTATTTTGTCACTTATCTCTCTTGGTATCCTGCCATCCGGTTTTGTTTTGAGGTATATATTTTCCACCGCAGACATGTTGATTTATCGTGGTAGAAGAAGCAGGTGTTACTGTCAGGGACTATTAGAGTGTCCCAGTAAGCTGTTATTATTACAGGCGTGTCTGAGCTACCCGCAGACCCTCTTCTCACAACATGGACACGATCCCTCTCTTGAGCTGGTGACATTCACCCACAAGGGTAAAACTAAAATACTGAATTAACGGTGGCATTTGATCATTTCTGAGTGAACCACAAAAATATGTATATTTTTGTTTATAGTCCTTATCGGTCCAGCCAAGAACCAACCAGGGATCCATATGGGTTTGGATCCAAGTTTTATACAGTCAGTCGGGTCCCCGGCCGGGTCCCCATTGTGTCTGTGACAGTTCAGTGTGTGTCTTGTTTGTCATCCCTCTCTTTGACATAAAAGGACTTTTAATCTGAAATCCCGAGTGAATCTGAAACCAGCTTTCTTTGTGGATGGGAAGAGGGGAGAAGGCTGCAAAACTTACATTAGGTAAGTTTGTTTTCCACACCTTGAGAATTAACTTGTTAAAGCAATGAGATGACAAATTGGTGCCATTCGGGTCTGTGTTTTGCTGCCGGGGTCGGGTCCAGTGTTTTTCAGTACGTGTCCAGGTCAGGTAGAACATTGCCGGGTCTTGTCGTTCTCTGGCGCAGATATTTGGACTCTTGTCACGATCTAGAGTTGTTTATTCACTTTTTTCTAAGCTAAGCATTTTCCTTCTTCCAGATACATGTATGTATGTACAGCAGTAAACAAACCTTCTGTGCGGCCGTGACATTCAGGGCTGCTTCTGTTTTCAGCTCAGTGCTACGTTCAATATGTTGATGTTACCAAACAAAGGTACAAATTCGATCATCCCAGAAGTATTAAATTCATTCAGTTGAGGAACGTCATGCTAGTTCCAGAAACTGATCACACAGGATTGTTAAAACTGCGAAATGTATCATCCACTTCCCCAAAAAGTGCCCCCATTTGTTGTTAGCAATGGACCCAACAATTTCATGATCATCATCTTAAAAACATCTCAAAACCTGAAAGAAAGTTAGAATCAAACCATCTGTATGGATAGATACAAGTAGGAAAAAAAATGTCGTCAGACATGTGAACCCTTTAATTCTCAAAGTCACAAATACATTACCCCTCAAACATGAGTATTCTCTAGTTTTCCCTCTCCCCATTCTTTCTGTCACCCTCACTTTTTCCGCATGGTGATGAGAATGGAAAGATAGGTGTGTGCATGTGTGTGACGGCGAAAAAGAGAGAGAGAGAGAGAAGGGGAAAGAAAGTGAGACAAAAAGAGAGAGGGACAGATTGTAAATGTGTGAGGAAAAGGCGGTGATGGATTTCACCTAAAGCGGGATTCATTACCATGCATCTGTCAGAGCACTGACGGAGGTCTTGTTGCCAATGGCAATGTGGAAGCAAGTTAAAGAGCATCAGCATCTTTTCCTCTCTCCCCTCCCCTTCTCGTTCCCTCTCTCTCTCTCTCTCTGTCTGTCGCTGCTGTCTCTACCGCTCTCTCTCTCACTCACTCTCTGAGCGAGAGCAGTTAAACACATCAGCATGTCTGTCATCGCTCTGGCCTCGCAGTCTGCAGATGCCGACACCGTGCAGACAAGAAAAGTCCATTATCGCTTCCCTCAGTGTGACTATTTATCTCTCCCACCATCTCGCCCTGTCACTTGCAAACCCGCCCACCTACCCCACCCCGCCTGTGCACACACACACACACACACACACACACACACACACACACACACACACACACACACACACACACACACACACACTAACCAGCCAGCCAACTAGGCCTGTGATGGGTAAAACATTGCATCACTTGTCTTTCTGTCTTTCTGTGAGACTTTTCTGTGTGTGTGTGTGTGTGTGTGTGTGTGTGTGTGTGTGTGTGTGGTTGCCAGGGAGATTCATCATTTGCCCTCCCCCCAGCAACAATCATCCATGTGTTCTTTCCACAAGACATTACCCCAAAACTGCCCCGGCGAGGACACTCAGTGACCAGAAGCCGAGACAGAGGGTGCTGCTTGAAAGGATCGTCCTCTCTTTAGTTTCCCTGGGCAGATGCAAAGGCTAAGAAAATGTACAATGGCCCTTGGACAGTTTTTCGTATTCAATTAACTGCTTTATTTCCTAGAGTGTAAAGATTGATTTTCATTTCAATCCAATGTCTGGACCATTTAGACCCATTTAGACTGTACGCGACGTGTGCGTGCTTCTCCCTCTAGAGCCGGATGATGGCACGGTCACAAATATGCGAATACAAAGCAGATATCGTGGGTCACAGTTCACCAAACTAGAACTCCACTTGAAGACACGCTGTAATTCTCTTTTCTAGAAGAAGCAAATGTTTCATTTGCCTCCTCACTCCTCATACAGACTTGAAGTGAACATAAGGGGATTGTTCGCCACTGAAACATTCTCGTGTGTGAGACTGGGCCCTGAGATGTGTGAGCCTTTTCCACGATGTCATCGTTTTCAAGACATGTGAAATATATTAAGGTTTGCAGAAATACTCGCAGGAAAAATGAAATGGATTATGAAAAATGTAGTTTGTATTTTTTTAGCGCTCTTAGTCTGCAAACAGTTTTTCTGCTGACCCACTGACCAAAGGCTCAGTCGGTTAGAGACATGTTTGGGGAGGAGGACGAGGAGGAAGAAGGTGGGGAATCGCAGCAAGTTTAGCTAGTTTTCATTTTAAAACATTCTCATGAATTTTGGGGAAACAACAATAGTATTACAACGAAAGCTACATGTTTAAGCGTTCAAATGTTTTATTTGATTTTATGTCTAACTGTTTCAGAGGCTGAGAAATGAAAGTTTTTGTTATCACTGACGGGGGTCATTGGGTTTTTTTTCGCACCTTCGTTCTTAATGAGTTAAGATAATAAGAAACCTAAATTCCTGCCTGTTGAAGTCCATAAAGAAATCTGAACATGGGGAGAAATGCAAACAAGAATAAAACTTTTTAGCAGAGGTAACATGTGGGAGCTGCTTCTTGACAAACAACTCAGCCATCCATCAAGTTGTATACGGCACCTCCAGCTATACCATGTGAACTCCTACGTTATATCCTCAGTTCGTGGTTTTTAATTTCTGTTCATGTGTATATCAAACATTCACTACATGTCAGTTAGCTGCGGAAATGTAGGCGTCCTGTTTTTGTCTCCAGCCAAGCTAGCGGTTTCCTCCTGCCTTGAATAATACATCTCAAGTGTGATGTGGATAAATATGACAGTCCAGGATCATTCTTGAGAAAGTGAATACAGTTTTTTGTATATTTTTGAAAAACAGTAGTGTATTGTTTGCTTGTACTGTCTCATTTTATGTATGTGTAATGTTAAGTAGCTGTGATGTGAGATTTTGTGTTTCAATAATGAGCATAAAAAACTGTCATTAATGTGTCATTAATACCTCACTGGTACTTCACAAACCGAGCTAGCTGAGCAGTCAATGAGCAGCTCCTAAGCTTTCATTCCCCTCTTGTTGCTATGCCGATGTCTATCTTCCAGGCTTCAGACACCGTGAAATTTTTTTTGTACAGCTTTGTAGTTTCAAGACAGAATATCTTTGAAAATGAGGCAGCTCAGATCCATTTCAGTTCTCCAGAGTTTTTCCCTGGACAGTTTAGACTTTTGGCTATCTATCAAACTGCGTTGGAGCAAAACAGCCGCCTGCTGCGACCCTCATTTTAACTTCCAAAAAACTCCCTTTAATGGCAGAGCCATACCTACTTTGGCTGCTGTCATCTTTTCAAACACACACACACCTCCACCTCCCTCTACGTGCTTTGTTCTGTTAAGGTGGAAGCGACATGTGTCTAAGTGGAATGGTTGACTGGTCAGGCAGGACGAGGTGTCAGAGAAGAGGCCCATCCTATCAGGTGAACCCTCCATCAGCGCTGTAGAGACCTCCAAGCTTTCAAGCTTGTAGCACACTGACAAAAAAGCTATAAGGGGCTCTTGTCGGCTATCTTATGAGGCAGAGCTAGAGAGGGACTTGCACACACACACACACACACACACACACACACACACACACACACACACACACACACACACACACACACACTAAAGTGAGGCAGATGCAGCTGGTGGAGGAAGTCGAAAACTAACCGAAACAAACAACCAGAGGGATGTTTTTTGTGAATCTTTCAGCAATGAACAGGGGAGAGATGAAGCTGAGCTGGTGTTTCCCACTTTAAGACTCTATGCTGAATGAATGATCTAAAGCAGACCTGATGTACCTTGACAGCTGAGGTTTTCACTCACCTGTTACAGCGCTGCCTTGGCTTTACTCAGAGCAGACGAGGCCTTGCTACTCCATCAAGAGACCTTTTCTCAGGTGGAGTTGCTCACTTTCAGGCCTTAATGAAAAAAACCTGGAAGCACTGACTCCTCTCCAGTGAATTTCGGAGCCGAATTACACCCACGAGGGAAGCGCGGCCGTGTTGCCTCGTGTGGTCTCTGCAATCGAGGCAAACAACGTACCCCATGTTGTGTTCCTCAACCAACATTTACTCCTGCATTTATCTACATCGCCAGACCCAGCTGCAGACTGCTGATTGGTTTTGCCTGAGTAATGAGCACAATCGACGGAAAGTACAATTTAATTAGGTGCCGCGGACGGCAACGCTGAGATGGAAGATACTGGAAACGGACGGGGATGGCGATTAATGGAACAACGCCTTCCCAGTGTTCCATCATTGCAATCTGATTTATTAATTACCCATGGCGCTGGGGGTTTTATCTCACTCGTCATGCAAATTGTCAGATGAGACAAATACGTGCGCACACACACACCCACACACACACGGGAAAGCATCATTTGATATCATGGGGATGTTTGTCTTCCCTATGTGTGATGTCGAGCTGTGTGACTCGAAGCAGGCTTATTTGAATGAGCACTTGAAAGACCGTATGATTGACGGTTTGTTAAAGTCAAAACAGAGACGCCACCAGAAATGAATGACTTCAATTAAAATAAACAATTTTTCTTTAGGTGAAGAGGTCAAGGCAGGTAGTGTGATTGAATGCGGCCTGTTTTCAGCTGCTCTTACGGCAGGTAGTGACATCACAGCTACGAGACAGTGGTGGGGAGGGATACAAAAATAAAATCCCACTTTAATATCCAGATGCTCAAGGCCTCTGGCAGGGATTAGGACCAGATTACGCTTGAGTGCTCTGCACATCCTCTGTGGTGTACCGTATATCGACAAACACAATTACTTAGACAGACAGGGATACAGAAGGCACAGAATGGAACACAGACAGATACAAGATGAGCATTAACAACGAGGAAGAGGCACTTTCTGGCTCATTTTTCTTATAGCTTCCTGTCATTTAGGCTGAATCAAATGTGTGCAGAGTTAAAGAGAGGCAGACCTACAGGAGCTGTATGAACGCTGACACAGACACTGTGGCCTTGTGAATGTCTGCTGGCACATTCATTTTCAAAACCATTGAGTACTTACACTGTACATGAGACAGTTTCTCCTTTTTATAGTGCTACAGCCCTAAGGATGCCACCTGATATTTTCCCCAAAACCATTAAACCATAATGTCCACTGTTGGTAAAGTCGATCAACTCCTTGTGACTCCTTCAAGAGTCAGTGCTCATGTTTGCCTCTGGTGAGATTTTGTTTTACACGAGCAAGAGGAGGAACTGCATCGCACACACTGAAGAATGAATCACCAGTGATGCACCTATCAATGCTTGTGGGTGGCTGGTCAAACAGAGCGCAATGTTTCACTTGCAAAAGGAAAACACCGATCCTGCAAACATTTTCAGCTACACTGATATCACTGGGAGCTGCCACAGGCTCACACTTTTGGCTGTAGACTTCTGCTTGTAAACCAGTCTGTTTGTGAGGAAAGGAAATCCATGCAACCACAGGTTTACTTTACTTGTGCAGAGACAAACCACAAAAAAAGATTTAAAAGAAACAGAATTCATAATAAACTAATTCATTGGACAGTCGTTTTAGAAATTGCATTTGAATAAGGAATTCATTCATTTATTCAAATATATTTGAAGGAATTGCTTGTTATATCAAGTTAGATAAATGTTTTTGGGAATAAGGTACAGCCTAACTACACACAGATGATGCTTATTGCTCCCTATGTTAGTGCATGAGACAAAACATTTAGTTTTTGACCAATGACGGTATATAAAGATGGACGACATGATGGCACCCAAGATGTGAAGTCAAAACATCATAATTGCCCACGGTGGCTGGCTACAGTAAAGGTCATATATCCTGCCCACTCCATGTTAATATGTGGGACAAAAAATAAATGCCCAAAAAATTTCTTGTTACTGTCATTGTAGGCAGTTCTTATCATCTTGAAGTATGTCTCAAAAACGTGTTTTCATTTTTCTTAATTTGTTATTTAATGCTATAAAAACTGGATGACACATTAAGATTAACAACTGAGACTGACTCCCGATTGGTCAGTTGGGTATGTCATGGGACATCGATGGGCTCCTGATCACTACTTTGCAGACTGGCAGACTGAATACGAGCTTCACTTTTGCACAGGGGGATGCAGTTCATCCGTCCCTCTGTGTATGCAGTCATTAGTACTGTAAAGATTGGGACTGATGCAATGCCTGGGTGGGCAATAAGAAGAGTAATCAGTTCTGGATTAACGTTGTTAGCTGTTGTTCAGGTCCATCTGTACAACACTTAATTTACTCTGTGTGGGAAATTGAATTCTGAGGTCACAGGACCACCCATTGGTGTGAGTTTCAGCAGCCCGCCCAGGAAAGAGAGCCAGCCACATTGTAGGAAGAACACAACACTGACTGTGCAAGTGTTGCCAATTACTCAGCAGGGGCACAAGATGACTGAAAAGTAACATGCAGCGGGGAAACACGGCTCATGTTAGAAAATTAAGCTAACTGTAGTATCAACTTTAGCAGTGGAAGCTGATATCCTAGCTTGCTAGTTGTAGGCTCTTCAGTATCTTTTTTTCAGTCACTGCTATAGGAAATGCACATAGGTTCAGAGATTTCCACACATGCAGTATGTCTATGTTTTATTAAATGAATGTTATGATCGTATTTGTAACAAATGTACTGCTGGTGTTAATTGGTGTGAGTGCTCGAACAACATACCATCACAAAATCATATATTCCAAAAAGCAATATGACGGATTTTGTGGTAACACATTCTTTCTTTTCCCCAAACCATCCTATCCACTTCCATCCCTCTCCTTCTCTCCCTCTCTCCCTCCACCCCGATGCAAAAGACCTTGATGTCTCTTTGAGAGTTTGCCACGGCACATTTCCACAGCAAATCTAGCGTGTTATGCCTGTGCCAGCGTCGCCATGTCCTCATCATTCGTCAAGATGACTCACAAAGCAAGGCCGGAACACAAATGTCGGGTTGCCATCGAACCCCTCCTGGATTAGAGAAAACGTGTCTTTATATTAGGGGAAGAAAAGCAGCGGATTCTCACCGACTGGCCTCTGCTGGCCCCACGATTTCCAGTCCATTTTGATGATCAAGCTTTGAGCAGGTGTTTCAAACGGTGGCCTTGTGGCTTACATACAAGGGAAAACGTCTATCGCAGATAGATTGGAAAATGAATTGTTGTCTTTAATTACTTCCCGTCCTTTGAGTCTTCCTGAGTATTCCACATGCCTCACCTCTCACCCCTGCTTAATCGTGCAAAAGAAAAAGAATCATGTGAAGTCATGCAATGTGAGATATTTACCAACTTCCTCGTAAATGCTGGTTTCTCCCAGCGCAAAAAAACCTTCATTTAGTAATCCATTTATATTTCCCGAGGTGACGAGAATTCACATCCAGCTTGTGCAAAATCAATGATCACTTGAGTTCACGGTACAAAAAGAGGAGGATCTTATATTTACAGCGATCAAACCGGGTGGCAAACTGGTCCCTGAGGCATGCCGTCGTCCACCCACCCGAACAAAACTGCCACACATACAAATATGCACGCACACACACAGGCTCCGAAACCTCTGCAAGGCAGCTGAAGCAACATTTGATTTGAGGTGATAGAATTGGAGGAACGCAGGCTTGTAATCGTGTAAGGGCGGCTCTGGTGCGTTTGAAATGGGTCCCAGTGGCAGTGTGGCACTGGCTCGGGGGCTTTGGCGGATGAATCTGTCTGTAGTCACACAGCCAAATGAACACGGAGAGCTAACTAAGAGAGTGGCAGGTGCAGCAGTTCATTTCTGAAATGTATTTGGATTCACGAGGTAATGAAGTGTAAAGGTGCTTTATTACTCCCCCACCGACATCAGTCCACCACGACGGAAAGCGGAAATGACACTTTAAAATTTCTCTCTCCTCCTCTCTAATGACAGGAAACTGACATAATGAATACAATTCTGGAATCAATTTCCTTACGTCTCATATCATTTACTTATTTGTAGTTTCTCCCTTACATTCAGGGAAGATGCACTATCTGTGCTGTGTTGCCTTTGGAAATGCACCCACATGGTCTCTCAGTGTAGGGACAGTCCACCTGATGCAGGGCTGGGCAATTCATTGAATTCCAATCACGATTATGGCTTTCAACAATTATGAAAACAAAGTAATAATAATAAATAGATTATTATCCCGCTTTTAGTTTCGCAATGACGCTCTCGTTTTATCTTGTCTTTTAGTGTTTGAGTGTTTCTGCTGTGTGTCTGCAGTGGTGATGGTTTTCCTATAACAACTATTTCCTCGAATAAAAGTTTGGATATGTACTCAACTAAATGCCAGGACAAAATTATCGCTGCCGCTTCTTCAGGATCGGGGCAGACACACATTACATGTCCAGCATCCTTGCACCGTGCATGTGTGATAGAATGTGTCTGTGTGTGCGTGTGTGTGTTCTCGCGCCATGGGACTGAAATGTGAAGAGTGGTTTTGCTGGTTCACTGCATCCTGGTTGAGATCAAAATCATCTCAAACTTGTGTGAATGAGGTCTCCAAGGAGGGTAATAGAGAGAAAGACCAGCTTGGTGGTTTGTGGTAGATTGTGTGTGACCGTGTGTGTGTGTGTGTGTGCGTAGATGTACTATATGGATCTGAACGGGATCTCAACTTAATTCATATCACTGGTCATTTATGGTGATATTTTCATCTTACTAATGACTGAATTTGTGCTGCAGTTTGCATCTGTTTGCATAGGGGGCGGTTTTTATAAGCTGTGGTCATATTTGGACCTTATTTTAAAACAGTACAGATGCTTGAAATGCATTCAGCCTCAGAAAAGAAATTAAGTGCAACTAGAATGGCACTCAGTAGAGAGCATACCTATACCACCTGCACACACTCATTGATATCAGTCCCCTTAAAATGTCATTTCTTTCATCAAGATCGATGCATTGTTCCCTTGGAAATCAGTGAAAATGTCCAAAAAAGAACCAAAAAAGAACTGAAGTGTTTGAGTCCACAAAACACTCCTGGAGTTTCAGGGGTAAACAGCTTTTGAGTGCATTTTCCTTTCTGGGTAAACTATCCCTTTAAGGCCTATATTTTGGCCTGGTATTTGCATTAGACATTTGAGTGACACCTCATAGATGCAAACAACACCAATAAAGCTGGAATTGATTTTAGATTTAATAAGATGAACCTTTAAGTTTGCATTCTTTAAAGTGTACCCTTCTGGTCACCAGTCACTAATGACACAGGTAGAAAAAGCAATGCAGTTTCAAAACAATGGCTTTACAAACCAATATTTTGAGAACAGTGATGTATTCCTACATTTGTTTGAGTGACAATGTAATGTGCATATGAACATTTTGTTTATAAGAAAACTGCAGATGCCACCTTTAAATATAACTCAAAGACGTTTGCATAAACACGGGCCGAGGTCTCCACATCAATTGCTATACGATTCCAAGATTGAAAAAAGTAGAGCAAGGATTTCACCATGTATTTTCAGCTATATGGCAGGATTTTGACGCAATTGCAAGCTTCTACCAATAGTGAAGGGACTGCAGGTTCGTTCATCTGCTAATGAAGGTCATGGGGTGCGGCTGAAATCTCCCTAAGTATTGTAGTAAGTAGATATTGATTTTAAAACGTTTTTAAAAGTACTTATGCAGGGATTTCATTTGTGCTGATTTTACAATCATTAAGTGCAGCTAGACAATAAACAGTATATGCTGAATGCTGTATAGAATATATGTGACCTGTTCTGACTCCTTGTGCTGCTTGTGGACTAATGGCCTTGCAGTGCGAAGTCCAAGATGAGCATATGTACTTTACGTGTTGTGTGTTGACTTTCGGGTTTCTTGACCTCCCGCCCAGCAGGGAATGTTTCATTAGCACCCAGTGAGAGGAGCAGGGAGGAAGGAGCAGCACCTGGCCCAACACTCGCACCCTGAAGACGCTCCCAGGAAAAAACGTGAAGAAGTCGGCTTCACTCTCGCTCTTCTGTTGTACGCCAGCGGCTGCAAACCTAATGGATGGTGCCGAGTGTTTACTGGGTTTGTTAAGCAACCGCTTACAATCTGACACGTTTGATCATCTAATGACACCTAATTATGTGGCCGCCTAATGCTGGGTTTTTCCGAGGTCGGGTTGCCGCTGTTTCGCCATTTGCCGTGCTGAGAATGCTTTTTGGAAATACAGAGGTAATTATTGGCGAGAGCCTCTCTCTCATTAAAAACGCTGGGTATCTGAGCAGGGCAGAGAGAGTGGGAACAAAATCTAATTATCGCCCTCTTCTCACCACCACCCCCCTCCTTGACATCAATACTCCATTATAGCACCTTGTCCCCAGGGTGCAAACAAACTCCGACTGTTATACATGTGCAGTGTGCATGTACATTTAAACGCACAATGTATGATAACATTACACGTCTGCATTTTGTTACCTTCTATATGGAATGGTAAAAGAAGTTTAAATTGAATTTTGACCTTTTGTTCTTGCATATATTTAAATAAAGTATGTAAAAAGAAATATGCTACAAGAACTTTGTTAAGTTAACTGGATTAACACGGTCCCACTAACAGTGTTGCTCTCTGAACTGAATGACGAGCCCCAGAGGGTTATACACTGTGAGACTTTTCATTCAGATTTGGGTCATACAACATTCTGTCGTCTCCAGAAAACAAATGGGAGAGGTGACAGAATTTCATGTGACTTCGCTGGGCCAGATGGAGCTTGACGGGGAACAGCAGTTGACCGTAATTGTTGCCTGTACACTAATTTTTCAGAAATCGTAAAAAACAGACAGGCAGAGTTTTGAGAAGTGACTGGAGACACAAGAAATATGGATGTGGTTTCCTGCCAATTTAATCTGTGAAATCTTAGAGGCTTTTTGTGTAAATGTGTTAGAGCACATGTAATACCATTCGAATCTCAAGTTACCAGCACAGCTGCTGCCATGGCTTGATTTCTCCTTGAGTATTCATTGACTTCAGTTAATCACGACAATCGGCGCTTGTCGTCATCAATCTCTCACTACATGGCAGCTACAGATTGAAATCAAGCCTTTAAAGACTGATGTGTCTGCAATGGCTCAAGATTGTGTCAGACTGTTTGCTATTAAAATGAACTTGCTGAGATGTAGCTGGCAGCAGGAATGACAGTCAGCCCCATCGTGGGTGTCTCTGACCTCACAAACCTGTCTGGGCTTGTCCAGGCTTTGTTTTCTGCTGTTGCCTGCTTCTGGCCAACAAGTTTTATTACCTTTGCACATTTGTTGGTTGAAAATATAATCCTACGTCAAGGGGATCACCATTGATTATCTGTCCTGGTTTCAGTGACAAAGCTTGCTGTGTTTTGACCCACTGGAAAGGCAAAATAAATGAGGAGAAACCTCTGTGAAATGACTTACGTTTAGGTCAGTTTGGTGACTTTTTCCATTTGATCTCACAATTTTCATTTGGATTTGTCGGCCACCATATGACCCCAGTGTGAAACTATAGTCACAGGATTACAGGGGTGGTTGTTGTGTGTCACTGTTGTTGTTGTAGCAAATGTAGATTCAGTGGTATGTCATTTTTGTTTTTGCTATTCCGCTGACATTAAGCATGGTGTTGGTGGCATCGTGCTATGGGGGTGTTTTTTCTCAGTGAAAGGGACAAGGAGACTGGTCCGAACTCAGAGCAGGAGGAATGAAGCGAGTCCTTGAAGAAAAAGTACATATGACCTGTCACTTGGGGCGACAGTTCACCTTTCAGTGATGGCCCCAAAGCATCCAGCCAGGACAATGCTGGAATGACTTTGGAATAAGTCTGTGACTGTCCTTGCGAGTCTCGGCCAAAGCCCAGACTTAAAGTAGAGAACATCTGTGGAAAGACCTGAGGATTGCAGTTCACAGACGCTTTCCATCCAATCTGAAGGAGCTTGAGAGGATCTGCCAGGAAACATGCCAGAGAAGACTGAACACTGTGATTGCTGCCAAAGGGGCTTCTACAACGTACTGATTAAGGGACTGAATAGATTTCAGTCTTTTGATAAACAATTAGTCTACTATGTTTTAACTTTGTCAGATATTGAGTGTAGATTGATAGATTTTTCGTTTGTATTTATTTACAAATGGATCAATGCCACAGTGAAGTGTCGATAAGTGAAGGTGTCTGAATACTTTCTGAAGCCACTGTATGTATTATTATGTTTAATGCAGAGTACTGCCAAGATCGTCTGTCATCTTCACATTTACAAGTCAAGAGTTTACAATAGGCCCTCCGAGAAGTGCTACTTCTTGAGGCCAGAGTGAAGGCTACAGTGACTTATTATTGGAAAGTCATGAGAAATGCCGGCTAGTTGTAGCAAAGAAGTGATAGAAATAAAAGCAAAATAATGGTAAAAAATTGGTTTTGCTGTCCACCACTGGAGACAGCTCTTATTGAGTAAAGGGACAATGTTTGATGCTGAACTCACAAGTTCTGCTTTATGCTAATGCTAATGCTGGCTATGTAGCAATAGCCAAAACTTATATACTGTATGTTGCTTTTAAAAATGTAATACACTGACTTCCTCCCACTGTCCAGAAATGGACACAAATGATGTCAGATACGATTGCTGCCATCTTGTGCTGTAGCGATTTAGGGATGGAGCCACGTTGTCGAGGTCCCGCCTATATGTGGGTTTGACCAGTCGTGACTCAGCCCCAGCTCTCATAAACCCTGATGACATTTCAAACCGTCTTTATGGCATCAAATGAGTAATTACAACTAAACATACATGAAAAATAAACACGTACATCAGTGTGAAGGCCGGATTTATGATACTGACACTGCAACCACCCTCTAGCAGGCGATTGAAACGCTTTGGCTCCACTTTTGGGGAGCTGTCATGTCGTCCATCTTTATATACAGTCCATGGTTCAATATGATGTCAAACCTTCTTGAGTTTTTATGTGACATGGTCTGAATCTGTATGCTACTCCGTTTGTCACGGCAGTGCTTATAGCTGAGGCTACGAAGGAGCTAAGGTTCATCTTAAAATAAACTTCCAACCCCGCGCTTACGGTTTTACCTCAGGCTCTTTGTCACCCCTCTCATGTCTGATGTTGAACTTGGAAATGATAGGGTAAAGACTGCAGGAAGAATGGAAACAACTTGGGATGGAGTGTGTGTTTCTCTCCCACTCAGCACTCAAGTAGAACTACAGCAGGTGGGCGTTTTTCTCCGACTAAGACACAGAGAGAGAGAGAGAGAGAGAGAGAGAGAGAGAGAGAGAGAGAGAGAGAGAGATCAACCAGAAGACAGGGAGACATGTGGAGGAAGGGTGACAGACTCAGTGAGGCAGGTGAAAGGGAGGGAGGGATGCTAGAGTGATAATTCTGTGCCAGAGACAACGTGTATGGGGGGAGAGAAAGGTTTGCGTAGGGAGGATATATTACATGCAGTTCCATTAGTGTGTGTAATGGTGCTGAAAGGCTGCGTCCTGGTGCTGTTGACCGTGATGCTAGTAGGAGTTGAATTAAACAGTCCCTGTCAGGCTGCGCTGGTCACATTCTGGGCTATCAAAGAGAAACACAACACACACAAGTCTCACACAGACGTATCACAACATGTCAAACCAAGCAAAGCCTTTGTTCTGCTTTACTGGCTGAGTGTGTGCTCAGCATGAAACAAACTCTGTAATGATGACGCATGCTAATTGCCACTGTAGGGTGTAAAAATTTACACTCTGCGCGTCCACAGGTAATTGGATTTCACATAACCAGCTCAATAATGGTGATATTGTTAGAATTAATTGATTATGTAAAATTGGTCTCAAAACAGCTTTGAAAAGCTGAAGAATTTGTGAGAGGAATGTGAGAACTTTCTCAGGTGGTATATTTTATGTACATGAAACATTTACAAAACATCAAACGGCTACTTTTATGTACATTTTACAGAAGGGAGTTCAATTTAAAAATAACCACAGTGATAAAAAAAAGGCAAGTCTGATCTATTGAGCCAAAATGTATCAAACTGTAATGAAAAAGTTTCAAAACTGTATCAAACAGCATCTTCATATATAAATAGTTACTATTCATGTTCATAGTAATAGCAACTATAATTATGAGCTACTGATATTTCCAAATATTGACAGTGAAACAGTAGGTGGTCCAAAGTGTCGTAGTATGCTGAAAGAGTGAAAGTGGACGTGTTAGGACATAACATTGCTGTGAGTCATAACACATCATTCCTTTCAATGACACTACTGTGGTGGTGTAATTGCAAAGTGCTAAAATAAACATTGAGATAACACTGTTGCATCAGTAGCTCCCAAAAAAATCTTAATCAAGTACTAAACAGTGGACAGTTATGAACAAGAGAACATTACATCAGGTAATTATTACATTGAGTGGTGATTAGTTCAAGTATCTCTGAATATTGACCACTTTCTTCATTAAAATCTTTATTGTTTTCTAACGTGTTCCAAATTGTGAAGTTGCCCAACACAATGTGACATTAGCTTTGACCAATCAGGTAGTTGCGATATGTGTACATATTCCTGCTTATATATTTTGTTATGAAAATGGCACATTTCTGCTGTTCATGGTCAACACAACAGAGGTTACACTGTCTGCGTGATGATTACTCTACAAAATTGTCCAGCCTCACTGTTTTGTCTTGCTGTCACTGCCAGGGGGGCTTGCCCGGGGGGTGGAGGGCTGGGATGGAAAATAATTTAAATGGGCACAATGGCAAATGAGAATGCTTTGATGCTAGCTTTTGCTTTCTTCTTTTATTTTTGGTTTCTGAATGGGGGCATTCTTTTTTTTGAAAAATAATACAACAATACCATGTTATCAGGGTTATGACCACAAGTGACTTTTTCACCATCATACCGAGGTGATGTCAGAATAACCTTCTCTCAGATCAATAGAGAAAGTTGAGTTCACTCAGAAATAAGAAGCTCATTTATTTGTGTTACATTTGTTTTTGTTGCTCTTCTCAGTTTCTGGCAAACCTCCCTTCTTTACCTTTGCTGTCTGAACCTTATTCACTGCACAGACCTTAGGGCCTGTCAGACAACGGATCGTGAATTATGCAAGCCAAAAGGAATACTGATCAATAGAGGTTTTAAGTGCTGCAAGTCCAACCTGCACAACATATCGATCCAGTTGCATGGGTTGGTGCACTTGGTGCATGAAATTCATTGAGTTACTGCAGCCACGTGTCGGGGTCCTGAACTCCTCGGGTTACTTCATCTAACTCTCAGTTTATACTTATTCAAAGTAATATAGGACACATAATTGTCAATTAAGTATTAAGGGATGACATCTATGCTCTATGCTAATGGTTATAGAACATGTGTATGCGCCATGCACTAAGGATGGACGACATGACAGCTCCACTAAAGTGAAGTCAAATAATCTTGATCATACCAAGCAAAAATGTCAAAGTACACTTTTTTTCCTTGTTGTTAAATATGTTTTTTGTCATTTTCATTCTTGTTACATTGTTGTTTGTTTGATTGTCAATGTTTGGTTTAAATTAGTTATTTGATGCCATTAAAAACTGAGTGAAATGTCGTAATTGACAGCCTGTGATTGATCAAGTACCTTTATCTGTTATATGGTGGCTCTAAATGATGTCAAAAACGTACAATGGCGGCACACATGTCAAGGATATTTTGGTTTCATTTTGATCAAAGCGGCAGTTTTTCCTTACTCTTGATGAGAGTTTAAGGGCAGAGGATTTTTAAGCCCAATGAAACACACTGTGATTTTTAAATATGGGCTGTATTTAAAGGGCTGTGATTTAAAGGGCAAGTACAAAAGAACAATATGAGAAGGGAAATAAATGAGAAGAACAGCATACTCTGGTTCTAAATGTCAAATGAGATCTTTATGTTTTATTTCCTGTGTAAAAGTAGCAGATTATTCATCCTTGTTTGACAAATAATATTCATTTATACTATACAGACATACAGGTAAAAAGGATTCTAAACTTCTACATTAAAGCAATTACTCTTACATCACCTTGTGCTAAACACTTTGCATCAACTGTCCCTGCAGGTATAGCCATTGGGTTTTATTGTGTGGATTCAGTCTCAGGTTCATTATCTACCACTGTGCCTTACTCGAATGCATTTCAGAAACTTAGAAAACCAAGTAGAAAGCGTTTAAATATTCCCCACTCACCTGTGGTAGTTGACTGCATTGGGAATTATTTGCAGGGGTAATACAAAGACTGGAGAATGGAGAGATAAACAAGCAAATTAGTTTAGGCTCCTGACTTACAGCACATTTTGGTTTATGGGTTTTATAACCCCTATATTTATAGTTATCCATATAAAGTCAAGCCGGGTTTAGCTGTAGTGACATACATTCACAGTAAAGGGCCATTTTAGCTGAGGTCTGTCTCAACACTTGTGTGGGTCTCAGCTTCTTACCACCATTTTCAAACACATACACTTGAACCTGCAATTTTTGTTTTGGCTCACAAAAATGTGATTACAACACTGACAGATCACCACATTTTATGTTGATTTGGTAAAGTTACAAATCCACCAATCATAGAGCAACATTAGCATCGATTTTAGTAATTTTCCGTCCACCTGACTAATGCAAGGCCAATATTTAGTCCAATGGCTCCTTCACTAACTCTGTCATTTGATTTTGAAACTGGGGCATCTTAAATCCAAGCATTGATTGGTTTCTTCAAAGCCAAACTGTCTAACTTCTGGTGACAACAAAGACAAAAGTTAAACAATGACGATGACATAATAAATTAATGTACTTGAACAGCAGCACAGTACAGAAAAGTCTCCTTGATGTGAGTTTCACAGCAAAGTTTAGCTACTTTAGATGAAGTGGGGCTGCAGCAGCAAAAGCCCTGAATATATTGAACTGAGCAAGGATATATTTGAATGCTTATAAATTCAACTTTTCATTTGTATGAGAGAAAAAATGTAATGACTCTTCCTTCAAAGATTAGTCTCGCTTTAACACAGCAGATGAAAGGTCCTGTCTTCTTTTTATCTGTTTAACTTGTCGTGACAACCAAGCTCATACGCAGTCAAACTTCCGGATGAGTATATAAACTGTCTGCTGCTGTTATTTCTGAGTTTGTGTCTTTGTGTCGAAAAGTTTTGGGCTTAGCATCCAACGAGCTAGAAAGGGTTCTAACTTAGCTAGATGGCAAAAAGGCTAACAACACTGGATGAGTGACATATTAGCCAAAGCTCATAAGCTTTATGACATGAAGTGTTTCTCACAGAATTAATTCAATTCATGGCGCCAGCAGGGTGCATGTTCAAAAAGGTCACTCTCACATGCAAAACATTCCAGGTGACAGGTACACAGACTAAAGAGTGAAAATAATTTATTGCTTGAGAGAAAGAACTGCACTGACGCCCACAACTGCAGCGGAAACTATGAGGTCTGACTGTCTACTTGGACTGTCAAAACGTTTTGGACCATAGTGCGAACATTTAGCAAATAGTGCTGCACACACAAAGTTAGAGATCTCTTATGTTATCAGGAAAAGTGGTTTTAAAAAAGTTTGTTTGTTATGAATCTGTGGCGGGACAAATTAGAATATGGCGGGCCGCTACAATCTAGATAATTAATGGGAAACACTGGGACACTTCACTATTTTGAGGACGCTAACTTAACATTACCTACCTTTTCTCAAACCCAGAGCCTTAACACTGGCACCCAGAACAATCCCCACTTGTGATTCACAAAGTGAATAAAATAGTGGTTGTGTTTTAGAGGTCGAGACTTTAGCAGGCTCAGGAGTGTTGTCAGAGAAAATATGCAATGGGAAACAGGTCGAAACAGGGAGAAAATAAAATCTAAAGCAGGAGGAGTATTGAGTGAGAGGAGATAATGTGTGAGCCAGAAGGACACACACAGAGAAAGGAAGATAGAGGCAGAATCTCATTAACGGTGTGACAAGTCTTTGGCCTTGGCCTTTAATGTGATGCTATGTCTCTCAGTCTTCTCCAGAAGCTGCCAACTTTCCCCCTCCCTCCTTCGCTCTGCTCTTTCACCATGTGTCTTCCCCAGCTCTCTCTCTCTCTCTCTCTCTCTCTCTCTTCTTTTTATTACTCTAGCATCTCCTCCCCCCCCAGCTTCTCAGTGTCTTTCTCCTGCTCCTCTTGATGCTGCAGAGCATGGTGAGATGGGTATTATTTATTTATGGTCATGCATTGTCTGTGTGCGTGGGCTTAAGTAATATTCATTTGAGCTGTGCCGCTATAATACAAAGCCTCGTTCCTTCTCATATGCGAGGGATGAAAGACGAGCATTGGAGCCTGCTACGGTCCCCGAGTCTGAATACTCCCAACTCAAAGTCGAAGTATGTGTAGGGCGGGGGGGGGGGGGGGGGGGGGGGCTTTTTAGAGCTCAGCATGGTTTGTTAAAAGCTATAAAGACAACAAACTGACTCAACCTTTTTTCGTTTCTTTTTTTTTTTTTAACCTACTTTGCTTCATTCTTCTGCTATTTTCTTCCATCTTTTAAACCCTTTTCTTTTTGCTCATGTGCTTTTCCTTTTTCCAGCACAGAGCTGCAGGGCAGGTCACTGCTGTAAAAGCTTCACTGTTGTGAAGCAGACGGGCTTTATTCCACCGCAGAAAGAGTCTTTTCCCATTAAATCAGGCTTGTATTTTCTATCTGTCCCATAGTGGGGTTTAATGGGTTGTCTGTATCTGGAGATTTTGCACAGCCAAACACTACATGTGTTTTTCTGGCTGTGTCCTTCCTCTGGCCTACCTTTGTGTTATTTGCTCTGAGGAGAGAAAAAAAAGGCCAGCATGACATTTTAAAGTCAAATGGAATCGAAATAAATACTCTGTATCCTCATCTGTTTCGACTTTTACTCAACTCTTAAATCAAAACAGATTGATACATTTTGTTTTATTTTCTGCACCCACAGCACCCCCTATGTTAGTGTTATCCAGAGGTCGCGCAGAAAGGGACAGCTAACTCAATAGCTACCCCCTTCCCTAGTATAAGGTTGGTCTCACTTAATCTATTGTGTCATCCAGTAGGGCTCGTGTTAGTGTTTGCTTCTTATTTCTGAGTGATATTCAAATGTGACAGTTCATAACAACAATGTAGCAGTGTTTGACAAAAAGAGAAACTCCTCTTGTATCAGTGTTTGTAGGTCATACAAGGCTATGACACAGTGCACCATGGAGGTTGACAGCGTGTCTTCTTCAAAGCCAGTTCTCAACGTCAGTCCCAGCTGCCATGGGAAACATCCATAGAGACGCATCAATCAGAGACATTTTCTATAAATGTTGCAAACACTAAAACACCCCATAAATTATGTCCTGCGAAGATTATATTGTACTCACACAAGACATGCAGATAATTGAAATCTCAGTTTTGACTGTAAGCCCGGCCATCGCTTCTCTTTATCACTACCTGAGCCACGCTT
This sequence comes from Hippoglossus hippoglossus, assembly GCF_009819705.1. Classification (NCBI taxonomy): domain Eukaryota; kingdom Metazoa; phylum Chordata; class Actinopteri; order Pleuronectiformes; family Pleuronectidae; genus Hippoglossus; species Hippoglossus hippoglossus. Next base: position 16,746,983 of record NC_047161.1, read on the forward strand.
TCCTAGATGGGGAGGGGAGCGAGTGAGTGATGACAGTGCCGGGGCATAGCTGAGAGTCTGCAATCTGGTGCTGGAGCACTAGTAAGTTTAGTGGGGGGTTGTAAGTATGGGCATGAGAGCCGAAAAGAGCAAAGGGAGGAGAGCTAAACCAGACACACTTGCGCGCACACACACACACACACACACACACACACACACACACACAAGCCGAGAGCAGGAGCTCCTTTTTGGAATCAGACAGCAGCGGATGTTGTTCTAATTTCCTCCTCCCCTCCTCCCTCCATCTTTATCCCTGTTTCTGCCGAGCAAAGCCTAATGATGTCCCTTGTGACAAGTGCTGGTTAACTACTAGCCATCAACACTCGCAGGCGCACGGACGCAGGAGCGTGCACGCTGCCACGTACACACTGTGCACGCTCGTGCATTCTGGCCAGCAGCTGGTAGCCCTGCCAACTTTGCACCCCTGACTTGAAGGAGATATGGGGAGCAGATGTGAATCTATTCCACCTGACAGGTCTGAGAGAGGAAAACAAGATCCTGCAGAATGTGTGTGTGTGTGTGTGTGTGCGTACGTGCACGTGTGTGTGTATAGGTGTTGTCATCAACTACCTTGGGGAAAACAGTTAATTGGGGACATCTTGTCCAACTGGGAAGAAAAAGTCATGTCCACAATTGGGAAATAAGGTGATTTTTGAGTTAGTTTATAGGAAGGGCTAAGATTAGCAAGTAGTGGTTATTGTTATGGTTCAGGTAAATTCCATGGAAATTAACACAAGTCTATGGCTACACCATACTACTACTTTTAAATTCGAAAAGGGCGTTCTGAAACTAAAATGGTCTCTGTACGTGTCATTGGGTCCATATCAGTTTAAATGCACGTCCATGCTTACATGCCTGAAAATGCATATCACGTGACCACTCATTACACTGGGCATGCGCATAGTGGTAAACACAGCAAGCATTTGGCTGTTAACTGTTTCAATGCAGAATTCTCGAATAACAGCTCATCTCCTACAAATGTAAGAAGTTCTATCATTGCAAAATGTAGAATTTAATTGCACAACAGCTGTTAACAAAGACAACAGGGTCAGCAACAGGGATATCTATGGCAGAGTTGATGCTTTTTCAAACAAAAATGTAGTGTGGATGTGTCCAAAAAATTGCTTGTAATGACATGTGAGTATAAATGGGAAGGGGACATCAGAGCCTGTCTTCAGCCTTTACAGACAAATAAACCAGATTTGTCTTTGCTTTGCTTTGCTTTGCTTTGCTTTGCATGGCGATGGCCACATCTTCATTATATCATCCCAAGTGGAGACGCAGGCTGCATTTCACTACTAGAAATGCTTCTTCCTTTCCTTCAGTGTTTCCTCCCGTCCTTTCTGATGTGTGTGCCACCGCCGTCCCGACACAGTAAGTTGCTTCATTATCTCCTTTGCAGCAGCTTTGTAAGAAGAATCATGGGACCATCCTTTTTAAAGAAAGCTTTTTTCTCCCACTGCCACATCCAGCTACATTTTAAATTGACATCTACAATAGAACACCAGAATACCAAATACACAAAATAGGCTCAATGTTGGCTGTGGATTTGAGAATTTCAGAGATGTGTTCTTGTCTGAAAAAGTCAAGCCTTTGCGATTCACTTTAGCCTTAACCTGCTATGACAAACATACAGTAGGTTATACAACGCTGTCATTTTAATTAAGATTTCTTGCCGGAGCACTGCGAGGAATAAGTGCTGCTGAAAATCAGCTATAAAGGCACTTCATTCAAAATCAACATGATCCTTTGCCTCTGCTTCCCCCATTTACTTCCCTTCCTTTTCCTCTCAGGATTTCACAGCTTTAGCATGAAACAATGTGATCTAATCAGTTCCCACTCTAAAATGATGAGATATGTGACTCGCCCATCATCGGCATGACCCATGATTGTAAGAAAAACAAAAAACTCTTTAATTAAAGATGTTGCTGCTGATGCCTTCTCAGCTTGTGAATGTTAAGCAGCGCCTAGCATGATCCAGATCCAGTGCTATGTGGAAGCTGCAGTGTGAGGGCACGGGTTTATCTGACCTGGAGTGATTTTTAATGAATTCTTCCCCTGAGGCATGAAGCCGAATAAACCCAGTGTACATGCAAATACCGAACGACCAAGTGATAGTGAAGCATTCCCAGAGTAAGTTTCCTGATTTCCTGTCATCATCAATCACGTTCTGACGCTTCACTGCCTCCACATGAGTGTGTCTGTTTGTGTGTTGAACAACTCTGGAGTTTACTAACCATTTCACAAATCTTTAGGTGAAGGACTTATCTGCAATTAGGCTCATTTCCTTTATGTGAGGATTAGAGCGGAGTAATTAATCTTTAATCTCATCAGATAGGGCGCAAAGTGGTGTATGCAGGCTGGAAACTAACACGGTAGGCAGCCATAAAACAACACTAACATTTACACACACACACACACAAGCAAACAGTTGAGCAATTAACGAGTAATTTGCATTGCGTGTGCACTAATCTGGGACGTGGCCATAATTATACTTGGTGACAACAGTACACAGCACTTGTGGTACTGTTCATTACACGAGTCAGTCTGAGTAGCTGTCAGTATCTTACACAGACACACACACACAAACACAAACATGGTTATTGTTGTGAGAGTAGTCTAACGCTGCTTTGCTCATGTAATCACAGATCATGATAGAGGATAGAGAGCATAGGGTTTGTGGCATGGTATTGGAATTGTTATCTCTACTGTACCTACTGTATCTCAAGGATTCTGGAAATTAGATGATAAATGTATTTCTAAGGTAGAATACAGTTAGCACAAACACTTGTTGACTGGCTGCCACTGCTTTTTCGAAACAAAGTCAAGGCAACTCTACTCGGCCTCTTTTATCTGCAGGTATGGTAAACTTTTGCATTTGTTCATCTGCTTCTTGGAATTGGATTCTTGGATTCGACTCATGGTCAATTAAAACCCTGTTTTGGGGTTAGCTCAACTCCTTAACACTTACATTTATTGATTTATCAAAACCCGAATTTCAGTTTCAAAACTGTCCTTTTATCTGCTTGTATGTGATGGACTCTCACTAGATGTTTCCAAATATAGCTGGTGTTTTTCGCCCTCACATACAAAAGACTTGTGGCAACGAACATTGTCAGCATCGAGTCTAGTGAAATGTAACCACACTTTTGCACTTTTGTGTTGATAGGCGTGATGTCTAACAAATCAGATAGGGCTGTGGGCAGGACATTGATCGAAACAACAGAGTGGTGACAATAGACAGGGAGAGGCGGCTTCATCGGCCACCTCCATATTCAGATGTCATAGCAGGTTGATGTTCTTGCAGAATAGGGACATGCACAGTTTTGCCCAGTTTCACTTTGTCTGGTGCTAACAGCTCTGCCACAGCAACAAGACTCCTTCACAAGACCAACTTCTGAATGAAGCTTCAGCTTCTTCACTCTTAACTCCCTCACCACAAAACCAACCTGTGTGATACTGTCACTGTCAGAATGTGGTCTTGTTAATGCTGCTTGTTGGACACTCGCTACTGAAGATCGTTAACTTAACTATCCAGTTTAGCTGCATGTTTTCAGCTGTAATGAAGCTTGAGATTGGCCTTTTCTTCTCTGTGAGCATGTCACTGCAAACTAGGCAGTTTCTTCATACTTCAACAAAAAAAGGATTTGTCCAATTCTCTTGAAGAGCACTTTCTGATTCCTCCTTTCTTATCTTCGCCAGTCGCCATTACGTTTGTCAGCGATGACAAGTGTCAGCTACAGGTCTGTTTAGCTGTGTTCACTCTGACCATGACCTGACAGACATATTGGTCTCCTGTTTGTAGTACATGTTTATTATTTTTATTTTTAAGACATCAACAACTGACATGAGATATTTCAGTTTTTCCTCTCTTTTGCTTGTTTGTATTTTTGAGTTATCTCACAGGTTGGATGTTTCTGACATTGAGAGTCATGGGATTAAAATGTTAATATCAAAAGTATTGCTTTGTGGTTATACAGTTAACTATTGCTCTCAACATGACATGTGTTATTAACGGCTTTCACCTTTTCGTGCTGATATCTCCAGCTTTAAAATGTTATACTAAATCTATAATGAAACACATCTTGGAAAGACACGAGGACACAATGACATTTAACTTAATGCACATGACATTTTGGCAGAATCTTGTCAGGGAGAGCGTACAAGGTTATCTGAGGTTGACACTGTTGTTTGTATTGGCAGTGTGGTATTGGCTGAGATCAGTCTGCATGTCAGTTAAGTGACTTTTGAAACAGTTTTGGTCTATGACATGTGCAGCAGCTTATTTGCCATGCTTGTTAAAAGAGATAAACCTATTTTCCACTGTTGGGTTGTTTTAGCCAAAAAAATCTTTGTATGGAGATTAATATGTAAACTAACCGTACACACACACACACACACACACACACACACACACACACACACACACACACACACAACCATGCATAAACAAACACACACACACCACCTTGTCACAACTCTTTTTAGCTCTCATCTAAAATGAGAACATGCCTTGGGCCGAGCTGGGAGAATGGAAGTCAAAGACAGAACGAGAAAAAGGGAGAAAAAAAAGGACAGGGAGGGGAATAAAATGAAAGCGAAAAGCCAAAGGGGAGAACTCAGAGTGATAAAAGGCCAAACTGGGAGAGGGAAGGGGAGAGAGAGAGAGACAGAACAAGACAGGGGCTGTGGATCAGCCTAGAGGGTCAGCGGTGTGAAAGAGTTGTGGTTCATTGTAATGTCTCAACCTCTTCCATCCTGCCCCCACCAACACCCACCTCCCCATCCTCCATCCATCCCCGACCACGGTGCCCACCCCTGCCCCCCCCACCCACTCCCTACAGCAGCTATTTAACATGGAAATTGATTTAAACAGAGGCTGAGATATCCGCAGTGGGACCTGAGGACAGGTGCCTCCAGTCAGTGGAGGAGAAGCTAATGAGAGGTGAGAGACCCGTGCAGAGCTAACAAGGAAAGCAGAGAGCTCAATGAGACAGGGAGAGCACAGGCAGAAATTAGAGGGAGGGAGCACGGAGTGGGAAAGAAATTGAAGTGAAATTGGAGAGAAATGAGGCAGTCGAAATTTTATAATTTCCTACTCGAGGTCCCTGCCAACTGCGAGACGAGAGAAAAAAAGAAGAAAAAAAATGAGTGAGAAAAAGTGTGAGTTTTCGCATGTGAGTCTGTGTGTGGGTGTACAACTACAATCTGTGGGTTAGCATATTCCACTCAGGCAGAAGAACTGTTCGTTCAATTAACACCCATGTGGGCATGAAGTTGCTGCTGTCATATATAGTAAAAGTTCTCGGTAATAGCCTATGAACCGCAAAAGTTTCAACTGTTTGTTCATGTGGGCTACTAGCTCTCCAACGAGCTAGCAAAACTAAATACCTACCTTGACAATGACAAGGCTAACATTATTGCTGTATTTGCACTGTGGACAAGAAAGAAAGAGTTACCGTTATCGATATTTGCTATATTGATAGGATGTTGGACGAACTGTTCCAATGCTCAGTCCAATATTAGCATTAACTTTAAACTCACAAATTTAAAGTTAATTTTCTCTGCTTTTTACTTTCTACCAATTCCTGGAGGAAATATCTAGCTCTGTAGCAGCTAAATGCTCCACTCTGTTTACCAGCTGGTTGCCATAGCAAGAGACCAAATGGCAGACGGACAAAACTCGTGCTGTTGGAAACAAGGTTGGAGACAAAGGTGAACCACATGAGTTCACGTACGTAACATACAAATAATGAGCTGAAAGATGCTATTCTCTAGAGAGCTGAGGGGAACTACAGAGTCAAGTGATATTTCTTTATGCAGTTGTCCGTACAGGTAGCATCTTTCATTCACATTACACACGTCTCTTGTTCAAATAAACTAATTAAAAAATACATGATTTTGCATCTGATCAACAAATATGAAATTATGATATTCCATCTTAGCAGGTGCATGTTGTTACAGGAGAAAGTGGAGGCTACATGGATACTATACATTCATAGCATTAACAAGAGTGTCTCCTGTCTTCAGTGTCCTACCTCCACTCTGCCGCTGACCTGACCTCACTTTACACTTTAACAATAAACACCAACACTAATCAGAAGTTACAGGACCTGAACAGTACTGATGTTGACTTTGTGTCTTCTCTCTGTACACCAACTCTCTCGGCTCTGTCATTCACTCACATGGCTTTTCCTACCATAGCTATGCTGATGACACCCAACTAATCCTCTCTTTTCCCCAATCTGAAACACAGGTAGCAGCACGAATCTCTGCCTGTCTGACTGACATCTCTCAGTGGATGTCTGCACACCACCTGAAAATTAACCTTGACAAGACTGAACTACTTTTCCTTCCAGGGAAAGACTCTCCCACCCACGACCTGACTATTAACTTTGACAACTCCGTGTTAACCCCCACTCAGACTGCTAGGAACCTGGGTGTGACACTCGACAGTCAACTCTCCCTTACTGCCAACATTACTGTAACAACACGTTCCTGTAGATACATGCTGTACAACATCAGGAGAATACGCCACCTTCTCACTCAGAAGGCGGTGCAGGTTCTGGTCCAGGCCCTGGTCATCTCACGCCTAGACTATTGTAACTCCCTCCTGGCAGGTCTACCTGCTAGTGCCATCCGACCTCTGCAGCTCATCCAGAATGCAGCAGCTCGACTGGTTTTTAACCTACCTAAATTCACTCACACTACTCCGCTCTTCCGCTCCCTTCACTGGTTACCGGTGGCTGCCCGCATCCGTTTCAAAACATTAGTACTTGCGTACCGTGCGGCGAACGGATCGGGTCCAGTCTACATCCAGGACATGGTCAAACGTTACACCCCAGCCCGTTCACTCCGCTCTGCTTCGGCCAATGGGCTTGTTGCTCCCTCACTGCGAGCTAAACACTCATCAAAATCACGACTGTTTGCTGTCCTGGCTCCTAAATGGTGGAATGAGCTCCCCATTGACATCCGGACATCAGAACGTTTACACATCTTCTGCCGCAAACTAAAAACACACCTCTTCCGACTATACCTTGAATAACATTTTTAAAACTAACAATTTACTAGCACTTAAAATGGCACTTACTTATAGCACTTTGTAGTTTAGCTTTTTTGAAGAAATTGTACTTTCTCTATTCTTGTTGTTCTGGGTTTGTACCCTCATGGTTGAATGCACTTATTGTAAGTCGCTTCAGATAAAAGCGTCAGCTAAATGTGTCTGTTGATTTGTGCACACATAGTTCATCTGCTACACACAACACGAGACTCGCACAGCCAGGACATCAGTGATTGAAACGATCTGGATTAATGATCCGACACCATCGATTGATAACTTAATGCATGTGGTTATCAGTTTTTGTGAGCGACAGAGACAGGCAGACACACACACACACACACGCACACATGCACACACACACACACACACACACACACACACACACGCACACACACACACACACACGCACACAGGCTGCAGACAGGAGAAGAATACTTCCCGCTGAATATCACACAATGAAGATTTTTTTTAAAACTTCATTGTTGCAGAAGAAGCAACGCCCCGCTTATCCAGGAACATAAATATTAATTCAGCAGGTTTTTTCTAAAGGTCAGCTCTAAGTGTGAGTGATTAGAAAAGAGCAGAAGAGCGGAGTCTCTTGTTGCCCAGGGCCAGGGCCAGGCGCCGCCACTCTGATACAGTAACGGCTAAAGATGCAGCACATTCAAAGTCTAAACTGAATGAATGTCAAATCAATGTGGAGAGCACTGACCACTGTCATAGACTGACTGTTGTAGTCTTATTTTTTTATTGAAAACCTTATTTTGTAAATTACAACACATTTGTAATAACAGTAACAGTCTAAAATACTTTTTTAAAGCACAAATCAAGAGGCTAGTGAAGATGCACACCTCCAGTCACATAGTCATAAAAAAACGAATCATGTATAGAAGTAAAAAAAATGTATGCATCGAGATGCATCGATAAACGTTTTATCATAGAATCGTAGCCCTCCTAATCGAAATCGAATCGTGAGTTTCCCACCCCCAGCCTATACCAAGCATAAGTAATAACTACACCATGTCAAAAATCCATATCACAAATCACGACTGCTTTCTGGTTACAACTCTTCACTTTTCCAACCTCTTATCATGTTCCAAGGAAACCCAGTATAGAAAGACTGCAGCAGCAACAGTGTGAACACACACCTTGAGCCACAGCAGCTCAGTGAGGTTGCCTTCCTGCAACTCATTCTTGCTTGTTAAATCATTGCTGGTCAATTTGACTGTTCAAAGAAACCACCAGGCAAGTGGGAAATGTTCTGGCGCTCTCAGTGGGCTGTCTGCGGCTGGCTGTAGGGTGTTGTAGCAGTCTCAAGGCTTCTGATAAACGAAATTTGCTTGTGGGCTTCTGTAAAGTATTACCTCAAGAGCCCAGACTATTCGGATGGTTTAAGAGCCAGACCTGAGAGTATCTTCCTACAGGTAAAATTCAAGTGTGGTTTGTGCCCATGTAAAAAGGATAAGAGATTAAAAGTAGAAATTTCCTGTGATGGGAAAAGAGCCAAAATGAATGGAAATCCTTGACTTCACTTTGCCCCAGTTCCAGCTGAGTTTTATTCCTGTTACATTATGTCTATTTAGCATTGATTTCAACAATTACTGTTAGTCACCAAACTTGTTCACCTGGGCTATCTCACATTGCACAAACAGTTATCTTCGAAGGAAATAATCAGGGTCATTAAAGCTGATTGCTCCTATCACCTGTATTCAGAGCCTTGCATTGCAAGATTCATTTGTATGTGCGTCCGTTCATGTTCAATTTCCGAGGTGTGCTATTGACGGTCACAGACCAAAATGCCTCTGGACACAGTTGGATAGACCTACAACCAATCAGAGAATTGAAAAGTGTGACAGAGCTTGTCAACAAATGCTGTTAGTACAGTAGTTTGTTCTTTTGGATAAAATGTACCTTCCATTTTGTTTAATACTGTGGCAACATTGGATTCGACATATGCAGCAGCAGCTGATGGTTGTTGGTTGTTACTGAAAATGTATGTGTCGCTCCTCTCAAGCTGAGGTTCTTCTTGATGGATTGGTCATTGAATGCATCGACTGTGATTTCACCACGGCATCTTGAGGCACGCTGACTCAGTGCAGTTCTCTCCTACACAATAGGTGCCGCCGTTGAGAAAAGTACAACACAGACAAAATCGCAAACAAGAAGAAGAGGAAACACAAACAGAACAGTTTGGGCACCGGCTTGTTTGCTCCTGCACACTTCTTTGCCTCAGCATATGATTTTTGGAGGTTTTTCCATTGTTTCCTGCAGAATGTCTCGTCTTTACCATCAGTCTGCAATCTCCTTCCAGGAGCCATCTGGGAATCTCCATGAACCTTCATTAATGACACTGAGGAGGGAGCATAGAGATGTCGGTAGAGACACACCTGTTCACAGACTCTGGCCTCAAGCTCAGTTCATGTTGTACTAGACGTGCAACATGTGTTTAGTCAAAGAAGTTGGGAGGTCCACAAGGAGCGTAATAGTGAGCATAAACAAGGCTTCAGTCAAAACCTGATCCAGTTTAGATAAAGGGTTTGATTGGCTCAACGTGTCTTGATGGAAACATCATCTTCCTACTTGGTCTGATTTCCATTCTACAATTTCCCTTCTTCTATTTGTTTAAAGAACTGCCTGAATTCGCTGAACAAGGTCAAAGTCATACATTCTTGACAGATTAAAGAGAGGAAAAGAGCAGGTTACTGTTCAAACCAGTCTCATCTGTGACTAACGGGTCCGAACAATTTGTACCAACTTCATTCAAAAATCACCTCCCTCTTTTGCCAATTGCTTTGGGCTTCCCGCCAATGCATCTCCTAAATCAGCGCCGCTGCAAAGGCAGTGAACTAAAGAGGAACTAACTTCATTATTTTTGATGGAAATCAGACGTGACAAAGAAGCAGGAGGACATCATAAACTGGGCCGGTTGGAGCACCATTCGTTGTTTCCCTCACTTTGTACCTGAGCCGTCTGCAGATTAAAGAAAACGCTGACTTCAGTAAAGCCAGACTCCTATTGATCTCTGCTTGCCACTTGGGGGATGTAAGGATCCAACGTGTGAACATGTCAGCGCATCCTCACGTACACAGACACTGGGTTTTGAAATATCTGCAGGATTAGTGAAAGGTCTGACTGTCGTGAGCTTTCAGAGTGTAAACTACACTAGAAGACAGCCGTGTTGCTCTTTAAATGCGATCTCACAATTTGATAAATGTTATCTAGGAAACACGACAGGTATGACATTTTCTGGCAACGTGCTCCCACACTCCTGCATTCTCTCTCACTTTATATCATCCTCTCTTGTCTCTCTACAGAAGCTGATATACACTCACTGAATCTATCCTCGCTGTCCTCCTTCATTATGTCGTTCATTAATAAACAACCTAAGATGTTCTTCCAGACTCTGTCTTGCACATACACACTCACACTACACTCACACACACACACACTTTCTTATTCCCACATTGCACTGCAGAATCTAGTAAGTCTTCCATGGCAACCATTTCAAAAAGTAAAGATTCATCCACTTTATATAGCTGGCCTAGTTTGTCTCCTCCAGCCCCCGCTGAGCACTGCCATCCATGATGACGACTGGGCCCTGTGCAGACAACATGGCACAGGAGAGGAGGGGAGGGGGCAAAATCCCTGTGCAAACACCAACATAGTCTGGAAACTTTTGTGTTCTACCTACTAAAGCCTTGGAAAGACCTAGATAAAACAGAGAGACGACTTTTTAATAAGAGAATGCAAAGCTCCAAAGTTGCACACACCTAAAATGACACAAACTGTAAGGAAGGTCTGTTCCACTAACAGAACTGAGCGACAACGGCCCCCTGGGTACAGACATGTAAAAGACCCTACACCACTCACATTGGAGACATCCAGATTGTAAAAGTCCAAATGAGTACACAGCCTTGTGATTGTCTTTGTTGTTTAAAATCTCATTGTGGTTGTTAAATATCTCTTTTTAGTTGTCAAGATTGCAAGGTTTTTCCTTCTTGTCATTTTCTCATGCACAAGCCTACAATCAAAAAGGAAATCGTGTTCCTCCTCTACCAACAGTTTTACATTGATAAGAAGAGAATAAAAGAGAATCTAACTTAGCAACGAAAACTGTACATGCAAAAAACATGGAACGCATACTCAATGTACTCTAGGGTTCCTTATGACATTGTAGGGGGACAGCAGCATGTGCTGTTGTAGCAGCGTGTGTCTATAGACTGTAGAATTGCAGCATGAATTGTCAATGATAAATTAGTAAACTGTTGCTCTGTGTCTCTTTGTAGTTTTGAATCTGTTTTGATCAGTGTGAATCTGCCGCCATTTTTGTCCGTGTAATTATATTGTGGATTTCTTTGTAGGGGTTATTTAGTCTCTTTTTTGTCGGTTTGTTTGCCACGTTTCAGTCTTCTCATGAACACACACATGAAAAATCATCATATGCAATTCACTCGTTGGAAAGTAATACAGGGATATGTGCTACTTGACTACAGGAATTATTAGGATAGAATAAAATTGTAGTTTAGCTCCAATGCAATGGTTTCATGATCATAAGCATATTGGCATGAAGGGCATGGGGTCGTGTAGTTTAGAATTAATGAAGATGTGACTCTGAGATACATTTTAATGGGTCCCCAGACCTTCATCAGGTAAGATGAATAAAACTGGAGAGTAGATATTAATTGTGCTGCTTTAATGTGGATGAAAGGTAGAGCTGTTTCTGAAACACTTTTCAGCTTAGTTGTTGAAATCCTCATGTCCTGATGGCCATCGATAAATAATCATCTTAAAAACGATTCTTGCGGACTGTGATAAACACGACCCAGGCTAGCGTACCTGTCACTTACCGACCTGCCTGCATTGCCCACCCTCCCTGTGCTCTCACTGCACATGGTCAGTCTTCAGTCAGAAACATTCACAGCTGAAGCGGAGTCAACGGCCAGAAGTTAGTGAGCGAGTGACGGAAAAATCTGTTTCTAGCAGTTGCATTAATTTGTTTTGTAGGCGTAGCTTTGGCGAGAGGTCTGATGGGAGGTGGTGGGATGTATCAGTTGCATTTTCAAAGTGTAGCCTGCTCTTGCTGGATTACAGGATAACAGTTTCAAACCACATTGGAACGTAGCTGAACATAATATTTGGATGTAAAACTGATGGTTGGTTGGGGTCTTTTTTACAGGATTTGCTAAAATAAGAAAAGTTATAGAATATTAGCCTTATCATTTTGTAACTTTTGATGGTTAATCAACAAAAAAAAATACTTAGCTACTCAATACAATCCTCAACCTCCACTTGGTGTCATTTTACACCCGTGAAGCCAATCGTATGAGCTTTTCTGTTATACCTATACTGTGTGAACCAAGAGAACCCAGACCACTGATTAAAGTAACCATCCCTTTCAATGTCCCTGGGAGATCACGGACACACAGGGGGTCAGCTCGCTCCACTTTAAGTGCCATGAGTCCCCCGGATTATTGCCCCCTCCTGATTTAACAGCAGCTGCGGTGTATCTGGAGGAGGCTAATTGTCACCGTCTTCTCAGGCATCAGCGTGCGATGTTCCTCCGATGGTGTGAAAGATGCAATCCAGCTGTCCACCACGTCCGCCCACAGCATCTCCGCCAACAACACATACTTGTCATTTTACCGCATCTGCCTCCATAGTCTGCAATTCCCCCCACCCCACCCTCAACATCCTCCACCCCCGCCCGCAAGCTTCAGAAAGACAACACGGCCTGGCCCCCTTTCTCTGGTTTTATTCTATACGTTCTCACGTAGCATTATGTGAGCGCACCACGCTACCGGGAGCAGGGTAGAAAGCGCTGAGCTGCAGCCAAGAGGAAACATCACAGATGAATGATACACGGCTCCTCTCATATCCAAGTCTGCTTTTATTGATCATTGCACAGTAACATTTACTTTCTTTTTCACCCTTTACGCTCTTGACAGTTCATCGATTCAAACAAAGGAGACGGATTCCACACCATCGCTTATCCTTCATTAAATTATTGGAGACAAAGAAATCATTATTTTTGACATAATAGTATATAAAGGCTGAAAAATTATACGTGCCGGTTGCCCGTTCCTAATATCTAATGCTCTATCCTCTAAGCTGCTAGCTTTTTCAATACACTAAATGGAGCCTCTGACTTGGCTAATGCTCCCTCTGACCAGTGGATCGGGACAAAGAGATTTGTTTTTAATACAGGAAAGTACGGTTTTGACCTCCAAATGTAACTCAGCACCAGAGGCAGCTGTAATATCCGTGATAATGGCAGAAAATGGCATGGAGGGGAATCAGATCAACAGAGACATGATGGATAGATGAAGGGAAGTGAGTAAAGTCTGTCTTCGCCCTCTGTCCCTTTCTCACAAGCGGCTCTCCCCACAGCTCCATCTTGCTCAATTATCATACTTGGATGCGAAAACGCTGAGAACAGGCCAGCGTTGGTTATGAAAGTGTTGCACATTTGCAAGGAGGGCACATGCGAGTACATGCAAATGGGCCGATGCATTAGCATTTGATATCCTTAGGGCTACACAGGCCGTGCAATGCGAAGATGTGGCGGCGTGCGTGAGCTCGCAGTGAACGGGATTGCAGCAAGATAGTGATCCGCACTCTCTGGGCATCTTTAACTCTTAAGCCTGGAGTGTAGTTTTAATTTAATTACTTAAAATGCAGATGTCACGCGATTCTTCTTGAATGCAGCCTGTCTTGCAAAAAGTCCAAGAATTGGATTCACATTTAATTCAAGTGTTAATAGAAATTAAAAACAATTTCACAGCTGACTATAAGAGGAGTGCTCATTTTATGGTAAATTAGGCTGTAACAATTACATTTGTTGGAAGAGAGGGTGGTCCGCGGGAAACGGTACGGCAGCATGCCACCAGCAAAGGCTTCAAGTGGGTGTATTCACTGTTCGAAAATAATTACACAAGGATAATGCACCGTACTTCAATATTGTCATGAAATGTAGAAACAGTAGAAAACAGTCCGCGTAGAATGGGAGCTGTTTGTCAGTCTGTGGTTATTCTGGGTTTCCACTGAGCGGAGTGTCTTCGCTGACCAGCTGCAGCCTCGGTCTTTTTCAGTGGGAGTCAGGGCCAGCTGGCACCTGTGGGTCAGTTGGCATTCGGCCACCACAGCCCCCCCTCCCCATCCAGGAACAGAAATGGGCTTCAGGCCACTCCTTTCAACGGGGCGCCCAGAGAGCGTCGTCCAACCACCTCCTTCATGATGAGCTGCTCCCGTGCACGGTCTCCCTGCAAAAAGCACAGGGTAGATGTTGGCATTAGTGTGAAAGCAGGTTCCTTGAGTCACTAAATCTCTGTTGGCTTTACGGCGATTTGATGACAGATAAGAGGCAGTGCTTAGCAAAACAAAGAGCCCACTTTTTATATTTTTTAAGCTGCGGCTGTAATAATTAAAGGTCATTTTCCTGCCAAGCAGCGCAGCTCTTCAACAGTAGCTAGGCAACATTTGCCTGAGTGAGACATAATTACTGGCGAGACAGGTGATTGTGGGTTAGTGCATTAATATTTCAATCAACAGCTAATGTGGTCACAGGTCCCGGTTGTAGAGTATTTTGAAGCAGATTTGAAAATAAGAGCAAATTTACCCGAAGGCCCAGACACCGCCTCATGATTTAAGGTTTCTCTAATGTCCAGACACGAATCTGCATATATCTTTCATTATAAGTATTTTGCTCAGAGATTTCAGAAATAGCTGTTGTGTTGCTTTGTCATCACAAAGAAGCAGAATTTCCTTTCTCTAACAATTCTAAAAACTGGTGGTAGTCTTGTAGAACACAATCTTCTAACAAGTGAGTGACCTTTCTGTCAGAACACATCCCAAAGTATGCCCTCAGACGGTTTTGTTATCCAGCTTCACTCAACTAAAATGCCAATGGCGGTGACGTTTCCCAAAGTCTGTCCACCAAGCATTACTTTCCGAGCCTTCATTTAACTTTTTCCTGCCTTCAAGGCACAGACAGGACATCATGAGAAATCCCTCTGACACCTCTCCCCTCCTGCTGGTTCCATTTCGGGAATCTCTAGAGTGTCTCTTGCTGCTGTTTTCCTTCTGTCAGAGAGCCTTGAGCCTACGGATCCTCATTAGTCACTTTCCCTGAGACTGAACTGACACCACCGCTTTCTCCCTCACTAAGACTTGCTGAAGGCTAGTGTTGGCCACACACCAATTCACAGACACTGTCAAAAGCAAGGGGACTTAACAGGAGCTGGGCAATCATCAGGATCAACCAACCTTTGAAATGCTGTGAATTTCACGAAACGTGCTGCTGCTGCATACTGTTACACAGGCTGAAAGATGGGAAAGTTAAAGGACCACACTAGTGGTAATAATGTTTTAGACTTTTACCTATTGTGTACAAGTGTATACGGTTAGAACTGGCTAATTCCCATAGGGGGAAAATGTGTCCGCTTTTTTAACTTAAAGGGATAGTTAACAGTGTAGCTGATTAGTGACCTATCGTCAGACGTTATAGAACAACAACAAAAAACATAACATTCCTCCAATCTGCTCGTGTGGTGTCACCCAAGTGTCCGCAAGCCCTGACATTCATATTCGATCAAAACGAGGCCATTGACATTGTGTTATAAGCTTAAAATTCCAACAGAAGTGGCTAAGCTAGTGCACGTTAGCATTTCCGACGGACGGTCCCTGAATGCACCTCGTCGGAAGATATCAGAGGATATTAAGCTTAAAACGCGGTGTAAATGACCTCGTCTGAGTCGAATAGGAATGTCTAAAAACTCTCTATAGCCTAGTTTTGATTGCAGATGCAAAAAGATTCACAGCATTGATTATTATTGTATAACAACTAGCAGCTGATTAGCATCGCTTAACATTTCTGGAACAACGCTAGCCTGAAATCTACCTACCTACCTAAACCTAGCTAAGTAACACACTATCTCTTATTTAATGAATA
The DNA here is from genome assembly GCF_009819705.1 of Hippoglossus hippoglossus. Taxonomy (NCBI): domain Eukaryota; kingdom Metazoa; phylum Chordata; class Actinopteri; order Pleuronectiformes; family Pleuronectidae; genus Hippoglossus; species Hippoglossus hippoglossus. The sequence goes on from NC_047161.1 coordinate 16,763,029, forward strand.
AAATAACCCAATAGTGATACAGATTTTACTAACTTCAACAAGAGGTAGGCTAGGTTCTTCTCCATTTTCAGTCTTAATGATGCTAACAGCTACGCTGTCATTAGGTAAGCATCATAGTTACTGTAAATGACCCCAAAATTTGAATAAGCTCTCCAAAATTGCTGCACTATTCGTTTAAAAAACACTTCTGCCTGAGACCAGACATTCAGATCTGAGTTGTCTGAGTGTCCATGAATGCACTAATTCGGAAAGCGTCCGAAAAAAGCTCAGTTTGCTACAAAAGCAATGAAGCTTGTATAATTCAATAAAGCAGCTGGATTTGTTCTCTTAGGACGACACATTCCATGTAAGTCTCACGTCTACGCAGGTATTTTCATATTATGCAAACATGAATGGTTACTAATGGCTGCCTGGAAGGTAGAAACTTCAATCTAAAAGCTGCTGTATGGATAGCAGTGATGAAAAAAAATACGGAGCGTGTAGTTAATGTGGTGAGGACATGCAAAGAAAACAGCAGTATGGTCCTTTAAAATGGACAAACGTGCAGCGGTGAACCAACCTGAGCTTTGTATGGTCTCACTTCAGCAGACTGTCAGTCTCCGGGCACTCAGTGACCGACGGCTGTGCCTGAAGGAAGGACAAACCCCAAATCAATATCTTGTCTAAATACACTGGGAGAAACTTGAGACAGAGATCATGCAACGTCTACAGGAGAAGATATGCTCATGCAACTCAAGCTGTATTTTTTTGGATAACTTTGTACAGGCAGAACCTTTTCAATATTACAGTAAGCAACCTTTACACAGCAAATGAAAAAAGTAACAGCAGCTCAACTGTACAGAAGAGATTGACATAGATTTGGCTTTGTTCATTTTAGCATGAGTTGCATTAAAACTATGCTAATATATTTTGTTAGTACACAGAACAGTTATTTTGGTACATAAAATCCACTACTGTATATTGGAAGTTACGTTTGTCTTACTTTTGAGTCGATTCTTTTTTGTTGCCATGACTGCAATAATATTTTAAGAAAGTGTACGCATTTACCAGCAAGTTTATGTCAATGGATAAACACACTACGAAATTAAACATTTAGGGTTAGGTTACCTTTACAGTGGAGTTCTCTAGGTTATAACCATCCTCTCCATTGCACTGCCATTACTCTGTACTAAAGTAGCCATCGCGCCAGCGTCATTCATGACAACGAAGTCTAGACCTGAATGGTGGTGGTTTGAATTCAGTTAATTTTCAGATGCTATAAAAGCAATTCTCATTAACGATTACGACCACAGGTAAGAGGATTGAAAAAGTCTTATACATACCCAGGCATTCAATGCTTTAGAACTCTATACACATTAGGAAGCTATCCAGGTTATTTTAGAGGTCTTACCTCTGGGTCCTTTTATAAAAGTATAGAAAGAGAGAGAAAGAATAAGTTGTGCTCTTTTGATAATCAATCAAGACATCATTTAGTAGGGTTAAAGTCTCCAGACGTCAATACATTCATTTAGATTTAAAATGCGGTTTTGAATGAGAAACAAAGCAAAACACCTACATCTGACTGCTGAAGGTTGTTTAAAAAAGGCCATTTCAGAATTTTACTAGGACAGGAAACAAATAAAGCAAGTTAAGTTTCATAAAAAACAAACTAAGCTTTATTGACAAACTGCTGCAAAACATCTTTTGGACAGATTTAGTAACCTATTTAGGCAAGCTTACACATGTAGCATAATGCATTTTATGGAGAGGGTACAGATACTAGTGGCAGAATAAGTACAGTTAGTTTTAAAATATGTACAATAGTTCGGATTGAGCTGCAGGATCCCTTCTCTATAGAAAGAGAAGACCCATGTGGAGATTTTTGTCCCAATCCTTCTTGAGTACTTTGTGCATGCAGTTTAAAGAGAATCAGATCACAGAATGAAGACCTGATCTGTATTTAGCATAACAGGAGGCCATCTCTTGGCCGTGTTCTTATTAAACAAACATTTTGTTTTCAGAATCTTAAAATTAACTTTTTAGCATGTATAACAAATTGAGGATATGAGGACAGTCCATCTCAACAGTGTCTATTAGGGCTATATTTCAAAACTCTAAGTACAATAACAAATATTGCTGCCTAAGTCTAAATGGACAACGTTTTAGAACTATTTAAAAACAAACCATCATCAAGAACGAATTGTACTGATTCCATTAACATTGATTCTTTAACCGTCACTTGATTTAAGATTGATTTTTTTTGTTTCTATATTACATAATTGGAAGTTTAAAAGGTCTTTTATTTGGCTATATTAACAGAATTTTGAAATGTAGCCTAAATGGGAATCTGCAACTGACCCTCGACAGATTCTTTGTATTTAAAAACAATTAATATGGATTCCTTAGACAAGTGGGTAATGAGCCACTAATTCCAGTAGAAATGATTACTCCCAAACAGTTAAAAAATTAATGATCAACAGTGCAAAAAAGCCAGAGGGGGGTAAAAAGGGTCAGAGAAAGAATACAGCAACATAAACAAAAATTTAAATGAAAGAGAACAAAAAACGGATGCCAACTTCTGTCTAACCCATCTAAAAGCCGCTTTGGTTGGTTGGATGGATGGGTGGGTGGTTGGTTGGTGCGACAAAGTAGGGGTGGGAGAGGGAGTTCACGGTCAAATCTCAAAAACCAGTTCCGATTTTCAGTTCCCAATTTGCTCTCTTGTATTAAGTCCGGTGTCGGAAAAAAGACCAAACCAAAGACAAAACGGACAATTACTTTTGTCGGGCTGCTTAAAGCAAGAGCTGCCGTGGGAGACAGGCGGTAGTCAGGGCGACACGTTAGGGGTGGCGAGTCTGCTTCAGTACTGTCGGTATGGGTGCTCCCGGTAAGGCGTCTTGGCACCTCTGGAGGGGGGAGGGGCCTTCCCTGGCCCTAATTGCTGGGTCCCGTTCCAGTTATCCTGGCCTGGAGATGGACACAGAGACAAAATAAACACACACACACACACACACACACATTCATATAGGCTTTTGGTCCTGTTTGTTTCTACACTTTTTGTATTCAGCATCTATTTTACTGTACAAATTTGATCATCTTTGTTGACACTGAATTACATTCTTCCCTCACCATACGACTCGTACGACTCTGTGGTCTCTCCGTGTCCGTAGTCAAAGTATTCTGGCTCTCTGATGGTCAAAAAACAGGGAGACGGGGAAAAAAATCACTTTCAATCTTTGAAAAACATCAAGTAACTGCTGATTTTAATGTCTAGGGGGATGATAATTGGCTTCCACTAAGATCAAAGCTTGGCTCTCTAACATGGAACATCTGAGTCCAGGGTGGTTCCTCCTAACGAAACCATCAGTGTTGTATTCGTGCAGAGGGGCCAAACAGTGTTTCTGTAAGTCCCGTCTCTAGTGAAACCAGCAGCTCGGTGATGTGTGAGCAGTTTGTGAGGAGCGGCTGAAAACTAAGGAGACGTCTGATTCACTCACGCCTGCGGCTGACTGTAATAGCTGTCGTATGACTCGTAGGTCGGGTCTGTGTAGCTCTCGTCGTAGCCCTGAAGAGGAAAGGAAACAGAGAAACAGAGTGAGACTTCAGGAGAGACTTGTCCATGAATCATGAATGTCAAGATGTCCCCAAACTGCTAGACTGGTACTAAAGAAGACAGGCTCCCCTTATGTTTCGAGCATCTGAGAACACTCTTCTGTTGATGGACGTGCCATTTAAAGCTATTAAGGTGCCCAAAACAATTTCATTCAGAGTTGAAGCGTGTTGGAGAGGGACGTTAAAAAGTTGCGTCACATCTAAGAGGATCACATCTTTACAGGAAAACTAGTCTTTTGGCTTTTACACTACATTTTCCTGATATATATACACGTATAAACTAAAATGAATAAATAAAAACTTCCCTCCACTTTAAGTTGTACTTACATATTCATCGTAGCTCTCTTGGCCAGTGGTGGATGCGTGCTGGTGAGGGGGGGCCATCCTCTGGGGAGGTCCAGCAGCTGGGGGCCTGGCGCGGGGTGCCGCAGCTCCCCTGGCAGGTGCTGCAGGGGGTCCTCCTCGGCCTCCCGGGGCGCCCCTCACTGGGCCACCTCGACTCACACCTCCCCTGGGGGCAGCACCGCGAGGAGGCATTCCCCTACCCCTGGAGAAAAGATCAGAGTTACTACTGTACAGTTTGATATTGTGGAAATAGCTTGTCAAAAAGCCTGGAAACTGGGAAACAGCTAGCCTAGCACCTTTAAAGCTCAGTAATTAGCATGCTACATCTTGTTAGTTTAAATAGTAGTTATTGAGCTTTACAGGAGCTGGTCAGGGTAGCCATGTTTCAGGTCTTAATGCTTCGCTAACCAGCTGCTGGCTCCAGCGATGCATTTACCATACATGCATGACAGTGGAATTGATGCACTCATCTAACTGTAACAAGAAAGAAGTGCATTTCCAAAATTTCCAACTATTCTTTAAAACCTTTAAGACCAAATGGAACACATGCATGCATCTCCCTTTCCGCGCCAGATATTCGCGTTGTGTCAGTGGGTTAAGCCAGATGAGCTAGTTAAAGCTCAGGCTGAGAGACGGGGTGGTGGAGGATTTCGGTGAGTAAGAGCCAGTATCTCTACAAAACAGAAGTAAAAGATTGACCCTAGCAGCATGTTACAGGGTCAACCTTTATGTCTGAGCCTCTGAAGCGCACAGAAACATGGAATAAAAACCTTTGCAAGCTCAAACCTTTGGCTTTCATTGTAAGTCATTGCCTTTGCCCGCATTTTCATCAACATGAAAAAAAAAATCAATAAGCAAAAACAAAAGTAATATGTTGACAAATGTGCTTGTTGTTTCCAGTCACATCCAGTTTCCGGGGCAAAGGAAATGGTTTACAATAAAAGCCAAAGGTTTAAGCTGTCAAACTGTTTTCATTTCACGTTTTAGTCACGTTTTAAAAATATAGGTTTTGGTGAACGTTGGGTTTTTGAGAAAACCCTCAGGTTTTAGGAGTGTTTTTTTGTTCATTGAATGCTTTTACCATTCTTAACTCACGTTTTGTGTGAAAAGTCATTTGTTTACAACCTTTGATTCAGTATGTTGTGTATTCTCGAAGGTATTCTCAGTCAAAAAGCTTCCCAGTATCCACAAATTGTCACTCAGCATATAAGTACACAAAAACTACAAAGTTAAAGAAAAAGGAGTAAATATGAATATACTCCAGGCCTTGCTCAGCATTTTCATTGATGCATAGATACAGTAGCAGATGAACAGCAGTGTCTTTGTATTGCCTCTCTGACTCGGCAGCTGTTATATGAGAAAGCCTGCTTGTGTATGTGTTTGCATCTCCTCACCTGTGTGCTCCAGCAGGAGGGATCCCACGGCCCCTGACCGGCATGCCCCCTCGACCTCGGGCCACGTGCTCCTGGCCTCCGTTCAGATAGCTCATCTCCATGAACTGCTCTTGGCAGATATCATCCATCATATCCTACACACACACACACACACGCACAGGAGGTGGAGTAGAAAATAAAAAAGACATAAGCGAGTGTGAGAAACAAGAGCATGTGACGTGGGAAAAGTGAAGCCATGCAGATGAAAAAGAGAGGGAAGAAAAGAGCGGAAGGAGGAGTGATGAATAAAAGAGTGAGACACAATTACAGAGCAGATCAAAACACGGCATCCCCCTAATGGCCAACAGAGCGAGTGGAAGAAAAAGTCTTAGCGCCAGTGAGTCAGAGTGTGAAGAGAGAGGGGGGTCGTGAATGTGGGAGGTTGGAAACCATCCATCCTCACTCCCCGCCTTCCTGTTCCTCTCCATCATGCACAAAATGTAAATCACTTCTGCCTGCACTTCCTGACAACCCTGGTATGACTGCATCAGCGGTTACCTTATTCTATCTGCAGAAAAACAATAAGTTGGCGATGGATTAGCGTGGCCGCCTGTCGGAGCAGCACAAATCCAGCCACACAATCCGCCGACTTTCTTCAGGGACCAATCACAAGAGGCACATAGTGACCCAATCAATCCTTTTTCATAAATCAGTCCCTGGACTGGAGTAGTGACAGAGCACTAACGATGGTGAAAGGGAAAGGTGAATAGAATATGCAGCACATACTGCAGCTTTCCGTTTTTTTTCAATGCAACACCAGCAGAAAAACACAAACCCTTTGACTGATTACTAATTCATCTCAGCCAGTAACAGTGTGGCAGCGGTTGCATTTAATGAGCCAGTGAGGTGAAATACAGTATCTTCACCTATCGAGGTATTTAGATTAATGAGGTTTCTTTAGACCTTACATTCTATGGACGACATTTTGCTTTTAAGAATTGTCAATGTCGACACATAAGAAGCTATGCAAATCATTCACACCCGAGCGAGGCACTGCTTTTGCATTTACATTTGCAGACATAAAAAGGATGAGGGAGAACAGTCGTCAAAGCCTAGTGGAATACCTGAGAAGTACAGGTAATACATAAAACATTTCCCCAACAAGTCACATCCACCCATTCTCTGAGAGTCACTCATTAAAATATGTCCTCTTTCCAAATGAGGGACATCAAGCCGAACAGATTAGAGCCTTAAATTCGACAAGTTCTGCTTTTTGCATAACATGGCAGAATTAACACAGCAGCTGCTTCATCAGTCAATTCATCCCGCCTCTGGTTTTAACTTATTCTTTCTTCTTAAGAACCCTCCAGACTAATTAAAAAATGTAAGGCATCTCACAAACCCCCAGGCGAGAGCCATTGTTCCGGCACTATGGGCTTCAGCCGGGGTCTGACAGCAGATCGGGTTTGGCCCGCGCTCAAGAACCTCTCAACATAAAACCAATAAAGCCCACATATCTGTCTCGGAGCCGTCTCCAGGCTGACTCCTCTCAGTCGCTGAAGAATGAGACTCGGGTAAAGACACAGTGATGGACAGACATGCAGGCGCGCAACATGATGGGGTAACCCTGCTGACACAGTGAAAGCAACCCAATTCCTCCTCTTAAGCTGATTGCTTTACGTGCCTGGACTTTGCCATCGGGTGAACACCCACTCTATCTCCTGTAGATGTACTGCTGGGACCCCCTCCCAGAGCGGTGTCTAACTACACACTGTGACTGCTCACCTTTCTGACAGGTGACCCTCAGTCACTCAAAAACACTTTCAGCAGGGTTCCGCAAACTCAGATACTCCATTTGTAGACCGCCCATATTCGCATAACTGCAGCAATTAGACTTGTTGCCGTCATAGATCCCAGGTTGGGAAAATGACTTATAAAGCTGTATGTGTCTGTGTTCGTGCTCCATTTAGAGCTGAAAAAATGTGTTCATTAATTGATAAGTAGTCTCGCAGATATTTAATTAATTACTTTGAAATTCAATCTTTTATGTAATTTCTTAAGCAAACATTCCCCGATTCCATCATCTCCTTATCTTACGTGATGAATCAATCCTTTTAGGGTTTTAAGGTATCGATTGGAAAAAACTCAAGGTATTTGAAAATATCAACATTGAATTAAGGGAATTATATTACTGTAGCATTTTACACATGACATTAACATTTGACATTAACAGTTGAGGAAATAATCAGCAGGATAATGGATCAGGAAAAGCTGCAGATCTACTTCAGTTTATACGGTCAAGCAGTCAACTCCACTCTCAACAAATTTGATCCGTTATCATTTAAAAACAATTTGCTGTTACATTTTAACAAATGCAAAGAATAACTTCTCTTTTGTAAAAGACATTGCTTCAGCGACCAAAAGAAAAAAACGGTTGTTACTTGCAGCTCTAGCACAGTTCATGCAGTCGAGCAGGCAGATGACAACAGACACAAACAAGCCAACGGCAAAGTCAGACTCACTGGGAACAGGAACTTCTTGACCTCCTCCATGGCGTGTGCCATACGCAGGTAGGCGTCGGGCACGGGGGCAAACACCTCGATGAACACGTGCAGCTCCATGGACAAGTGTGCGTACTTGGGCTCGCCGCCTTTTCTCAGCCCCTCCTCCTGAAACAAGCGCAAGGGAGTGTCCACGCGTCAAAGAGAGCACAAGGCTAACGCACACAGATTAAATGAATTATGCAAGAACTAATTGTGTTTCTTCCGCCTTAGGCATGTGTTTTTCATTCCCTATCTTTATATAGTTTAATAATCACAAACTGGTGGAGAAAAGGTTTCATGGGCTTCCCTAAAGATTCCCGGAACAGCTGCGCGGTGCGCGCTGCGTAGCTGCCCTTGGCTTTACATTTACGTTCAGCCGAGCGATCCTGCGAGTTGATGCCATCTGGACTCACTGCCTGCAATCCTTCTCAAGTACAGGCCAGATGTCTTATGGCTTTAACTGCCTTTTCCTAGGTCTATAACATGTGTGTGTGTGTGTGTTTGTGTGTGTGTGTCATACCTTGGTTTTGTCTCTCATGGATCCTTTGCCCAGCACAGAGATCTTGGCTCCAGTCTCTTCCTGTAGCCGTTTGATTGTGTTGCCCTGAGGTCCCAAAATCTTCCCCACAAAATTGAACTAATAGCAAAACAAAGCAGGGGGAAAATCAGCGTGACAATCAAAGCAGAGGCGAGTTTAATACCAGGAGAGTGAAGGAGCCGTCGCTGGCAGGGGTCTTAATGTGCATACTGCAGGTCTAAGGAGTAGATTTACCAGAGAAGGTCGATAGGAGCCCTCGAGGGCAGTAATACCGTCAGTTACTATTTGCTACGATCATCCGAGCAATGAGCCAGAACCAGCCTGTGATCAAAAGCTGCAATCTTGACCTCCTCAATCTTTGAAAAATGTAATTATTGTGTATATGATGTGTCCTACAATAAGCTGTCAGTGCCAAACACATGTAGCAAAAAAAAGGCAATTCCTCCTGGAGTTGTAAAGGTGGCTTTTTGTAATCGTAATACGCTTATTAGCTTTGTCATTCCTGACACAGAGGACTGATGCACAAATTAAATCTAAGTCTGGGAGATCAGAGGGCTGTCTTACCAGCACAGACCAGACTCCTACATCATATTGATCTGATGCTTGGGAGGGGGCAGCATCTATAGATTTTAACTTGTTAGAAGTGCTTGGAACAAAACAAAAATCCAAGTCTATAAACTTTTGTTAAAAATCCTTATACTTAAAGAAGAGCTTGACCCAAACTGATGAGAATAAACTTAACAACATGCAGATTGAGCATTGTGCAACTGGCCGAGAGTTTGATACCCTCACACACACACACACACATTGTCCATCATAAATACAGAATGTGAAGCCACATATAGGCTGAATTAATGTGGATGAATTTACCTGACAAGAAAATCATTCTGAACAGAGGAGATCGAATCCACTGAACACAATATGAATTACACTGAAACACAGATCCATCCCGACTACAGTGATGTTAACATTTTGATCCTTACTGGGATATTTTAAAACATGCCAGTATCAGCTGTAATTATACGCTGGAGCTTAAAGATCGGGGTTGAGAGGAGTAATTTGAGACTCCAGAGCAACCCCGTGGCTTTGTATAATCGAAACCCGGCTGCAGGATAAATTAAATCAAGAGGGGTGCACGCTGAAAAAGAGGAGAGAGAAGGGAAAGACAAATGGGGAGGCAGAGGAGTCTCACCTTCGGGTACTGTTTGACAGGTATGAGCACGCGTTCCTTAAGTTTGATGTTCTTTGTTGTGAAAAGGTCCAGGTATGCTTCTGCCTCCTTTTTAGTCTCGCCTTTCTGGATTCTATCAATTTCTAGAAGGGGGGGAGAGGTATTGTTTCAGGCAAAGCGTTCATGCAATTTCACAGGATGCAGAGAGACAGAGCACATCATCATCAGGTGGATTCATATGAGGTAAGTTAGCGGTGATTTTGGTGATTTATGGTGAAAACCATTGAGTCGTCTATGATAAAAATGAATAGAAGTTATCATTTTTCGACACCTCTTGTAATTTATCCATTGCAGTTCTTTGGATATTAAACATCTTAAAAAGACGCGTTCGCTTTACTGTCCAAGTTTTCCTGTTTTTAACATTATCTTGAATTCTTCACACCGACAAATCACCAGATCAATGTTAACTGAACTCCCAAACAACACTGCTCACAGATAAATAAAAGATAATAACAGAATGTACGCAATGAGTTTTTCATTTTGCACTTTTTTGTGATCTTGGCAACACACAGAACAGAGCTAGTGTTTTTTTACACTTCTGATAATCCATTAACCATTGCAGCATAAAACAAAAACTCTGGTTGCACCTCGTCCACATGGGGATCTGTTGCTCATCTGCGACTGCTGTCACTCTCAACCGAATATCTTTTGGTTTGGAACATTTAAAGACATTATTCTGAGGTTTGAGAACGTGTGAGATGTTTTTCACCAAGTGGCCATTCACACACCACAGAATGTTATAAACAATGGTCACATTAATCAAAAATCAATATGGGCTTTAGACATAATATTGAATCTTTAAACCCATAACCTACGGCTACAGAAGAGAAGCAGCCACCGACTCTTCTCTACACCTGCCTGCCACCAACTGCAACCATCTCAAACCACCTCCTCTCTCCTGGTCATGACAAACCCCTGAGCCTGCAGTGTGCAAACATGTCAGATACACCGCAGTCTACCAGCTGCAGGTTTTAGGAGGAGAGAGAGGGGAGGAACCTAACTGAATGTTTAACTGAGGGAACCCACAACACACACACACACTGCACGCTGACACACTTTTACTCTCAAGTTCAGAGGGGGAAAGATATCGCACATCCTGTCACACAAACTCAATGTTTAGCATAAGGAGCCAGAGATTCTGGAGACGAGCGGCAGATAAGAAGTAGCTGGCACTAAACGACTCATGGCCACTGAGAGGGCACACGGTCAACAACACAGACCTTTACTAAATATTCACTTCAAGGATTTGTGTTTGTCACAAAGTAAAACATGCAGTGGAATGTGGAGGGCGCTCTGTTCCTGGAGATCAACAATAAAAGACTACTTAGGAAATAGATTAACAAGATTAAAAAATAAAAGAAACCACTCTCCTTCAGTTTCCCTCCATTGGACTTGGTGTCCACAGCTTGTAATGTCCCGCTGTTGTTTTGTGTATTTATAGACACGTGTGGCTGCTTTTACCCATCATCCCACCATGTCATTACAGGGGGTAAAATGAATTGGTTTTAACAGTGCTGCTCCTCTATAAATACATTATGTATAATAATGTGAGGGCATGTTTAAAATGCTGAATAGCACAGACATGCCTTTTTTTTCTTTTTGCTACTTGTCTGCAGCCTCCTGCTCAGAGGCACTTCAGCAGCGAGGACCAGGAGGTCTCCGTCCCCGCTGCTGCAGCCTCGCAGCTCCGGGAGCAGCGCTAGTGACCCCCCCCCGGGGCCCCGGGCTCATTTATGAAGCTGCTGCCATTCACACAATGTCTTTGCATTGTTCAGTTTGAAGTGGACACCTGCCTCCACGCTACTGAAGACAGCAGCTGCTCCAGGAGGAGACGGACATCTCAGAGCGCGGCTCATCCCGTGGCGCTGCGGCTTCAGGCTGTTTACACTTCCACACACTGGTCATTCGCATCTAACTAACCGCTGCATGTCTCCCACAGGAGCCCCGCGCACACGCACACACACACACACACACACACACAGCTATCATCACTGAGCCGTGAAGAGGCTCATTGTCTGGGTGGCCGCTGCCGGGGCAGTGCGTCCACGTCCCGTCCGCAAACACATGGCGCTCAGAGCGTGCGCGTGGGGGGGTGCGCTCAGAGCCAAATGCCCCGCGAGAGTGAGGATGAGAAATAACAACAGCACCAAACAACGACTTTACCTGCGTTTAAAAGTTTCATGGCGTGCGTAAACGACGAGTCCAGGCTGTCCTTCTCCGCCAGCAGCTCGGGGAGGTACTTGTCGTCGTTCTCCATTTTGACTTGAGACACTGGGGGGGGGGAGGTCAGTGTTGTTGCGATGAAAAAAGAAAAGCGTGAAAAAAAAAGCCCCAACAATGACAGAAAAAAAAAAAGAAGTAGTCCAGTTATGTAACTACGGAGTGCCGCGTATCCTCTGTGCGGACTGCGCTGAGCATGTGGCGACCGGACGGATGGTTATTCTGCGTGATACGAGTCCGCTACTCTGCGGCGGCTTGCGGTTTCCCGACCGACTGGCTCCGTTGCTCTCGGCAGCGATGGCTGAATGGGACTGGGAGAACAAAAGCGGGGAGAGAGACTAGTGGGGGAATAGTGATCAGAGTCAAGCCGACGGAAGTGAGCTCAGAAGGACGTCGCTGTCCGGACTGACGCCGCCTACCGTGCGCCCCGCTCTCCTGTGAGGATGCGCCGCCTCCAGCGGAGATAACCCTCACTCAGATTTACGATCGTGGAGAGATATGGTCACATATGGAATATATGGTAATGTGGTGGGACTATGTTACACTGCTATAGGCAGTTATATCTTAGATGTGATGCCTCAATCTGTATTGGATCAAAGGTGTTACACATGTGTTATGGTGAATAGCAAGTAAATATGCATTGTTTCTGTAACAAACAGGGATTTGTCATGTATTCATATAGTTAATAAGACTGACTGGTCAGCTCCAGTAGTGCAGGTTATGTCAGATTTACTGTATCACTAATACCAATTGATAAAGTTCATTATCTTCATCATAGAGTGGCTATTAACTAGAAAATATCTAAAAAGATAAATTACTAGAATATACATGTGACTTTATACTATATAGATAGATAGATAGATAGATAGATAGATAGATAGATAGATAGACTATACTGCCATATGTATTGAGTTGTTATGTACTGCAGTGTAAGACATTTTCACAACAACTATATCGTGTGAATTTGATAATAGTTAATGGGGACACATCTTCAGTATTTAATTTGTTATTATGATTTCAGCTCTGACTGCATTCCCTGAAGTTGTTGCACTTTCATTTCAGGCTCTCTACTGCCCCTTGGTGGCAGTGCTAATCACGACAAAGCAGGCCACACACTGCTGAAACAGAAACTGGGTCCACAGGAAGAAACCTGTTCTTAGTCCTATCTCCCACCTTCCTCTCCGCTTCTATTGATTCCACAAACAATCATATGCAAGTGAGAAGCGGCGTCTAGAGAATGTGCGGGATTGATTTCTCAGATTCAGTGGCTGGTAATGAACCTGTCATGTCGGTGAGTGGAGCACGAGGGGTCAGAGGTCAGAGTGGCCCGAATGCATACAAATCAAGAGCAGACCATTCCCTGTGTATCGGGTCTTTAAGCACATACTGTAGTGTGCGGCCTCTGCAGAAGGATGCTCTCTTTGAACAAACAGCAAAAACTGCAGATCATTTGTCAGTTCGCTGCCGGAGTGAAAACTATTAAGATCGACCGCAGGTGTACCCAGGCATGCATCTGCTCAAAACAAATGAAGGCAAAAATTGTCTGCAATAAACACTTATGGGAGGCCGAAGACCCGCTCTAACTATCAGCGTTCAGCATGATCTATCTCTGACCATTACAGTGTTATTAGTGTTGGGGGTTGCAAGGTTGTCCTGACTCTGCTTGTCATTGACAGAATGGATAGCCTGTGAGCTGAATTTCAATTGGCTCATAAAAGGAAGAGTTACTTCTCTTGGCAGGTGGAGGAGTTCCAATTCGATAGCTCGCACTCTTGCCTTCTGCTAGTGTGGACTTCCCCGGTCCCCTAACATACAGAGCCACAGTCTGGGGTAAACAGGGGCAGATGGAAGGGGGTAAACACTGGGGTTAGGCTTGTAAGCGGCACTGCAGTTGAGGATCTTTGCATCCGACAATTTTTGCATGCCCGACATAGTCCCCAAAAAAATGGCAAGGATTCTGTTTTCCCCCAGAGTTTCATCCTTGTTAGAGCAGAGGAGCCTGCAAAATGCCATATCAAGCATCATGGGACTCTGAAGGTGCACTAAAAGTCAAACAAATGAAACTGTTCTCTGCTCCTTATGGCAGATTTCATTGCAATTTTCAGAAACGGCGGTACAACAAGACATATAGTCTGCAGCCAAATCAGCGGCCCTGTGTGGCTGTGCTTACACCACAGTGCTTTGACCTATATCTAAATGCTAATACGCTCACAATGACAATGCTAACACGGTGGATTTAACAGGTGTAATCATAGACTGTATATAAAGATGGACGACATTACAGCTCTCCAAAAGTTAAGCCAAATCTCCTCCATGTTAGTGGATTGAACATTGGCCAAACAATGAAGTAAATGTAAAGATTATTTGAATTAAAAATGGTTTCTGTCATTCTAAGTTGGTAGTTTTTAATGCTATAAAATCGAGATCAAAGGTCAAGATGAGACATACACGCGATTGTTTGACCTTGACACCGCAGCTCAACAGCACGAGCGCTACTGGCTTCTAGCTTCAAATTACATCAATAAAAATGCAACCCTTTTGTACAACAGGAGGAAGTGGAGTCCTCCATCATTGTAGGTATATTGTTTACCATGTTAACCATCTTAGGGTGGTCTGGCAGCATGCTACAATTTACTAATTCGCACTTGACACATGTATGACTAAAGGTCTTAGCACACCAAGTCTGTATTTTTCGTCTGAAATTGTTGCACATAAAAAAAAAAAATACGACCTTGTGTTATGTCAATCACATTAACACACCAGCCCCCAAAACCTTCATCCGGTGTCAGAGTTTTTGGAACAGGTTTGATTTGCTACATTTTTTGCATCTGTCAAAGATATTTTAGAGACATCTTTGAGCATATCTGGCATTTGATTTAAGATGTGACACCGAGATTTCCCTGTTTGTGGTTTGTGCCCTGTTGCACTGATAACGGCTGATAACATATAAGCCTAGTGTGTGTGTGTGTGTGTGTGTGTGCCTGTGTGGATGTGTGGATGTGTCTTTGTGTGTGTGTTTGTGTTTCCTTACCTCCCAGTAGTTGTTGGTGATCATTTGGATCACAGGAATTTGTTTTCTTCTTTTGAATGTGTGGTCTCAGTACTGCAGCGTATCAAACTGGACCCCTGACATCCTGAAAAAAACTTAAAGGCGAACAGGATCATTTTGCATCTCCTTAATCAGAAGATGATGTTTGTCTTTGTTACAGACGGCTTCTCAGGATTTAATGGACCCACTAGTTATCTTTTTTAAGAAGTGAGAGGACCACAAAATCATCCTCACTCCTCGATTTTAGCTTCTACTGCGACTAGAACGATAGAATTATAAAACAAATCGAACTTAGTGGGCAAGGTTTCTGTGCGTAATGATTTTTATAGGATGATGGTTTTAAAAAATCGCACAAAACAAACATTTGGAGTATGCAAAGACCTTAAGGCTGAGTTTTCAGGTATTGCATTGTAATGGAAATTATTAAAGAAATTCCAATTTTGACTACTTCTACTACTAATGGCATCATTTTTGATGATGGAGCTAGATGACAATTATGTTGAGATTATTATGGATAAATTTAAATTGTTACCCTGCTGATGGAGCTACAGGAAAGGCGAAGAGATCTGCATTCTGTGGGGATCATCTCCACAAAAAACCCGAGACGTTTAACCGAAACACCAAGATGTTGACCTCATGTTGGTGTTATTGCCATATATTCATGGTTTCACCAATGTGAGTTGGATTCATCCTCTGGTAACAATGACAGTCTGCAGAAAATGTTGAGATATCTTAGTCTTGACTGGTGAAGTCAAAGTGGTGCACCAAGTGTTTGATCCTGCCATCCTGCACTGCTTATGAATAATTTGTTATGCTCAGACATCTGACGTAAAAATAAATCTAAATAATAAATAAATAAATACATATTGACTTTATGTGATCATCTCAAGGCACAAAAAAGTTGCATATGAACGTCATCCCTACAGTGTATTTCTGCAATCGCATATCAGTTGGCAATGGTAAACAGAAAATACAGTTCAAATGAAAGTTGTCAGGAGACAAACATGGAGAATCTGAACCATGTTTCTCAGTGGAGGGTTTTCCTGTCCTTGCACGGTTGAGAGAGATGGCTGGGTTCAGTCCGAGGGTCACACTCAGTTTAGCATTGCTACGAGGCCAGGGAAACCTTTTTTTCCCCCTTGAAAGCTTTCACAACTGTCACACTTGCTTAGGTCTGTAATACCACCCCACCCACACCCCCTTCTTACTCCATCTCCTCCTCTTCCCGCACTCCTGCACTTCCCATCCCTTTCTCCCTCATCACCCACTCAACTCAGAAAACAAGTTCGCCCTTCATCCCATCCCCTAGGTGCTCTCTCTATGTCGCTGGCATGATTATCGATGTTGATGATCAATGTTTAGTTGTTTGGATTTTGATGACTATCTATCTGGCTCTCTATGTGAACTGGAAAGTAAAGACATTGCATCACAAGACTCTGATTCCACAACTCAGAGGAGTTCTTGGAAAAGCCATTAGTGTGGGCACTTATATATTCTGCTGGTACTGCAAAAACAGGAGAAAAAAAAAGGCATCAGCTGCCAAAAACGTTCATTTACCTTCTTAAGAAACCAGAAAGGTAAAAAAAAAAACATGGCAGGTCAATAAATAAGTAATATGACATTTCAGGTTGAAAAAGTGAGAATATTTTAGGCCATAATAACTCTACTCATGTCATTTTTGTTGAAACGTGGATACCATTATTCCACCCATCTGTGCAACATACTGATATTTATGGAAAAAAAATATGGTGAGACTAATATAAATATAATATAAATATGCACTTGGAACACACGCTAACACTTTGTCATACCCTATGTCGATCGTAAGTAGGTTATATATGTATACAAGGGTCCATAAAGAGCCATTGAGTTTTGAGTTACTCACACGTAGCACAAAATCAAATTCTGAGCAATGCTTCGGCATCTGTGGCTTGAATGGTTTAAATCTTGAATGGTTCCAGTTCAGGTAATCAGTTCTCACCTGGTACTTTGCTGCACCTCTTTCCCGTTCTCTCTCCCCATTTGGCACCTGCACTGTCCTGTCAGTAAAGGGGAAATACCCAAAATATATTTTAAAAAGGGACCCTCTTTGTCAGTATTGCTTAGGTGAGGTATTCCACCTCCAGGCTGCACTGTGGGGTCCCTCAGGGTTCGTAACTTGGCCTGATTTATGTAAAAAAAAAATAAAATCAATGAAGTAGAACCAGACATATACTAAAACCTTCCCCCAACTATACCAATGCAACATGAAAGTGCGAATTTGAGGCCTCCGGCCTTTGCCCGGTCCAGAACAGCAGTCAATTAAACACATTAACTATGAAGAAAGTATCTGACTTTGAATCTTCACAAAGAGTAATGTTACATAAGAATCTAGCAACTAATTAACCAAATCTTTTTCACAATAACTGTTATGGAAGTTTTCTGGAAGCTGGTGAAGGAGAACTCAGGCAACAGCTGATGTCTTATGCAGGAGGTTTTAATGTAGACTTGATGCATCAAGGAGACGAGAAGGTAAAACAATTTACAAACGCTAACAGAGTAACATGAGAAATTGTCACCACCAAGTCTGAAGATGTCTCCCACAGCATCCCAGTACATATCCCTCTACCTGCATCACCCTTTCTAACCGCAGATCCATGAATGGCTAGAATTGCTGTCACTCTCTATGTTACATGTAGGTGTTCGCATCCTATTGGATAGTTAAGCCTAAAGTATGCATAACTAAATCCCATTGTGTCCTTATGTCTTGCCACTGGTGAAATACGCAAAAGAGTTGAAGTTTGTGAGACTTGAAGTTGGTGTCTCTCTGTCTGTGGCACCTGAGTTAGATATGAAAGTCCCTCAACGTAGACACTACGATGTACTGTTGGTTGGCTCCTTTATCTATAACCTGACCTTTGGTACTGCTTAGAGAGAGAAAGGAGTAACTGTGGAATTTAGACAGGTACTTTTCTCCTGTACAGATATAATGTAATATACAATATACATAATATATAGTGGCATATACAGTAATGTGTGAGGAAGGTTACAAAATTCCTCAACATTAATCAAACCAGAACTACAAAAAGACATACCTTTGTTGGTGGCATAACACAACTAACACAACACTGAGATGATGATGTTACTTTATGTCTTGATTGATGTGTAAATTTGCAACTGTTTGCAAAAAAAAATAGCTATAACAACTTAATAATTAGGCTGTTTTTTCTGCAGGTGTGTTTTGGTGTTTTTCTGCCCGCTAGTGGCCAAAAGTTGATTCATACACCTTTTGGAAAAAACAGCTGTTAGTTGTTTTTGATAATGATATTTTTTTGAAGTACAATAACAGCAGAAAATAAAATATCAGTGATATGGACAATAACTACTTCACAGGTTTTTGTTACTGAATACTGTTTCTTATTCACTAATATTTACTATAGTTCAACACACTATTACTCACATGCTTGTTTAGCGACTGACATAATGATCCGACAGGGATACATCACTTGGTGCAAACTCAATGTTCCACCAGAAGTATCGTAAACACCTGGTTCATACGTCTAAAGCACGATATGTGTGTGACTGGTGTAACTTGTGCTGAAAATAAGTCGGCTATTCTGAGACCAGGGAGCAGAGGACAGGCTGAATCCGTTTACCCACACTCAAGGATTTCATCCAGTATTTTCTCTGAGTGCAGTTATTATTATTCTGTCTCTTTGGGTGTGTATAAATGTGTGTGATGATTTATTTAGAACATGCTTTACACTTAGGGGGCATTCCCTCTCTCCTTCACACTTTCATCAAACTCAAATGAAAAGCCAATAAGGTCTTTATAGACACAGATATATCATCACATAATGCCCCAAGGCTTGTTGCATTTTATATCCAGTGTTACTTCAGAGAGATCACTCCGGTAACAGTTTGCATTCAACCCTGGTTCCACGTCCTCAGTAAGCAAACAGTAAACCGGCTGTGGGACATATTTATTCTCTCAGACAGGACTGTTGTGCCAAACATACACCGAGTGAAGGTTTCATTGTGATTCAATACATTTCAGCTGGAGTTTAGTAGTCTCTCTTGTATGTTTTCTTCAGTTTTTATGGAGTGGGTCGTTGCGATACTTACAGCCCCTGTGTGTAGGTTTTTTTTTTGTGTATTATGTCTTATTTCAAGTTGATCTGATGGCATAATTTCTCGTTTGGCAGAAATACAAGATTAATCTTGATGAAAGTTGTTGTTTTCAATTAGTGCTTGATTCGAGGGGGGTCAGGTCACAGAATCAATTTTGGCCCAATAGGGTGGTGTGGTGTTGCCCCAAAGTTTGCAAGTTCTCCATGTGTCTGCGTGGTCTTTTCTCCAGGTACTGCAGCTTCCTCCCACAGTCCAAACACATGCATATTGGGTTGATTAGGTTGATTGGAGACTCCAAACATAGGTGTGAATGGTTGTGTGTCTCTGTATGCTGGTGGCCTTGTGATACGTTGTCGACCTGTCCAGGGTGTACCCCACCTCTTACCCAATGTCAGCTGGGACTGGCTCCAGCCCCCCCCCCCCCCCCCCCCCCCATGAACCTCAGAGGATAAGCGGTATAGATGATGGATGGATGGGTTAGCCAAAGTCAGGCATTTGATAGATGACTATATACCATACCATAATAACAGATTGAATACTGAACTGTAAGGATGCAGGACAATCTCCCCAAAAACATCTTCTTTCAAATTCACCATTTAGTGTAACTTAAGAGAAAGAGTCATCATCACCATCATTCTACTCTCTATTTGTGTCCACTTTTTGCTGTCGGTTCAGCTCCTTCTTACCCACAACAGGTGGACCGTCCTGGACAAAAGCTGAGACTCTGCTGGCTCAGTCACAGCGCAGCAGACCGTGGTCTCTCCTGCCTGAATCCGCTGAATAGGGCCTAGAAAGCACAAATACTAGAAATAATCTCTGAAAGCAAGAGGGGATTTATCACTTGGTTTAAGGCTCCTGTAATTAGAAATGCATCCAGGCCTTCAAAGGCTGGTTGCAGATGGAGATCAGAGCCCTTTCTTAGCCGTTAAAGCCCTGTAAAGAAATGTCAGCCCTTTACCTACTTTCTACCTTCAGGGTATTTATGAAAATTCATCCGTTACTCATCCCACATTCAGTTTTTAATGGTTGTAAATGATATATACCTGTCTTCATACTGCCTCTTCAAAGCAACTAGCCTATTCTTTTAAGGTAAAATAGAGAAGAGGAGAGGAGAGAAGAAATCCTCCCTTTGAGCTTCTGTTCAGGGTTCACTTTGATCCATGTCAGGGTGTGTGCGTGTGTGTGTGTGTGTGTGTGTGTGTGTGCGCGTATGTGTGTGTGTGTGTGTGTGTGTGTGTGCGCGCGTATGTGTGTGTGCGTGTGTGTATATAAACAGCAAACCAAACACCATGTCCTGAGAGCCAAAGATGTGTGATCAAATACAACCCTCTGAGGTATATGAGAGAGAGAGAGAGAGTGCATGTGTGGAAATGAGTGTTTGATTCTTCCGAGCTAATCACAGACACCGCAACTCTGAATGCAAACAAAAAAAATAAACAAAGTGCCTCCACCACAGTTTACATCCCCTCCACCGTTGCTTCACGGTGCTTTGAATGTTCCGTGCATGCAACAAATGCAGTGATATGCAATTTATCACCTCTTTGCTCCACGTGTCGCTAAAAATTATTCATGGGTGGAGGACACATTTTCCTGTTCATTCCCTTAGAACAATATTCATGTTCTGACTCAGCGTTCTGCAGCCGTCTACACTGAAGAAGCAAATCCCCGTGACATTTGGCTCTCTCTCCCGAGAGCATTTTTGCAACGTCCTTGTTCCTTAGACATGTAATGTTCCACATATCTTCCCCGCTGCTGGAAGGTGAAGCTAAAGCAATGTATGTTAACTGTATGTTAGATATGTGGATGCTGCTTTGCATTCAGAGCGGCGGACCCCCAGCAGAAAATTACCTGTTAATTTAAAACATAGTGTTCGGTTTCTCACCTCGCTGCTCGCCTCACTAAGCATGCATTACTAAAATCGAATGTAATCTATTTTTGGGTGAGGTTCACCTACACAACAAAAAGGCCGTCAATCAAAATCCTCAGGAACTTTAGTTTTTCGGTCCGTTCACATATCAGGCAGCCCACCTCCTCCCTGTCGTTCTGGGTAATCTGATGGGTTGGCAGGCTCGGCCCCCTCCTCAGGCTGAGGTTACAAGGTCCTTCTTGAGTGTCGAGTTAGATTTGTCTGTTCTGGCCTTTAGTAAAAAAAAAGCACACGCACGCAGCCCAAACAATGTCCACACGTGCCTGAATAAAAATACACTCACACATAAGCTGTGGGCGAAGCGGAGGGTGAGGCCTCCCGACTCAGACAACACCTGGATCCAGACAGCTGGCCTGATGAGGTGTGATGTGGCCTCGGGCGTCTGAAAGCCTGCATTCTCAATGGACTTGCGCAACTACCTGCAGTGTTTCCTACAGTGGTGAGGTCAGGCAGACCATCCAACCTCACGAGCTTACTTCAGATGAATTTTAAAGAAAGCTCCTTTTTTTTGTTACAATTCTTTTGCAATGTTCTGTGAAGCTTTGTGCATTAAATCCCCTCATCGTCTTCCTACGCACAGGAGAAGCAGTTCAGTGAAGCCTGTATCACTGGAAACCTCTCTGAATAATACAGACTATACTTCCCCTCGTTTGGTGACAAATTGGGAAAAATAAAGTACAAAATCAAATAAGTGCTGGGAAAATATTGGCTCCTTTATTGAGATTCAGCTTCATACAACAACATCACACAAATCTCTTCAGCTGATGCTTTAATTCTTCCAGCTTTAATGATTTCACAAAAATTCAAACCAGCTGACAACCAACTTTATCTTCTTTCAGACTGAAGTCCGCACAATTTCATCCAAAAGCTCCTGAATGTTATTGTTCAAGTTGACATGTTGGTCAGCGCCTATTACGTGTGTGACGCCTCTTTTTCATCCTGAGATACTTGTATTCATCCAGTTTCATGTTTGTTCCATGGTCGGGGGTTTTCACACCTGAATGTCTTCACCATGGTCCGAACCAATCCGCTTAGTTTGGGTAAGGATCTGATTTATATATTATGTCGTTAGTACCAGCAACATCAAAATCCTCGTTGTTTAAACGTATGTTATGAAGAGTCCTCACTTTCCTGCCAGCCGCTCCTACTGTTTAATGCTGTCTCAACTTCACTCATATGCTTTAATTTGATTCAGACTGAAACCACCTTTTTTGGCCAGACTTAATTTTGGTCTGTTGGTTTGGACCACGATCCAAGGCACCTTTCACACCTGTTATTTTGGTTCAGACTAAACAAAATTGTCGGAAGTTCTGGACCAAAAAACCTAGGTGTGAAAGCGCCATTCAAAACATCAACAACACGTCCACCCACTCGCACAATTTCCTTCTGTGTTCTCACATGGGATGATCCGGTGTTTTTCGAACATTTGAAAGGTAAAAGGTAAAAGATTTCAGTCCATGTCTGAAATCAGCTTAAGAAATCTAGTTTGTCCTCCCTTACAGGCTGAGATATGGCGACTGCCCACACTTTGCCATACCCAATTGACCCCATGCATATACCTACTGCACCAGACACACAGCACACTCAATCAAACGATTCAGTGATTCAGTCACCTCTAAACTTATATTACTTCTTTTCCCTCCTCCTCCATCAGGCTCGACCCTGTAACTTAAAGCTGTGTGAATTCCATTAAGATATTCCACCCCCACCACTCTCTTCCAGTGGTTTTGATTATGATATGAGCCGAGGAGTTAATAAGCATATTAATTACCTGTGTAGGAGACAAACCAGCTCCCAGAGCGAGCCCACAAACCCCCCACCTCTTTTCCTCCCACACAACCAACCAAGGACTGTCGGCGTTCTGTTTAAATGAGCCATCATTGTCCGACTGTCTCCAAGGTCAGCCGAGGCTCTGCAGTTAGCAGCGTAACCTGCTACGGGAAGTCTCTAAAGTCACGCAGGGATGAGCGTAATTAGAATAATACAAGGTCAAGCAGGACGACAGAGGAAACAACAGAGGGGCAGGGAAAGAGAGCGGGAAGTGGCGAGCGAGGAAATGGATGTGATCCTACCAGAGACTGGATGTGATCATGGCTCGATTCTTAAGTTTCTAATTATCTCTCTGTCAGAGAGTGAGGTTTGTGTTTGGCAAACTCACACACACACTCACACACACACACACTCACACACACACTCACACACGCACGATAGCAGACTGCACGCGCAGCTTGAAAAGCCTTCAGCATCTCTGCAAAAAACAAAAGTGTCAAACTTCCCAGATTCACTTGATGTGCCGACTGTATATGCCACACACACGCTGAGCGTTAACGTGATATGGAATTTCGACATGGACGTATCTGGCGCTCCAGGCACGCCGGGGCCATGTAGGTGCCTTTCTCGCAGCAAGGTCTGCTGAGAGGAAGCCAGTAGCGCAGCCTGACAAGAAGAGCATCAGCTCAGTGTGTGCAGTGCATACAGCCAGAAGTCAGCACAGGTCAGCACACAGGAGCTGCCCACAACCCAAATAACAAGCAGAACAAACAGCAGGATTCCATTTCTCAGCTGCAGACGTTCTCCTCTGAATGCTTAGAGGAATTGGTACACACCAGTGCTGTCATGATCACAGCATCTTAACTTTCACAGAATGCAACGTTCAAGTCCTTTTTCTGATTTGAACCCTTTGTTGGTATTATCTTCAGGAGCTGTACGTAGGCAACTTGACTTGCTTGTGTTTCTTGAAGACGTCCCACATCTCATCCAAGGGGCCTCTTCACTTCTAACTGACTGATGGGAGGTTTCAGGTTTCAACCTTATCTCAGACAGAAAGAGTGATTGAGTTGCATTGTGGGAAATGTAGACCCAAGAGAGTGCTCACCCTGAAATAACAAGGTATGCATGTTTCCCTGAAGAATTAGAGAATCAGTGCTTTCTGATAAGCACCCATTTGTCTTTGTGAGTAATTTACTCCCTTGAATAAACTAGTGCGTAATGTTGGAAAAGAGTGGAACAGTCTCACATTTTGTCTGTATGTAGTATATCAAAATAGTTAATGGTGGAATAACTTATATATATGAATAAAGCAAATACCATAGTGAACCATTATCATCATTTCAATCAAGAGAATGTATGATGTGCAGGTACTGTATGTCAGGTGCACGTTGTGTTCAGGGACATGCAGGCAGGGGGAAAAAGAAGCTTCATATAATTTAGTACAATGCAAAGACGTGCAACTTTCTGTGTTGATATTGTGTTGTAATATCATAGTTTGCAGTGCTGTTCTGTGGGAATGAAAATCCAGTTTATCTTTCCAGTGTGCTAATATCCGCTATTGAGTGCCTATAGACGTTTTTGAGTGACGTGTATAATTAGCTGAGTCTTGTAGTCGTTCTGAGATGTGTGAGGTTTAATGATAAAACATGTCAATTTTATGTGTGGGTGTGAAGTTGTGTGTGTGTGTGTGTGCAGGTCTTTTATTTGTTTAAGAGACTGCGGTTTCTGCGGTTAGAGTCGTGGCTGCAAACCCCCCCATGACTGACCAAGAGCGAAGGTACAATGAGCTGCAATCCCTCACTCAGTCAGTTGTTGAGAGAGTAAGAGTCGGTGCCGCCTCCACAGGAGCGGTGGTATGTTTTTTATACCGACCTGAACAGCTTTGCCACCACTCGGTCTCTTGAGAGTAAAAAAAAATCACACTAAAGTAAATAACATATGCTTCATGCAGCCTATTTATTATAAATCTGGATGGGGAGCCAACAGCACATCTGTTATCCTATTGTTCATTCATACATCTTGATTTTTGTCTCGTGCCAGTGCATGTGGCCCATCCCTTTCTGGGAATACAAGACAAAAACATACATCTTCTTCCATATTACCTAGCTAAATGAAAATTATTATGAATAGATATAATATAATAGATGACCTATTTTT
The DNA here is from genome assembly GCF_009819705.1 of Hippoglossus hippoglossus. Classification (NCBI taxonomy): domain Eukaryota; kingdom Metazoa; phylum Chordata; class Actinopteri; order Pleuronectiformes; family Pleuronectidae; genus Hippoglossus; species Hippoglossus hippoglossus. The sequence continues at coordinate 16,787,883 of NC_047161.1, forward strand.
AAATCACTATAAGAACACTGCATTTACAGTGTGCTTACTCTACAATTTCCCACTGTATATGTTTTTTCTTTTTGTATTAATATCAGCAGCCAGAGTGCAAATGATTAAAATAAAAACACTTTTTGGCCTCTAACTCTGGAAGTAGCACCTCCACCTCAGATTTCTCTATTTGGCCAATTTGAGGCTTGTCTTGGCCATTTTTTTTGAGTGGCTGCACAATGGCAACATTTTCCTGCAGCACCCGGCTCGCACATCATTTGTCCCTACCTGAAAAAGCTTGGAAAGGTAAACAGTCGAACCTCAGTGTGTGATAATACAACACATTACTTTTATATAATGTAGAGTTGTTAAGTGTTTATGTGCACTGTGGCTAGGTTGAATTTCTTCATTGTAGTGGATGGTGTTGTGTGTCTTTGTTGTCTTGTAGTTGCCTGTCTGACCTGACAGATCTATCTGTTTTTACTAATTCTGTCGAGAGGGGAAGCCAAGACGAAGCTTTGTACTCTCGGGGTGGAGAGAGGTTGGAGTGTGGTGCTCCTGCACACAGTAAGTGCTCCGTTTCCTGTTCAGGCTGTACAAAGAGTCCTGCATCCACACAGTTTCATGCATCTGAATCTTTTGACGTGTTCCGACCTTTCCAGCTTTATGCATGCGCTGTGTTTCAACATGGATTCTATGGAAGCCTTTGAGGCCCCAGTTGAAGACATGCTGGAGAGATCGATGCTGGGACCTTGCTTTACAGCTCTCCGACCCCGACAGCTGCAGCCGTCGACAGCCAGTGTGCTGCTCTGTGTCTTCCAACCCTCTTCCTTCCTCCGTCTCCTTTTTTTTCTCTGATTGATGGATTAACAGCCTCTGGCGCTGATGTGGAATTTGATGCTTGCAGAAAAAACATTGGGTGCAAACATAGAAGATGTAGGAAATCGCTTCAATCCCTCGCAAGGGCACAACTGCTGAAAAACATCAAGAAAACAATAATGAGACAGAGGAATTTAGAGGCAGCAGGAAGACTCACTTCATGCACACTGGGTTTTGGCACCGGTAGCTACAAGCCTTTATCTCCAGGTTGTTGTTTTTTGTGCATCTGCTGTGTGTCCGGATATAAACCTCATTTGGATTCATACGATGGAGCAGCGGCCATAAAAGTGACATAGGCAGGAGCATAATGTAATGGCCTTTTTTAAAATACGAATGTACTGAGTGGGTATATTTGGATGAATGTCACAATGAGTGTGATGGTAAAAAGCCAGGAGTTACAGTGTGTGTGTGTGTGTGTGTCTGTGTGTCTGTGTGTGTGTGTGTGCGCGAAGGGAGGTTTACTTTCCTGCTTCATGTGGCTGCTGCACATCATCAGTGAAGTGAAAGACAGCATTCTGGCATCTTTTACACTCCAATACACAGGAGAATAAATTCCCTCACAAGACCACCCTTTCACACACACACACACACACACACACACACACACACACACACACACTAGCAGCAGCATCCTTCTTTTAAAAAACCATAAACATTAGGCACGAGGAAGTTGCTGAGAAGTGAAAGCCGTCTAAGCTGTTGATCCTGTTTGCTGCTTTGAAATTTTCCAGCAAATCTTCCTTTTCAATCTTTTTCACCGAGGGATGAGCGTGTGGCGAGGGAGGCTGACGGCGGAGACGGGGTCTTATCTGGCGTTGGTCAGAGTAACACCCTGTGAAGCTCAGCACACGCAGGTTGCTTCATCTCACATGTCCTCTGAAGGCAAAGCCTAAACCCTCATGAAACAGCGGGGTGGCTGGAACATGAAATCTTGTGAAGAAGCGCCGTCTGGTGAGCCACTATGTGCTAATGTTACACAAAGACGGGCGATATCGTGAGAGATAAGGCAGGTGTGAGGTTTGAGGTCCAACATGTCCTCCATCCTAAACAGTAAAAGACATTCAACACGACTCCACACAAGTACCCATATGATGAAAATTACAAAAATGATGGTTGAGGCTAGTAAATGAGCATGATCATGTTGAAGCTGACTGGGAGATGAGATGTGAACAGTTGTGCTGTAACTACATTATAATTACACAAAGGGGCACACACCTCACAAACCTCAAAGAATGAGCAGGCTGGATGGATGGACTGTTCACGTTTGACTGCTCATTTGTCTTTGCAGTGTTCATGCAAAACATGGTTGATTATTTACTGTTCTTTTTATGCCTCTGCACAGCCAATAGCCAGAGGCATTATGTTTACGAGGTTGTCCTTTCGTCCGTCACATAATATCTAGAACATGATATCTTAAGAAAACCTCCAGGGAATCCTTTCAAATTTGGTACGGATGTTCATTTCGACTCATGGGTGATTAGAACTTGGTGGTCAAAGGTCAAATATCAAGGCCACTGTGACCTTACAGAATATGCTTTTGGTCTTGATGAAATGACGACAATTTTGGCACAAATGTTCACAGAGACACACAAAACAACTGATTAGATTTGGGTGGTCAAAGGTCAAGGGCACTGTGGCCTCACGTAACATGTAATTGGCCTTTTGAACAAGTCTGCCGTTCCTAATTTCTTCAAATTTGGCACAAATGTTCACTTGGACTCAAAGATGAGTCGATTAGATTCATCAAATTGACCTCATATTAGCGTGAATGCAAAACCTGTCAGGAACCCCTTCGGGGACTGAAACTGCACCGGTTGGCAGAGGCTTTTTTTGTATCCTGGGTTTCTAGTCATCGTTTAGCCTCACTACCAGAGCAAATCACTTCAAACACTTCAAACATTTTCCCCACCAGAATTTGATTTGTGTCTATATTCCATTGATTATATGTACATCATGCTGCCTCTGAATTTAGCTTGAAACAGTAACACAAATTTATTTTTAGTGTCATATTAACAGTAGATCAAATGTCCACATGTAACATGAGAGGTTTTGCTTGGATTTAGAATTATCACTCGCCAAAATCATGACCTAAACTCGACGTTGCTAACATCCACCCGACATCACCGCACCACCAATTTTCTGTCCAGTCATTAACAACTTTACAGGAGTGCTCAGTTATAGTTTGACCTCCATAGTGAGTGCTAGTTCATCTGTTGCAAACTCATCCATCATCGGACAGTTTGCCCTGTTAGAACAATAGTTTTTACTATTCCGTTGAGTCCCAAGATCTCAGTGACTTCAGTGAGTACAATTTTAATGATGTTTTCTATTCCTCCTGTAATTCCTGCCTTTGGCTTTTTAAGACCACAGTCATTATTCACACGGCCACAGAAGCTCGCGACACATATTAAGTGTTTGAGTAAGTGGCTGATGCTTCTCTGGTGAGGTCTCACGGGTTTCAGGGCTGAATGGGGAAATTGGAGGATTTGAGGAAAGCGAATGAATAGATCCTACTGGAACATCAGGAAAAAAAAGAATGAAGTGTCCTTGAGAAAGGTGCAGCCAGCAGTGGATTCATCCAGGGGCCAGCAGCAGGAAACTGAACTTGTGGTGGACAGATCTCACAGTGAAGGTGTAACGAGGGAGCTGGTTTGCACGCGTTCAGCAAAACCCTTCCCCGAATGAAGTGAATGTTCAAAATCAATGTGGTGTTGTCATTGGCGTCTTATTTGAACATTTGACAGCTGACGGTTTGGTATTCAGGTAGCCAGAGGTTGGATTTCTTTTAACATGAAAGGCTTTTTTTTTGGGGGGGGGGTCTGCAACCTTAGTGAGGGGGATTGATGGAAAGTAAAGCGAAAACGTTTCGGGGGCCAGAGAGAAAGACAGCGGGAGCGAGTAGGAATTAAAAAGAAAACACATATATAGCTCAGAGGAGGGGCCTCGGAGGGGAGGCGGGTGTAGCTCCTTTTATTTGAACCTGCTCGCGTTCATTTGAGAAGTTGTGAGCTGCTGCTGAGAGATGCTCTGAGTTTTGGGTAAAATTAGTCTGGAAGGGGAAAAAAAAGGGATCGCGACAAGTCCTTTGAGGAAATTCTTATCTGACTGGAGGAAACGGGACCAAGGCCCTGACAGATTCAGGGCACAGCGTGTCATTGTGTGTGTGTGTGTGTGTGTGTGTGTGTTTTCCCTTTTATATGTCCTGCTAAATAGGACATGGTACAAAAAGGTTCCCTACTCATCTACTCTTGTGTCATTCTTTCAAGGGCAAACACATATGTTTGGTGCTGCAGCCTTATTTAAAACACACACACATGTGCTGTAAGAGGAGTCTATGGAGTATATGGAATTTTCTCTCACATTCACACAAATTCTCCAGTCCACTGCTGGGTTAAAGGTAACTTTTCGCTTCCTCCCTTTATGATATCTTGTGTAACACCCGCTTTCCACTTCGTTTCTCACCTCCTCATCTTTCTCTCTCTCTCTCTCTCTCTCTCTCCGCTGCACAAAAGAAACCCCTCAGTAAAAGGTGAGCTTGGCAATGAGATGAAATGTAATCAGACAAGAAGGGGACATTTATAGATCGCCAGGACGCAAGAGACACATAAACACATTTTTCTCTGCTTTTAAAAACAGTCCAAAGTTAAAAACATTTTTTTGGACCGGTCCAACTCGACAGAAAATGCCCGTAATCAAAACATAACTGTAACTGTCCTCGCTACAAAGTAATAACCACTGACAAATTGAATTGCATACTTTTCATGCCACTTGTGTCATCAAGTGTTTTGTGAGGCAACGAAAATAGCTGGGAAATCGTTTACCGAGGCAGCAGATGGTCTATGCAGTCAGCAGAAAAGGTGACGGGTCATGAATTCTGTTTTCCACGGGGGAAGAAACGAGGATGAAAAACACTTCTGAGGGGAATGAATGATAGAAGAGCCACGTTGGTCTCAAAGCCTGACGCTGCCAAAACACACCACTGTGCGCCTGGTGGTGTGTGTGCGAGTGTGTGTGGTCCAGGTATCACCAATGTTGTGGGGACCTAAATCTGTCTCATTATGGGCACTTGTCTTCCTTATGGGGCAGAAAGACATAATGTAAAATAGTTACATTTTTTACAGTTAGATTTGGGTTGAGGTTAAAGTAAGTGTTGGGATATACAGAAGCAGTTATTGTTTAGGTTAGAGCAACCATAGTGTAAGTGTAATGTCGGTAGGTCCTGTATTTCTGTGGAGTTTGCCTTTCACGCACAAGCGACGCAGCTGGAGATTCTCCGCTCCGACGCGCTCACAACAACACAGAAATCCCTGCAGCGTTCGGGCGAGGGGTGGTGCAGCAGGCAGAGGCAAGATGTTACGTAGAAATGCAGAGATCGTGCGTTTTATTTTGTTTTATCGACACTGGTTTCAAAACTTATCACCAAAAGCCCTCTTGACACCTTTGTCTGTGTCTTTTTTTCATCTTTCCTTCTTCTGTTGCGTATTAGAAATGTCATCAACACACCCACTCGTCGTGAATCCTTCAGAGAATCTCCTGCTGTGTTCTCACATCAACTCATTTGGACATTTTCCGGAGTTCTTACTAGGGGACTGGCAGGAGAAACTCCAGAGAAATTCCGGAGCCTCTCACTCAGACATTTGCCTTCTCACATACAGCCCCTCTGCATAATTTCAGGAGACTATCAGGAGTTCAGTGCAGGTCTGAAAGCAGCTATGGAGACCACAGCACCGGACCAGAGTAGACCAAGCCCTCGCTGCTGGTGTTTGCTCTCCCTGCACAGAGAAGTCAGTCATACATTCAACAGACATAAAACATATTGAAGTGTCACATATTCAAGCCTTCTTTCCAAGAGTGATATATAACATCACTCTACACCAGTCTCTCAAACATCTGTGTGCAAAAGCTGGAGCTTATTGTGTCAGCGGTGCAGTTTCCACCTGCAAAAATTCCGGCTGTAAGCCAGAGCTTTGTGCGGGAGGCGTGGGGGGGGGAGTTCCAGGCACGGTGGGAGAGACGTGAGGATAAAAATGAATAAATGTTGTGAAAGGGACGGTGCACACAAGTGATCTGAAACAACAGTCCCAGCTCAGTCAAATTTAAACATACAGGCATGATACACCGATTTTTAGAATCACTTTGAATTACACTTTCCAAACAGACAATTAAACGTCCATACATTTTGATAAATCATAGAAAATGGTGGCTCCACAGCCACAAAGTTGTCCTCTGAATCAAAGTAATTGATTGATAGTAATCATTCATACATAGATTCAATGGGCCATTGCAGGAACTGTAAAGGGAATCCAAAATGTAAAAATATATATAAGTATGTGTAAACTGGGTTATAAGTTATAAGTCACTGAAGCATTATTTTTCCTCTGTCTTTTAAAATGTATTGTGGATTTTTGTCTGAAAATGCCTTTAACAGCTACTGTGACATTATGCAAAGAATATCTGATTGTATTGATATTTAACCTCATATTCAATACACTGTATGTCAGTGAGCACAGGTCGTCTCTGTGCCAAATCTGACAACCTGTCTGTGACTCTTACACTGTGAAACTGTAGTTATTTTTCTTCCATTTTTCAGTATAAAGATCCAGCACTCCCCTTATTAAAACCACATTTAAATTCACCAGATCCAAATTTGTATTAGCGTCTGCACCAGATTGTACACACTCATTAATATCAGTCACCGACACATGTCAGATTTTTTTCATCCAGATCCACAAATTCAAAGAAAATGTTGATGCCTCACAGTGTTAAAGAGTTCACCCTGCTTAATATCAGACAGACAAATAAACAAACGCAGACGAAAACATAAACTCCCTGGCGGAGGTAACTAGCTTTTAGGGTTGTTTGTATGTTTATGAGATAATTGGTGAATCGGTTGGTTCAAGATTATTTGTTTGTGACTCAATGTTCATATGATTTCATAAAAAAAAAAAATTTGGGACTCATCATATCAGTTTTGTCCGTCTCAGGCCTTGTATAAAGGTCCACTTAAAGGCAGCCGACACTGATCCAGTCCACATTCAGATTTTTGCACTGCAGAGTTACACTCAAACGTCTGTCTGTCTGTTGGACAGTTTGCTTCAGGCTTTTAAACGAACCAGATGGTCGGGGTTTTACTGCAAAGCAAGTGTTCACGGAGCAGCAGGCACCAAGAAAAACACGAGCTGTAAAATACGTGTGCTCGCTGGAATGGGATGACAATCATCACGTCGTCCTTTCCTATCAACCGCTTTTTCTGATTTGTTCAAAAATAAAAAAGTAGGTGCAGCACATAAACATTGTTACTACATTAGTAACAGCTCCATCAAACTCCTGGGCTCAAACATCAGCAGTAAACCATACTGCCCTCATGTGGTGTACAGAAGGAACCACAGGTAAAAAGGAAACGGTTCACTCAGGAATTGTGCATTCTAACGGGATACGACCAACCTGTAAAGGGCATGAATAAGCCTGCAAGCATGCATACATATGAACACACACCCACCTCTGCACACACACGCACGCACACACACACTCACACGCACACACACACACACACACACACACAAGGCGATGTGCTCATTTAATTAATGGATTCCAAACATTTGGAGCAGCTCCACACTTCAGCCTCCAGGCCAAACTTTCAGCACATAACAGCTTTCTGAGGGATTCGGGGCAAATTGTATCATGTTGCCATAACATTACATCAGTGAGCGGGTCCATGGGCAACGAAGCACCAGTGTTTCTTTTCCAAATGCCAACTTCCCAAGACGAGTTCATTTCACATCTTTGCATTCTGCCAACTCCTCTTGCTGCACGCACACGGCTCAACTCATAATCAATTAACCGGGAGGGAAAGACTAATATGAGAGGGTTTAATGACTTTCTGGCAAAATTTAAGCAACAATCTTCTCTTTGGAAATGTTTGCACTACACACAGTTTGAATGATGCTTCACTGAGAGTTAGAAGCAGTGATCTGCGTGTTAGCCTGATGGAGCACAGGCTGCTCATTAAGTAAATGTGGCATTGATCAGAATCCCATTAGCTGTAGGTTATAACAACACCTGCCATTTACAAACAGATTTTGTCAAATAATCAGATATGAAAAACTACTGACTTAATGTAGGTTTAAAGAACAAAGGAGACACAACTTGTAATATTAAAGGTAAAGAGGAATACATTATTACATAGGGTACTTACGAGGTCCTGTACTGTAAAACCAATGTGTGGTCAAACTTAATAACAGCATCACAAATCGTGTGAGATTTGTCTCAAGCTTTGTGGGGGGGGGGGGGGGGGGACATGGGCCAAGTAAGAACCCATTTCATTTTTGGAATCAGGACAAGAAGGGCAGATCCGGGATTTATATTTATCACCTTCTTTAACATTGTTTCCTTTTTTGACATTTTCACAGATTTTAGAGTGAACAATAATTCATAGATTTTAGAGGGAAAAAAATGTAGACATGTTTAGGGGATCGATATTTATGAGTTTGTGCAATTTGATGCAGATCTAAGTACAAATACTGATCTATTGAATTTCAATGTGTTTTCACAAGGGGACAGTTGGGCCTTGAAGGTCATATGAGCTCTACTGAGTGGATTTCTAGTTTCACCTGTCTGTATTGATGCAGATGCAGATCAACAGGTTTACCCAGGAATTTGTTTTTTTTTTTCCTCTTTTACAATGTTTCATGACAAATAAATCCTAGTTTAGGTTTGTGAGCACGTCCTTCTTTCATTTATGTCACCTCTATTAGAGCTTGACAATCATGTGTCGGATTGTTCAGCCTTGGTGGAGGTACGCCTGCACTGAGAGCTGTGTAGCTGTGCAATGTGACCTGGCAGACCGTAGCTACATCCTCACCTAATCTGCAGATTATATTCCACAGCACAGCAACAAGACCACAGAGGTTTCATAGCAGTCACCACAAAGAAAGGACACGTCAGTCATGTAAAGCTTCACTAATGGAGAGGATGGAAATTTCTTAACCGAAATGTTAGATGTTGTGAACTATTCAGATTCTCAAAAGGACTTTGAAAATGATAAAAAAACAACTCATTTTTAATTGAAATGACAGTGTTAGGACATGTAAAAACTTAAAAGTTGAATTGTAAGTCTATTGTAATAATAAGATGTTCACGTCATTGTATTAAGCGATGCGTTTGTGTGTTGCAATATCGTGTTATGAAAAACATATGACAGCTCTTTTCATTTAGCTCTCCATTTCGTGGCTGTTACCTTGTTTTAACTGTATTTTTGTTTATTTAGCATATACATTTATTTTCCACTATGGACCCTTTAGCTTCAGCTAAATATGTAAACATGAAAGACGTTGAGCCTTCGGAGCTTTAAATGTGAACAAAAGGGCCACGATCAATGATGCTGAATTTAAAGAAGCATACAAATGTTTATGTCACGTAAAAGAATGAAATTGCAGTTAATCTAACCTTGAAGTGCAAAGACCTTTATTTTGAATGAGGAGTTACAGATGGACATTTCTGTAGACTGCATCACTTTCAGTAAAATGTGAAACTTAATGCCTTTTGCTAACACATTTCTTTGATTTATTAATAAGGGACAGTGTTGCCATCTTGTGTTGAAAAGTGAGCAACTACCACTTGGTACAAACATAGGCTTAGTTGCAGTATTTGGGCCAAATCTCAGAGGTTTTACACGTCTTTGATATAAGGTAATGTCTTCAGATATAGCATTAAATGTATTCAATTCCATAAGGAAAGGAGAGCATGCTTCTTTGTGCTTCAAGTCAGGTAGATAGCAAAGTGAACATATTCCCTGTGAGTCAAATCTTTGCAGGATTTTAAGTTTTAGCTGCTGAGACTGAAACAAACTCAGAGGTCACGCTCGTGTTCATCCTGTTGTTCAGCTGCTGCACATTTATCAGCCCACATCATCCTCAGCTTTACCCGATATGATCACACAGCTCTGACACTTCTCCTGACATCAGCACTGCTTTAGAAACCAGCGGAGCTTTCACCGAAAAAATCATTGTACCAAGTCCTTTGGTCCAGCACTGAATTACAAAGTGATGGATACATAACTGAGGATTTATTGATGGAATGATTCACCTCTACCTGGCGCTGCTTCAAATGTGACTCTACTTGTTCCAAGAGTTTTCAACCAAGGCTCATCGTCTTGGCACCAGCTGAACGTTGACTCGGAATAAATCAAGACACAATCACCTGGGTTGTTTACAATTTTATTGTCGTTATTGTTTTCTCGTTGTCAGATAAAAGCAGATAGAGAGGAGCGTTCTCATCAGAAACAGCGCGCAGCTCTGGGGGTTCCTGTCCAAAGCCGGACGAGTGACCGGTCTGAGGTGAGTATACGATACGAGGCAAACCCCGAGGTCAGAAATGCTACATGACACTGTCCGCGTCATAAACAGTCACAATGACGGCTGCTCTGTGTCGGAGGACACTCAGCCTGTAACACATTCATGACACACAGTTATTCTGAGGTAAACTAGAGTTGGCTAGTGTTGTACTGAGCAAATAAACATCTATTAGGCTCTGTATGTCTATACTGTAGTGACCGTCTGGTCCTGTTCCTGTAAGCACAGGTTACTGTAGCTCATCTCTACCTTGGCATAGCTTTGGCAATAGGAGGTAACATGTTAGCGCCCTCTTGGGGGCTGTTTGAGAACAAGCGCCTGTGTCCATTTCATGAACCTTTAGGGAGGAGCTCCCGAGGCCTTGGGCCAGTGGATATAATATAATAAGGGATTACACAATGCAGAGTTAAAGTCAGCTATTCATATTTCAAGTTTGACAAATAACAGTTTCTATATACTGCTACTGCAATGTGGAGGAAAGCACCTGTAGACGTGTGTGTTTTCTGGGTTATGTACATGTCTTAGGCCCAAATGCAGGTGGAGTCTGAGTCGCTCCTCTTTCAGTTATAGTGAGATCCACTTTGAAGTGCAGCTTTGCAGTCATACAAACTTAACATGAGCTTAGGCTGTAGCTTATTCCAATAGAGAAAGGTGCTCGTAGCATGATGAGTTTTTATCACATTTGATTTAGCGTTCTTTCAAACGTTACAAAATAAGACAGAAAAACATCAGTAGACGTATGCGACTCGTCTAGCTTCACGTCACTGGCTGAGGTTTGAGACAGAATTTGAAATGAGGGACTACAAAAATGACCAAAGAGCAGCATTCAGTATAAAGTATAACAAAGAAGACGGATGACAAAAGAGATACTATGATATAATATGATATATTGTCCTAGGCTTGTTTGGCTAATATAAAAAGGTATAAATAACACATCCTGTTTTGGTTAAATACAGTTAAGATGAAGAAAACAAAGCAACAAATGTTAAGACACAAATAAGAAACCTGGTGCAATTCTCCTCTGACTTTTTCCACCATTTTTTGGGGATTACCTGAGATTCCAGTTGTCCCTCAGGGCTTTACGGGTTTGATAGCAACAGCACTCGTCGATTGATCGACTGATTTGATCAGTCGACTGATTGAGGTTAGAGTCTTAACGAACCAGATGGGGTTCGAAGACGTTCAAGCAAGCAGAGGGTGTTCGTGTCACCACAAGCCAGATCCTTTAACTAATTTCTCCACCGATCACAACCTGACCTGCAGGCTCAGCACGTTCGTGTCGCCACAGTCCATCAAACAATCGCTCTTTAAAAAAGAAAAGCTAAAAGAAGGCGCGTAGCAGAGACAACAAAAAAAAGCTTAGCTTCAAATGGGCGAGGTATCCTTTACATAATTCTCCCTCTAAGGAATTTAGGCTTTTTAATACCATCTTGGAATGCACTATATATTTATATATATATATATATGTATGTATACTGTATATTGCCGTTTAATATAAGCAGGATTACTGTTGATAAATACAGTGGCCTCCTTACCATCAGAGGCACCTCAGTGAGCTTCAGCACCCTTCTGCCTGTGATTGTTGGGTGTCATAGCCCCCAAAGGCCCCACACAAAGGTGGAGGAGGGGACACTTATTGTTTAACTATTTCTTCGGATTAAACTTCAAACATGACGATCCAGACTTCCCTGGCTTTGGTCACTCTTCATCCACAGTCTCCCTTTTTGAATCCTCCTCTTTCTGTTCCAGGACCTGAGGGGTGGGGCTTGGCAGGGCTGCCACCTCTGTGGTAGCCAGTGAGGAGGAGTCTATTTGGTCGACAATCCTCTGGGAGGACGCGTCTTCCTGTGGAAGGACAGACAGTAGAAATATGAGTAAAATATATCTTTTATATGCATCTTTCCTTATTTGGATATGTCCTGTTGGAAACGAGCTCATTCTTACCAATAAAACATTTTCAGTTGTTTAAAGTCTCGAAAGGCTGTAAACAGTCTTCATGTCACCACTAGCAGTTTTTGGCTGGGTCCACTCGTGAGGTTAGTGAAGCGATGCTGTTTATGTCCTCCTACCTGCTGTGAGCAGCTAACAGCTGGCTGGAGTTTCTGCTGTGACCCCTTGAGACCTCTTGGCAATTTCTCAATTTGTTCTCAGTGTAGTAAAGTGTGGCTTTTATGACCACCTACCACTGAGTTGGGTGAAACATGACATGTGTGCAGTGATGCCAGTAATATCAGTGGCGAGCACGGCCTCAACAGAAACACTGAAGAATTCTACGTTTCATGTCAGTTCTCATGTAAGACATGTCCAGTTACAGGTGAACAAACACACCGTGTCCAGTCTGTACCGTGTCCACGTCCCAGTGCTAGAAAATATATTTCATTATTATGAAAAAGATCACAATGTGACTTGTTGTACACAAGGTAAATTCATATTTCTGTTTCCAGTGGAAAATACAAAAATAACTTTTGAATTGTTGGTCAGTGGTTCAATACCAGTCCCCCCATTCCGTATGCTGAAGTGTCCTTGGGCAAGACACTGAACCCCAAATTACCTGTGATAGCAGTGTGTGAGGGATGTGAGTGTGTGTGTGTGTCTATGATGTATGTGTGAATGGCAAAAACTGTACTGTAAAGCATTTTGAGTGGTCATCAAGACTAGTAAAGCTCTATATAAATACAGACCATTTACCATAATAGTATAGTAATAATAATGATGGTAATAATAATAATAATAATAATAATAATATAGTGCTGGTGCTTTTCCTTTTATGACAAGTCCATCTTGATAAAAGGTCTTTGAAATATAACATTAGTCCAACGAGTAGAGTAATAATGTTTCATATTAAATGGTTAAATTATTGAAAGTGTACAAAGTTTTTTCTGAGACATACAACTCTCTCAAAGTGTAATCCTTTGTGCCACAAACAGCTTGAATTTGCAGCACCATGATCAGGGCCTACTGGTTTCTCTTCTTCAGTAGCAGTTAAATTGCTCCATGTCGGCGTACTTGCTCTGAGACTCAATGACTCACCTGATCAGCAAACTCTTGCATCTCCCCCTCCTCACCATTTGAGTGGCAGCTTGGACTTGGCACCTCAATTCCATGGCTTTCCAAGATGGCAGCCTCTAGTTGTGTGAGACAAGAAAGTGGGGATTGTAAGGACACATGAAGTGTAAATGTGCATGTAAATGGTCCAGTGTCCACAGGCAGAGACAAACATGACCGAATGCTTCCCCCCTAAGAATCCACCTGTTGTATGCAAAGCACCGTCAGTGATCAAATCCTCACCAATATTCGCTCTTCTCTTCATCTCCTTCCGGCGGTTGGCAAACCAGTTGTAAACCTTCAACGCCGTCACGCGCTCAAACTCAGACAGTTTACAACCTGGTTAATTAAACAAAACAGACAAAGAAAATTGTGTCATTTTCATGTCAGCAAATTTAGAAAAAAAAACATTTGTCCTTGAGTCGGGTTCCTCCTTCACCAGACAGCGTATTTATAAGGTGGCACCTGAAGAACGCAGCACATGCAGCAATTTTACTCTGGAGAGTTTGTGGAAACACAAAGATGAAAGTGTGTGAATCACTGGATCTGAGGGTTGGAGTTTGAATTCAGCACCAACTGCTTCACTGTTTGTGCATCATGAAGATAATATTGGAGAGAAGGACATTACTAACCAGTGACAAAGTTATAGCTAGTTGAGACTTACAACAAGTTATGTGGACTAGAGAACACACGATACAACTGGTGTTTGTCCATTATTGATCATCGGTTTCACTTGTACCTGGTTTCTGAATGACAGAGTTACAGGCACTGGCAATCTCTTCTCGCTTGGCTTCATCTGGATACTGGTTCTCCATGAAGAAGCTGTGGGAGACAAAGATCCACAGTATTGGAAACAGTTAAATCATATTGCATCACAGGCCACGCATTGATAAGAAGATAACACCAGTCTCATTTTATACTTTATCAACTCAACTCTCAGTTTTTGTATTGAACCAGAGGGGAGATAAGGACAATATTTATACAGGGGAGGAGCATCAGGAGAGGGCCTCGCTGTACAGGAATAGATTAATGGATGCATTAAGTGGATTAATTTTGGTAACTCGAGCTTTAAATACTTAATTCTCTACTTATGTCTATAAATGAGAAGACTCTTCTGTAAATAACTGGATTTTACATTACCAGGTGAAAACCTTTTTGTCCTTATTCATGTCTACCTTCTTTATTTTAATCCACGTTTGAAAAAGAATCATTGTCTCAAATTACAATACAAACAGGGATCAATTTCTTCCAGCCTCCTTATTCTCTCACCCTCAGAGTTGCCCTACCCTGTCCGCTCCATCTCACACACACACACACACACACACACACACACACACACACACACACACACACACACACACACACACACACACACACACACACACACACACACACACACACACACACACACACACACACACACACACACACACACACACACACACCATCTTCACCTCTGCTGTATCGTCCTTGGGTCGAAACTAGCTCATAAGGATCAGCACTGCGGTAGAATTGCATAATCTGGTGGGCACTGCTCGTGAGTGTAGTATGAGGACCTGTGTGGTCTTATTACCGCGAGTGTCCAGTCTGCACCCTATACTTACAGCAACCATGTAATAGAGAAATCAATGGCACGCAGTGGGTAGAGGAATACCTACTCCTCTCCTCTTTCTCTGCATCCTCATGAAGGGAAGCAGGGACGTAATACAGCTCATAAAAAAAAGCCCTGCATCATAAATCAAATGCTTCTGAGCCACACAAAAAGCAGAACGTCACAACAGTAAGACACTAAAGGACATTCACCCTGGAAGGATTATTTATACTAGACTTTAACTTCAGGCAACACTGCATTCCTATCATATGGAAATGACAGTCACGAGAACTCGATGTACTTCAAGTACCAACATGCTCAAACTCATCAAACAACAAGGAGGGAGTTTCTAGAAAAGCGTGGCTGGAGCTTTTTAATAGTTAAGTGAAAAACACAATCCCAGTGAAATATTTCTTTGTCTTTTAAACCCCCCCAAAAATCCCATTTTACATGGCACTATGATTACAGGCGTACTGTAACAAAAACCAGAGAAAAATTAATATTTCATCATACTTTGCCATTTTCAAGTGGAACCACTTGCTATTCGTTCTCCTTTGTCACTGAATATAGTGAACAACAGGCTTTGAACCAAGGGGAACATTTCAGAAACCTCCAAATCTCTACAGGTGTATAATTTAGTTTGAGCTTTGCTCTCAGCAAGCCTCCCAAAAAGTGCAGTTTGTTCTGCTCAATTAATCAAATTGTATTCATATAGCCAATGTTCACAAATCCCAATTTGCCTCATAGGGCACAGGTTCGACTCCTCTGTGACTGATCAGCCATCTCAAGCCCTTACAAAGAGGCTTCCTGATCAGCTGCAAACACTGCTGTAGCTACGGTAACAATGGCCTTGGTTCTGCTGTACCACTTCCAGCCAAATTAACAAGTGACACAGACTAGTAACTGAAAACAAGCCAGTAAACAGGATATTTCAGGCTCTTCAGGAGCATTGTTTGCTGTGAGAGAGAAGGACTAGTTTTGCTGTGGACTTTGACTTTTTAATGTTTCAGAACTTTTACTTTGCATAATATGGGCACTTTAGTGTTGTTAGAATGAAGGACGCTTAAATAAGATGCAAACCTTGAGTTCCTGACATGAATTCCCCCCTTTAAATGTGAGTCAAACAGTATTCTGTAAGAAGTCTCTTTCTTTATCTCCTAAGTCCAAAGAGACTCGCTCACCTCTCCATGATTGATTGGCACTCCTTCCTCCAGGTGAACCTGCTTCCTCTGCGTAGCCTCAGCGGTCCACCCACTATCCCTGTCCTGTCGCCAGACATGATCCCTGTCCTCCAGTCAGGTTCCTCCTTCACCAGAGAGCGCATTGATAAGGTGGCACCTAAAGAACACAGCACATGCAGCAATTTAACTGTTGAGAGTTTGTGGAAAGACAAAGATGAAAGTGATCACGTTTACACTCAAGCTGCCGTTTCACCAGCTGAACGGCAGATCTTGGAGTTGCAGTGCAAAGTCAGCACTAACTGCTACAATGTAACCAGTTTGTCAACTCACCGCTTTGTTACACAAAAGTCAGCGGAAGATACTATCGCTACTACTTTACTTCAGTTGGACTTGCAAGTCTTTCCTGAGGCGTGCTAAAATAAAGACCGAAACCACCAGTTGGTGGCAGCAGTAATCCCCATCTCCAGTGAATGCAGCATGAAATCCCACTTGTATCATCTCAACACACGGCTCGTTTGTGTGTGTGCCCGACTTTCAAACTAGAGATTTACTTAATCTGGTTGCATCATTAAGACTTAAAGTCTTAGATTCTCGCATTACTACACTTCTAATAATGCATAAATCTGTTGCTCTGAAACATCTGTCCAATCAAAACAAACATCTATATAAAGAGAAAGTCACTGTAGCATCATTACCTGCAACACAACATACAAAAATATCTACGAGGGGATGTATGTACATAATTTCTACAACCATTAAAGTTTCTGCTACCATTACTCTAACCTTTTCACCATTAACAATAACAAAGGAATGACTTGCACCTGCTTTGTATAGATTTATATTTTATGCTACATTGTTAACAGAGCTCGACCAATATGTTTTTTTTAAAGAGACACATTTATTGATCTGAGATTAAGTGAGATCAATTTATTGATACACATTTTCTTACTCAACCCATTAAAGTGTATTTCACTGTCATGTGATCAATAAAGTTGATCTTATCTTAAATATGTAAGCAATTTTTTAACTTAAGTCTGTTTAGTATTTGTGAGCAATAAATGCACTGACTCTCTTACAAGAGGATTTCAATAGAACATTGCCAATGTAGCATTATGAGTACAATCACTGCTAAGAAAACGAATAGCAGTTCATCAGCATAGGATACAGTGTCATTGTGGCTTTGGTTTTAATGGCATGCAGGCCAGCTATAGTGCGGGTGTCCCCTGCTGCAAGCTGCTGCGGCCAGGGCAGGGAGGGACTGGTTACCTGGCTGGGCCTGGGCGGCTGCAGCGGCAGCAGTGTACCATGGCAGCAAGTGCATCAGCAGCTCTCTCTGTCTGCTCCACACAGGGTTGGGGTTGAGGTTGGTGTTGGGGTTGGGGAGGATGTTGGGGAGGCTGCCACTTGCCCCTGCTACCGTCCCGTCTCTGTCCCCTCCCCTGGCCCTGGGCATGGGGCTCACGCTGTGCTGGCTTTCACTCCACCTCAGCCCTTCAGTCGGGACAAAACCAATGGTCAGGCAGGCCACAGCCATGGATCAGATTATAGACAGGTTTGGCTCATGTCATTGGAGAGTTAAGTGGGTTTACTGACCCGTCAGTCATAAATTTAAAAATCTATTGCAAACTGATAGTTCCCAATCAAGATTTTGTCTGGTAACACTGCGTTCTGAAACTTCCACGTTTCATGACGGGCAGGTCAATAGCAGCCTACGTCAGAAGCAAAGCACTGCGACCGCTTTGTCTTCGAAACATGGCAGAGAAATGTAGTAAATGTTAGTATCTTTGTTAAAAGCCTGTTTGTTAGCCATGTAGGAATGAAAACCAGCACCAGAGTACCTCCAGCATCAGGGCTGAGAACTACAGGGGAGCCAAGCTTAGGAGGGTGGAGGGGGAAAGTAAAGGACTAAGATGAAGGAAGAGAGCAGGGATAGCAGATGGTCCATCAGTGGCTTTGTTCACGTTTGCAAAACTGGTAGCATTAAATTGTAATGTATCATTTTGTACATGATTTACTGTGGAGGCACACAAACCAGTAAAAGCATCTTTTTAAACCACACTATATTTTTGTTAGTGTCCCTGTATCCTAGGACATGGAGAGGTCAACACCAACCCAAGCTGTTACTCTAGCCTGTACAGACAAACCACTCTCATGCACTAAAGTTTCATTCCCAAACCAGGGGCCTTCAAAATTATTGATTCGCATCTCCTGTGACAGGACTACCTTTATCATTTGTCTTTCCTCTGAAATTATAGATCAGTCTCATGTCCTTCCCTGACCTCACAGCCCTCGGGGACCAGGATGCCGTTAGCTTGAGGTATTAGAGGGGCGTGGGTGTACCATGCAAGAGGGTGGTGGGTAAAGAGGGGGGCAGATGGAAGGTTAGCAAGCAAGTGGTTCACATTTTACAAACACAACAAATGTCATCTCTTTTTAATACAAGCCTTTCTTCCTACGCTATCGTATCTACAGAATAATCCGCCATCATTCACCTGGCATTCAACCTTGAGGCCCAGATCAGCACTCTCATAATTAGTCTTCCTGTAAGTGACATCCATCATCCCTGCAACAGTCTATATTTCACTCATTGACTCTACAATAATCAGAGCGTTTTCACATCTGAAAGTCTGAACTAAGTGTCTTTGTTTGTATTTTTCACATTTGATCTGGTTAGTTTTGGTTTCCCATTACAATTTAGGCAACTCATTTGAGACGTATGACATACATACATACATACATCCTCTTCAACACCTGCATGGGCTGCGTCTACCTATCCTTGACATTGATTGGTTTGTAGACAGATGTGCATCTGAAGTTCATGGCTATTGTATTCAATTACTTTTTTGAATAGATTGCAGCTTTAAAAAAGTAGTCTTTCTGACTGAATGGACAAAAATGAATCAGATGGTTCATTTCGTAAACTTTCGTTGCCACTGTAATATAATTTTACTAATTAATTTCTACCAGCATCACCAACTTCAGGCGCAGTACTTGGGTTTAGCTCGAATGCGCCAAATGACCGTCCAAGTCCAAGTCATTGGAGGCAAAGAATGCAAGAAATGCTGGGAGCCTGGGCAACTCAAGACCAGTAAGGCGTCCGCTACTTTTTCTTCTTCTACTGTTTAATTCTGTCTCAACTTTCTGAAATTGGTCCGAAAGTCAGAACTATCCAAAACTGTTTTTTCACACTGCAAATGAACCAAACCACGGTTCATTTTGATCCAGACCGATACCAACTCTTCTGGTCCAACGACCAGGCACCTTTCACACCTGTTATTTGGATTTGGACTGAAGGTCCCTCGGTCTGAACCAAGCAAGATAGTTGTGAAAGCCCCCATGTTCTACACTAGCCCTCTACAACCCTCACCCTCATCTCACCTGGATTATTCCTCTCCAGCAGGTACCAGCGGTAGAAAGCTCTGCGTTTGGAGTCGCTCATTTCCAGGCCTTGCTGCAGCAGCCACTGGGAGATGTAGCTCTGGCTGATGCCTGTGTGCATGAGGCGGGACATGTTATCTTGACACATTTAAGACATTGATTTATTTCATGCTGCAACAACGGCATCTGCACAGATCGGCTGTGAGCCAACCACGGAATACTCTTGTTAAGATAATGAAATCCAATGTCTATACTTGAATTAAGGACATGTGATTTGATGCAAAACCTTTTTCAGGGAGGACAGAGAGAAAAAAAACCTTTGTTGATGCAAAGTGCAGCATTTATTGTGTATAAGTGGAGCCATGGCTGCAGAGGCACAAGCCCATCTATGTTATTACTGATACCAACCTCCACCAAGGAGGTTATGTTTTCAACCTGGGGGGGGGGGGGCTGTCAACCAGCTGAGGAACAATAGAAATATCCAGTGATGAAGCAGAACTACAACCCTATACATCAAAATTAAATCTGCTTCAGAACAACTTCAAAAAATGAGCATCAATCTCTGAGAGTGGTACAATAACCTGACGAAATACTGTGGAGTGACCACAGACAGGTCTTAACACAAGAACAGACCAGAAGAACGTCTGAACTGAAGCAGCTCTGTCGGAAAAAAATTCAAAATTCCTCCTGAACATTGCGCAGGTCTGATCCACTGCTTCGTGGAGAGCTTGTTTGAGGTTACGGATGCCAAAGGGAGATTTGACCAATCACTGAATCCTAGAATTAACTTACTTTTTCCTTCAGAACTTTCATTATTTATGTGGTATTTCATTAAAGATACAAAAATATAGGTTTGTGGAATATTATCTTCATTGTGTTTGTCTTAACTACTATGGATAAGATCACATAATATATCCAATTAATGCAGAAAAGCAGGTAATACCCAACAGTTCACATTATTTTGGATCTTGCATACATATTAACACATACACACACACACATATATATATATATATACAGTTTTTCAGAACTTTCTGTTTTTCTTTCTCTCGTTATCATGTTTAGATAGATTAACAAACAAAACATTTTAATGTGTAACTTTAGGAAACTGTGACGTGTTGTTGTCTGACATTTTAGAGACTGAGTGATAAATCAATTAATTGTAAAAAATAATGAGCAGATTAATTAATAAAGAAAAAATTGTTAGTTGTATCTTTAGTATTCTTGAATGTGAAGTCAACATATAGACTTTTGTTTCCACAAAACACAACCAGTTCATTACTATTTCATTTGATTATCATCAAACGTGCAGAAGACCTTAGCATGTTTCTAAACTACTGTAGTTAATGTTTTAAAATTAAGCTGAATTCTTCCACTTTGGTCAGTCAGGGTCTTGAATCACGTACAGTTGGGTTAAAGTAGTTATTTTTCACATTGCTATTCAATGGATGAAAAACACCAGTGGATGTTTCACGACAGTGAACTGGAATAAGAAAATGAAAATAGTGCCCTCTTTCCTTTTGAAGAATCAAATCTATATCTTGAATGAATCAAAATCAAACTGAAATCTGATCTCTAACGTTACACTTTTATGATTTGGATCATGTGCTGTATCAGTTTAACAAGCTGTAAAAACAACAGAGAAAGCGGAGTACCTGTAACTTGGCCTACGATTGCCTGAGAAATCCTGCGATTGTTGAGGAACGTTTTGATCTCTTCTTTCACCAGGTTGCTGTCTTTCCTGTAAAAGCAGTAAAACCCCGTCATGGCAGCAGAACCATTACACTGTGGTTAAAACATGAGCCTGTGCTCCGACTAACCTTATTCACTGATTCTCTTTTTTCAGCCATCCCTGAACACCTGACCTGAATTAACTCCACTGAAATTCTGCAGAACAAGTCTGCACCTCTGGGGACAGTAGCTGTCATTATCTGATGTTATAATAGTCCCTCTTTGTCTCTACTATTCTTTTGGTCTTTTAAACTCGTCCTCACCCAGCACTCATTCATCTCTGGCTCTCTGACAACATTAAGCACCACTGTGCTGCTCTTTCTCCTCTCACCTCATGTACTCCTCCACCTTCTCCTCCAGGTCCCACTCCTCCTCACCCATCATGTCGTAACTGAACGACCGCTGTACCGCCACACTGGGAGTGTACAGGGGCGGAGGCGAGGCCTCGTAGCTGTGGCTGGGGGACAGCGCGGCGCCGTCCAGGCCGGAGGTCTGCGTGGTAGCAGAGGCCAGGGAGAGCGAGGAGGAGGAAGAGGAGGATGACGACGAGGACGGGGCCGGAGCGGCTGTGGTGGGGGTGTTGTTGGACGGGGCCGGGTGAGAGTCGCAGTGCGAGGGGCGGTGGTCTGGGTCGAGCCTCTCCAGGGACTCCAAAGCGTGGATGATCTGAGGTTTGGTCATGCCGGAGAGACGCAGGCGCTGCAGGAGGTCGATCTGTTCGATTGTGTAGCGTGGCTCCACCTCGCAGCACTCCATTCTGGCATCTGCGCACATTAGGAGGGGTGTAAATTTTGCCAGAGTGAACCTGAGAGTGGCTTTTTGAAGGAAATACAAGACCAGTTTTGTAAGTGAATATGAACCAACTGCAGCTCTATTAATATAGCAAGGCTGGGTGGATTTCTCACTAGATAAACAGCAAGTCCTCACAAAGTGTTACCAAGACATACACTGCTATATTTATCCCTGCTCTGCATCTTTGATACACCTTAAATTTAGAGAATATGATGCAGACTTCTTCAAAACCAGCATACCAACTGATAAATGATGAAAGAATTATTAATAGACATAAAGACACAAATAAAAAAAGACAAGCAAAGCTCAATTCAAACACTACACTACCTTTGTTGTGGTTCATTTATCTTTAACACAACTGTAAAAAAAAAAATAAAAAAAATTGTATTCTTTTGTTACGACCAAATAACTTTGAGGTGACACGAGACTCACTGACTTACAAAACTCAACTTAGGAAAAAGAAAGAGACTGCATTCTCCTCTGAAGAACCCTTGGGTCATTCAAAATGTTGGCACCCTTTCAAAACACTTGGCACAGGCACTTGGGGCTAACCTTGTTCCATTTGTCCAGAGTGGAATTAAAGTAAGATCACCCTGGCATACATAGTCTAACATCAGGTCCCCTCAGCCCAGTCACATCCATCTGTCCTTTTACTCTGTGTACCTGTGCAGGGCTGCAGGGAGGATGACCCTCACATACACACATACACTATAAACCTCTATAAACACTATTTTACTCATTTTAAGTCTTTCTATTTGATATGACCAGGCGAGGTTGAAAAAAGGGGGAAAACATAATACATTTGTACAAACCCCAGCAAGAGGTGTATTTTCAGCCACGCTTCCACTAAAACACACAGCTGCAGTGAGCTCCAACAAGCTGAGCCCATAAAAAAAAAGTTAATCTTGTTAAATGGGATGTGTCCCGATTTCACCCGGAGGGACAACGATTTCTGGGATGCTTCAAGTCCTCGGCTGTCACGTGCCTTTGCAGGACAGGAGTAAAGTTGCCAGATTTGTGCACAGGATGCACATTGTGTGTTTACATGATCGAGCTGAAGAGTTTTGTGTTTTTTTCTCTCCTGTGCAACTGATCCAAATGATACAGATTTAAAGAGCAGGGCTGGATTTGGCTGTAGCAGTAAATCAGAGCCGGTCCCGTCACTTGAGGTCTTACCTGGTGGAGGGGGGGACACAGACAGGCGCCCCGGGAGTGGCTCGGTGCGCGGGGTCGCGGCGGGGACGCACCACTGTCGCATGGCTCCTCGTCGGAGTTCGAGCTCGGCCGGTTCTCTACGGAGGGAGACGACAGGCTCACTGCGGTGTGCTGCGGTCAAACTGCCGCTACATTAGCATAGTGGCAAAACCCCCCCACACACAGCGGCGGATCACTCGCTAACAGGCTACGCGGGCTAAGCTAACAGCATCAACTCCTCGGTTCCCCGGAGACCAGCCTCCACATCCATAGCTGCTGTTTGGATAAAGTCAGCTTCACCACGAGCAGTCACGCACAGAGCGGAAGTACTGCAGTGTAGCGTTCACAATAAAAGCATTATCTGCCATTCCCTTATCCTAGGCTGAGTGTGAGCGTTGCAGAGTTTGTCCTAATTAACCACGAACTTTCTGTGTGTTTGATTGTGTTCCTATAAGAGCAGACAGGATGCAAGTGTACAGGGGCGGATTCAGGGGTGGGGCCTATGGGGGGAGCACTGGCCCCAGCCAAACTCTGATTGGCCCCTGAAGTGCCCCCTGTGCTGTCAGTAGTCATAGGCTGTTTTCTACAGCGGCTGAGAGAGCTCCACACACTGCAAATTAAGAAAGCACATGCACAGTGGAGAAAACACGTGCAAATTAAGAAAAACATCTTCATCAATTTGAGGACACATGCGCTGCAAAAAGTCACAACGCGTGCAAATACAGAAACGTGCTGCAAATTGCAAAAAACGACAAAGCAAATGTTTCCAGGGGACCCTCAAAAGTGATGAACCCAGGTGTAGTTCAATGCTTTGTAAAGTTATTGAAGTCTGCTACCCGTCAGTGGTGATGGATAATCTCCTGACATTGTCCGGAGAAGCTGTATGTGAGAATGCAAATGTCCGAGTGCGAGGCTCCGGACTTTCTCACTTGTCAAAACTTTGACAAATATCCGAAAGAGCTCATGTAAGAAAACAACAGGAGATTCTGCGGAAGTTTCAAAGTGAGCGAGTGGGTGCGTCGGTGACGTTTCTAACAGGAGACAGAGATGAAGATGAGAAAAAGAACAGAGATGAAGATGATAAGAGCCGGTGCAGGTTACGATGTGTTGCAAACAAAAACTAATCTTCACAGCGGAGTTAATATGTTACTTCCGTAAAAATCCGACCCAATTGCTCGGATATTCTCCGGAGTTCATGTCTGAAAACGGCTGGAACTAACAATGTTAACGATAAATATGACAATGTGTTATTTATTTTTACACGCTTTTGCAATGTTGTAACACGTCTCACCAATTAATTCGGAAGAATTCTACTTTAATGGTAGTTAGTGACAGGGGCGGTCCATGGGCAGGGCTAGGGGGGGCCATCGGATTGGCCCCTGAAGTGCCCCTGTCCTCTCCATGATACTTTTAATAAACTGGTCACATACAAACAATTCTATCAATCAATGCAAACATTTTCGAGCCTTTTTTTAAAAAGTACAGTATGTGCGTGAACAAGGGACAATTTGTACTCATTGGATTATATTCAATGATGTGTGGATTTGAATCGAAACTATAGACCACACAGTAAACAGGAAAGGACATTGATGTGCCTCTCACTGCTTCAGGAATCGTGCATGGATGTTGGACATATAATTGTCCCCTCTGTGTAAATTGTAGCCGCTGGTTTAGAAAAATCCAAGATCCACCACTGAAACAAAGCATAATACTTGACATTTATGGTGGAGTCCTGGTTTAAATAAACTATAAAGCCTTTATATTTACAGTAGGTGGCACTAAACTGTATAATACATAGTAATAGATGAATCCTTTGTCAGTTGCATGAATTGATTACATTTTATTTTGAACGATCTAGGAAAGAAGCAGTGAGCGTTGGTTTCTTGACACTTGAGTGTGTCTGGTCTCGGTTATGAACTCCCGTGAAACTTCAGCCACAGAGGTCACACACACACAGCGAGACACTATCTCAGATCAGCTGGTGTGTTCCAACGCTCGAAGGGTCAACGGGACTGTCAGCAAAACAGCTGCTGCTTTTAGCTGGAGGGGCTGGGACTCGGCTAGCCGCTAACGAGTTAGCTCGCAGGCTAGCAAAGTTAGCCGGCAGCTAGCGGCGGGTTGTCCCAGCGCGGAGCCCCCTCGGCTTCTTACCTCGCGTCGCCGGGGAGGGAGCGCAGCGGCCGGCCGGGCGGGCGGAGAGGGAACGGCGGTGGGAAGTGTGGAGGAAAAGTGTCGCTCCACCGGACCCCACCGAAAACAAAGGGCCGGAGCTGACGGTTCAGCGACGGGCAGAGGGTGGACGGCGCAGGGTCATGTTGTCTTCCAGCTAAGCAGCGGGGGAATAGACATGCAGATGTGGGGAGTCTGTCTCAATTTATGACCCTTCACCCGACACCAGTCAAGACAGCGGCGATTATCTTCATGAGTTCCGGTTCTACTGTACCTGCTATAAAATACCACATCTACACGTTAACACCCCGATTTACAGACATACAAATGAATAAAGTCGTTATAACACAATTATTTTCAAATCAAAAATACTAACAATGCTTATATGTTTAGTTTATGCAGTTTGAGTGGAACTGTGTTGAGAGTTTGTAATTCTTTTATTTTGCAAAAGGAAATAATTCCCCTGAATGTGTCTGACTTGATGCAGCTCCACTATAGGCTGTATATAACACCACCACCCAACACACAGCAGAGCATATCATGTACGGTACAGACTGAGGACACACAGTACAAACATTACACAACACGAGCTCGGGGAATCTGGCCCTGTCAAACCACACACACACACACACACACACACGTCCCACCCCCTATTCCAACACCACATCACTATTGGTTTAACAGCTGTCAGTCAAAGTAGATAACACTACTCTCTTGTTTGTGTCGGCGCTGTTTTAATGTAAAACCTCAAAGTCTTTACCCTGTAAGAACAGTTAGAGATAAAACAATAAATCAATTAGAAGTAAGTTACACAGTGGGTTCAACATTTGTAGTTTGTTTAACTTTTGGAAAATCAAGTATGCCTAATTAGCTATACTACATTTCTGTTTGCTGCATACCAGCAGATGTACTGAAAAATATCATTATATTACTTATACGAAATTCAAAATTCAAACTTGAGGAATTCCAGGGAAGTTCTTGAATACAAATTAGTTTTTCTTTTTTTTCTATTTCTAAGTGGAGTTATGGCCGTCTATTTGTAATGGATAGAATTATAACTCACAATGAGTCCAACAATATATGTGTGTTCAGGTTTGATTGGGTTATAACTCCAAATCCTAACACAATAATTGACACTGATGTGATTCTGAGTTTTGGATATTAATACTTGGTAACACAAAAATGAGCTCATTCAGCTGGTTTGGGTTGTAGAATGTAGCCAATAACACAAGTCATTTTTTAAAGTAGCTCTGAGGAAAAGAGCTTGGAGACCCGTGGTGTGTGGTCTGTATGCAGATACAAACATTTATTGAAGAGGTTAAAATAATAGGATAAAAACAATCAATTAATACAATGACTTAATAATAATAATGATAATAACTAGAAGGCCACTCAGAGCGTGCATAACTAGCCACGGTTAACATCCTATCCCATCCTTTTAAAGAAAGTGAAAAAAAACAATCCTGGGTCCGCCCCTTTAATCAAATCTGCTCCAAAGGTTAGTGAATTCTTCTTTGGCCCACATCACATCTTTCCACAAAGTTTTCAAGAAAATCAGTTTGGTAGTTTTTGCGTAATCCTGCTAACAGAGAAACAGCAATGAAAGCATCACCTCCGTGGCCGAGATAATAACATGAACACGTCTCTGCCGCTTTCAGTTTTTCAAAGTCCCTCTCAAAGGGAAAAGGTTGTAGACCCCCTGATGTGTGGTCTGTATACAGATAGAGCTGCCAGTCTCATTTGCAAGTATCTGTTGTAGAAGTTACTCTGATGTCAAGCTAATTGATATTATTGTTAACCAAGATTACTCGTCCTTACATTTTAAATGGAATTATTTTGGTGTGGCCCTCTGAGCCGCTGAGGTCTTCACTGTCATCAACATTCATCCACTTTTTAACAGGTGGGTTCAACCTGCAGAGCTCACCTGTGTTTGCAGCTCTGTGCTTCCGTCATGTCAGATATTTGGTCAGTCCACAAAACCTTTCCAGATGTGGCTCTCGGGGTCCTGGCGGAGACCTTGGGCCTTTCGCTCAGAGAAGCTTTTAAAATGGATGCCTGCGTTGTGCCAGGGGCCTTCAGCTGTCCAGCGTGGATAGAGTGAATACCCATTGTAATATAATACACTTAGATTTGATTGCCAGCTTCACACGGACAATATCCTAATCATATTATACAGTCTAGCCCAAACCCAAAGGATTACTGGATTCTGGCTGGAGCAGATTTTATATATTCATCGTCTAGGACTCCCGTCTGAGTGCTGGACAGTCCACAAAGAGTTTCATCGTAACCAGCTGTTTGAGGCTACAGATGGAGGCATTACAACACAGATTCTCTTCTGCACCGAGTGGGGATTGTATAGTCTGGAGATTGCATGGACACAAGTGGCATCAAGCTGCAGGTGCAGCTGTGCAAGCTGGAGCTTTTATGTTTGACCATGTTGTTGACTACGTTGTCCAGTTCACCCATTCGCTGCTTACGGTGCCAAACTACCGTGCAACTATAGACTGCTAGCTTTGCTTAGCGTAAGAACCTGGAAATACTGGCTGAAGTAGTTGCTTGTAAAGTTTACTGGAAGTTGTTTTTATTTGTAATCTTTGCACTGGACTCCTGTGTGAATTCATGTCTAACAATCTCTCCATCCTGTTAGTCAAGGTGTTGACTATCACCACCTGCAGCAGTGACTGTAGCTGAAGAATGCGTCTATGTTTGCTTTGTTCAATATACCTCCCTCCCCTTCAACTGTGCCAAGGAGGCAGCAGTATTAAGTGCTACATTTAGAAGCCTTTGCTCAGTTCAGGGAGTCCAAGAATTCTGTGTTCAAGCACTCAGCCGAGTGTTTTAGTGCTTTTTTTTTTCTTTCTGGGGGTCCAGCCCTATATCTGAGAGAGACAACACCATGAACTGGGCCTTCCTCGAGGGCCTCCTCAGCGGGGTGAACAAGTACTCAACAGCTTTCGGTCGCATCTGGCTCGCTATCGTTTTCATCTTCAGGCTTATGGTTTTCCTTGTGGCTTGCGAGAAGGTTTGGGGCGACGAGCAGAAGGACTTTGACTGCAACACTCGCCAGCCCGGTTGCCACAACGTCTGCTATGACCACTACTTCCCCATCGGCTACACTCGCCTCTGGGCTCTCCAGTTGATCTTCGTCACCTGCCCGTCCCTCCTGGTGACTCTCCATGTGGCATACAGGGATGACCGCGAGCGCAAACACCGGCTGAAGCACGGGGAAGACGTCACCCCTCTGTACAATAACACGGGCAAGAAACGCGGGGGTCTCTGGTGGACCTACTTCTGCAGCCTGCTATTCAAGATCACAGTGGATGCAGTGTTTGTCTTCTTGCTCTTCTACATCTACGAGGCCACTTTCTTCCCTCCACTGGTCAAATGCAATGAAGATCCATGTCCGAATATGGTGGACTGCTACATTGCCAGGTAAGAGAACCTCTGAAATTCTAAATCATAAAGATCCTGGAATTTAAATGGCTGGACTTGGCCCAAATTTCTTTATAAGACTGAATGTTAATGCAATACTATCTCTCCCCTTTGACCATGTCTTTTCCAGGCCCACGGAGAAGAAGATATTCACTGTCTTTATGGTGGTGACCAGCTTTGTGTGCATCTTCCTCAATTTCTGCGAGATCATCTACCTGTCCGGGAAGAGGTTCTGGGAATGTTGCGGAGGAGGCCAGCAATCCGCTAGACAAAACTCCTTCATGATGGTCAAAACTCCTCTGACAGGACGGGAGAACTCGGCATACCTGGAGAAGCCGAAGATGGTGGAGAAGGGCAATGGAGAAGTTGGCAAAGAGAGTTCATCTCCAGCGTACAGCATCGCAGTGTCCTGAGCAACATCCGTGTCCGAGTTTGGCTTAAGAGAACAAAATAAAAACCAAAGAAAAATTTATTTTGTACTGTTGGCTAAAATGTTGGCTAAAATTAAAGGCAGTTTTAAGGAATTGTTGTTTACAAAGGTCAATTTTTTGGTAACAATTTTTAGAGATACAAAATGTTTTCATCCTGTAATATGGTTGAGCTGAATATATATATATATAAGCTTGTGATCTGAAATGACTGATACATATTAGACGTGATTATTTTGTCTATTTATATGATTATAATATTTTATTATCTGTTTCTACCATGGCCACAAAATAAATTTGCTGGACTTGCAGTGTGAACATTAACATAACCTTGAAGTGAGGTATATAAATATATATATATATATATATGTATGTAAGAGCAAACACAATGTCATGAACTAACCTGAACCCAGAAATGAAGACATCTAGATGCCTGTAATGTTTTCTAAAATAAATGAGCATCATGTGAAATTTGCTTTTGCCCTTTCTTCTTTATTCCTTTTTAAAAAAGTTGTATGTATCAAACTGAACTGACTTGTGTATCATAATTATATTTTTTATATTTCTTCACTATATGCAAGGTAGATAAAAATATAGGTGCATTACTATGGAGTAAAATGATGACTACAGATTCAGAGTCTGTATTAAAACGTGTTCAATAATCGGAAAAACCACAACGTGACGTACCAAACTGACTTGGGTACAGAATGATCAACGTGTGTTTCATGATGGGAGTAGCATTATTGACTAAAGTTGATAAAACCACCACTCCTACACTGAGTTCCAGACCAATTAACCATCCTGCGTTCCTCAGAACAGCAGACCGAGAGCAGATTTGTAAAGGTCAGTATCATGAAGCAGCGTGTACTAATAAGGCAGTGCCTCTTGTGCATTCTTACCTGATAAAATGAATGTGTGATTATCTGATTCTGCGAACAAAAAGGCTCCCCATATCTCTGGTGTTTCTTAATGGAGGTGCTTGCTCAAACAAATGTTAGGTGGTGGCCCTGTTTAATCCTGATTAGTCAAAGGCGACAAAGAGGCATATCTCCACATCGCAATCGCCTAATGGAACTGATACGAAGTCACCTGTGAAGAAACGTGGTGAGCAGAGCAGGCAAACATCTGAGGCGTACTGTGGTTTACTTGTTATGCAATGTGCCATATCTGCCTTGTCTGCTTTTAATATTTTGGTAGTCCTACTTCTTGTTAAGCACTTTGTAACATTTTTAATAAAACTGCTATAAGTTTCTTCTCATATTATTATCATCATATCTCCTTTATTATTTCCACTAACTGCCACTCAGTCACTGAATTCCTTGTCTGGTCATAGCACTGACCACCACGTAGGTGACATATTAGAAATGAGTTTAACATCAATGCTTCCTGAAATCCTCGGCTCACCTCAGTGTCAGTTCAACGATAAATTGTTGGCAAGAAACATTAAAAAAATATTAATCATAAGAGGCTGGCGTTTTAACGGGAAAATCAGGGTGGAAGCCGAAACTGGCCACACCTCCAGATTATGGTCAAGATTTGATTCTTCAACCCAGTCAATATTGGAGAACCACTGTAGGAGAGAAGTTCCCTGTGGAACGTGTTCCTACAGTAAGTCTGCTTCCAAGACGGGACATCATGGACTGAGGGGAAAACCACACTTCTTAAGGTAGGCAAAGACATTTTTGTGATGTCTTGTGAATGAATATTTTAGCTCAGTCAAAGAACATGAGATCCAGGAGAAGAATTTGGATGTTGATTAATTGGAAACTGTGTACGAAGCATTGAGAGAAATCTACATACGCACTTTAGCCTAAACTTTCCCAAAGACGTGGGAAGAGGCTGAAACTAAGTATTTCTATTTCTATGAACAAGCAAGTATTTTCTCTTAAGTATCTCTCTTTAAAATACCAGATTTATTAACATTTTTAACTGTGAGACGAAGATTATTGAGGTTTTGGAGTATCAACAAAATTTCCGATCACACATTGAAAAAATACTGTGAAATATCTAGAACAGATTATAGAATATTGTGCAGAATTTAAATGATTTTTATATGTTTTTTTGTGTTGTTTTACTAAGTTTGTCTTTGTCTTTTTTTATTTTTACACAGCTCTGCAGTTAATATAGTTAATAAAGACAGAGATCTAAACAGTCACAGGTCAAAAGAACATGGATTGGAAGTTTCTCCAGGGTCTTCTTAGTGGAGTCAACAAGTACTCCACTGCCTTCGGGCGCATCTGGTTGTCAGTGGTCTTCGTCTTCCGGGTGATGGTCTACGTGGTGGCCGCTGAGCGTGTCTGGGCCGACGACCAGGGACAGTTTGACTGCAACACCCGCCAGCCGGGTTGCACCAACATCTGCTATGATTACTTCTTCCCCATCTCTCACATCCGCCTGTGGGCCCTCCAGCTCATCTTTGTCACCTGCCCCTCATTCATGGTGGTGCTACACGTGGCCTACCGAGAAGAGCGTGAGCGTAAGTACCAGGCCAAGCACGGGGAGCACACCCGGCTGTACGACAACACGGGCCAAAAGCACGGCGGCCTCTGGTGGACGTATCTGATGAGCCTGTTTATCAAAACCACCTTTGAGGTCTTGTTTCTGTACGTGCTCCACTACATCTACGACAGCTTCAAGCTGCCCAGGAAGGTCCAGTGTGATGTCAGTCCCTGTCCCAATTTGGTTGACTGCTACATCGCCCGACCCACAGAGAAGACCGTTTTCACCTACTTCATGGTGGGGGCGTCTGTTGTGTGTGTGGTGCTTAACATCTGTGAGATTTTATATCTGATTGCGTTCCGGATGGTGACTCTCAAACAGCGAGGCAGCGCCCGCACTCCATCAAGAAAGATCCACCCTGGCCTGAGCTGTGATGGCTGCTAGTCCTCTCTACCATCCTGGAGAGCCAGTAGAAAAACTAAATGTCTTAATATGCCTCAGTTTGAATAAATATTGGGTAATTTTTTCTCCATTAAAGGATAGGTTTGCTTTTTCTCACGTCAGACTTACTACAATACTCACATGTCTTTGTGCACATAGTTCTTCCTCCTGTCCATATTGGGTGTGTAGAGGTCCCTCCCTATGAGATTCAAATGACTGAGGATTTCTACTTGGTTTGTCCAACTCAGAAACAGAAACCTCAGTTGATCGTATTTTTTTCCCAGGACAAGGACGGTGGATCTTGTCCCACATTGTCTTTACATTAGGAAATGATCTCTACATGGACGTCATGGATGAGAGGAATAATTACAGTATATTATTTTAAGGAACAATGTGTGCATTGTTTTAAGACAGATGTGAGGTGAACATCTGTGAAAATATCCCTTAAGGTTATTTAAAAGTTTAATATAATTTCTATTTGAATGTATCTATTTTACCACAATATTTAATTCTTTCAGAATTATTTTCTGTGAAATAAAAGTTATTGATCATTAAAATAAAAGGAGACTCATGTATTTGTAACCATTGACAATATATCTTTGACAAAAACTGAAACCATTTGTTTTTTGTATTCGCTGGAAATAATGTCAAACCACTGAGAATAAAGTTTTTCCCATAAATCACAGTAAACGCTCGTTATTGAGAAAGAAGATCCGCTCTCTCCTCCTGTAAAGGCGCCAATTCTCCACCTGGTGGCGCTAAAGGCCTACTACATAATCATGTTCTGAAGGTTCCAGCAAACACGATCCATTCAATGATCCCATTTACATTGTTGAGTTCTTTTGTGATTTCTCACCATGTTGAATTACAACAGTATGAATTAACTATAGATCCTGTGATTAGTAACTTTATAGTAAGTTAGGTGAGATTGGAATAGCTGGCTACCTCTGAAATCACATTATAGCTTAATGTATATGTTGCCTATTGTAATGTTTCAGTAAATATGTCAATTGTGCAAAATGTATGATCAGTGCATCAGATGTTTAAAAAACACATCTGTCATGTTTCCCCAGGTTTTGATCCAGGTGTTAACCAATACACGTCACTTTTTACGACTACTACTACTACTAATACTACTACTACTACTACTACTAATAATAATAATAATAATAATAATAGTAATGACAAGAAACACCTTTATACGTAAATTCTTTTAGATGTTTTCCAGTATATCATTGTATGAATTCTTTCCGTATTTTTTTCTATCACACAAACAAACCCAGCACGTCATCAAGGTTTTCGAAATTTAATCAACGATGGGTGATTGGCAACTTTTCAAAATAAAAGCATTAGACGCTCCACCCGGTAAAGATGAATATTTACCACTGGAGCTGTTGTAAGAAAAAATATATACAGTGAGATTTAAAACGGTTGCGATTGACTATTGTTTCCTAAACTTTAATTTGCAACTCTTGAATGTATGTGTTCAAACAAATATAGTATCATACACTACTCACTTATATATCAAACCGTCATATAAAAACTATATGTCTTGATTTGTTGAGGATGGGTTATTAATCTTTATTTATCTTTCTGATAAATCGACATTGCCACACGACAGGCTGGGAGATCATACGAGGTTTTATTGTGAAAGCAGAGGTGTTGTTGTGTGTGTTTCCTGTTGTGTCACAATGTTTGGAGAGAGGAGCAGATCTCTCTGAGTGAAGTCAACTCTCTGATCACTTTAATCGGATGGTGAGCTGACACAGATATGGCCGCTGCAGGTAATCGATGTGAATTTAAATGTGTGTGTGTTTGTGGAGGTGAGTAGTTGTGAAAACGTGTATCAAAGTCATTATTTACTTAATATCCTGATGTTTCACATTGATCCTCTGGGTGTGTTCTCAGCCTTTGGCCTACATGTTGAAAGTGTGCGAGGCTGAGCAGTGTTAATGTGAACTGCTAATTGTCACCTGTGCACGTGGGTTGTCCCAATGCATACAGGGACGTGACACACACACGCACGCACTTGCATGTATATATGTATATGAACTCCTTTTAACTTTGCAATACTTTTGTCAGGACAATTCAATGGCTCCTGTGCAATATGTTTCACTTTGAATCTTCAGTTTACGCTCTTATATTATTTCAATTTCATTTATATATTCTTATATCTCGTTGCAGTTGTATCACATGTTTACTTATTACTCTCACTGGTGTCTATCTTTTAACTTTCCTCTTTGTAACAGCAACTTTCCCTGTTGTACAACCACATTCAACAAACAGCTCAGATTCTTTATGTAATGCTGCAGTTCACCGATGTCACAGCTACAGACACAAGTTTGTTGTTTTTCACGTGACAGATTTTACGCCAGGTTTCTATGTGTCTGTAAAACTTTAGTTCGACAGCAGATTTTGTCTTTGAAATGTCTCGGCTGATCTCGTGTGCACGTTTAGAAAAGGAAAAGTGAAATTTAACCTTATCCTTTTTGCTCCTCAACATACTTTGACACAAACAGAAAGTGTCTCTTGAATATTTGGTACGATTTTAATTTCGGGTAGTTTTAGAAGTGGCAAAGACAGTTTGATTTTTCATGTAGTGTAGTTTGGTGGCAGTTCCAGTGTGTCACAGCTTGTTCTGTAGTTATGTGCTCAGCAGCTAATCATTAATGCAGGTGACATCTCTGCAGTGGCTTTGACTTCTGTGTCTCTGATCCATACCACATGGTGAACATGAACTGCAACTCTCTATTGCTTTACCTCCTGCAGCACTAACCTCCTCCTCCTCCCTCCTCCCCTCCCTCATCAGGATTGTGTTGTTCCAGGCCGGAGGAACCGAAGGCCCTGATGAAGATGGGTCTGTGCATGGTCCTCATCGGTCACGTGAACTTCCTGCTGGGAGCGCTGGTGCACGGCGTGGTGCTCCGACACGTCAGCCTCCACAAGCAGGCCGGGGCCATGGAGTACGCCATCTCCAACGTGGTGGCTCTCACCTCCGGCCTGGTGGTGAGTCCTTGGAGATGGGACGCCTCGCACTGAGCTGTCCACCATGTCTGTGGCTGCCCACTGAGTAAACACCACAAGAACTAGAAATGATCATTAAGTGCTGTAGAAAAAGAAAAAGAAATCAATATTAAAACAAAGAGCTATTTTGGCTTAATGCCATAAAAGCCTCTCTTTAGCTGTTGGGGAAAATACATTTGTTAAAAGTAGCATCAGCCTGTGTGTTAAATAAACTCCATGTGGCTCCTTAAAAACCAAGTAGGGCAGTGTTTAATCTAAAAATCATTTAGAATCTCACTCAAGCAGATCGCTGGATCCTTCTTATAATCAGGGTTACTTGTAATGCCACATCCCTCGTCTATTTGCACCCCCCAAAGAGGGATTATGCTTTCATCAGAGTTAGTTAGTTCGTTAGTTAGCAGTATTACTGAAAAACTACATAACTGAGTTCTATTATATTTGTTGGAGGGGTAGGGAATGACACAAGGAAGAAGACATTACAGTTTGGAGCTGTAAAATGGCAAAACAGTGGCCTGGCCAAGGTATCTGCTCCCTGATTGCCCTTGAATTTGAATGCCTATATTAGAGCTGGGCAATATGGCCAAAACATTTATCAAGATAAACAATTTCAAATCAGTCAATATTGATAATTACCGTGATAAATCTTGAATTATTATTTCTTTTAAGTTTAGGATGGTTTTTGCTCCTGAGTGAAGGTTGTAGTTTTAAACTTTATGAGCAAAGAATGAAAAACACTTTGACACAACTCACAAATCTGACCTGCTTGTCAAAGTAAAAGGTCGATTCATGAAGACTTTGTCAGGTCTGACAAAAACAACTTTCAAAACACACACACACACACACACAGACACACAGTGGTGCTTAAACACATATTTGAAACTCGTGCAATGACACACACAGCTGTGATGCTGACTTGTGTTGCTGCCTCTCCTGTATGGAGACCAGATGAGAAGTGTACCATGTGAGATCTTAGAGTTTCAAAAACCTTAGATGTTTTTTGCCTGATCTCTGTCCTCCCTTTATTGTTATAGACGTAGCAGCTGCAAACTGAACATCTGTCTTGTGTCTGCAGGGAATCATTGTTGGCATCCTGGCTATCGTCCTGTCTAAGAACAAGAAGAGTAGAGGCCTGGTTAGTATCACGTATTCTAAATTTAAAGTTATCAAAAAGTGATTTAAAAAACGATTCTTCTTATTTCCCGGAAACCCCCTCCCTACTTTGCCAGATGACGCTCTGACTAATACTATTTGTTCTACCTACTCCTCACATACACTTGTATTCTCTCTGTTTTCCTGCTTTTTCACTTTTTCACACTTGATTTCCAGCGTTTCTCTCTGTCTGACTATTCCAGCTCTGCAGTGCCGGAACAGTCTCTGTTTCTCCACCCCCCCCTCGCCCGCTCCCTCCCTCCAGTCATGCAGAGCGGCCTCTCCTCCCTGTTTATTCAGTCAGCTGTCTGCTTGCTCGGACGGGACTGACGAGGCAGAATGAGTAAGCCCGGGCAAACCTGCCACGATCAAACCACTCCCAGTCTCCCTTTTGTCGCTGAGAGAAACTGAAGTGGGTTGGGCAGGGCTGACGAGCAGCAGGTTACTTCCTCCTCTGTTTTGTTATCTTTTTTTTTTTTCCATGCATCATGTGGCGAGAATGAAGCTTAATCTCAACACTCCCTAATTCTGTTAATACTGCTGTACTTTATCGCATTGTGCCGGAGCTGCTACGGTCTCTAATCTCCCGGAACGTTTCTGTTATTTCTTATTGTTCCTATCAGGTTTCTATTGAACTGCTCAGTCATCTTCACAGAGAGGTCTGGAGACTTCCTGTGCCCTCGTCACACCTTCTGTGAACTTATTGAAGAGTTGGTTTCTCTAGCCAGAACTTTTATTTGTCTATAAATCTTGTGCATCACTAATAGCTTTACATTATTACTTCAAATATTTGAGTTTGGTCAAGCTGCCATCATGCTCTATCAATCAATCCCTTAAAAGACTAAAACAACAGAGGGGGAGTCAGTCTGTCAATATTTCTAGATGTCCCTATCCTGGCTGTGGCAGCTGCAAGCCCATTGGCACCTGCTGAAGATGTAAAGCGGGGTCACAATCATAGTTTACTTTCTTCAAGTCCAAATTATTTCATAAAATAGCAGAGCACTAAATTATTATTATAGATTTTAGCTTTGCACTTATTGTAGTGCTGAGAATTAAAAAGTAGATGAGCAGCCTGGTTCACAACTGCAACATCACCATTAGATAATCTTACACACTGAACCTTTTAATTATCAGCTAAAGTGCTTAAGTGATTTGTTTCTGAAACACTTTTCCAGTCCTGATAGCCATAAACAAATTCCTCCTGTGTCTGTGCCCTCACAGGACTGTAATAAACACAACCAATCATTTCATTTGGACAAAATGAAATGA
This sequence comes from Hippoglossus hippoglossus, assembly GCF_009819705.1. Classification (NCBI taxonomy): domain Eukaryota; kingdom Metazoa; phylum Chordata; class Actinopteri; order Pleuronectiformes; family Pleuronectidae; genus Hippoglossus; species Hippoglossus hippoglossus. The sequence goes on from NC_047161.1 coordinate 16,825,354, forward strand.
CTGTCCCTAACCAAACTGTGCACGACCGGAATCTTCAGCCGCAGAGACGATTGCCAGAAGTTAGCATTTCCATTATTACTAACCCTGTCTTTAATCTGCTCATCGTTAATTCAAATGATTTATGTGTCAAAAATAGGTGAAAAAAATGCGTCTTTTTCAGATGACTCGTATAAACAGAAGCTGGAACCTGAGAATTTCTGGCACGTTTCTTCTATTTTCGTTAGAAAAATATTCCTGAAACAAATAGTACATTTTTGGACACCAACAAAAAGCATAAATCCTTTAGAAAAATTATTGGTTTCACATAAATTGTAACTTTGTAATGTTTTGCATAAAAAAGGTCACAAGGCATTCTCTCTGTTGCATTCCATAGATGTTATTTAGCACAAATGCATGGATCCTACATGGGTGTTTTCAAAAGAGATTTATCATGGTGTTTAAAAGTGAGACTTCACTTATCTACACAATTGCACTTCCATGAAGCCGGGAAAATCACAAGAGAAGGGTTAGGGTTGAAATTCTGACCTACATGTCCCATTTAAACCAGGCATTAACTCTTGATATCGACCTGGATGGATTATTTGTCTGATGACATCCAGTCCTCAGGCCTGTTTGGTGACCTGTTTAATATTTTAAAATTTCAAACAAACCAGATGAGAAGTTTCCTGGTTCAACACTATTTGCTGCTGTTTTCACACACACAGACACGTACACAACATTTTAAAGCCCTATTGGTGCATTTTGTTTTTATTAAATTGGTCTTTTGGGGTTTTCCACATTGACATCTTCACAAAATATATTCATGTTGTTTTCTGACATTTATTTTGTTTGTTTTTCCTTTGATTCCATGTATAATAGATTATCCTTAAATATAAATCTTTCATCATGTTGTAGCAGATACCTTAAATCTGCGGTATTTGCTCTGTTTGTATTAATATGCTTAATTCATTATTGTACTTCAATCATTTAACAGCTGCAGATTCCCCCGTCATACAGTCAGTGATCAAGGTTTTCTTTCCCAATATGTCTCCCACAGACGTGGTCACTCTTCACAGTCAGTTTGTTGGCAGCCGTCATGGCGGCGGCTTCAGCCGTCGGACTCCTCGTGTCCGTGGTGAGGGCCATCATTCATGGAGGGCGGAGCCTCCTGACTCACTGCCGCTTCCCCGATGCCATCGGCTACTCCAGCATCACCAACGAGTGTCCTTTTGACCCCACGCGTATCTACGTGAGTGCATTAGGTTGTACTACAGTCGCTGAGATCACAGCGGCTTTCTTCTCATCAACTGGCTCTTTGAAGAGCTGACTGGTGTCACATAGATGCAACAGAGCGGTCACATAGGCTCAATCCCTTGTGCGTTCATGTGTGTGTGTACATAGGGTGTGAGAGAAGGAGGCAGTTGAAGTGACTTGTCTTTCTGTCGCTCAGTCAGCCACACTCTGCAGCCCACGGGCTGGTGGCAGAAATGCTGACCTGACCCTGTCGGTCCACTTCAGACTCTGTCGTGCTCCAGTGGTCCTGAGACCAACTGCCAGGTCTGCTCAGCCACACAGCTGTTTCCACACATCAGCACCACTTTGGCATTTTAGCACGACTTGTAATCTACAATTTATATGTTAAGTGACCTATGGCGCAAGAGGTTAATGGCGGTCCCACTGTAGATACAGATAAAATGGTACCATATCTAACTTGATGTTAGTTAAAATTGTCCGTATAGCTGTGTGCAACTACATTAGTGTGTGTTATAAACCCATATGTGTTCCCTCTGCCAAGGAGGTAATGGTTTCATCTGATGTGAGGTATAATTAAATTATGAACTTTTCATTTTACTTTGAAAATCAGCACCAAAATAAGACCAAAGTCACAATAAACCAAATTCTTCTGACAGTAAGTCCCAACTCAGAATGAGCACTGTCTCACATTATATCACCTGAAAGTGTCTCAGGCTTCTGGCTCTGATAGTGAATGATAGGTGTGCAAGGTTGTTTTTTTTTGTTGCTTCCTGCATATTTCATCATGGATTCCAAAGAAAGCTCACAACACTACACTCTCTTTGTAGCCTGCTAGAGAGCACGCCGCACAAAAGGCAGCTCTCTTTCTTCGAATTCCCTCGGAGCGCTTTTTACTCTGCTACACTCTGCGCTGCGTATCATTTATTCACCACACTCTCCTGTGCGAACTCAAATTCCCACGGTTCGCTGCCGTGTTTGTTGCAGAGGGCTCTACAGCCATTTGAGAGAAATAACATTCTCTGTCACCTCATTACCCGAGCTGTGTCCTCATCTATGCTGCTGGGAGCCCTTGCCTCAAATTGTTCTCTGTATGGTCCAGCTGGTGGTCGCTGCTAACTCCGCTCCTTCATCCCTCCCCAGAGCACCACTCTGATCCTTTGGTTGCCTCTGATCGTGACTTGTATCACCCAGATGGTGTTTTCTGCCCAGTGCTTGGCCGTCTGCGCCTCCTTCCTGGGCCTGCCCTGCTGCCGGAACAAGAAGAAACCAAAAGACTATGGCAGAGCGGTGAGACCCATTGTGCGGCTGAATCCCGGTGTATATGTTAGTTTTAAATTAGCCTTATTTCAAAACTGTATTATATTTTCTGTTTTTTTTTTTGTGAAGATCAATGTGGTGAGGCCGATGGAGGCAGAAGCTGCTCCCTCTCGCTACACAGAATCACCAAGCAGCTCCAGTGAACCTCCATCGCACTATACCGAACCTCCTAGAAGAGGCTATAGCCAACCTCCAAAGCCGAACCCTGCTCCCTCGAGACAGCAGCACAGACCTCCCCCCACTCTTCAGCATCCTCCCCGTCTGTACCAGAGTCTTCCTCCATCGGAGAGGCAGCCCCTTCGCCAGCCGCACAGGGAAAGGTCAGACAGAGAGCGGCCGGAAACGAGGGCTGGCAGCCAGCAAGCGGCACCGGGGCAACACCAGCTGCTGGAGCGGGGCACAATGGAAAGGTCCAGCTTCTGGATTTAGCCACATTTGACAGGTGGGAGCTTCATGAAGAAGAAGGGCTGTGCGTCTATGCACTGCAGCGTCCAATCGCATACACTGTTTTCCTCCTCAAAGCTACAGACTCTGACTGAGGGTGTTTTTTATTTAGCAGTGCACCGGACCATCGTGAATCTGATGCATGAAATGTCTGCAGCTCAGAGGATCTTTGCACTGTGTGTGTGTGTGTGTGCGTGTGCATGCGTGCGTATGTGTGCTCTTTACGTGTTGTGCTTATGTTGGCCAAATTATTCATAACAGGATAGAAAGAGGAGACAAATCCTCTAAAGTCAGGACAAGGTGCCAATTGTTGCTTTTACGGTGAAGAAATATTTCAACACTTTGGGAATTGACCTTTTCTCTGTCGTTAGGATATAATTAACTTGACCTGAAGTTGAATTATTGCTTTAATGTGAAGATTAATATGGAACATGGAGGCCGGGGAAATGTCCAACACAGAATACACTATGTTTGTGGGCATGCCTTCAACCTTTAAGAAAAGTGTGTATGTTTGGGTGCGTAGAGTTTTCTGCGGTCAACAAAAAAACAGTTTAATGAGAAACTAGCACTGCAAGATTTTGTATTTATTGCCTGAGTAAATAAAGTTTTTATTCAAAAATAATGAAGCTCTTCTGTTTGTTTTGTACCTGACCTTTTGTTAGTGGGGGGAAAAAAGTCATTCTAATATGTGGCAATGGCAGCAGGTACAGTGACCTGACAGGTATGACTGGTTACGCTCAGACATGCATGGACACCAACTGACAGGATATTGCGAAAAAACCCACGGCATGACAGACGTATGTTCCAGCCTCGAAAAGTGTGCAAATGCATGCTGGCACTTTACAGCTGTCAGCCCAGACAGAAGAAAATGAGGAAGCAGTCCACACGTGCAGCTTTGAAACACATATTTATTTCGATTTCAGGTCCAACGGAACAAACATGACATCCTCACGTGAGGTTTTCATGCAACCGAAAAAAAGGGAAGGGGGGGAAAGAGGGGTCAGGGAAGGTAGAAAGGAGGAGAGGGGCCATATTTATCCAACACAAGATACCAGTTTGTCAGAGGCAGTGAGAATAGAAAAAGGGCAGAGCTGTGATAGGTTGGTGTTGGGGCAGCAACTGTTGTTCCTTATCCTACCAGCAGAAGGCAGTGACACTATAGGATTCCCCCCCAAAGCAGAGGTGCGGCTGGTTCGGGAAGCTCCCGTGCAAACTTTTGGTTCAAGTTAACCTTGGATCAGTGTCATGTCATGTGGATGTGGCTGCACCAGCACAGCTCTCAGGCTCTGTAGTAGTTGTTCACTCGGGCCACCACTACACACATTCCAGTGTGTGAGGTAGTAACACAAAAACTAAATCCCAATCAGGCTGATAATGGACTTTTTTCCCCATAATTGAATCTGTTTTGACCGAGCATCGTTTCTGACCAGTGAACAAAAAGGTTATTTCCTTTCTCTCCGACGGCAGACAGAGAAATCATCCAAGTGTAATGAGCAGTTTCACTCTGCACATTTTCCACAATGTGTGAACTGAAGCCCATCCTGCTTTATGAAGCTTCTCACACAGATAACATTATTTCATTAGTCTGGGTTTTAATGGAACATTTCAGTGTCCACTTTGAAAAGGATTTCCTAAAATCAGAAGAATAAAATTAAGAAATGAAAACTGAGAACTTGTCCAGTTTTCTCTGAAGCGAGGGAATATTCATGGTCAAATTAAAGAATGTTAATTAGCACTGTTGGAAGAAGTATTCAGACCATTTTGTTATAGATTACTATACTGAAATATCGGTGCTAAAACCTTAGCCTACTTAAAAGTTTCAGGACAAAAGCTACTCATTACGCAAAATACCTAGTCAGTGTTATAATTTCACATTATTGGATCATTATTATTGATGCATTAATAAGCAGTTCTTTTATGTTGTTAGTAAAGTTGGAACTATTTTTAACTGCTACTACTTTTACAACTTTTCAGTACTTTGATCTAAAGCAATAGATAATATTAAACTAATCCTATGTTTGTGTGTAAATTCCCTAATCTAAAAAAGTAACTATACTTGATAAATTAAAGTTAAAGTAAAAAAAGTCCAATGTTTGTACCACAAATACACATATAGTATCCGTGTCCGTCAAGAATAAAGAAATGCCATTATCATAACAATATTAAATATCCAAACAATATAAAGCATCCACTGGTGCTTTTGTTGTGGATCATATCTGGCTAAGAAACATGATCCATTGAAAATAGTATTTTTGCTCCAATCTGTGTTTTTTTTCCCAGTTTGGCCAATGGTTACATGTGTCACGACAGAATTTATAGTGTGTTTTATTTCCAAAAACAGAAGGTGGCAACAGAGATCCGGCAACGTGGGCCTTACATGACTTAAACATGAGAGAGGTGCTGGCATCGCTGCAACCAGTGGCTCTGTTTACATGTGCACAGTATTTAGGATGGAGGTGTTGGATTGTGAGACATGTTTTGTTCAGTCGAGGCTTTGTTTTAAAACTCTAATCTCACACAGTTGAAAATACTTTATTCAATCAGAGAGACTGATTTGATGCCGTGTCTCCGAGCTCTTCACTTTCTCTGTGTCTCCATTTAGGAGCTGCATCCCCCGGAGGCTGCATTTGAAGACTATACTGTCCCATTTTGAAGGCGTCCTCCAATTGCATCCTTCCATCCCAGAGAAACGATCGCTCCAAGGGGGGTTACATCGCGCCTATCCCAGGATTCATTGAGCTTTAGTGAAGAACCTTCTTTTCCGAGAGGTAAGGGCACCAGAAAGTGACGAGACACACAATGCTTGAGTATGATGCTTCAACTCAACTGAGCAGCTAAAGGTGCATGTGTGAAAAAAACAAGGGGCACTTTCTTGGCATGTCAAACTTCAGCTCTGTTAGTTCGCAAACGCTGGTGACGCCGATCACAGAAAGCCTCTGTAGACAAGACCGTCTCCTCTTGGTGTGGCCTTGGTGGTCTACATAGACTGCCTCCTCCGAAGGACGCAGCCCCTGAATTAGGTCACTTACAGCTTATGTAAAATAAAAATGTGAGAATATCATATTATATTTTAAAGATGTCGATTAGTGCTTGTATAAACACAGCCACTGGTTTCTGTCAGGTTACTACTGCACAAGTCGGATAAAACCCTAAAAAATCCAAACCAGAGCCAGTACGTGAGCTCGCTCCCGTCTCATGACACCTGTCCCTCTATGTTACCGCTGCGTGAGCGCACTGATCCAGGTTATAAAAGCATTCAACTAGAGAGTGATGAACGAGCCCTTAGTGAACTTTCCAGTCTGTCAGAGGAAAAGGGAAAGAGAGAGGAGGGGGTTGGGGGGGTCAGGGTTTGTCCCGGAGCGAGACAAATAGTCAGTCTGGTACGTCTGGTACGCTGCTGAGGACGCTGCAGAGCTACAAAAGGATACCACTGTGCCTGAACTGGTTTCGTGTATTCTTGTCGTCGTCTAGATCGCAGGAACATGCAGTGTAGTGACGGATTGGGACTCTTCAAGTTTACTGCTCGTCGATAAAGAACTTTAAAATACTTACAGATTAGGAAACAGCACGACATGGTAATACTGTAAAAGTTAGCTTCAAGCATACCGCGCAAAATTCACATGCACACACACACATTCGGACCTAAATGCGCGGCCACACTTTTACAAAGACATGGCGGCTCAAACGATATGTGCTACTGGTGTCGTTGATCAAATGCATCATGGGACTTTATCTTATTTCACAAGATTTGCGTAATCTCCCACAACCACCAAAATCCCAAAGAGTTCGACCTCAGCGGACATGTTCTCCTTCTGTCACTGTAAACTGCAACATCTTTAACAACTTATCAAAGTAAAAGCACGATGATAAGAATATAAATGAATAAATAAAACAACATGGAGAAAAATCATATGTACAGATGAAAAACAAAAACATTTGAAATTTAAAAATCAATAATAAGCCAGTAGATATTTAATAAAAACCTAATGGGATCTTAGGCCTTCTTTTTCTCAGCGAAACATCATATAGCAGTAAAATCCCAATAACCCCACCCACCCACCTTGAACTCCCTACAACCCATTCAGATCAGACCAGGAAGCTACGCTACATAATACTGCCTTTCAATGCCGGAGTGTGAAGACAAATGTACTTCATCTTATGATATACATAGACATACAGTATGTACATGATATACACGTGTTGTGGAGGAGGAAACGAGAGAGAGAGAGAGAGAGAGAGAGAGACATAGAATCTTCCCCAAATATAAAAATTAAAGTAAAACGACAGTGATGACTTTCCTTATCCTCTTTAAAATTCCTCCTCTATCCTTGCACACAACAACATAAAAAAATATAAGTTGATATGAGAGATGAGAACCATCATGCATTGATTTTTTTTTGTGACTGGTTCAGTAGCAACAGAGAGGAAGTGAGGAGGAAAGGGAGGGGGTGGGGGGAGGGCGCAGCCAGGGCGGGAGTTCAGAACTGGGAGGCCGAGCTGGGGTCGCACTGGAGTAGCCGCACGATGGAGGGGTCGCTTTTGGCACCTTTGATAAACTCCTCCAGGGACAGTTTGCCTGCAGGACGGACCACAGAGACAAGACAAGAAAAACAGACATTATTCACTCAGAGTCCGGCACCACATCTTTCCCTTGAAAGCAGAAAATGAAAATGACTATCAGAATAAGTCAGCATGGTGTCAAACGACAACATCTGAACTACACAGACTCATCTCGGAATATTCATTGACAGACACAGGAATTTTCAATATCAATGTTCTTGGTGGTTTAGCAGGTTCAATAGTGACCTGAAGGATAAACACTGATCATCCACAACATTAAAACATGTGGCAATTCTGACATTCGCATCTTGTTCAAAGCTTCACAGTGACGTCAGCTCGTATAGAAGATGTAAATATTCCTAATAACAATATAAATTATTTTGCAAGTATGGACAGGGGATGAAAACTATGTTGGTTAGTTTGCATATGAAAGATTTAAATTAGCCCGTTACTTGGAGAAAGCCTGAGAGATGAGACAGTTTTTAACAGAGAGTTTTTGGTAGAACTTTAGTTTCCTTTTGCTTTTTTGTATGTAAATCACCAGAGGATATACTGTATGTTGTATTTTTTTGTTTGGTGTAAAGCAGTATCTTGGGATAGGGGGATGGGCCAAATGTTCTGTATGATAAGGAGGGAAAAATAGTAAAATAAGCAGAATTATTACCTCTGTCACGGAGCTTATGTTTTCATCAGCGTTTGTTTGTTTGTTTGTTAGCAGGGTTACGCAAAAACTACAGAAACAGTCTCCATTCCATTTGTTTTGGAGGGAGGGGTAAGACATGACCCTTTGAGGAACCTATTACATTTTTTGCAGATCCAGTTAATGCAGGATTTCTTTTCATTTTCTTTAACATTGTAAGATGTTTCTCATCATCTTGGCAGATTTCTCAGAATTCATGGATCTTGATCTGGTGCCGATACAAATAGAAATCTGGATCTGGTGAATTGAAATGCTGTTTCATAAGGGGAGAGTTAGGCCTTGGCGGAGGTATGTACTCTACTGAGTGCCTTTCTAAATCTTATTCGTTTGAGCACATTTCAAATTGTCTCTGCTGCTCTTCATCTGTTTCATTTGTCTGCTGCTCATCACTCCTGTCCTCCGATCTCTCTCTCTCTGCAGCATATTCATCGCTCCATGTTGCCATTTCCTCCACTCACCATCATTATTGAGGTCCATTTGTCTGAAGATCTTATCCGTCCTCTTCTCGGGCGTGGATTCATCCTCTGGCATCTTCATCACAGATGACACCATCTTGTAGATGGCCTGAGAGACGGGGCGGCGGAGCAGGCGAGAGAGCGAGAGAGGAAAGAAGAGAGAGACACAGTGGGTGGGGGCGAGAGAAAAGAAAAGCTAAGTGAATTCAGGCCAGCAGGGACCCATTACGGAGGCTCAGCGGGAGAGAAATAAAACAAGACTGAACTGAAAAATAAAGTCACGGCAGCTTTTGAGATGCTGATACACTGACATTTGTTACCCCAGATGCTCAGAGGTGCACCCTGGGCAGCTTTTCCACAAATACCCACACGGGGTCTGCACGCCTGCAGAACCACAGCATCGTACCACAGTGGCAGAGGCTGTGTGTGTGTGCCAACAGGGGTGGGTGGTGGTGGTGGGTGGGGGTATACACGCAGAGCTTACTGTATTGATCTGATTCATCTTTATCTGTCGACTGATACACGAGCGCCTCCCGTCCCCCGATAGCATTAAATGAACCTCTGCAAGTGAGCACGGAGAGGCTGTGACGATCGGCTGGCCTCAGGCACGGGGCTACAGTCATCTTACGTGCCCAATAAATCACTTGCATCGGAAATATAGGGTGTAAAAGTGACGGTGGATCGGTGTCACAGCACAGCCGTCAGGAGGGAAGGTAGTTTAAGCCCTTTGTGCTTTTCAGTGAGTTTCTTTTTAATCTCTTGGAGAACATAATGAGAGTTCATACGTTGAAAAATATCAAAAGTGTATCGTAAGAGGACAATGAGGCCGACTCACAATTTCTGTCTTTATTCTCTTTTATCGTTTGACTTCAAAGCTGCTTTCAGACACGCACTGGACTCCAGATAATCTCCAGTAATTACCCGGAGGGGCTGTATGTGAGAACGCAAAGGTCAGAATCAGTTGCTGTGGACATTCTCCAGAGTGTTTCATGCCAGCCCCCTGGTTAAAACTCTGGATAATGTCCGAGCGAGCCCATGTGGGGAAAACAGAAAATATCTCAGGATGAAAAGGAGGTGTCATACACGTAGAAGACATCGGCAAACATGTCAAGAGAGCGTTTGGTGATAAGGGCCGTCGCTGATGTCAACGTGCTAAACTAATTTGTTTGCGGCTGGACAATGATTTTCTCCATTATTTATGTGGCAAACATTTCCTGCTCCGTCCACCGTTTTCTATCGACAGGAACAGGTTGCTATGCCAGATTACCACAACTTTTCAAAAATCTACAAATCAAGAAAAGATTTCGTTTTTTTGGTTGGACGTTTCTTTTGATTAGGATGGCGAAGACAAACAAATTTGACTCCCTCCACAATGACGATCTGTCCGTCTCTGCCGGTGTGCAGTGACACAATGGGCCCCTCCTCTCTCATCCACGGGGTGCGTAACCTTAATGAGCTTGAGGATAATCCCAGTATTCTGCACACTCAGGGATAAACTCCTGTTAAATTTAACTCACTAATCCATGAGCACTCTGAGGTGCACAAGCGCACCCACACACACACACACACACACACACACACACACACACACACACACACACACACACACACACACACACACACACACACACAGCACACAGCAAGATCTTCCATCCAATATCCCCACATATGAGTCTCAATATTTCAGCCCTAATGCAGCACTGTACTTAACAGTCTTCACAGCAACAGTATTGCAATCAGCACATTAAGTATAAACCATGCATGGGTCATTGACGTGACGCCTATATTTTCTGTCCGACTGCATTTTCTTCTGTTTAAAAAAAGGTTTAAATACTTAAAGAAATACCATATATATGTAGTACCTGTCCCGTATATGTACACACTTTAAATTTCCAAAAACCATTAGTTATTTAAATGTTTCTGTTTTTGAAAGTGTCAAAATATCATGTGGTGCAACCGTCCGGCCATGACTGCTGTTGTGAAAACTTCTTTGAAATTACTCAAAATCTATTCAAATTTATTTTCTGCCATATTTGGCATGATTTCCAAAGTCTTTTGTAATCCTGTACAAAATTGCAAAGCATTTGCATTTATATTCCCATCATAGTATACAAACAAACTTTGTCCGATGATGTCCATTTTATGAAATATCATGTCCATCAAGAAAGGACCAATTTGGGACTTTGATGTTGAAATCCATTCAAAGACAGGAAGTTGCATCATAAACCATTTTGCCAAGGACCCATGGAAGCAGCAACAGGTTTGTAGCTCTCTCTCAAATTTGGAAAAAAATAACCTTTTTCACAGCTGGTATGTAGTTGCCACATTTGGATATCATGTGGTATGACCTCAAAAAAACGATGAATTCTAAGTTATTTCTAAAAATATATATTTTGATTATAAATGTCATAGTGACCTTTTGTGCTGACCTAGTTTGTTTTCTTTAGGTGGCCAATTCTGTGGCTGTAAATATTGACTGAAAAATATCATGTGGTGCGACCAAATGTGGTGCGACCCTTGCAGAGTGTTTTACATGATAGATATATGTCCTAGATTGGGAGTTTTGGGGCTTTTTTAAATTCAATTAATGATTTATATACATAAAGTATTATTTTTGTATTGTTTGGAAAATATTTCTATGCAATTAGAGTATTTTTTTCTAACATTTCAAAAACAACGGTTTATGTTAAATCTTTGTACAATATCATGAATAAATACCACCCCAAAAATGTAACATGTAATTTTATCTCGGTTATTATGATTTTATTAGTAATTTATTATTTATTTATGTGTTTATTTATTTATAACTGTTTAAATTTATTTGACCAGATGCCACTTCCAAGCAAAATAAAAAACGCTCGCCATATGCAGCGTGTTAATTCTGACCCTGTAGCAAGAGCGGAGAACCTTGCTCAGAGAAGAGAAAGGTATGTTAAAACATTGTAAAAATGAAAACTACAAATAAAGCAACATGAAGTACATATTGCTCTTATGTGTTTTTCATTACTGGACGCAATGCATATTTGCATTAAAATGTTCATCTATCATTAGTCCAAAATAACTTATTGATTTATGGCATGACATTACATATCTTTTTCAGCTACGAGAGAAATAAACAGCAGGGAGAGATTCCATATGCCAAGTCAAGTGAGTTGACAGAGAGAGAGAAAAAGAATCAGAGAGAGAACTGGAGGGCTGCATCCAGAGCTTACAGAGAAAGTACAAATATGGCAAACGCTGTGTTCGACCTTACGCCGCCATCTATGGAGAACATCCCACCAGTTCTGGTTGATGTAGATGTAGCACAGGAGCAGCCAGTTTAATGAAATGTTTGTTCACAACAATGTGTGCTGCACTTAAATGTTGTTGATGAGATTTTTATTAAAAACAAATGTTTAGGAAATGTTTGTGTTCATGAAAATTCTATGAAATTTTAAGAAAATCTGGTTTAAGTCAAATTTTTGTATGGAATTTATTGTTTATTGATCTTTTTAAATGATAGGAGGTTTTCATATCATTTGGAGCGACCACTCATCATGTGGTGCGACCAATAATACCAAGACCTGTATTAAATTTAAAGTAAAATATAAAATTTCTGTGGCTGAAATATTAATCACTGATACAGTATGCTTAAATGAATGGTATTTTTTAAACATTTTTATCAATTTTATGCACTTTACCGGAAAAATAAGTCTGTTAACTACATTTAATAAGGGGACGGTGACATTATAGAACAAAAATATGAGATCATTATTTACAAAAACTCTAAAGAAATGCAACTACTTTGTTACTAATGACTTTATATTATTGAGAAATTGTAAAAAAAAATGTAAGCATATTAAGGAAATTAATTAATTTTAAGATAAATTACGGTCGCACCACATGACATTTTTTAAGGCCACGGCCAATTCATCTAGATGAAAAAACACTAAAATCAAATAATTTGAAGTTTTAATATGATTTTATGTGTACACAACATTCCTAATGTTTGAATAATTATAATAGATATTCTTTTTTTTGGTATTTTAAAATTGGCCTGTTGAAAATCCTTATACGTCATTGACCCGCATACTTAAACAAATGTATTAACTTGCATAATTTAGGTGAGCACTGAACGTATAAGTAAGCACTCTATTTCTGTCCAGGTCGACATATGATTGGCTGGTTCGAATGAAATGTACCGTAGTGGGATTCTGGGAAATTTGAAGGTATGTTGGAAATGCTTCAGTAAAGAAAGTGACCAGCTAAACTGCACCAAGTGTTAATGGAATGCAAAGTTAGGTTTGAGATTTATGACACTGTTGCTCACAAACCACATGTCACGAATATTCGATCCCTTTGATTGTGCATTTTATCTTGATTTTAAAGGAAATCTAATATGTGGTTGGGACACGTGTAGTTTCGAAGACTCAGGGATCTGGCTGACAATATGAATTTTAAATGGTCTGTATTTTTTTAAAATATCACTTGTCTTGTCTTGATGACCACTCAAAGAGCTTTACAGTACAGTTTTACCATTCACCCACATTCATGCAGTGCATTTACTGTACGTGCAGCTTTCTCTACACGGCACAGCCATCAGGGGCTATTTGGGGTCCAGTGTCTTACCAGAGGACACTTACGCATGGCTTTTCCTGGTGCCATCATCAGGTTTATGCTGTGGTTGTGTTAAGGGAAGTGTGAGATCCAGTGTTTTGGTGTTTGACCAAAAACTAGGGACTAAAAGTCAGGACATATCAGCCTCTGTAGCAAAGAGTTGGACCATTCTGTCCCTTGTGAGTCCATGAAGTGGCCAAATAAAATGTCTGCAGCTGTTTTCAAAATCCTTTCCTCTGGCCCTCGAAAGCAGAATATTTTGTAGAAGCACAGACTTTTCAAAAATAAAAAATAACATACATGCTTTTTCATAGTCTAAATGCCTCAACTCTTCCTTTGCCCCCAACCAGACTACATTACCCATGTGTCCCTTGCTCACCTGTACAATCTCCAGCATCTCGTCGCGGCTGATGTACCCGTTTCCGTCCAGGTCGTACATGCTGAAGGCCCATTTCAGCTTCTGCTCCAACTTGCCCCGTGACGTCACGCTCAGCGCGATGATGAACTCCCGGAAGTCTATCGTCCCATCATTGTTGGTGTCAAAGGTTCGGAAGACGTGCTCAGCGAACTTGGAGGCGTCACCGTAGGGGAAGAAATTGGCATAAATCTTCTTGAACTCCTCAACATTCAGGGTTCCGCTGGGGCAGTCCTTCAAGAAACCCTGCCGGAAGGGAAATAGACAAAATGACGCAGGACATGGATAAAAATAAGTCCCTTAATGCTGCAGTACAAAACATCTCTATAACACAATTTTTACATCAGCAGGCACTCCTATTGTAACCAGCAGATAGAGTCTTTTCAGGGGCAGTTGGGGCAATCAAATTTCTGTCACAAAACTTTGACCAGTAATTGGTACATTCATGCAATGCTCTATTCTGGACATATTGAAGAAGTGATTTTTCAAAAGGAGCCTGGTCTTAGGATAGTTGAAGGCAGTTCTACCCCTTTTTCATGGGGTCACATTCGATAAAGCACCATTGTGCCTGAGAAGAAAAGGTCAGTGTCAGTCTCCATCTCTGTTCTGTCCGCCTCTTTTCTTTTTTTGTTACAAAGGCTGTTAAGATAGAAGCAGAAAGGTGATTGTCATTGTCCAGATCTGAAGGCATGACTTACTTTTTGATCATCATATTAAATATTCTCTCAAGTGAGGGTGAAAAGCTAATATGGCTTCTCATAAGAAAATGTCATTGCCAGATATTCAGCAAGAGAGCTTTACAACTTGTAGGGAGGCTTTCTGACTCAAAGCTCAGATTAATTGCGAATAAATCCCCCCAAAAGACAAGCTGGATGAATTCTCAGGGACCCCAGGCACCCTAACATCCTGCAAAATATATTATACAGTTTATATGACATCTCCAGCATCTAGGAGCTGTTAATCTGTTTAGAGCAGGCGGTTCTCGGGTAACTTCAGATGTCTTAAGCAGAAGCCTTTGCTGCAAGCTTGAGAAAGGTGATGGGCAATACGGATGTTAACAGGCTTACACATGTAAAGCCACCTAAAATCGAAAAAGCTGTCATCCTTGCAGGGCATATTGAAGGATATTGCCGTGCTCTGACCTTTTGAGGTGAGCGAATGTGATAGCTGCTGCGTGGGCTCCAGCTCGAGCACAAAACAGGAAGTTAGCACTGTTCATGAGCAGCATTCAACCTTGACACCAAAAACTAACCCAACTCTGGATAGACTGTAAGATGGACGACCTGTCTCTATCCAGAAATGAAACCCAATTATCTTGGCAACGAACAAGGCCATCCTCCATATTTGAAGCCAGAGTCTGAGCAGTAGCGATCGGGGGATGGAACCACAGTAGCGAGATCCTGCCGTTATACGAACTCGACCAATCGTGAGTCGATCTCCACTGTCAATCATGCCGTTTTATCTCATTTTTATAGCATCAAATAACTAATTAAAACCAAACGTAATGGAAAAAAGAGAAAACATAGATTTATGAGCTGTTCTGCGTCCAGCCCCCAGGGGGCATTTAAGAAGATTGGGTTTCACTTTTGGGGAGCTGTCATGGCTACTGCCTTAATATGCAGTCCATTGAAAATTCTATTCTACTCAATTATATTACAGTCACTAACTTGAACTCCCAAACTGGAGTCCCAGTCCATTATAACAATGTGACCTCGGTGGTGATGGAATCTGCCTTTGGGTACTGTGATAGTGTTTTCACTGCCACAACCTTGAGACTGACATTAAACTTGTTTTCCGGGCCTTCTTTGGTCTTATGCAGTAACCTTAATACGGACAATCATCATCAGCATCCGCAGTCGGTGTGAAGAGACCCCGGGTCAATGAGGCTTAAGGCACGGATCAGGGAGGTGACGGTTTGACATGTGCTGCCCTGATTCCGGACCGCTCACACAGATGTTCCATAGGTCTAATCCGTGCATGAAGCCATATAGCTATTACACAAACACACATCTGTGCACAAACATCGCTCAGTTCACTGTGGCACTTTATCATGCCAAGATCTAATTCAGTCTCCCCAGTGGATTAACAGACTGGGAGCGGGTGGAGCTCAGGCCAGGACGGAGGAAAATGTCACATTGAAGGCAGCTGTCGTATTTAGTAATTACTCACGAACATGACTTTATTGAGGAAGGGAGGCGCCCACAGATTCATTTAGGGCCACTGTGCTATGTTTATTTCTCAAAAACATCATTTTAAGGATATTGTTTGGTGTGGGCTTTATAACAAACAGTGTGTTCAGTTGTTATTAAGTATTTATCTGTGTTGACAAGTGTGACCAAAGTGATATTTGCCCTTGACTAAGGTGTTAAATCACCTCTGACAGGTGTTAACTTGTCACAACACCAGTTTACAGTTGACATTTGGACTCAAAGTTAACAGACACACGTTAACATACCTTCTTAAGTCTCACCAACAGCACAGTATTCAGATCTTAGAGCTGCATTAATGTGGGAAACCCAGTGCGAATTAACCCTGCACTTCCCCTCAGCTTTTAAAAAAAAACTGTTTTACCTCCTTGTTTTGTTTTTATGGTTTATACCTTTATTTGTTTTGGTTGCCTCTAACCGCTCTCATCAAACTTCCAGCAGCGGCTGACAGTTGCTTTCAGGAAAAAAAAATTGTCAGCGATTAGCTGCTGAACATAATGTAGCATGTAGCAGCTAAAGAGATGGAGAACAACACAGAGCTAAAAGAAAGAGAAAACAGAGCTCACATTCATGTGGCATCATTCCTTTTTGACCTAAGATTAATTTCGGTAAAGCTAGTTAAGTTGTACTTTTCATTTCATTTTATCTATAATATCATTATCATATCATAATCATATATTTTGTATTCAAAGTGCAAAGTAGTTAAAAACTAACACCGTCAAAGAAATAATAAAGTAATATATCAAAGTTCTTTTCAAAATTAGTTTCTTTTTATGGCTTGTAGTAATAGGTCCAGAGTTATAATTTAGTGCTCTCCCAAAAATGTCCAGACTCTGCGTACCGGGTCTGAGTCTTGTTTACGTACCTTGTACCACTCCTGCAACTCGTGGTCGGAGAACTCGGTATTCTCCCGGAGGTCCTGCAGCATCTCTGGCCGTAGCTTGCTGTTCTGTTTACCCATGGTAACAGGACAGGACTCTCGGTTTCCTTGACGACAGCAGCAACTACAGCTCTGGCCAGTCCACTTTTCACACCTGTCAGTCAGAGATAAGAAACAGGAGGTCAGCAACAATTAGAAAGACAGGAAAATGAACTCTGGGGACGCATGCGAACGGAAAGCAGGTGGTCAGCAAACTGCAGCGGGCCACAGATGACAAATATAAGGAATTAGAAATGAGGAATTATGAAACCAGAACAAGATTTACAGTTGAAACATATGTTTTCACCAAGTAAACATTGGAAAAGTAACATATAGCAGTTTTATACAAAAAATGACAGCATGACTTTGTCCATTCACTCAACGACTTTCTGCCTCTTGTAATGAAATCAAAATGAGCCCTGTCACAGTGTCGTGTCACACAGTCCCCTTGACACGAGATGTTATGCAACTCAGCAAGAGCTGCTGCATTGCATTTGCAAAACATTAAATAATCCTGAGCGCACCCCTAGTGACGTCAAGTGCTAACCCACTGATCACATTTATGGGTTTATCTGACCATCTGTGTGTTTGTGTGTCAATTCAACAGTGCGGCATGTGTGTGTGTGTGTGTGTGTGTGTGTGTGTGTGTGTGTGTGTGTGTGTGTGTGTGTGTGTGTGTGTGTGTGTGTGTGTGTGTGTGCGTGTGTCCAGATCTCCTAATCTTCATTTCGGCTCAACCTGCCTGACAAGACATGAATCCAGTGATGCAACTTTGTCCCAGAACCGTTACTAAGAAAGTCTTTTACCTTAAAAATCCACCAATTTGCCCATTAATAACATTGTCCTTAATGCACCTTAAGTGGGATTTCCATGAGATAAACAATAGACTATAATTAAGAAAGATCATTTTAAAGGGAAATATGCCAATTTGCTTTCTGGCAGAGAATTAAAAGAGAAGATTGATATGTGGCTGTATCAGCACCCCGACCACTTAGCATAGAGAAACAGAGGGAAAGAGTTAACTTGTCCAAGGAAAACACAATCTGAAAAGAACCAGGCTAGATATGAGAGTGATTTTTCATGTAAATCCCCAACAGAAGGCAAATATATTTAGCCAAAACTATTAATTTAATGGATCATATGAACATTTAAAACTGTTTTTAAGATGTTAAATCCCCTAAAACCAGGGTGGTGAACCTCCGACACTTAATACAGCAAAAGAGACTATTCATAAATACAATAAAAGAAACTCAGAAATACAAAAACCTCAGGACAGCAGTTAAAATGAACGGAAAAGAAAGAAAATAACATCAAATAATAGACTGTCCTTCAGGGTGGTCCCTTTTGGCTGTGTGCCTGTAAGAACATGGTCAGGTGGAACATGCTATGACTCATCACTGAAAGGCATCATCCATCCAACCATTATCCGTAACGCATATTCTTTGAGGGTGGGAGAGTGCCATGTGTGCCAGGTCTGACTGTCGGATGGAAAGGTGCATATATTTCCATTTTCTTTTTTGTGGGTTTTCTCTGAATTGGGTCCAATGTTTGTGCTAAATGGAAACTTCTGTGCATTTTGATGAACAGTGGCCACTGTGGCCTCAAGGGGCAATGCTACATGTTTTATCACCGAAAAAGTAATTTCAGTTTATAACAGTAGCCACAATAAGTTACTGGTCAAATCCGACCAAGTAAACCTGTAGTAGCTGAACTCCTGAGCATACTGAAGTCTACAGAAGTTTGTGTGCTGCCCAAGCAGCTTTCACAAGGCCGCACTCTGTCACAAGGTCTGACTCTTTCCAAAATGTGTTGAGCAATGTGTAAAAAGTCATTGAATGTAAAGGTCATCATGTAAACAATTCAATGGTATGATATGTATCCAGAATGATGGATTCAGTTCATGTATCTAATGTATTATTTGGTATATTAATCATTAATTTGTGGTATTTTTGGTTCATATTTTTGATTCATATTGCATGTACATTTTTTTGCTGTGTTCACATGTTAATTCATATGATACTACTGATACGTGCTGACTAGACACTGTTAATACACAATAGAAAAAAATAAGAGGAACAAACTTGTACCTGTTAGTTTGCTACCATTTACTAGACGTCTAATTAGCCGTCAAAGTGTTTGCTTCCTCGCAGGCTTGTTTGTGTGCGTGTGCATGTGTGTGTGTGTGTGTGGTGATTTAAATTACAGTATCACAGCAGCTCAAACACTCCGATGAGACTTGTCTACCCTGTCTGACCTCAAATCTCTCCTCACTCGTGCAGGGCAATCGACCAACAGCTTTGCATGTATATGTGCTTGTGTGTGTAGGTGCTTGTGTGTGTATGTGCGTGCTTGTGCCTGTTTGTGTTTCTGTGAACGTGACAAAAGTCCAAGTGTGTGCGTTGCCTGGCAAGAGTTTAACGTACACGAAGACAAAACCCATGCGCCTGATCGTCTCTTTACTCCACTAATACAATTAGACTCGTATTAAGTCTCTCATCCTGAAGGCATTGGAACAAATGCTACACTGACAGTAATGATTGCAGCCAATTCCCAGGCTACTGAAGGGAGGGCCATCAATTGTGATTTCCTCATCTGTGTTTGGGGGCACGCAGAGGATTAGGAAACAATGTTATGGCACTTTGCCGTCTGGCATAAAAGTCTTCTCTTGTTTATTCCAAAACCACAAGAAAATGTAATTTCCTATTATTATATTTCTGTCCTAAGAACACGTCTCATGTCATTTACTTTTGTGATTTCATGATTGTGGTTGACAGATTGTTTTTTTTTTGCGAAACATTTCATTTTACTCAGCTGTGCTCTGAAAATTGGTCTGATTTCCCTGTAACTTCTCTGGATAATAATTGGTTCGAGTGCACACACTTTTATTACACGTCTGTTTTCTCTAATTTTTCTCGATTAAAAATACCTCAGAGCCCCCCCCCCATAGCTTAGGGGCTCAGTCTTTAGCCATTTACAAAATCTTAGAACAAAGACAGATGCAAATGAATTTACTCCTCAAGGAGTAACTGAGTGATGTCTGCAGCGCTGAAAGCTATATGTGAAATCAGCAGGTCTCACTATAACGCGGTTAATTTGTGTGCTTTGGTTGAGCAGGCTCAGAATGGACTAAGTGCACTGCTGTGCCTCAGATGATTGGAAAGCACACACACACCCGTCACACACGCACTGATGCACACAGTTTTTTTTGTACCTGCAGAAGTTGATAATAGCCACCAACGTTGTCCAATTAGCAGGTGGAGAACGCAGCCACAAAACAAACAAGTCTGTACCTCTGCGTGTGTGTGTGTGTGTGTGTGTGTGTGTGTGTGTGTGTGTGTGTGTGTGTGTGTCGCTGTGTGGGCTGCTGGGTTGGGGGTGAGAAGGAAGAAATGCTTGGACGAGAGGCCGAGATTTAATTGGAGGGATAAAGATGCTTTCATTAGAGCTACTAATGCGTCCTGATGACACACAGGCATTAATAACAGAGCAGGCCTTCACCTTAACTGACTCGTAGCAAAGTGAATAAAATAAGTCAATAAAAAGAAAGGTAGTATTTCATCAAACAAATAATGGATAGAGTATGTACAGCTATACTGAAACATTTACAGTTTACTCTGACGGTGCAGACTCCATCATATTATTGGGGATGAGGGCACATTAAAACCGTTTGCACATTTCTAAAGGATGACCTGGCCCTGCTACTCACACACCGTGACTTGTTATTTTAAAATGCTTTGAATTGGAGGTGGGTGGCACTGTTGACTCATACCAAGAAGGTTCTGGTTTGAACCTGGCAGCCAGCTGTGTGGAGTTTGCATGTTCTCCCCATGTCTACGTTTTTCTCCGTTCAAAAAAACATGCAGCTAAGGCTAACTGGAGATGCGTATGTGGGCGTGAATGGTCGTTTGTCTTTGTCAGTCCAATGATACGGTGGCGACCTCTCCAGGGTGTACCCCGCCTCTCGCCCGATGTCAGCTGGGATTAGCTCCAGCCTCCCCTGAGACCCTCAAAGAATAAGTCTTGTATGGATGGATGGATAGATGGACCCACTGTTTTGCCCTGGATTTTTCCTCTCAGCTTACATACAGGCTGCCTTATTTTAAAAGTGAGGCTTTTTGGGGCGGTATGCAGCATGAAAGAAATACCTGCAGACAGAACTCAGGGCTAAAATGAGGTACTACTAGATTTTGGCCGATCTTTCCAAGACCTGCTGATTTGAACCATAAACCGTATATAATGACGGATGACACGACAGCTCCCCAAAAGTGAAGCCAAATCATCTCGATCGCCCCCGGGCAAATGGCTTCAACATCGGTCATAAAGTCCATCTCCTCCATGTCAGCAGATGGGACATGGACCAAACTAAAAAGTGCAGGTACACGTCAAATAAATTTCTCTCAAAAATGGTTGCCTCATGATTGGTCGAGTGCATGTATCAGCAGAACATTGAAAACACAGTTCCACGCCACTGGCACTGGCATTTTTAAGGAAGTGAAGAGCACCATCCATCTCCATATACATATTATGATTTGACTAGTACCACTGCAAACCTAGCTACAACATAAACCTAGTTGTAGCTACAACATGAACCTCAAGCTAGTTAACAAACTAGCTTGATTTTGATACAGAGCTGACCAGAACCAATAATGACAATGTCATTAAAACCACCATATTTGCTCAGTGTTGTTGCTACGTTGACTGGAAAATACAATTTTCTTCTCTGGGCTGCGGACCCTTAACATGGAGGAGGTGTTAAATCATCTCTACATGTTAGAATACGCCCTTGTGGACCAAATCACAGAAAGTTATAGTGCAAACTGACAGTCAAGGCTGCCAGTGGTCTCCACACCCACACAACAAATCCTTTCCTAACACACTGACCTTTTCACTCTCGTCACCACTCTCTCCCTCCCCTCCCCCTTGTTATTTTTCCTTTCTTCGACCCAGCTGTGACCTGTGAAAGCTCACTGCGAGCCTCCCTGTTGGTCTGAGAAGCACAGTAGAGGAAAAATGCTTCTCTTATCACCAGCCAGTTGATTTAATCCCCTGCGGCCCCCAAACCCAAACCCTCTTTCCAATCCCTTCTAACTATCCCTTCATCGTTTATCCCTCCATCCTGAGGCATTAGACAATAATCCAGCCTTCCAGTATAAACGCCTCCCAGTGGTTGTTAGTTATTGTTGTCCAGTCCCATTGTGCGTCACCGCACATTTACAGACTCTGTCCTCCTGAACATCTGTTCAACCAGCTACTAAGCTGGACACCAACCTCTGGGCTGACGACCCCTGCACAGAGGAGGAAGAGGAGAAAGATGAATAGAGGAGACAAAGACAAATGCATGGAGACAAATGATCTAACACCACAGAGACAATCACAGAGAGTAAGGGACCAAGGGTGAGAAAAAACTCAGATCCAAGGACAAAAGGTGTTTCCAATGAAAATGGTGTTACAGTGATAGAAAGTATTTTGGGCCTGTAGTCCTCCATGGAGAATACCTGTCTCAGTATCTATAGCCCCTGTTTGTACCTTCCTTGTATTATCAACACATGTGAGCCATTTAACCTCAATATAGCATATACAGCTTTGACAATAACAAGATTTAAAACCTGTTTTGAATTTCTACGTTGTTTTTTTTCCAGTCAGTATTGGACAGTAATGTATTACTTCATTTTGAGTAGTTAAATGGATTGCATTCCATTTCATAATAAAACGTACTCTAAGTGGGAGTTTGATTGTGAGTTGATATCATTTTTATATCTGCGTTGAATGGACAATGGTATGTGTTCGCTTTGTGCAGGGTCTGGAGGTGCAGGGAGGCAGTTGGCCGCGATGGATTTTGCGAGTAATTTAGCCCTTTTTTACCGAATCATCAAGAGTTTTTGATGATTCTAATAATACAAACTGAAATGAAAAAAAATGATTTACAAAGTGTTTCACAGAACAAAGGAACACCAGAAGATAACACTGAGGTAGCAGGGCACTCAGAGAACACATACCTCCATCAAGGCCAATGCTCTATCTCGCCATGTCAAAGCGGTGTTTCCCATTAATTATCGAAACTGTGGCAACCCACTTTATTCTGACATGTCCTGGCACAGTTTCATAATGAACAAAAAACATTTTATATTTTTCATTTAATTGATGTCAGTGATTTGATTCAAGCTGATTCTTTCTATTCGTTCTATGTTATTTAAGCTGCCAGTAGTGGTATAATTGGATTTTTTATGAGGCCATTTTATTGCCCAGAAAGCCTAAGAAGGAACCGTTACAGCACATCAGTGGACACTAGAAGGGATTTAATTCTTACAGCTTCTCCTTGATGAGGATTGAAGCAGGTTTCACTGCAGGTTTTACAGCCTGTTGAGTAAAACCCCCCCGACACCAGGTTAATATTACTTCTCTGAGCAGCCATGTGAATTAAAAAGTATTAAAAGCATATTGACTTGCTGTGGTCAGGGAGCTACCGCCTTCGTCACAGAGGTAGATTACACTGGCTGGCCAATATGAGGTTTTTTAATAAAAAAAGGGCCAGTTACAGAACATCAGGCCAATAAAGTGAAAGAGCGAAAGAAAGTGGTGGAAAACAGATTGAGATGGAGCGAGGGACACGGGAAAAGAGCCGGGAGGAGAGAAAGTCCGAGAGTTTGAGAACGGATGCAGTGAGTCCAAACTCCGGCTTACCAATAAGTGAGAAAGACAGACGTTTTCTGTGGACTGTTCAATGTGCTCATAAGACGAGAAAATGCCGCCTTAGTTTTGCCTGCCAACAGCTAAGTCAGTCATTAGGGAGGAGGGGGGAGTGGAGAGAGGGAGAGAGAAGAAAGACAGTGGACGGGAGAGAAGAGAACACAGGGGTGTTGAAGTGGTGTGCGGCACTAGAATAAAGCAGTCGGAGCTGACAGGCACCATTGATTTTTTTTTTTTCATCACTCAAGTGTTTTCAGTCTCCCGTCGCGTCTTCTGAAAGCGCAGACATCTCAGAGGCCACCTGAGACACCAGGCAGCTTATACCTTTTATCCATAATTCTTGTCTTGCTTTTTCTCCTCCTTTTGGTCTCCATGTTTCCTTCATCCCTCTCACAATTTTCCATAATTTCTATCGCCGCTCTCTTTTCTTCTACCGGAGCTTCCATCCTGATGACCCAGCAGTTATCTCTGTCTCACACACCGGAGAGCAGTTGTAGCCGTGCTCTCAGTCTCTCAGACTGGGCTCTTTGAAGATTTGTAGTTGTTATTTTTTTCCTCTTGTCACTTGTGATACCGGTGACTGGTAACTTCCTATGCTGCAGATGAGAGCTGAGAGTTGTATTGTGTTAGTGACAAGCTACAATACTGTAATGTGGTCAATGCTGCACTGAGCTGTTGAAGTTGTTTTTTCAAAGACTTCCCGTGATGGTGCATTGAGGGAAGGACAGAATGAGACCGGTCACCAGCGTATCACAGGGCCAACATACACAGAGACAGAACCATTCACATTCACACCGACGGTCGATTTAGGATCTCCAGTTAACCTAACCCCAATCTGCATGTGTTAGGATTGTGTGGGGGGAAGTCGGAGTACATGGTGAAGACACACACACACAAGGGGAGAGCATGCAAACAGAATGACCCCAGAGCAGGATTCAAACCTTAACCCTCTTGCTGTGATGCATGGCGAGCTATCTAAGAAGATTATTCACATATGACAAATTGGAACCAAGTGTGTGTTTTAAAAAAAATACCGTTAATTGATTTTCTGTTTGTAAGTTTGAACAAATCGGACATTTAGATCTATATTGTTTTGATGGTTTTAGCTCTGATTTTGTTTCTGGCTCCTACGTAAGAAGCCAAATGCTTAACGCTGATACGCTACGATCACCAGCTGGTCGCTAACTTTGTCATGTGAGTTGGAAGGCAGTGTACCCTGGGTTAATCAGAGCCTTTTTGCTGGAAACATTTGCAAGCCTTTTCTGCAAACAATGCTCATAAGAGCGATGAGATTCAATCAGTAATGAGCACAATACAATTAGCTGCTAAAACATTACTGTCCAGAAAGACATACTTAACCCCTGTTCATCCATACCCCACCTGCCCATATGCCCTCACTGCCAGTGTTAGTCTGGGAGAAGCTGCTGGTCAATGCAAATCAATTCAGGTCTCAAAATTCACATGTGTTCCATCTTAAGGGCCAGCGAGGGAAAAATAGTGATCAGGGATTAGAGGGCGAGGAGGGACAGGTGCTGAAGGATTGATGGAGATACAGGGAGTTATTGAAGGAGAAGACATTAATGGACTGGTTAAAAATAAGAATGAGGGCTGGTCCTCCGTGTAGAGCTCCCTCTCTCTCCCGCAGCACTCAGGGAGTTTTCAGAGCATAGCCACATTCTGATAATAACTCTTTGTCAAAGAGAGACTGCGCACATACACGTGTATTCGCACAAGTTCACACACACCTACTAGCACTATCTGGTCTAAAATCGTCCCACTTTTCATTTAAAATTACTAATGTGTAAAATACACAGAGTCACTGATGATTTAAGGACTGAAAGAGAGGGAGAGAAAGAGGAGTGTGATGTGTATAAACACTTAAGGTCATATAAGTGCACAAGGCAAAGGCTTAAAGGGCTTATGTGGTATTCACTTCAGAAACAGAGGATGAGAGACAGACTGAGAAACCGAAAAGTGGAAAAGAGTTGGGGCAAATCTGTCCTTTTTTGATGGGGCCATTGTGAAATAACTAGTAATGGGAAAAAAAGCTTACTCCAGAGATTAATATAATCAAATTCAACGACCTGTGAAAGCATTTACTCTTTCCTGTTCACCCTGAATATTCATTCTCCTCTCAGGAACCCACTGAATATCAGAACCCAACTTTTTAGCAGTGTACTCACTCAACTGTATACAAGTTACAGAAGATATGGGCTGAAAATCTTTATCTTAATGATCTATGTATCTAAAATAAGGCTGAAAAATACCCGTCACAGTCTCCAAACAAAAGAGTCCAAACTGATGTCATCAAATGTCTTGTCCTATCTGCCATCTAAAATCCAAACATATTCAGTTTACTTATCTTGGGACCAAACAACAAAAAAGTTATCCTATTTGTCTTTTTTTCATGTGCATACTCACACATTTATTAAAGTAAGGGATCCGTGAGTATAATGTAGATTTGATAGAAATATCTATAATAAATAATATAAGCAATGAAATGTTGAGTTAATAATGCTTGAGTCTGACTCAAGTCTCGAGTTAGCACTAAAGAGTCAAGTCCTGTATTACAAAAAACTAACAAAAACAAGTGAGTCCAAGTCTCCAACTTCTGAATCCAAACGTGGTCGATGCTCGAGTCCGAGTCCAAGTCGGAATTGAGTTAAGACAAGTCCTGACCTAAGTAGCCTACTACTACTGCCCGAATGAAAAATCGGATCTGAAGTTTGTTATGGGGAGTTAAAGTGAAACTAACCAGACTACAGTCCCTAGTACGCATTCTGAAAAGTGGCCTTAATGTTGGCTAAATGTTTTCACCACCTCCACCCACCGGCCAGACACTTAGCTGAACAAATTCACCTGACGTGACTGGGTGAGCTTCAGCTTACACCACCTGCTGGCTGCATTTCCAATAATTAATTTAAAGAGGCTGTTAAATGTTACATAACTTATGAACAGAATGATGAATGCAACACTATATACATACAAATGGATGGATTTCTAATAGAGCTTTAACACACAATTCTTTCTCGCTCTGCAGAGCAACAGCAGCCGGCATCTTTCTATGAACTTAGACCTCCATCTGGAAAGAGGCTGGCCTCATTTATGATATGTCCATTGGAGGGCAATGCTATTTCCGTCTGGGTCTCACACACACAAGAAATAATGCCTTCCGTCCAGGGGTAACAATCTCGATTATGTGATTGTGAACTTCAAGCAGCGTGAGCACCACCACCATCTCCATTACTCAGGTCCCAAGCAAGAAAATACACATTAGTTCCCTGCTAGGAAATCTTGGGACTGTTTCAGGGCCTTTAAGTGAAGCAGATAAATATATTCCCACATACACCTACGTGAGGAAAAAGGTAATTTGTGATAATAGCTTTCTTGGCAGATTTGCCCAAATGGAAGCATAGAGACATCTTAAGACTCGGATCACATCTTAAGAAGCACTGTATCACCACTTTACAATCACCAGAAGCACACTACTTTCTTCTTTTACTGCTGTTCTCCACCAAACACTCTGCTTCGGCTGTTTTTTAACAGGACGGAAAAGGAAAGTCAAACATTCACAAATGCACAAATAGGTTGGCATAAGAAAAGGCACACATATATATTTTTTGCACTTTCCTTTGCAGGGTAGAAATACAGGCAAGCTAGGAAAGAGAACATTTATATAATATGTACATAATATATTTCATGATGAGGGACTAGTGGACATCCCCCTCACAGTATTTCCTTATGAAATATTTACACAGGGTAGCCCATGCTGTATGTGTAGCCAGCACACAGTTATTAATCAGTGCTACACTGTTCTCACTCATTACATATATGATACATTATTGCATATAAATGCTAACTTATACTGGACATTTAAATGTTATTATAGCAAATGCACAACAAGAACTCGGTTATGAATGTCGGTTGTCAAATTTAAAAGCAGAATGCATCCAAGCCTTTACTCTGGACACAATAAGTTATCTCCCTGTGTTTACACAAGCAATATAATGCATGCAAATGAATAAAGAGCAAGGTGAGCAGTGTGGGCAGCTATTCAAGCCTTGTAGTGTTTTTGATTTCGGTTGATGGCTAAGATGCAGCCTCTTTTATAAGTTGCTGTAAACATGTTTAGCGTAGGCAGAAAATCAAGCGAATGCTTAAGTGCTACACACTCAGAGCTGTGGCTTTGAGAAAAGCTTGTGTTCAGTAGACATACGGCTCAGGTCAGCGCTGCATCTGTCTCTGCGTTCACGGCGGAGGAGGGTGCTGCAGCTAGCTTCGCGGCAGTAGCGCACAATGTGTTTGTGTGGGAAGGGCCCGGTTCGAGGAGACGAAAAGTTGAGTGTCTGCATAGTTGGTGCATCAAAGGGAGGTGAGCTGTAACGTTTGCTTAGTTCACCGTATGCGAGACAAAGAGAGGGTGGGAAGCATTTGTTGGTTAAGTTGGATTTAGTAAAGTTGGAGGAAAAGAAAGAGAAAAAAGATGAGAGCCAGTAAGAAAAAGATTAAACAGAAAAAGGGAACACTGATGGGTTATTAAAACCACTTTTTCTCCTCCTCCTGTCTGATTTCATCATAGTATCATCTCCGTGCAGCACTATGACCTTTAGCAAGTGTGTAATTCGTGTACCGTGCCTGAGGATAATAATATATGAAAATCCATAGTGTCTGCTGCACAGAGAGTCAGCTGAAGACAGGAGGCTCAGCTGCTGACAGGCCGAATCGTGGCCCTCCACCCGGACAGCCTATTATATCAGCAGCAGCCTGGCTCCCACGGGGAGAGACACAGCCACAAGTTAGCTCGTCTTCCTCTCTGAGACAACTTGACCTCAGCAGCTGAGCTAGTCACATTTCATGCGCTAAGTTCCACGTCATCAGCAGCACGTTGATATTTTTAGACGCAATTTGAGACATCTGTACTGCTGTCTCTTCTAAGATAATCTCACACATTGTCAGGAGGCTTTAATGGTATCAACACTCAATTAAAACTTGGACTAATGTTACAGTCAAACAACTGCTTAAACCTTTTATAACCTTTGCCTTTACCACTGAAGAGATAGAACCTGGATGCATTGTTTTTTCACATGAAAAAAAATAGTAATGACCAACTTCAATCCATGCTAACATATAGCAGCCACAGTACAGCTATCAAAGTAATCCTTAGGATGAACTAAGGATTATTGACTGCTCAGCAACCACCTATCTAGGACCGACTGTGGATGTTGCTGACCTCCACTAAACTTTTTACCAGTCAAGTAAAATACTGTATGTTAAAGCTACACTCATCAGTGATGGGAGCTACAATCCTAAAAGCTACAGATTCTGACATTAGTAGCTTGGACAATTTAAAGATCCGGTACGTCTTTCAGTATTGGAGTCCTACATAAAAAAAAGTGCATACCGTTGCATACAGTTCGCAATTAGAAAATTAACCATTGATAGACTTTGGTTCATTCACATGAAAACTGTTTAAACACTCAGACTCTGAGCTCTGAACTTATTAGGACCAATTCATAAACTATACAGTGTTGCTTTAAGTTTACACAAAAACACCAACTCTTTGAAGGCAAGCTACATGTCTTACAAATACCCATTTCACCTCTACAGAGGCTTCGCATGAAAGTCAATGTGTTTAGTCTATTCCGAGACCAAAATGAAATTGCAAGATTCACATTGAAGATATTATTGATATTGTGACTGTCATGGTGACATTGTGAATTTGACCCCTAAACAAATCTATTGTGTCCACAGATCCCCAAAGGGTTCACAAGTGCAGCTATTTCTGACACTGAGGTGAAGGAGAATCCTGATATAGTTCTATCCTTAGCTGCAATCGATCTGCTGACATACAACACCCGTCTTCCCTACTCTCATCTAGCCTCTCCTTTTTCTTTTTCTCCCTCCTTCGTCCATCTGCCTTCTCCCTCAAACCATCTCCAATGTCAGTTTGTCGTTTCTCAGCAGCCCTTGATCTGTGCTAAATGCCGTGGGCCCGTCTGTGCTCCCCTGGTACAGTTGCCCTGGATCTTTCTGTCCTGCTTTGGCCACAGCAAACTGGCAGCAGGACTATCAGAACCAGGCCCTCTGGCCTCTATCCTGGTTACTAACTTACCCCAAAACGGGTTCACATGCATCGTGCTGTGCTGGGAGTCACAAGTGCAGGTGCTGTGTCCCTGTTCAGCTGCCTGGCTGCTTGGCTAAGACGGAAGGAATAACGGAGGCTGAGGGCACCGGATATATTGGCACTCTAGCTTCATACCCATTAATTACAAAGCTATCGTTCAAAAGGTTGATGGAAGCCCAAACCCTTATACACTGGAAGAGAAATCTAAATGTGAGCAGACAGTTTGAAAAGCTGGCAGTTCGATTTGGCCATAGCTTCAGTGAACATGAAATCGTAAGGACAAGTCAAACAGGACACTGAATGAAACCTCTCTTCTTTCAACCTGCCGACAGTATCACGTTGCCCGGGATGTGAATTGTCCCACATGCACTGAACGCATAAAGGGTTACAGTGACGGTTTTTGATCTCTCAAAGGGCTCTAAAATAAGGGACATCCCTTACTGAGAGCGGCCTCCAGGGTGAAGGGCTTTCGAAGCACGGAAGTGTATTTTAGCTCGTGTCCCAGAGCAGCACACTGCAGCAGCACAGCAAGAGACACAATGACACACTCACAGCCACGTGCATGACTCACATGCACCTACCTGCACGCAGTCACAAAAACACACAATATAGAGACACACACTCCTTAAGACGGAGATGGTAATTATTCTCCCAGCATCAACTTCCGTCTTTTGTTCCTCGGGGCAATAATTTGCTTATTCAGGTCAAGGATTCTTCTTATACGAGAAATAAGTAGTTTTAAAAAAAGGCCGAGAGCTACATGGGCATCAGTCATGAACTGTGTGATGAACTGTGGCACCTCACAGGGAGTCAATATTTGATGTGCGTTACATTTACTATAGTTTTGTTTTGAGCATCCAGGTACAGTAGCTTGTTATATCAGCTGTTTTCTAACTAGTTTTAATTCTGTTAGATAGTTAAAAAGACATATGACATGACACAATATCAAAATGTTTCATGCGTCATACTTGTGTGTATTAACCCAAACATTATTATAGTATAGAAAGAGTATTCTTCTAATTTACTGTGCCCCTAAATCACTAATCTGAAACTAGGTAGTTACTCAGAATTTAAAGTAAAATCAGTAATAGTTTGTGTCACAGCTTTATTAAATATGGTTAAGATAAGGAAACTACTGCCCTGATGTCATCTGTGGGCGAACCTTGCACTACTGTGTGGACCAGCCCAGTGGAGTCTTCACCAGACTCTTCCAGATGTGTACTGACCTTGGCCAGATACCAACAATCTGGTAGACGTCATCATACCCATTCACAAATCCAAAAATTCCAAAGAAATAAATGAGTTCAGACCT
This sequence comes from Hippoglossus hippoglossus, assembly GCF_009819705.1. NCBI lineage: Eukaryota > Metazoa > Chordata > Actinopteri > Pleuronectiformes > Pleuronectidae > Hippoglossus > Hippoglossus hippoglossus. The sequence continues at coordinate 16,856,323 of NC_047161.1, forward strand.
GTTGTATTAGAGAAGTTTTAGAAAATTGTATTGTGTCTTTTACTGACGGAAAACAATTTGCTTATTAGTCAGATAAAGGTGTGGATGATGCAAAACTTGTTATACTGGAAATGGTGTACAAGCACCTAGAAAATCACAGATCTAGTGCAAGACTTTTATTTGCTGATTTTTCTTCAGCTCTTAACATAATGCAGCCTCACATCCTGAATTGCCTCTTATTTGAATCTCCATGACCAGCTTCTAATGCTGACTTTAAACTTTCTCACTGAGAGGGTTCAGCAGGTTTTTGTGAATGGACAAATGTCCAACATGTCAAACACAGGATCACCTCAGGGTTGTGTGTTGTCAGTCCTTTTATTTATCATGTACACTGACAGCTGCAGGACTTCTCAGGAGAGCAGGTTTCTTATGAAGTTTTCTGATGACACCGTCCTCTTATCTGTACTTCAGGGTTCAGTCTGATCATGGTCCTGAGTTTGTTAAATGGTGTGATGATAATGACCTTGACCTCAATCTATCAAAAACAAAAGTAATGATTATTGACTTCAGACACAAGTCATACACTGACCATGGAGCTACTGTCCAGATTGTGAAGTAAATATCTTGGGACAGTTTTTGATTGTCAACTCAAGTTTGATAGTAACAATGAGTCTATTGTCAAACATGGACAACAGAGAATCAATGTCAGTGAGCGGATTTTAAGTCATTTTATTGTTTATTTATCAAAGGTCCTTTGACTTTTTCTTTTATCTGTTGGTTCAATGGATTATCCATTAAAGACAAGAACAGCCTGTATAGAATTGTGAAAATCTGCTCCAAGATCATTGGAGTCAAGCAAAGAGACTCAAGTTCCCTCTGGGAGAATCAGGTGAAGAAGAAAGAAGAATATCAGCCAACCTGATCATGTTTTGTCTTCAGGCCGCTGTTATGATGAACCTCCGAAGAGAACTTACTCCAAATCCTTCATTCCTTCTGCCATCAGGCTACTAAACTCAGACAGTCGTCATTTTAAATGACATATTTTATGACTGTGCCTTTTACATGTTACCACATGTAACAAATGTCTATTTATTATCTAATTATTGTCTTTTTATTGCTATTTATTTTTACCTCGTTAATCTTTATCTTGATGTCGTTCACCGACCTCTGTTTGTTTGTTGACCTGTGCTTTTCGACCCGTATCATATTGGATGTAGTTTGTGTGATTGTGAACGGGGTAAGCTGCAAATGAATTCCCCTCCTTGGGATCAAAAGTTGTCTGAATCTGAATCAGTTATCATCCTATCCTTCACATTGTACCCAAAAGTTTAGCCGGCATAAGTGGATTTTGCAGTATTTTTCAGTGACTTTTAATACTTGCAGGGACTTTGCCAAAGCTTTGGATGTAATGAACTGACGCAGAACAATTATCAGTTTTTTTTAAAAGCGAGCAGGACCCAGGAGAGTGTCAGCGAGGACGAGGATCCAGGTGAGAAATGAAAAGAACGGTATGGAGGGCAAGAGAGTGAGGCTTTGTATGAGAAAAACAAAAGAGAGAGCTCTGATGGAGTGTGTCTGATGAGAGGAGGGGATGTTAAAGGCAGACCGGAGAGGCAGGAGCATCAGTCTTTTCCAGCTGCTTGCTGATGCTGTAGTAGCTCTCACTTTTTTCTCTTTCCCTCTCTATCTTTCCACTTCATTTTCCGACACCCTCATTTCCCCGTATCTTGTGCGCTCCTCTTTTCACCTATCACATTTCTCCCCCAGGCATCCTATGTACTGTAGGACATTGTCTAATCACCCACAGTGAAAAATGTGGCACAGGCAGCTGTCAATCCCACCCCCCATCCTTCCCATCCCCCATTTACTCTTTATTGGCTGACGTCCCGCCTCACATCCAACACACGCTGATCACACATCCTTCGGAAATGTGATTCATATGGCAAATGTTTTGAATGACTATAAAAATAACTACATTTTGGCAGCATTCATGTTTATGGATCATATATGTGTAGGTGAACTGTGGGTGTGCGTTCGCCATATGCCTGCATCTTCATGCAGCAGAGGGTTTTTGAATCTGTGCATATCCTGTGCTGCTCTTTTGCGCTCTGTACATAAACTCCTGTTATCTTTACATAATCCAAAAGTTGTCCCGAGAAGATCTACCAATCCCTTTGGTGTGTAACACTTGGTGATTACGCTGATTGGAGCTCTGATGTGTATCCCTCCAGCAGAAGTGGTGTGTGTGGTTAGAAAAACAAGTGGGGAGGAGGCCTGGGAGCTCTTACTTAAAAGTCATCACTTTAATATAAGGCAAAGGACATTGCTCTCTAATATACTTACATAAAGGGGATTTACTCTCTATTTTGGGTTCTCACAACCATAATCTAACTCTTACGCAGCCTTGCTTATTTTGTGCGACTTCTGTCTGTCCCAGGAAGATTTGATCTTACATAGCTGATGACTAAGGCTTTGCAATGTTCAATCCAGTCTGTTTTTGAAGGGAAATGTCAGACACTGTGAAGGTATTTTAACAGCCGGACTGGAACAATATTTGGTCAGCAACTAGGGCATATGGAAAAATGTCCCTGAATTTTCCAAATAAGGCAGAGGCATGCTGTGTTCGATATGCAGGGGTGTGAAGAAAGCTTGGGAAACAACTTATATCTCAAGCTTCAGTGAGGGGTTATGAGGGGTGACGGGAAAACTATGACATACCAATCTCGCCGTATCATAGCTTTCTCGCTTTCCCACTTCCTACACTGGTAACAAAAAGAAAGAAAGAAAGAAAGAAGCTATAAAAAAAACAGCTCACCCTGACTTTTGTCAGGAAAGCAAAAAAGCCAACTCGGAAAGAATTTCTCCTTCACAATGATCATGTCGCACCAGCAGTGGCCCGCGAGCTGCGTGATGGAGATATCCCACCACGCAGCTCGTGGGCACACTGGCATGCAGGGCTCGCTCTGGGCTCACTTGGAAAGATTATATATCCACACAACCCCTTGTCTTGCCTGTAGACGCACTTATGCTCCTGCTCTACATCCTCCCTTCTTGTCTCCGGCAGTCTGCTGATACCAAACAAAGAATCACATCTTTGCTGGTTAGCAGCTCGTCCGGTTTCTCATTTTTACTGCGGAGCTGTAAGTTGTAAGTGCTGGAAGTGTGATTCTTTACTACACCTAGGTGATAATAAATTCTATCACACCATGATGAAAACCTGCTGTTTCTTATTTTAGTAGTGTACTGCATAATTAACTTGTTTAATATTAGAGCTCTAAAGGGATCCTTTGAAAAATATGTATAAAACAAGGCAAACCTCAAGAACATCATTATTTGATGAGCTTCCATTATAAAATTTCATTCAGTTAAGTGTTGTATTTCTTTAACTGTGGGCTGATTATGTACTTTAACAGCACATTTAACAAAATAATATATAGCAACATTTTCCCAAAATCCCAATTATATCTTTTGAAAATATTTTTAGTTGTATCTGATCTAAGTAGCGAATTCAACATGTTGTTCTATTGGAACATCCCCAAAATTGTGTTAATTGTGTCTGTGGTTAAGTTTTTTAAATCGTTTTATTCTGGTAGGCATCTTTTTGGTCTAACACACATGATTAATTCAGTTCTTTCCTCATGAAACATTTAATTAATATTTTTAAAGGCACTCATTTTTAGGGTTGCCTGCTGCTGGTTATGGGAATAGTGTGAGACACGACTGTGTGTTGCATCACTGTTAGTTGCATTTGTGTTAGGGTTGTTACTATTTTTATTATAGATTATCCAATCAATCCCATTTTCTGAGAGTCCAAGGTGGCACCTTCAGATGTCTGTCTGTCTGTCTGTCTGTCTGTCTGTCTGTCTGACTGTCGAATGTATTTACTCCCTTTTGCGCATTTATGGCACGTAAACAACAAAAGGATACACACCACCACAAAGCGCTACTAGTAGCTAAAATCTCAATTTGGATAAATTAACGTAAATGTAACTTTAAATGTCAATAATGAGCAAACAAAAATGAGAGAACCAGTTCTGTTCCCACCAGATAGCTGAGCCGCAGAGTGACGACACGTGCTCTCAACTGGATCAGTTCAGGTCAAGGGAACATATTTCCACTGCATGTCACAGTCTACTGCTTCTCACTTCTTCTCTGTGGAGCCGTTTATACTCTGTCAGAGCAGTTATATGCAATTGGATGGTTTAACATAGCTATTATGGTAGCATCCTCCGTTTTAGACTCGCCAGGACTCTGGTCCCTCAAAGGGCACCGCTGTCAAGGCTATTTGCAAGTTGGTCTATCTTGTAAATCTGAGTTGAACTTTGGTCACTGTGATTCCAAGGAAATGCACTGACGTTGTTGTCCAGGAAATGCTGTTGTGACTAGGCTGCAGTAAATTACTTTCTGAGATGTGCCATATTTTATTCCTGCCCTCAACAGTAAACATTTCAGGGACATTTATTCTATTTACTTAATACCTTCAAGAATCAGACAACCATGGACCTATAGTATCTGTAACAATGGTTAAATGACTAAGAATACTTTATTGTAATCAACAAGTACACTACTCTGTTGAACAGGGCTGGATCTTTATTTTTTGGCATTTTTAATTCTTTAAAGACACATTTGATCTGATATGCAGGAAATATAATTGTAATGATATATTCCCTGATCTTTTTTAGTGACCACGCTGTTGTCTTTCATTATTGAAATCAGTTCAGTTTCATAACCCTTCCAGATGTGGAACAACCTCGACTTCATAGAGATTGTTTTAGTGTTTTCAGGTCTCAGAATCTTGCATTCAACTCAAGCACCTGAACTCTTTCCCCCCCATGTTTTTCAGAGCCTGGGATAAGCAGGTTGCCTGTCAGCGGTAAACAGCCCCGATGGTGGATGTACTTTTAGTACATCATAGAGGAGTAGATATAGGCTTAAATGGAAGCAGGGACAGCCACTGCCTTGCGGCGTACCAGGCTGTCACTGAGTGATCAGAGTGCCTTGCTGCTGTGCAAGCTGTGACTCTCTGTGGTGGAGCTGTGAGTCCTACGTGTGTGGTTGTTTACATATGAACCAGAGAAAGGAGGAAAGAAGAGAGGAGTGGCGAAAAGGAAAGAAGAAAGAGACAAACAAATCAAGAAAGAGAGAATCATCTCTGTTGAGAATACAATAAAGCTAAGCTTATTGATTTCAAATAGCCGTGATTCTGTAGATGTGATCTACTGATAACCTATTTTGTGTGTTGAAACACTAATATGGGAATATGGAAAAACCTAGCAATTCACAGTGTATCTGTAACTGTATCACAGCTGACTATCAAATATGCAAAACCTCTCCAAGAACTTAAAACAGTTTCCTACTGTTTTAAGTTTTGTGATTTTATCACAACTACACTTTTTAGTTTTAAGATGATATGTGCTGCCTTACATACGAAAAGATATACTCCTTTGTCAAACGGTATAACTGCCCGCATACATTCATGCGTCCTTTTCATCGGCATCGTTGTTAAGAAATGCACGCATTAAAGGGCGCCGAGGAGTCAAGAGTTTCTAAAAACGACAAACATGGCGAAGAAAGCTGCTGTTTTGTTGAAATTAGCGTCCGACATTAGATGAGTATCATGCGGAACCCTGTTCACTATGCAGACTCTACAGAATATTAGAGCTCTCTCTGCTCACAGCTCCACAGTAAAAGGTTGCTGCGTGATTGCACCAGCAATCGGAGAAATGAGTCTGCAGTCATTACAGCTGCTTGTAAATGCACCCAAGCCAGCCGGCGCCAGATCGATTTTTCTATTTCTGATTGGCCCGCTGTTATTGCCCAGAGAGGCCTGCGAGAGGCTGGCGGGGGGCGGAGGGTAGAATTGCTGAGCCTAATTGATGCTGTCACGGAGAGAAACAGGTTTACATTTTTCACCCGGAACATTTTAACCCACTCCGCTCATTGTGACAATGCAGCTCCATTTTCATATAAAATACAGGCACAATATCCACCACTCTGTTTATATTCATGTGGCTGACGTGGAGACACAGCTGGTGGTTATTCTTCCATTAAATTCCTCACATTCTGCTCAGGGGTGAGAGAGTTATCTAAATCGAGACGCTTGAGTAGCCCAGACTCAGGGGAGAGTCGCAAGAACAGAAAATATTTTGGTTATGTTGACTCTACAGCTTGTTAGAGTAAAGGGACTAATTAAACTACCCCCTCATTTCTCAGAGAGCCTTTTAAAATGGACCGGGAGAAACAAGATGAACTGAAACATGTACCGGAATAAGATGAAAGGCTACTTGAGGAGCGACAAGAGGAGATGTGATGGTTGAGGGGGAGAGGTTCAGAGAAGAATCTGTCAATGAATAGTGGAATAGTCTCTAGCGGTCTGGGAGACAAATGATACATGGCAGCAGACTTTTACAACCAAATACCCCCAACCTGTGTAACAATGTGCTGCTTTTCTAATTCTCTAGTGCACAATGTGCACCTTTCAAACACATCAGTGTGCATATGTATTATGATAATACATGCAATATCACATCTGATTTCTGAATGGAGCAAGCTGAATTGATGACAGTTTGACAAAAACTCTTGTGGCTTTGGCTGGCCACTCAAAGAAGATGCTATATGTACATTTCCTCTGGATACCCAACCCAAGGCCTTCGGGAGCGGTCAGAAGCACACTACAGTTGCCTGTAATCTGGGAAAATATTGGGCAAGGTTGGTATCAAACACAAATACAGAATTCCTGTCAGGCTGGGTTAGTTCTCTTTCTGGCTCGGTTAGGTTTGGACAGAAATTTGTGGTCCAAGTCACCCTCTATTCTCTGCTGCAGAGTATGTTTTAATGCTGGGAGAAGGTGGTGATGGTCGCATGCCAGGAGCTTTGGGCATTGTTGCGTACAAGAAAACAGGTACCGCCGTCTGAGCAGTGCTACTTCTTCAGGGAAGCCACACCTGTACTAGCTGGTTAGCATGCTAACTTCAGTAGAAACAAAGCAGTGATAGAAATAGAAGCAAAACAAGAATTAGCACTGGCACTGCCTTCCACTGCTGGAGATGGCTCTTGATGAATAAGGGAATTAAATATGATGCTGAACCTTGAACATTTACACTAGATACACTAAGTCAATGGCTGTTGATGCTAACAGTGACTGTGTCGTAAAAGAAAGCCTTACAAATGGGACCTGTGACGATCCAAGGATTATTCACAATGCTCATGTGCAAAGGTCTAAAAACAAGCTGCTCACCCTTCTGCCGCCCAAGCCTGTGTCAGCGGGGCAATGGCCACGCCTATGAAAATGGGTTAGGGTTAGAAAACATCAAGGTCCTTCATGGGACTAAGCGCTGTTCTGAGACGTAAGGACAGATACCACGTCCACTTCAGTATTGTTCTAATGGATGTCTATTTTTAGCTTTAACTAGTCGAGCGCTGTCTTGACAGGACACCACTGGATGGCAGAGGAGGAAGACAGATAGAGGAAGAGAGGAAGAGGCTGCTTTGAGATATGATCTAAACAGAGGTATTGGCAAAGTGTGTTCAGCGAGTGTGTGTTCTCCACCTTGCCTTATCAGTTGAGAGCTGTTGGCCATTTTATACTTAAAAACACACTCACACATACACCGCACTCGCTTCTTTCCCCCCTGACTTCATTAGTTTAACCACATGCCAAGCTCTGGGAGTAATTGGCTGCCCTTTCAGCCTCCTAATGGCTAGAGGAGAGGAAAGGAGAGGAGAGGACACGAGGTGAACTAGCACAATTAATATCATTTATTAAGGAATAACTCCATTCATATGTTACTTTGTTACTTAGTGTATATTCATGTAATTTCTTTTATCCTTTTTTTCTCTTGTTTCAACCCACCAGTTTGTGGTGCGTTACTGTTCCTGCTTGATTTGTTTTTATGTTTTTATAAGAAGACAACAGTAGGAAACCAACATACCAGTTCTGTCAAATTATTTGAGACCAGTGCCTTTTGATTGGATTCACTGGAGACAGTTAGATCTCCCTCCAACCCGGGATTTAAACAATCATGTTGCTTAAACTCTACATCTGATTCATACTGATTTAAAAAGCAGGCAGCCCCAGTCCATTCATAACAACCACTATTCTCATGTTAATTTGTAATGATTCTCTGAGAAGGATCAACCTCATCGTCATCGCTGACGGAGCTTTTTCCTACGTCAAGCATCAGGTCAGATTGATCAGTAAAAGATTGTTGTGTTTCTCGCGCTGTGCTTTGCTTCCAGCTGTCCGCCTCCAGCGGAGTAGCTGCTCTCTCAGCCTTATCACCGGCATTATCAGACTGCATGTCTGATGGGCAGGAGACACCCCTCCCCAGTAGGATCAGGGCAGATTATAGGGCGGACAGCGTTCATGGGAAACACAGACCACGTGTCAACCCCTGCAGGCCACGTCCCTCCCATCCCACTCCCCTACATGTGAAAACATGGCCTCATAGAGAGAAGGCTTACTAGAAAACATCGCTCTTCAAAATATTCTAGCTCTTTGAGTCTATTCTCATCCTCACTGGTTTTGTGCAATGGTCAACAATTTACAAAAGGCTACCTCCTCAGGCCATATGTTACTTTCTTTCTTCTGCATTGCCCCCTGGGTAAAATGAAGCATGGCTGCTTTAGCCCATTACAGTGGCACACGATTGATTTTACACATAAATGTCATCAGAGTTATTTTGGCTCATGCTTGAGACTTCATTTACAGAAAACCAGTGTAACAAACTGGGGGTGTGGGGTCTGATAGATGTGGTCAGTTAGATGAAACTTATGAAAGATGCAATATAATTGCATTATGGGAATTGTAAGATGCAGTTTTTTGGAGCATGGTCCATGCTGGGCAGTAAGAGTTGGGTTATCTCTGCTTCTGCATGTAACAATTCTGTTTAAAAACGTTCCTTCTGTGTCTCCAAAACTTTGTGTCGAGTATCCCTTCAATGCTTCTTCAGTTCAGACTGCCCAAATATAATATGAAAACATTCATACACCAGTTAAGTGAGGGCATCTGGTCGGAGTGCAAAATGTCCACATACCTAAATAACTTTCCAAAACCTTCCAAAACAGCCAATAAGACTTTTCCTCTGGTACCTATATCAAATATAAGTTTAGGCAACTTGGTTAAGGTTATTTCTATCAAAAGCCGTTAATACTAAGAGTATTTGTATTTCAGTTTTTGTTGTTGCATTTGTTGCTGGATCGAAGTAGGAGCAAGGCAATGTCACAAGTCTTTGTCTAATATGAGCTTCTAAATGTTTGAATCAGAATGTCTTTAAGTTTTTTTGCAGCAACACACACACACAATCTTAACATACACAGTAACTTAAAGTGATAAAGTCTTTTTTTCTCTCTGTTGTTTATCTTTGACTGAAATTGCTGCTTATTTTTACCATGAAATGCACAAAGAACTGTTCACGGAAGCTTTACAGTGAGCCAGAGTAGACGGGACGTGACCCACATTGTCAGCTATCAATGTCAGACACCATAACAACAGCTTTACAGTACCTTCATCCCTCAGATTTACTACAAAGAATTCTGTAAAAACAAAATGACAACCATTGTTTGTTGCCATTGAAAATGCAAGCAATGCTGTCTATTTTTCTGGTGAGGAGATTCTCATATTGAGTTAATCAAGCGCTAATAGCAATCATTATCTTCATAATCATGACGATAATGGTTAATGGGAAAATGGGCCACTCAGTATTTGCTATTAACAACAAAGTGCTGAAGACAAAACATAACTCTTGTAAAGCATAAACAGCACCATTTGCTCCCCATCCCTGTGTTATACCACCAGACCACACAGACGTTTTACGCTGAGCATCTTTTTTCTCTTTCAATGCTTTTTTCTCCATAAAACAATTTGAGTTGTCCGCTGAGAGAATACCACAGGCCTCCCACATCCATCAAGCTGCTTGACGATGTGAAAACACCACGCTTCGACATCAGCGGGACCAAGGTTCTGCGGCAAGGTTTCCAGGCATCAGAACTAATGAAAGATTTCACTTGTTCCTCTGGAAGGAAGGAACAGCTGCAGCGTGTGCATCCCATGATCCACCGCTGACCTACATCCACATGGCAAAGACAGGAACCATAATTCATAGTGACTTTCAGGCTGTGTACTTATGTATTCCATACATGCTGTACTGACGGTTGGGGCATCTTGTCAAGGATTCGTAGTCGCGTCATATGAGAGAAAGGTCATATATGAGCAACACTGGATTGTTCCCATGAGAGCCTGTGGTACAGAGCAGAGGGATATTGCACAAAGAGGAGAAATGCATGAAGTCGCCATTGAAGAGAAGAAGAGATGATAACGAAACCACTTCACGCTCTCTTTCTCTTTCTGCACCGCAAATCACTTGCCACACTGACACACACCTGGACTATGACACCATTTGCAAGGTGCTTAACGCCACAGGGTTAAAAGCTCCGCGGACAAGTTATCACTGCTGCGTGTGAATCACGCAGCAGTGCAGGCAATGTGTTTATGAGTCTGACTGACTGAGAGAGAGTAGTGCTCCAGAACACATTTATCTTCTTATGTAACCACTACACTAGCATTAGCACATGCAGGCTAAACACCAAAACATCAGCAGCATTTCTGCGCTTTGAGTAGGTTTCCTTGGGACACGATCCCCCAATGCAGATCAATTTGTCCGGGCTCGGCCTCCACCGTGCACCGTGCACCGCATTCCCATTAACCTGAGGTCAGACCCAGTTGGCCACCTCATCAGCTCCTTCGCTCTTTTCATCATTAGCCGCCATAAATGACAAGTACAGAATGACCACGTGCCCTCCGACCCTAGAACTGCCGCTCATGTGATTCCTTTCAATATTCTCCAGTGGACAACAGGTAACCCCGGTGTGCATGTTTCACTTTTTCTTGGAGCCAAATGCCATGCCTGACAGAAACCAGTTAAATCTGAAAGGATTATACTGGATTATACTAAGGAGCACAACAGATGGTTGTCATTTCGGAAAGAAGACGTGGAGGCAAATGTATCGACGTGGTACGTCGGGGGGCTTGAATCCGGCATTAGCGAGCGCGTTGCTTGTCATAGAGGAAAAAGAAGAGCAGAGGTCTCAGATACACACAGAGTGTCAGAAGATAATTAAAGATGGCATGTTGTAGACCCTTCAAGGGCCCTGCTTCTTGTTTTAATTATGTCGTCCCTATCACTACTGTCAATCGACAAGAGAGGCTCAGCTCTGTCTGTGTGGAATGAAATGAGAAATCACTGGTTTTACTGCGGAAAAGATAACAGCTGGAAGAGGGTGTGGGCCAACTGAGCAGACCACAAGCCGTATTGTAAACTTGTTAGGAAGGCTGTTATAAACCGATTACAGAGCACCAACCTGAGACTCACTAACAGAGGGAAAATAATCTAACATTATGGGTCAATAAACCGATATTATAGTAGACCTACTATTCTGTGGGTCAATTTTAGTAGACGATAACGAGGGAAAGCAAAAATAAAAGATATATTATCTAATGGATTTGATTCATATCTTTATAAACTAGCTGCTCAAAGAAAGTTTACAAAATCCAATAGGCTCAGTCACCAGTCTTTAATGTCACAATATGACGTTGAGTACGTTGAGGATAAGTTGTTGAGTATTTGACTAAAGTACCCAGCATCTTCATCAGGATTATTTGATTATTATTATTATAGTTAAGAAAACAGAGGATGTAGCCTTTCTTTTTTTTATCTCTATCTTTTTCTTCCTCCCCCCCTCCTCCAGCCAGGTGGGAGCTGAATGCCCCTCGTGGCCGAAACACCGAGGAGGAGACCTGGATGCACTGACTTCACCATCGCTCCATCCATCCTCGTCCCGCGTAGGGATCATTCATAAAAAAAATGGCAGGCCTGTAGTGCAGGCTGCCATCCCATTGGCTGCGCTAAAACAGCTTCTTTCTGCCTTGAATTTCCCTGAGTTGAGATCTCAAACACGTCCAAACACCAGGCACATTTTCAGCTCACATGCTCCCGGTCATGCTGTGAGGCTGCGCGGCGGTGTATTGTCCCCACACAGCGGGGAAATCGCACCGTTTCCCCGCGTAAACAAACCCGATCGCGTCGCCTCTTCCACAAGCCTGAAATCGTTACCAGAGATAAAGCAATACTTCACTGAACCTCTGCGGTGTACATGGATGTTGACCCCCCCCCACCCCACCCCACCCCCCTTCCTTACCCGATGGAGCCGAGGTAGTGTCGGTGGTGCAGCCGGGGATGATGGAGGGGTAGAAGCCCTTCTCCGGTTCAGCGGGGCTGGTGTGCAGGACAGCCGGGGAACAGATGCAGGGGATGCGGTGCTCGCTCTGGACGCGTCTCCTCCTGGAGCTCGGGGAGAATCGCGCTGCTGGATGTGTCCGTCTGGTTTGCTGCTGTGTGTGTGCTCCTTTACTGCACTCTCACACGCATCTACACGCACGCACACACACACACACCCACACAAACACACACCGGCTGAGTGACTGAGTGAAGTGGCCCTTGGCTACAGCAGCCGAACCCTGCAAACCATGTTACTGTGCAGGCGAGAGGCAGCAGGGATGGTGCCGCGGCGCGGACCTGGTTCTGGCTGCTGCTGCTGCTTTCTCTTCCTCCAGGGGCCGGGACGGGACAGCAGCGGAGGACAGTGTGTTTTAAGGAGCGTGCGCTGGTGGAGTGGATTTAAATGGGGGGATGGTGACGCTGGGATTACGTGGTAGGGGTTTAATTAGAGAGCGCTGCGCCTATTGGCACCGACATTGCGCACAGCCCTCCTCCTCCCAGCTCTACCTCCTCATGTCCTCTCTCTCTCTCTCTCTCTCTCTCTCACTCTCTCTCTCTCTCTCACTCTCTCTCTCTCTCTCTCTCACACTCTAGGTGTGTGTGTGTGTGTGTGTGTGTGTGTGTGTGTGTGTGTGTGTGTGTGTGTGTGTGTGTGTGTGTCATAACGTAGAATGATGGCGCACCATGCTGTGATTATAATAATGTAATAATAAACTCACTGCGCCACGTCTGCAAACAACCTCACGCACACTATAAAATATAAATAAATCACTGTAGCCCGTAGAGAAAATAGCTTGCAGTGCTTATGGTACGGTCATGCATTTTTAATCACTCGCTATCCTTTTCATTTGCTCTGATATTGCATCATAATATATTATGGAATATTATGGACTAATGGTCGATATGCAATCTGGTGAACATTTTTTTTTGTCTTCCTCTTCATCATCTTCTGTTTTTGAAATGGCACAGAATTGGAAGAATATACTTTTTTTATGAGACATTTCAAAGTAGACTGCAATGTGTTTATTTTGTATTCGTCATACGTTGTTTGCCCCAGAAGTTATTTTAGGGATAAGCAAAGACAAGGGTAAAGAGGAAATAACACAATTAAGAAGCGACCAAATTGAAACTTCCTGTTTCCTCGGATCAAACTGGTGATTTCTCTGGAACATTTTTGGGAAACATTTTGGAGTCACCGGTAAAGTTTTGGTTCAAATGCAGCACGACTGTTAACACATTTTCTAGGGTGTTGTCTCCAAAGAAAACTAGAGGCGACAATGCATTAGGATCATTAAGAAAGGACCAGGTTGTGTCTAACTGTAAAATAAAACCAAGATCAAAAACCAGCCCAAGCCCCTTCTGCTGTGGGGTGATTTCTGTGCTTCCACCACACGGGCGTCACTTCACACACACACAGGCTCACAAAGCAATTTTCCTCCACACAATTATTAGATATGTTGCTGTCTTTCTTCCAGAGCATCATAAAAACCTTAAAATGACTATTTTAAAGCAATATTTGATCTTTTCAAGTTTCCTGGCATAAGGTTCCATCTATGAATGTTCTCTCGGAAACATTTGATGGAAACGTGATGTATTAATCTGAGGAAGGTGACACTCCTCTTTGCTCCACACAGATATTTTCATCCCCCTCTTTTTGTCAGTCAAGCATCAAATCTTATTTTTGGTGTTTGAACTCCTGCTTTTCATGCAAAATACCTAAAACGGGTGGATTGACAGACGCTCACTACTCTTTACTACAATGGCAACCGTTCTGTTTTTCATGTGGAGGCACACACACACACATCTACACACATCCACAAACACACATCAGAAAAGGTGGCATCAGAAATGACAGATTCACTAGATAGTCTGTGGTTATCAGTGTTGATTGGACAGGCCGAGTACCAGCCTCCCCCACACACACACACGGAGGTTTGCCATCTGAGCCAGACATCAGCCATACTTTGTCACACCTCACAGAACTTCAGGGACCTATGGGAAAGTTTTTTTTTCATTAACTCCAAAGGTTGGAGGATGACTCACAGTCTGTGGTCTCTCCAGACTAAGTTTATCTGTTCAGTGAAGGGACAGCTGGCCTACGTAACCATCACTATTTCAACAGGGAAATCAAAAACGACACACACCTACAGGGAGCATGTAAGAGCTTGGAGCGGCAACTATTTCCTGAGTCAATCTCTGCCGTGATGTGTCTTAGACAAGGAATGTGAGTGTGATGATCACGTCTCATTAGATCTCAGTCATTTGGGCAGCACACATCCTGTTGTCGTGACTGGTGTGTGCCCTCTGCTGACCACATGTGCTTCTGCTGGGAGGTGAATCCTTTATCTCAGTCATAGCCAGGCTGTCAATATGTGGTCGTAACACCACAGACAATTTACAACTTAGACTGCAAAGCTGACCGCGGGATGAATGGATTGTTGTGAACATGAGGGGGATGACGATGAGAATAAGTTGAAAGTTATGTCTTTGATTAAAAGGAATCATTTATATGTTATTGCCAAGATATCGCACGCTGGCATATGAATGAAGGAGAGAAGGAATCACAGCAGGGTTGATCCAATCTATAGCAGAGTGAGATGCAACTGGAGAGTTGAATCACAATTTCCATGCGCAGTGTCATTTAATATTATTTGCAAAGGGGAGATGCAGTCTATCGGGAAAAAAGTCTCTGTCCAGATGATGGTGATGAGGAGGTTGAACTTGTGGATATGAGGGTGTCTAATTTAATCCATGACGAAAAATGAAGCAGCCTTAAACGTTTTGATTTCACTATCATCCTAGATACCCTCTTTGTCAATGCCAAGTCATCAGGTATATTATTAAACCTTGACATTTTTTTTGTTCTACTGGATGGATTTTCTCAAGTCCAAGTTGAACTATATGTGTGTAAATGTACGTCAAAAAAGTATAAAGTAAGTCGGTAAGCTGAAGGTTTTAGTATTTTGTCAATAATTCAGTCAAGTCAGTGTTTCAGGCAACATGGCCGGTGTGTGAATACTCTGAGGACAAATTTCACCCCAGAGATCACATGTTTTTGTTTACAGCTCATCGACACCGGCGTTGGCTCTCATCACCAAAAGCTCTCTTGACATCTACGTCTGTGTCTTCTACGTGCGTGGCACTGCTTCTTCATCCTGAGATATTTTTTATTCTTTCTTATATCTCTGGAGGATCTCCTGCTTTGTTCTCACATCGGCTCGTTCGAACATTATCAAGAGTTTTTAACTAGAGAGCTGGCAGGAGAAAGTGCAGAGAAAGTCTGGAGCCTCTCCCTCCGTTCACACATACAGCCTTCAGTGGAGTTCAGTGCATTTCTGAGAGCAGCTAATGTTATGTGTTACCTATGCCTTTTGCAATTATCAAGTTCTCATCAGCTGCAGTTCAATTTAATTTAAATTGCTGCTGCAGCTGAACAGATATTTTCTTCAGGAAGCTGAAAGCAGAGGCATAAAGAAAGTTAAGAGTAGACCTATTTTCACCAGGTGGCCAAAAACACAACTCCAAATAAACACTAATGCTGCTTATTACCGGCTGGGTGTGTAAATAGGTCACTGTGGGCTTATACGTTTTTCTATATCTACTTAATATGTCAGTGTTGTGTTCACACACTGTTTCCACTGCAGCTTTTGAAATGGCTCTTACGTAGATGACTTTAATTAACATCATTTCCCAAAAGCCCAAGATCATTGCAGGTTAAATGTCACTACGCTGACGCTATGGGAATGAGACGGCGTAGAAGATATTAGACAGGAGAGATCACAGCTACAGTAACACAGCTGTAGAGATGCCACCGGGAGAGAACAGAGAGGCAGAACTGTTATTATCACAAACTGTAGAATTGTAAGGTGAGGTGTGGTGAAATTATTGCTGTTTAACTTTGTTAAAAGGTTCTTACAGTCAGTAGGATATAATCCTTTATGTGAGGATATGCAGTGAAAAGTGTAAAAGATTACCCAGGTAGTAAATTCCATATTCTCAGAATGATGAAAGAAGCCTGAATGAGAAGCTGCATATAGAACAACCGATTTGACAAAGATCACAGAGCTACATGTTAAACTTGGAGAGCTGGTGGAGGAAGAAAAGTAGAGGTTTTATGTCTCGTTTACACAACTTATAGAGTAACATCATAGATGCTCCTCTGGATGATAACTGCAAGGACTTATACCCTGCTGGCCAGTACAAAGTCAATTGCAGGGGAGATTCTTCTTCAAAGAAGTAGCACAGATAATGTGAGCAACTGAGAACACCCCTCTGTCTGCAGTAGGATGGTACAGTCCAATTAGCCAGCCTGGTCTACACAGGTTGATGTGATGCTACAGCTCAGCCACTGGTTGCCAGGAAGCTGTCGGCTGCAGGGACACTGACAAGAAGGTTGTTCATTTCTTACTTCAAACACCAAACTGAACTCAACTAAAGTACATGCAAGCAAAATAGAAGAATACAGTATTTTAAGGAACTGAAAACATCACTTTTTAAAATCTTCTGAATTGACAGTGTGGCTGGTAGTTGCAGCTACCGAAAGCCACAACCACTGTATTTGTTTTAACATGTCATGTGTCACAGTGTTATACATAGAACTCAAAAAACATTAGCATCAAAGGTAATCAAGGCTTTGGTAGAGTTTTCCAATATTGATATTTGTGCTGATAACACTGTTGGAATATACGTGTGTCATATTATATTGTAAATGATGACCAGTAGTCCTCTGTTATTCGCTAATCATGGGGTAAGTGGGTTGATCAGGTCTTGGCAGTAGATCATTATCACATAAACATTGATCTGAATAGTTAGTAGTTTGTTTTGTGGACATCAGTTTCGGAGGAGAGAGGCCTCAGACTAGGGATAAACCAGAAACCTTGAGCGAAATTATTACGGAGAGTGGATGATCGGGAGGCATGGAAATGTGTGTGTGTGTGTGTGTGTGTGTGTGTGTGTGTGTGTGTGTGTGTGTGTGTGTGTGTGTGTGTGTGTGTGTGTGTGTGTGTGTGTGTGTGTGTGAGTGATATCATGCATGCACGCCTCAGCTTCGAGGGATTAGGGTGCATGGGAAGTTGCACGGGGGAATTCTTCTCTGCTCTTTCACCCACAACCTTTTGACCTGCAGGAATGGAGGCGTTGCCGTGCTGTCCTGAAGCTCTGTTCTCATGTGTCCAGCTTTGTTCCTGGTGTCTTCTCTGCCCACACCTTCATACCTCTCCTTGCCTCACCTCTGTTGTTTCCATGAGAGTAAGACAGGGACAAATATCTGACTCAGCTTCTGCTTATTTCATTAGTTGTTCATAACTCCGGCTCTCTCTGTCCTGTGAATGAGGACACTGATGTGATTGAATTACCCCCTCCTCCTCTCGTTCCCTCTCTTTTCCCTCTCTCTCTCTCTCTCTCTGGCCTTTGTTTTTTGTATACTGTCGGCACTTTCCCTCCTCTGAACCAGGGATCCATGCTGTTGTTGCACTTTCTCTGGTCTTGCGTAACCGTGCAGCGGTCGTGTTGCGTTGCATCCTCCTTCTCCTCTTCCCTAGGCAGCATGGTCACTGAGGGAAACGGCGGCCCAGAAAACTGACCTTCATTTCAGAATTCTAGAAAGACTTTCCCTGCTGCGTGCGGAGCCCGACTCCCTGAAGGAGTGCGTCATTAGACCTGTTTGACCTTTGTTGAAGTAGAGTAGGATAAAGACAAAGACGCACACTCTTAAATGACAGCTGCCGCAATCTGTTTATGTCATTATTTATTGATGGGGCATTCAGCTTTCTGTTGTTCTCAGTGTCCTTCCCCAGCAACTGACACACACAGGTGCAACACAGGAAATCAAAGACAATACAATGTTTTTATTAAACACTAACTAAACTAAAGGCACTTTCACACAAACCTTCAAACTTTTCAGTTCAGTCTGAAGCAAAAGTGGTGGTCTTGGTCTGGATCAAATTAAACCATGGTTCAGTTTGTTAGCAATGTGAAAACTTACTTATTACCGGAAGTAGAGACGGCAATAATAGAAGAAGGGAAAGAAGCAGAAGCTTTGCTTGTCCCTCCAGAAACAGAGTTGCCCATGCATGCTCTCAGGATTGCTTGCAGTCTTTGCCTCTGACGATATAATGTCAAGTACTCTGTCTGAAGTTGGTGTTGATGGTATTAATACCATAATAATATATGTATAGGCAGCCCACATAAGTGATGATGACGGGATGTACTTATGTCCTACGAGAATATTCAGTCTGCTCCCTAAATTGCATTGTGAAACCAAAACTAACTGGATCAAATGTAAACAATGAACAAAGACATGAACCTAAGTTTGTACTTTCAGGTGTGAAAATTCCCTTAATGTCCAAATCTGTCTGAGATACTTAACCTACGAGAATGAAAGAAACCCTTTTCATTGTTTAGCTACTTTCTTATTTCAAATTCATAGGAAGGTTAGATGAGGATGAAGTCATCATCATTCATCAAAGTCTGTTTACAGGTCTGATAAATTGCCCACATTGATGCCACTTAAGTCAGTGTCAGTGGCAGCTGATGACTGCAACTATGAAAATGGAGGGGAAACAAATTCTGGAAGCGTGGAGTGAGAGTGAAGTGATGCTACGAGACATCTGCTGGGAACTCTGAATGAAACCGAGCAGCAGTGATGGCTCTGAGGAGAGAACTGATACACACGTGAACAAGCACCTCAGTATATTAAGAATTCAATAAATATCCTTGTGTCCTTCTCCGCTGCTGCTTAGCTGCTTCATCCTGTTTGAGTTCATAGACTAAATCAAAATATTTAGATTTACAACATATTATGCTAATATTCAGGTTCATATTTTTCCACGGGTTATTATTTGAAAAGGTTTTACGATAAGGTCTATGCTCTAATGTTTAGAAAACACATCCCTTTCCTACTGTCCATTGCTGCAGCTCCTCTTTTCAGCCTCTGTCTGAAATCTGAGCGGGCGTGTCAGACGGGCCACTCGGCGTGAAATATGCAAAATCATGTGGCCTTCTATTACTGCTCACTTATACTTCCTTACATAACTTACTGTGTGGAATTATGGGGGTTGACCATGAAAACGGATATTCATTCAATAGTCTTAATACAAAGCCCATGGTATTATTAATAGAGCTGGCTACCAGGATCACAAAATTGAACTGTAGAAATTCCAATGCTATGAGATTTAATGATTTTGGATATAACAGTGCTAATATGATCTGACAGGTGTCTTTGAGGGTTACAATTTTTCTTAGTATGTTTCTGGAGGGTAGCTAAATTTGAATTAGTTTTTGTTTAATACTGGAGGGTGACACTGCAGGCATATATTAGCATTTGCCTCTGCTCTTTTAAGTCACTATATAACGTAAAGAAGGTTTGGATTTTTTTCACACTATCTATATTGTTAATATCAAATATTAATTAGAAAAGTAATAATTGTGAAAATGACTAATAATTTGATTTTACTGATTAAAAAATTAATGAGTCCCTTCTCAGGCTTCATGAGGCAGTCTTCCCAACAAAACAAGAGGGTAGTCCAGAGCCATGGGAGAAACACTACTGGCACTAGCAGAGGAACAACAGACAGTAGTTATGAGCTCGGATCTATTGAAGGCTTCATCTCAGCCAAAAGCAGAAACAAAGGCAAAACACTATAAATTATACCACCAGCATAAAAGTAACACTACTATTTTGCTCTTAAGGTGAGTATTTTGCCAACACCAATGTAACGTGCCTGACAATTCAAAAGCCGCTAAATTATCCAAAGGATGATTTATTTATTTATATATACACCAGAGGAGAGAAACTGACTAAAGATGTTTAATTCCACAACTCCCTCCGCACATCCAAACATCCCCTCAAGCTGCAGGTCTGTTGCATTTTGCCAAAAAGCTGATATTTCCTCCTGTGAGTTACCATCAGGTTTTAACAGCGTATACACGTTCAGTCCTGCAGGCATCACTTTCACACTAAACTTTTCTTACCAAGCTGAAGTGCTCGGGGTCTGTTTTCCACCTCCCAGTGCACTGCTGCAGTCAGCAATAAACCAAAGTCGCACAACAAACAAACACAGCTACGGTGCGTTCAAGGACCCGGATCCAGTTTATGGATCTTTGTAATTGCACTGCTTGAGAACAGCTTCGATTCATGCTCATTCCTGCTCCTGATATAGACAAACACCACAACATAAAACAGAAAGTAAGTTGACTTTTTATAGAACACATTATTCAACGTATTTATAGCTGGCACTAACTCCATTCTCCTTCATGACAGGTGCTAACTGTAAAATAAATGATCATAGCTTTCAGAGTTTCCACTGCTTCGTTTGACCCAATCTCCATGACCTGTGGAAAATCAATGAACAGAGCTGGACGTGTAACTGGATATTTGTCTTTTCAGGAAAGACAATGGCAGCTGCGTGGCACTGAGCTTCACCTTCATCTGCAGCACAGATACTGGCTCTGCAGGGGGGCTCTGCCCCGGGGTGAGCAGGTCTGGGGTCTTCCCTCAGAATCGTGCTTCTTTTGAAGTGTTGTACCCGGGCTGATTATGTAGACACATTTTTACAAAGTCCCTGAGCGCATGAGAAATATTCATGCTTTACCTCTCTGTAAGATAATTCCCTGTATTCTATTGTAGAACAGTCGCCTCTTTGTCGTTTGCAGTCAGTAGAGAAGGCAGCACCTCTAACTGGACAGAGAAAGCATGTTCACACAGTACTGGCCTCTCTTCACTGGCATCCCGTCAAATTCAGGCTTGATGTTATTGCTTGTTTTTAAGATTTTGAAAAGGGCAGGCACCACTTTATTTAATTGATCACTTCATACTCCATTCCGAGCACTGAGGTCAACCAACCTGATGCTTCTGGGTGTCCCGAGATGTAAGTACTAAAGTTGTTTAAAACTAAATATGTGCCAGGCTAAAAACAAATCCACATAAGTTGATGATGTGGATTATCTTTATATCACACAGTACAGCCTTAGTCAGTCTTTAGGAAAATACTACTCAACACTGATTGACTGTAGCTGATGTTAGTTGAATATAGAGTAAAGTAACCTGCAAACCCACAAAGATGCCTTGGAGGTTGGTAGTAATCTAGTTATGCAGAACATGGTAATATTTGTACCTTATGTGCACATCAAATATACAGCAAATCTCTGAATGAGGATTGGTCTTAAATATTTTCCCATTGAAATATTTCTCATTTTAATTTGTCTTATTACTCTACATTGTAATGTGACTGCAGATATTAAAATGTATAATTATCTTGACATATTAAGACACAATATGACAAGGACGAATTCAGAGTAAATGTAAAACAGTACTAATTATATTGCTATATATAAAAATAATGTAAAATAGTTTTTCATTATATTGGGTAATTTATACATACATTTGAAAATGTATGTTAATATTCTACATTTTCACATATAGAACATTTTAGATTGTTGGTATAAGCAAAGGCATTTACAATTTGAATATTTAAAAGTAACTCATGTTGAAGCAAACCTGAGAAGAGTGGCTTTCAGAACTGGTAGAAAACAGTTATATATATATACATGTGACACACAATATGTACAAAGGAAAAGAAACTAAATAAGTTAACTCAGCTTTATTAAATAAACCTCAACTCAGGTAACTTAATTCACATGATGTGCACATGGCTACACATTATATAATTTCCTCCTAAAAGGGGACTGCTTTTAAAGCCCCATCTATCAGCAGGATCCAACCCAGACCATACCATCTTCTCTAGCCACGCCTCTTCTCAAAACAGGTAAGTGAAGGTTATCTAGTACAACCAACTTTTAAGAAGCCTGTGAAAGACGTATACCTTTGTCAGCGTGACTGCAACACTAAACACAAAATACAGTAAATAATAGTTAAAAAAAATAGATATACA
This sequence comes from Hippoglossus hippoglossus, assembly GCF_009819705.1. Classification (NCBI taxonomy): domain Eukaryota; kingdom Metazoa; phylum Chordata; class Actinopteri; order Pleuronectiformes; family Pleuronectidae; genus Hippoglossus; species Hippoglossus hippoglossus. The sequence continues at coordinate 16,878,467 of NC_047161.1, forward strand.
CCTCCCCCCACACATGGTTGCTCCCAGTGACATCACTAATGATGTCACTAAATAAATACAGGAAGTGTTGCACCTGTTGCTCCTCTAGTACCTGCAACACATGGTAGAAAAGGTGAGTAGCAAAGAAATAGAGATTAAGGAAAAACTGAACCAATGACCACTAACTAATCTTAACTCTGCTTGTCTGTTTTTGATGATGGTATGTGAACTGTTACTGCATTGTGCAAAACACAAACACACCTGGGATAGTGTGTGTCTGCCAGCTGCAACTTAAAGGTTGAAACAAACAACAGACAACAAACAAACATAGTAAATTATATGATTAATAGCCTTTGAAAAGGAGGATAAATGGTGTGGTCACACCCACTTTGTCACAGATGTTCAACGTCTGGGCGACACTAGGTGTGTATGCACAGGTGTCTATTGTTCAAACAGGCAGTGTGTCTGCTGTGGAGCTGCTACGTGAGGTTTCTGGTATGACTTGTATTTCCTCAAATAAAAGTAGCCTATGTACTCAACTAAATGCCAGGACTCTACGATACGTGAGGTGGTGAACTGAAGCAGATTATTGATCTACTTCATCATTTACATTAAATACAACAGCATTAATTGTGCTTGCGTGACATAACTGTTCCATAAGAACCTTCAATTGAAAAAGATATAAAACAACCTACAGTTAATCGAGTCATTACTAGTTTTTAATAATATCTTCTAACACTGTGCGTGTATCATCGAGGACGAGTGTGTGTCAAATTGCTGAAGTGTTCGTGACTGTGGCATCAGGAACACAGAGCGCACAGGGGATCAATCACAAAAATAAAGAAAAACTATTCACTTTCAAACTTCTATATCCCAGAGTGGAGGTTAGGATGCTGATGTGTGAAGTAATTGGTCCGATTGATCTAACTTAATAAATACTGCGCTGGCACTCGTGCATAATGCTGCATAATGGATGCAGGCGATTGGAAGGATGAGGAGGAAACGAGGGGTTCAGCGATCACAACGATTTTTGTGTCCCATGACGATGACTAATCAGCTGATATAGATTCTATAGATCTGTGATCTTGGTGCTGAACTGAATCAGTATTACACAGATCGACCGATGAAACCAAACAATCCCAGTGCAAACACAAGCGTATAATAATAATTCTGTTCAATTTTATAAATTGGGGACATCACAGTTACATCTGAATTTAATAATCCTGAAGTTTTGGATGATGAAGTTACGAACAGGTGATACAAAAAGTTCTCTCACCTTTGAATTGGATCTTTTTTTTATTTCAGGCACCATTCTTTCTATCTTACTCACTCTCACTAATTGCATTAACAGCAGCAGCAGTGTATCAGTGTATTTTCTTTATTAGTGACATCCTTGCTGTCCCATAATATCGCCCTTCACCTCCACCTCACTAACAAACACCTCAATATCAGTGTCAGAAAGTTTTGCTTCCTCCTCTCATCCTCTTTTTTTGCGATTTTTCTGCGCACGTACACTTTGAGTATGACTCCTACGTATTTATAAATGAGGCCCCAGATGATTTGTAAGGAGGAAAGCAGGTTTCCCTCAACGACTGTTCAGTGTGTGTGACGGTTAATCCTGCAGCAGCTGATATCACTGGTGTTCAGGGACTGTCTTTCTTGAAATGCCACTGTAAAACATCCCCGGAAGCTATTTCACTCAACTTGTTTGAAATATGCAAACACTTCCTGTAACGAGATGTGACTGTGTGAAACACAATGCAGCTGTAAAAAAACCCCAAAAAAATAAAGTCCCAGTTCAAATGTTACAACCAATTAAGAGCAGCAGTGGATACATAATGCCCAGTGCAATGAGTCAGAGTTGAAAATGGCTTCCTGTATGAGCGGTGTGTAACTCTCATGGTGTTACAGACTCAAACGATGACGTCCAGCCAGACTGAGGCGGGTAGTTTTAATTGCACCTCTCTCTAAAGCTTCCACTGCACACTGTAATGCTTCCTAATCTGCTTTGGCTGTTAGGGAGAGGATGTCCTCACCTGTAAGATCAGCACAGGATGACTCGATGCATGTGTGGAGGGCAGGGAGCTGTGACTGAACTGATAATGATGAATGAATATCCTTAAGCTCCTTAACTACACAGTCTGTACTTGAAATGTGTACTTTTAAACACATGATATTTGGTGATGTGGGACCTCTGCACCCCACTGTGGATGAGATTCAATAAACCACTTTAAGATAACCTGTCTGACCTCGAAAAATGTAAGTGTGGCTCTCCAGGTCATGTTTTACTGATCAGTATCCACATGCACTGAATAAAACTGAATAGTTTGCATTCCTCTAGCCTGTTTCTTTTTTTTTTTTTTATGTCGGTGAACTACATTCTGATAAAAAAAAAAAAGCCACTCTATAGGAGAGTGCATTTCACCCCCACAACAGTGTTTGCATCACAACCCAATCAAGAACTGGCAGACGGTCCCAGGTCTCATAGACCGAGGTGAAAAGCTTTCCGTGTTTTGCTTCCCGCTAATGAAGCAGAGCAGCGGTGTCTTTGTCGAGATGAAGAGTGTCATCTCTCAGATGAAGGCGAGTGACTGAGCCTAATGCTGCAAATAAGACTGGGAGAGTGTTCATTTGCGAGCGCGTGGCCCATCGCCCCATCGTGATTCAAGTTTCCTGTTATAATGAGGCTTTTCTCTCTGAATGTCTTTGGCTTTGAGTGCGCTCCCTTGTAATTTAGATGACAACACATCGATTTTACTTTCCAATTTCTCCAGTTTTGAGTTTGAGATGTGGGCCTCCCAGTAAAAATGAGGAGATGCACACAAAGGTACTTCACCGTGTATATATGTATAATTTATTCTGACTGGATCTGACTATCATTCTGCTGGATATTGTGCTAATTAACACTTTCTTTGTCATCATAGATTTGTGATGGAAAGTAATTAAGTCCATTTACTCAAGTGTAATTTTGATGATCTGTACTTGAGCACCAAGGCATAGTTTATTTTACACCATTTATTATTATTTTAAAATGTAAAATTTTACATCTATAACATAAAAATAACCTAACCGAAAAAATATTGTTCAAAATTATTTAAACCATCGACAAGCATCAGTAAATTTCATCAATAGCGAGCGATGAGATTAAACTTCACATACTTTCACATTATGAAAGAATTGTGTTCAAGAGCCACATAATGAATTATGTTCCACTGTAAGAGTCGTTGCGTTTTTTTTCGGTGTGCGTTCATTTACATTATACAAACGACAGAGAACCTCCGGGTGTCATCAAAACATCCGCTTTTAACCCCTACTGGTGCCCTTGTTGCCATGGTAACCCCACAGCTCCTTACAGGAGTGAGTAATAGTGCAAATCACATAGTGCAAATCAAATGCAGTGTAAACCACATCAACAGTCTTTGGTAAATTCTGTCTATCACATGTGTCCACGACACCACTATAATGTTTTGCATCAGAAAAAAACAGTTAATGATGAACGTGTGACACTGGCAAGGAGCCAAGAATCAGATGCACAGAACACACAGAACACAGGGTGCAAAATGCAAGGAGCAGGTAAAATCTGGAAACCAAAATGACAACACAAGAGGTCTACACTGGGAAAAACAGAACAATGACGATCTGGCAACAGGAAATGAACAAACTAGAGTATATAGTATACAGTATAAGGAGTTTCTTGGTAACTGAGCTAATCGGGTATCAGGTGAGTAATGAGTCCAGTATCTGAAATTACAGGATGAAATATGACAATGTACCTGTTGATAAAGGTAAAAGCAGTTGTTTGTCCCTGTGCCCAGGGTGAGTAACATCTTATTGACGCCTGTAGTGTCTTACAACCTCGCAAATTTTGTTGCTTGAACCATAAGTGATATCCTGTGGTACTGCTCCGTGCCCGTAAGCTTTCTGAAAACTTGCACAAATATGGATGAAATGAGTGCAGAGTATGGACAGAGGGCTCTGTTCATTTCCTCTATACTTATCTAACTTTGAGCAAAAATGTGCTTTAAAAAGTTAACGACATGCAAACAGCAAGACATTAAAATGTAAACAGCAACAACTAATTAAGCAACATGTAAACGACTACTAAACAACAAGTTAACAACAAAATGTTAACATCAAACTGTAAAGAAGTAAACATTAACAATTAAACATGCAAACTACATGCAAATTACAAATAAACTTTAATATTTGAATGCAACATGTTAGCAACAACAAATATTTATGCTGCCTTTTCTTAATGCGTCCATTTCAAAAGATGTAACTGTTACTGCCCAAATTACTTGCGTCTTTTTCGTTGGCATGGCTGTTAAGCATTACATCCACTAGAGGGCAGCGCAGAGTCAAGAGTTGTTTTTTGGACTATTCTCCGAGGGGATTAATTCTTTTAAATCCTTGAACACATTTTGCGTACTTATGTACTTTTACTTTCGTAACATTTTGAATTCAGGACTTGGAAAAAGCAAAGGTATCACGGTACATAACAAACGACCGTGTGGGAAGTTGCAACTCTGTTTAATCCCTCTTGGTAATTCACTGGCGTAGCTAATCGTGGTAAACCAAGCGCTAGCGACTGAATATAGTAAGTATAGTAATAAGTTCTGTTACAACCAGGGGACAGTTACGGAGTAAAAGCCTCCACAGCATCCAGTGATGCAGAGGAGATGCATGTGAATTGTACATGCTGCATACTTCACTGTCCTTAATACATTTATAATTTATAATGGAGTACTATGACAATATATGTAGCACTTGATACACACATTCACAAGCTATGACTTCACCACTGATGGTATTAAAGGATTAGACCTGGCTATATGCCCAGGGCTAGTTAATAGCCTCTAGTAGACCACACACACACACACACACACACACACACACACACACACACACACACACACACACACACACAGAGACAAATTACCTATTGCATGCGATGGCTTTTCAATACAAAACCCCCCCCGGCTAATCAATAGAACACTAACCCCAGTGATCGATATTAATACTTTATCATTGGAATGCAACTGTAGAATATTCATCTTGTACAGGAGTTGCCTTGAAATACAAGTCAGGCCCAAGGATGCAAAATGAAGGATCAATGTCCAATAATGCCCAAAGTGTCAAAACTGCAGGAGACCAATGAGGTGAGGCTGAGCGTGACCTTTGTGGTAGTTACAGTGACGGATCCCAACGCTGGAGATGCTGATTAACAATACACTTCAAGGACAGCAAACCAGTACTCCCTGACATTCAGCTATCGGAAGCAGGGACCATCAGCCCATCACTATGCACCTTCTAACCTCTTTGACTCATCTCAGCAGGCAGAGGTGAGGTAGGCACAGAAAACAGAAAAATAAAAGTTAAATTAGTAATGCGGCCTGGGCCCACTGGCATGAGGAGGGAGGGTTTTGTAATATTGATGAGTTGAGTGCAGAGGGAATGACTCATCCAGAGCTGGAGATGAAGGAGCACATACAAATCTACAGTACATGTCATGAAATGATTTTTTTTTTTTAACCCAAATCTCTAAATCATAGCACAAACAAAAAACCTCCCCACAGTGTGAGTATCAACCTGCCTTATTCCAGACCATTTTCAAAATCCCCTTCATTATAGGAAACAATGACAGCGACCTCTGAGATGAGAACCAACATGCTACAAATGGCAAAATTTGAGAAATGCAATCACAAAGGTTGATGTACTGTACGTCTTTCGTAGTGTTTTCTTTTAAAATAAGCCAAATTAGCCAAGTTAACCCCTCGACACCATTGTTGTACACATGGGCGATGGAGGAACCGTCGGAAAGAGAAATCTCTCTTTCCTTGACTCCAAAGGAAAACAGAGGTTAAAGAAAGATGTGTATTTATGAAGAGAAAAGAATTGTCCTGAGAGAATCTGACTGCACTTACACTTCAATCAACCTTACAACACATTGACGATAATATACAGTGACAGACTCGGTTCAGTTCACCTGCAAATCAAAGCAAAATGTCAAACAGAATCACACCTCCTGTGAAGAAATGTTTTTCAGACAGAGACAGTCAGTAATCTATCATCTGTACATGCATTTTGTCAAGCTAATCAAATTGCAAACAACTGAATTCAATGTGCTTGTTATTCAACAGTGAGCTGTGACCGGCTCCAGGCCCCCGACGACCTTCAAATGATAAATGTTATAGATTGATTGATGTGGTTCCTGACTGGACAGATTTGAAACTGAATAAATCTATATTCAGGGATTTGGAGCTCAGCCAGTCATTCAAAGATTTCCACAGGTTTTGGTGTTTTCATGTAACAGGAATGAAACGGGTGAGCTGTTGTTTCTTCATACATATATGGGTCTGCCCCAGTCTGCCTCTACTTTATGTCTCTTTAAATGTTGCTGCTGTGAGGAATTGTTGGCCAGCATTATGTTCTTTCCTTTTGTATGGAAAGAACAAGTGTTTCTAAATATGTCCTTCATTATTTAGAGAATTGGACCAGCTTTTTAGCACGGCTGCCACTTGTATAATAACTTTATTTGTATAGCACAAGGTTACAAAGTGCTTCACACAAAAAATCCATGGTAAAATGAGAAATGAATTATAATAAAAAGGTATTCAGTTCAATTTAAAGAGCCAAATCCCGACATGAATAGGTCAAGACCTTCAATTTATGTGAGACCCAACAGTTCCCACTTATGCGATATGTCTGGGTTATGTCACTCTGTTAGGAAACCTCATAAGCAAAATAGACTTTTCTGTCAAAAAGTGCATGTTCTGCTCCTGGAGTTGTCACTTTTATACTGCAATGCACAGTGCGAATACCTTTTTTGGTTTTTTTTTTTGAGGTGATGCAGAACAGTTGTTTCTACATAACCGTTAGAAGACATGAATGTGCTGAAAAGAATGAACCCCTCTGGCAACAGATACATCAATATATTGAAACTCTTTGTCCAGCATCTGCAGACCCCCCAAGGCTCAATTAATAAATCTACTGTGATGATGACTAAGCATGTTTACGGGACGTTCTTTAATATTATTCCGTGGACGTCAGAAACGGACGCTTATAGTACATGAGTAAAGAAGTGTGTCACTGTATCACTGAGCTAAAACGGCTGCCTGTGAGTCATGTTGAAAATCTGCTGCTGAAACTGTCCAAGCCCGGGGAGCTACTAATAGATAATACTATCACACACTGGTCTAAACTGTTCACACAACACAAATGGTTGATAATGATCACTGACTCCGTGGCACACTCATTGTCATACAGTCACGATGACATGGTTTTGGCCTCTGATGACCACAGAGGATACACGTTTTCATTATGGCCTCTGATGTAGCTGCTTTGTCTCTGTTCTAAATGAATACTCAGACTAATGATTTCAGCTGCTCCCGAGCTACAGCTGCTCCAACATGTTGCACTCAGAGCCAACACAAATCATTTCTGATTTATTGAATAGTGACCATGGTGACACAAAGTGGTCACTGAAACAGAGATAAAAAAATAAGCCACTTTGCACTGTGAATTGTTTTTCAGTAACCATCTACGTTAAATACACTTATATTTCTCACCTAGTTTTGTAGACAACCCCATCTCCTACAAAAAATGTTTATATGCAACTACTTGCTTACAACGAGATACGCTTGAAGACTTGGATTTTTGTTTGGGTTGGATTGTGAGCGGCGTACGGAGCTCAGGAAATGAGACACCAGAGTTTGATTCCTCTTGTTACCGTTAGATAAAGCTGATAAAAGACTAAGACTAGGAAATGTCAGATTTGGCAAAGTATTGAGAAAGTCAACATGACCTGTCTTGTTCTGCAATTTACATTTTCAATATTTAACCAAAAGCATCTTTCCCCAAACTTGAAAATGCAGGTAAAGCAGATGTTACATCACTCCTTGGACCTTTCGCAGTGGTTCATTAATTTGTGTGTATGTGTGTGCCTGCCTATATCATCATATCTATATTCCTTCCTTTCACACATGTACTGCTGATTTGATGCTCACACTACAAGTTAAAGAGCTGCAACCTCCAGAGGCCTCAGCTATGGATCCTAATATATTGGATTTCCGCCTCATTAGCATACTACAGCGCAGCGGGCAGTTAATAGCGAGCCCCGGGACATCAGAGCAGCGTAGAAACTCGTGGGGGGGGGGGGGGGGGCGACAGAAGACTAATGTATGTTGACAAATTTGATGACTGATGGTAATCATCCCAACAATTTAATTTTATGGTGATGAAAAGCTCAACTTTTCACCCTCCAGCTGTTTAAACAGCCACAGCATTTACTTAGTACTTGAAATATATATAACACACTAAGGTCATTGTAAGTACTTTGAGCACTAGTACAAAAAAGAACACAGTACAGATGCTATTAAAGTTTACCTAGGTCGATGGTACTATCACATTATTATGTATAGAAATCACACAATGTGTCTTTTTGTATATTTGACAGTAACTCCTTCACATAGAGAGTGTAATGGCCACCACATTGTTCAAACCTCAAAAAAACCTTAATACTGAAAACTGTGGGTGGAGACTGTCCTCATAACAAAAGCAACAGCATCAACAATGAGTTATAACTTTTTTCAATTAGGACCAAAGGAGGAATTTGCTTGAGGTTTTTGTTGTAACGGTTTAGGTTAAAGGAATCTATTGACATAAATTGAATATAAAATAATGCTAGTGATGTTTTCACTAGTGTGTAATCATCTTAATTGTACAAATCGTTGTTTTCTTTACCCTAGAATCGGTAAAGTAATACTTTATGTTGACATCAGGAGCGGCTCAGCCATGTTTTTTTACAGTAGTCCAAACTGGACAAACTAAAAACCTTCCAGTTTTTATGGCAACTGAAAGCTACCACAGGTTCTCTCATGTTTGAAAGGGGAGGGTGAGGTATGAGGGGTATTCAGCTGCAACATGATACTTCACCACTAGATGTCACTAAATCTTACACACTGAACCTTTAAGTGTTGGACTTGGACATGAGAGATTGCTTTTCGTTTCCAATTTCTTACAGACAGCCAACATTTTTACCTACATCAAGGAGATTATGTTTTTGTCCCTGTCCGTTGGTTTGTGAGTAGTAATAAAAATCTGACATATTAAGGGGACTGGTATATTTAAAACATTGGTGCAGGACTATTGTGCTTTTGGCAAAGGTATACTGAATGACATTTAAGTTAGTTTTTTTAAAACACGGCAAGAATTTTTCCCTAACTTTGACAAATTGCTTGTTTAAACCAAAACTGTGATCTCTCCCTTACCTCTAACCAAGTTTGCTTAGTGTCTAATAATGTCAGATGCGGACATAAGAGACACAAATGTTTGTGTCTTAACATCAAATCGTCATTTGCATTGCCCGGCGTATGGTTGTCTCATTGTGTTAAGGTGAATAATGATCGTCGCCTCAACCTTTCGTTCAGACACAACACAGTAAGGAAACGCAGTAAGTGCACTGTTTGTTCTTATGTCATTTCTTTCTGCTGGCAGTGGAAGTACGTGACTATACAGCTGGCACAAATTGATTTTAGCTGTTGGTAAGTCTGATTGCTGGGTTGAGTAATGAGCTGCAGCAGTGAGTCATACCTGCCAACCTACCTGTAATAACAAGGAGGGAGAAGCAAGCTGATGAAAACCATGTGCAATCCAAGAGCATCAAACGAGCAACTTGAGTCATTTTTATTTAAATGAATGGAGGGTTGCTTTTTTGTTTTGCATCAGAGCGACTGAACCTTGAGTGAGTAATGCGTCCTTGGATTTAAGGGTGGGTGGTTCAAGAAAGAGCTCCGTTCTATGCTCTCTATACACACGCACACGCACACACACACAAATCGTGGATGTACAAGTGGTAGTGGTGTTGAAGACTTAATTAGATTTGGCGTCACTTGTTACTTGTGGAATTCTGGGGGCACTGAAACAGACAATTGTTGCTTTTAATCAAATAGTCCTTTTCCCATCACTATTCGAGAAACTGTGATCTAATTTAAGCTGCCCACAGTGTCCACTGAGAGCAGCTAGGCACAGTGAACCGAGCTGGTTACCTTGCTACGAGGTTAGAGGTTTGCTGTCTGTCGCCTGCAGCTCCTCACCTAACGGCTCACAGAGGCTGCTCCTTCTTGTTCCATTAGTGCCCACAATATTTCACAGTATTACAAAATACCAAAACCTTCCTTGTTTTGTTGTTGCATTTTTAAACCAATGGTTCTAAATAGAGCCAGTGGTTCCCAAACTAGGGGTCGGGACCCCCTGGGGGGGTCACAAGACACAGAGGGAGGGTCGCAAGTTGATTTCCAAAAATCAAGTACATTTTAAACGTCAGCAACAAAACAAAAAACATAGTGGTGCAAATAATCATCTGCCTTATGATTTTCTCAGTCTCCGTGTGACTCCAGAGGTGATAAGCGAGAGCATTAGTTGTAGCAGGTTATTTTAAAGCACCACAGCAAACATTTCAACATGTGCACTATAGTTGATTTGTTTGTGAACTGGCTCCGAAAAACAACTTTTGGCATAATGGGGGTGGCGTGTCTGTCCGCTTAGGCCCAGTAGGCCCCCTTTGAATTCAATCAAGCCGCACCAAATTGCATACACTCAGATATTCTCAAAATTTGCCTTGTGCATTACTCTCTGGGAAATTGGTGACAATGTCTTGCAAGAAAATTATAAATAAAAAAAAATGATATGCATCTTTGTCCAGCTCCATGCTAAGATTTACTGGGTTCTCTTTTGACTCATGTTCCATCCTTCTTCCCAATTTCATGGAAATACTTGAATCTTCACAACCCAACCAACCAACAAACAATCAGACGAAGGGAGGAAAACCTCTTCCTCCAGCTATCACAGTAAGTACTAAGCTCACTTACAAACACATTGCATTTCATAATAAAAGTCAATTTGATTTTCAAATGCTTCCAATGTCAAGCTGCAGCAGGAAGAAAAGGTTCAGTTCATAATACTGCGTATATATATATATATATATATATCTCAATGGGCCATAGGCTCAATAACCATTGTGTTAACTCATTCAGACATTTACAGACATTTATTTTAATGAAAAAGTCACTTTAACTACAATATAAACCAAAATAAAAAAATTATTCCACACACACATACATACACAAACACAAACAGATGCCCTTAGATAAGCCTGTCATCACACAATATCTCACCATTAGTTCTCCCATTGCCTTTCTCTATCTAAATATCAGGCTTTGCACCCACTCAATAAAACAATACCCACCTCAGCAACAAACACATCAGGCTATTTTGGCTCAGACTAAGGCGACACAGCCACCAGCATAAAAGCAGCAACTTTCCATATTTGATGAATGCGTCCTATAATGCAACAAAGCACATTAAAATAAGTCACTGTCAACATGTTCTTGTTTTAAGTGCGAGCATTAGCATAATCCGCCTGTAGCTGTTGTGTAGAGAGTCAGGGACAGGTCGCCCAGCTGCAACTCACTATAGTAACTCATTAGTGCTGTTGTGGACAATTGATCGCACATCTCACTCAACACAAGTGATGTGTGTTTGAGTGTATTAGGATAAAGGGATTATTTTGTGTTGTGTCTGTGTGTTTGTGCTCATTCACCCCTTCATGAATTTTCTTCATTTAGAGTGTGTGTGTGTGTGTGTGTGTGTGGTGTTGAGCAAATGCGGTTGTCTGTTGCCTAGGCAACATTTGGCCACTCCTGTAAACCCTGGCCAAAATATGCCTGCGCTAAAAAAGCCAACCAGCCCAGAGAGAGGATTGACTTTAGTCACACACTTTCATGGATTCTGCTGGATTAAATGTTCCTAGAATATCTGGGTGAATGAGTGTGTTAAAAAAAGCTCTTGCACACATGAAGGAGTTAATTTAGGGTCTGAGCCAGTTATGTCGTCAGTTGAGGTGGCAACCTGCTGCTACTATTGATGGGTATGAATTCCTTTCAGCCTTCTTGTTTTGCCGTTTCAAAACATTACAGGAGTCTGCCAGATAAACAAATTTTGAAATGATTGTATTTGGAATGTTGTTTTAGTTTTGAGTTTGAAAACTTATTTCATATACAGTGGCTTCATCACTTTGTGCACTTAGTTGTGTTGTAGATTTAATTTTAAATGGACAAAATTGTCTTTCTTTATGTTTAATTTACTTTGCCAATGGGTGATTTCAGTTTTACATTTTTAGTGACTTTGCAAATAAATTATGAAGGCATATTTCCACCTCGCAATTATGTGTAGATTGGCAGTTGCATCCACTTGAAATTACATCAATTAATGCAGTGCCTGTTATTAACCCAAGTTGCATGTTTACACAAAGTTCATTGATATTGAACGCAGTGAAGCCAAAAAGATGAACAGTTCTCGGGATATCTGTTCCACATACAGACGGACAGAGATGTTTGGAATTATAAGATAGATAAACACTTAACGGTGAATGCTTCCGAATACTTTTCAAAGCCACTATATTTGTGATATTTAAGTCAATAAATTCAATAACTTGATAGCTTGAGCTTTCTCTCACCTCATTATCAGAGCTTCTATGTCTCCTCCCCATGTGGTTAACTGTCTGGTCAATATAGCTACAGTGGTGAACATGAATTTCTCTATATTAACCATTAATTAAACATTTAATGAGTCATACAACCTCAAAAGACGATCTTGTCTCAGACATACTGTATGTCGTCTGAATCAGGGCCGGCCCTGTACATTTGGGGGCCCTTAACAAGATAAGTATGGGGGGGCCTGCCTAGAAGAGGCTTAACCAGACCCATTTTCACTGTCCTTTCACTGAGGGAGGGGGACTTGCCTGCGATATGTATGTATGTTATTGTTGCCAGTTTTAGATCAAATAAACGTGACATCACTTGTCGCCTTTTCATACAAGTGGAAAGCATTACATTATCAAACATAATTCGGCAAAGTATAATGTATGATTTATATATGTGAAACTGCTGAAAATTGTAATGAGGCATGGTAAAGAGTTATAAATACTGTTATGTAACAAAATATGGAGTAGTAAAAGAAACATGTGCTTTGTGTGTGAGAGAGAGAGAGCGAGAGAGAGCGAGAGAGAGGCTGTGCTGCAGAGTGCCTCCATTTCAATCTGGAGTGTGTGGCATATCCCTTTACACAGTCAACCCAACCAGAGCTCTGTGTGGTGAATGTGACACATCAATTATGAATAAGCAGTAATGCACACTTTGCCTGAGTGCGTTCCCGAGCGGCACCATTAAAGATGAAAACCTTCTGCACTGCGCTCGCTACAGCATCAATTAATTACAGCAACGTTCCCTTAAATTCTAGATAAATCTCTTGAAACTTTCAGCATCTTCCCCGTGACTTTTTGTCGGACAGTTGTGAGGAGTTCCATCAGGAACGCTGCCCAGAATATGTTAGTGGAAAATGAGGGCTGAGTTGGATGCTGGAGAGAGTTGGAATTATTGCTTCCTCTGCCGCCTTCACACTTGAACGAAGGAGAGATCTGAATCAGATTGTATCTTTTAGCTCCTCCTTCCTTATCTCTTTCTGCATGTCTGTTTATGAAGTAGTTCCCCCCCTTTGCCTTCTTTCAGCCTAGATTTTGTTCCCCTCAGTGGTGAGTTGAAACTTGCATAAAGTAGCAAATATGCTGGATAATGCCTCTACAGGTTGCATGCTTTGTCCGAGTATGTTGACATTTGGTAAATGTGGTCATTGGTTCCCCTGCACGGCTTTGCAACTGAATACGTAGCCATAGACGTAAAAATGGACATAGACTCCAGATACAGAAAGTGGTGCCAATGCAGAAGTGCCTGAAATTTGTATTTTCTTGAATGACCAGCAGAGGACGACTCCACTGGCTGCATAATCAATTTCTATAGAAGTCTATAAGAAAATTACCCTATTTCTCTCTTGATTTATAGCATCGGTAAACATTTTCCTCAGGGGTTTATGGTCTTAATCGCTTTCTCAAGTCTTCAATGAACCATGATATGCATTGGGGCATGTGACTGACAGTAAGTATCCTCCAATGGGTGGAGATCGCAGGTGTAGGCGGGCATGCGGTGTCCTCGAGCTCTGTCAGGCTTAACACCTGCTCCTCCAAATATGATTACTTTTAGTACTTTCAAAAAACCAAGGTGGCACTTGTCAAAATGCCAAAGGCTTCGAAAACAACAGTTTGAAAACCAATGGGTGATGTCACAGTCGCACTTGAATGTAACAAATTCTCTTCTTTTCTTCTCTGGGGTAAACCAAGGCTGCCTTCATTCCATGTGAAGTGCGTGTTAATTTCCTCGTTTTTGACCCTGATGTGTGAGAAATAATCATTTTGGTTTAGTTTTTAACCAATATATAGATTTTTGCTTCTGGCTATGTGATTCTGTGTGTTCAAGCTGAGGTCAGATGAGAGTCAGCTGACAGCCAACTGAACTGTGACATGAAAAGGTCATTGAACTGAGGAACGCATGATTAACACCTGGAAGTATGACTGACTGAATCGTCCTTGTCATGAGGTTGGTTAGTAATTGTGTTCTTGACTTTGTTTCCCTGAGGGTACACATGCTATAGATAGAGTTTAAAAGATAAGAACATGTGAGTCTTCTCTCTGTGCAGCATGAAGAAAAGATTTCACTCATCACATTGTGCCTGTAAATTCCTCAGAGAATAAGCAGCTCACCACATTTTTGCTTTTTGTACAAATGACACTCTCACTTATATTTTAAACAATTCTGACATTGCTCTTGATTTAAACTTTTAGTGTAGCTACAGTTAGATTTTTGGTATTTTTACTTTGTCTTCAAAACTAAAACACACCTCATGATATAGGCTATATGATATAGCCATATCAGGCCATGTCAAAAAGCTCCTTCAGACTTGATGCTATTAGTATTATTATTATCCCAATCCTGCTATTACAGTGTTTACTGTGGTATTTATATAAAATTACCTGTTTTAAACCTGCCTGTTTGGAGTGGGCTATTTGCTTGACCTCGGCTATTTGCTTGAACTGACTTTTTATAAACAGTCAGAGTGACGTGTGTTCATCCTACCTGGTTTATATGCAGTAAAGATTTTTAGTGAATGTTTTCCATCAAATGAAACTGAATTAGCTATATAACTGTTCACATGTGTGGCTTATATACAAGTTAGAAGGATTTACTTAAAGCTCCTACAAGGAACTTTTCATTTTTGTTGAGTTTTGCACCTCTGTGGACAAAACGTGGTACTGTTTCCACTGTCACTTGATGTATAAACCATGGTCCAGACGGCATGTGCATTTGTTTAGAAGTCGTGAAAAATAAAAATACTCAACATATTCACATAAAACAAAGATGCATAAAAAATGAACCCAAGAAATCCATACTTTCCCCTCCTCTTATTGTGGGCAAATGGAACATCCCACCTGAGACAATAATAAGTCGCTGAATATATAGGGGCTCAAAGTTGGTTGGAATATCAAACCACACCATAACACAGCTGTTTGTAGGAAGCATAGCTATGAGGTAATATTTCGTAATTCTCATTCTGATATCCTCCATCTTGTTTGTAAGAGACCTGGAGTTGGCGAGGAACAAACTCGGGAGTGCTGGTCTGTGCGGGTTAGCCTTTAGCCTAGCCTTTAGCCTAGCCTTAAGCCTAGCCTTTAGCCTTTAGCCTAAACATAGGCTTTTCCAGCCTGACTGCCATAGACCGACCGCAGACATTGAGAATAGTTTATAGAAAAAGCAAGTTTGCTGTTGTAGGGCTTAAAGAGGCAGCAACATTAAAATAAGACTGTTTCATAACCAGTTAAAAAATCCTTGTGGTGGCTTTAACTGGTGTTATATTTTTGCGTGTTGGCTATTTCACAGGTCTGTTAAGCAATCGACACAATCTTCAGACCCATGTTCACGACTTTTCCAAATAAAAGCTTCGTAATTCAGCTCAAAAAAGCATTGTAGCAACAAACATTTGATGCTATAAATGTTGCTGCCATGATGGAGAACAGCACCAGCGATACACCCAATTGTCAGTCTAATACGCTGAAATAAAAAAAAATCTAATTATCGTAAAATGATCTTGCGGGCCAGATATTATTTTACCCCAGGCTGCCAGTTGCTGAACACAGCTGTATTTTATTTGTGGCCGTAGAAGAAGATTCAACTCTGTTCGCAGACCGAAGGCACACTAATGCACCCCCACTGACTGCTACAAAGCACTGGTTGCCTATTCTTTTAAATTGTATTAATATTGAACGTACCGTTTGTCCAAATATAACACGCCTTCAGTGTGGTGCTGATAAGATGAATGGTTCACAAAAATGTTTTCCACAGACCGGCAGACATATGTGGAATTGTCATTAGATATTTCATTTCATAACGGTATTTCCTTTTATCTGTGTTTATTTAGACACTGTGTTTTTAAATGTACTTGCATTCGTGTGGGTGAATTTTGGGCCAGTAAAATGATGCATGACAAATCTCAGATGTTTCCCTCCTGCCATGGAAATGAATATTTCACGCTAAGTAAATATCATGTAGCTGCAATGAAATGGTGGAACAGGCTGTATGTGGAGTATGTACTCTGTCTTTAAGCTGTGTTTTTGTCTGTTCTCCTCTCCCTTGTTACAGACACTGTAATAATCCAAGTTTTAGCCATTGGCTCTTCTCCCTTTCATGCCCCTGCAGAGACACACTCCTCTCCCTCCTCTTCCACTTAGTTTGTCTCATCACCATCATCCCATTCTCATAAACCACCCGAACATTCTCCTCGTTTCCTCTGACACGGCTCCGTCATATATCTCTCCCTCCGACTTTTACTCTTTCCTCCATTTAACTACGTTTCTTTTCAGCTCCTTTTCAAATGCACTATTAGGCCATTGATTAGCCATAATTTGATTTTTTTTCCTGCCATCTCCTTCTTCCATCCTAGTAAACAGCCTTCTCGCCTACAGGCTCAATTATGTCCTCTTCAAATAAATGACAAAGAATTTCATAAAGAAAAATGGATAATGCTTTGATAATAATACGGCTCAGATTGGTTAGTTGGTGCTGTCTATGGAGGACATGTTGATGGAGCTTTATACTCTGTATGTATCTGCATGTGCATAATGTGGCCTCAGGTAAGATGAACACACAAATACACAGTCACCATGGCTTAAGGTCACAGCCTGCCTCTATTGTATTCAGGGTTGCTGTGCCGAAGCTCATTTTGCCCTTTGGCTGATTGCTATCTGCTCATTTGGTTCATTTAACATGTAATAAAGGCTTTCTCAGACGAACGGCTGAAGAATACACACACACACACACACACACACACACACACACACACACACACAAAACCTGAGGATCTCAGTCTTTGCCAGAAGTCAATACTAAGCAGTATCCTATGGCAACCATTCTCGGTCCAGGCTCTACTAGTTGTTTCTCTTACACACGTGTACACACTCATCCGCTGATCATTACAAAGCTTAAGGACTTTTTCTCGTGTGAACATCAGTTGTCTTTGAAGTCTTACTTGCAGGAAGGAAGTGAGAGAGTAAACCGTGTCATAGAGATGAGAAATCTCATCTCCAGTTTTGGGATTAAAATGTGTTCTTAAGATTTCTATTTCAAGCACACTTGAAAACACAGAGGGTGGCTTTGAATATCTATATTAGCTCAGACAGACATCTGGATATCTCTGGATATTACCTGAGAATAATACCTCTGTGTCTCTCAGGAATCTGCCAGGACAAACTCCCTTCCAACAGATGAGGCCCAGATTTGAAGAGGAGACCAGAAGGGAGACATTATAATGAATTAATATGCATTGGCCCAATTAGCCTCTGCACTGCAGTAATTATCGCACACATTTATGGGCTGGAAATCGGGACATCCCGTTGCGCAGTTCTGCCAACCCAAAGGATTGTGGGACTATTTTTGAGCCGGAGGAGGTCAAATGTTTGCTCTCTCTGCACATTAATTAGCTGTGATTCGCCTGCGTAAAGAATGTGATGTGACAGATGAGTGGTCTGATATCTGATTCCTCCAATCTGACCTCCAGGGGTGTGGGGGAGGGGGTGACATGTTGTTAGAAAGTTTCTGACATTTAATTTTCATTTCAAATTATGGTAATGCTCTGGGTATCAATTGAAGGGAACTTGTCGTATTGGCTCCTGAGGAGTAGCCGCATTAATTTACAGACAAACAGCCTGAACGCTGTATATACACTGCAACTGCTAGTTTACAGCTGGACTGATAACTTCTAACCCTCTGCTCCAGTCCCCTGCCTCACACACCAACACACACATGCACTCGAGGCAGCTGCACCGCTTGTGTAACAGTATGCTGTCTCAAACGTACTGCAGTTGTTGCACAGAGACAATATCCCTCTCCACACTTAAGCTGCTTTCAGTCATGCACTGAACACTGAAACCGTATTTTACCCGGAAGAGGTGCATGTGTGAACGTGGGGAGTTGATGATGCAAAAAATGAAAAAAACTCAAAGAAAACCAATATCTCTAAGAAGACGCTGACGACGATGTCAGGAGAGATGGTGGTGATAAGATCTGACGGCGGTGTTGGGGCGCTGTAAACAAAATCACGTGATCTACGCAGCAGAGTTAATACGTCACTTCCTGCCTCGGACTGCTCCACCTCTCGCCTGAATAATGCAGAGGATTTGCTGCTGATGCGAACGCGTCTGTGCAGAGAACCTCCTGCTGTGTTGTGCATCTGTGAAAGGCAAACTGGGGGTAAAGTCCGTGGCCAACTCTCCGGATTTCCCCCGGAGGTCATGTCTGAAAACAGCTTTACAAAGCCTCAATGTGCAAAAGTCCAAAACTATCTGCTCTCCCCTCTGCTGAAAACAGAACTCTCTTTCTGACAGAAACGACAGATGCATCAACCGGTAGTCAAGCTAGTTTTAGAGACAACAGCCTGTTGCCACCACAAGTGGGCAGTAAACTACAAAATCAATTTAAACTTTATAGGAAACAGCGCGGTCAGGTGATATATTGCTTTCATTTAGGCATAGTCTGATAGATGTCTATTATTAGCTTTAGAGGGTGGAGTTTAAAATGTATGACTCAGAGAGCGGGACTGGGAGAAAGTAAACAAAGGGGAAACGCTGTACACATACAGTACATACAGGAACGATGGAGGGGAAATGTCTGCTTGAGTCTGAGCAAACATGACAGGACAGAGTCGACACGGCAATGACCAGACAGGCTGACTGGCCTTTGGCATCTCTCACGCTTTAATTAAAATAGATTGGAGATGAAGAGAGAGGGAGAGAGGAAGAAAGAGGAGGGGACTTTTACCATGGCAACCAAGTTTGGCTTGACTGAGATCTTGTATCATCTTCAATGCGGTGACTTTGGTTGGAGCAAGGAGTGACCATATAGAGAGAGAGTGTAAATATATATGCGTGTATGTATATATATATATATATATATATATTGAAACACATGAATAAACATGTGACGGACTTGGCAAATTTAGAGCAAGAAAATACATGTGACTACATCCAAATTAGAAATAAATCAAGACAATGTATAAACCGAATACATATGTGGAAATCAGATTAATTGCAAGTATGAAGTACGCTACCTTTGCCTCTTATAAATTACAAAATCCCTCATTCTTTTTCTCTGAGTTCGGGAAAAACATTAAAAATAATGATCTGGGAAAATATAAAATAAATACTTTGTGATAACAAGTAAAACATTTGAGTTGAGATTAACTCTGACCACAAACAGACTGAAAATCAAGCATTTTATAAATCAAAGATTTTTCCAGCAGTTTCAACGGGGGAGGAATCTCCAACGTTTACTTTGGTATTTCAGTAAATGTGCTTGATTTTCAGTCCGTTTGTAATCAGTGTGAAGTGTGTGTGTGTGTGTATACATATTTCAGATGATTTCATTCACAGATTGGTGGTCCTGTGGGTGTTTATGTGAGTGTGAGCCTCTGGTTGCAGACACTGAAGTGACGCTGATACAGACCACTGTAGTGCTTGGCAGAGGCTCCTCAGCCCCCCGTAGAGCCCCGGAGGGAGGCTGGGAGCAGTTCATCACTCACACAGGATGAGGGTGATTACTTGGCCACTGTATTCTGAGCCCTGGATCTAAATATAGTTGCACTGGGGAAGGGCTGGGCTGCTGGGAGCATAGTGATGAAAGGCATGGGGTCATCATAGACCTGGCAGCAGCTTTTTAACATTTATGCAGAGAAAGTGCTGCTTTACATTCCCACAGTGACAGACAGTAACTCAGCGCTGATCAGTAAAACAAACTGCTGTCAGTCACTGAGAAGCTACAGTTTTTTGATTGACTTCATGTATTCTTCCCCATGGACCTTAACCTGCGGAATCTTTGGCTGTTTTCACTCATATCATTTCTAGGCTCTCGGATGCCTCAGCCAGACGTGATATACACATTCACTTTCAGAGTAGGAGGCTGTTCAAACATGACAAGTGTTATACAGTGTGCTCAAATAAGGGTGTTGGGGATAAAATGGAATTTTGCGGTATAATCATTGTGTAGTGCTGTGCAGCTCATGTATAAGGGTAGGTGACCATGTGATGTTGTATCGGTGTTTTGACCCTGGTATTTGACCGCAGTGGCACTAAACTGTGTTTGTATGCTGTTCGATGTAAGAAAGGTTGGTGGAAGTGGAGTCAAGAGTTTCAACAAACATGGCAATGGTGGATGAGGTTGTGATAATGTTCCAAAAGCAGATATTTGTCCCTGTGCCGGGGCAAAGTAACAACATACAGGCGCCTGTGCTTTCTTACAAACTAATAAAGTCTCTCGTCAAAAACTTCAGCCAAAATATAAATCTCTTCCTGGTGTCCTATAGTCGTCTCTCAGTTGAACTTTTGGCTACACTGCCCCCCCCCCCCCCACGATTTCCAGTTGTACTGCTAGCCTTTTTCTTCCTTATTGCAAGCTTTAAGAAGATGTGCATAAATACAAACGAAGTTAAAGCAGAGTATGGACAGACGGCTCCTTCTGTTTCCGTTAACATCTCTGAAGTTGAACATAAAAGGGCACAGTGTCATCACAGTCCCATGGTTGTCATTTGTCCCACTCATTTGGTTTGTCAAGCAATAAGCATCTGAATCTTCTTTGTAATGAGCCACTCAGCGACAGATGCATGGTGGGACACTTCTTTATGATAGATGATGTATGTAGCCTTCATTCAGAGTTCATGTTTAAATGGAAACCTAATAATCCAAACACAATGGCGAGCTGCCTCTACATGGTTGGCACCAGGGGTTCGGGCACATCTTGTCTTTGGCATTTGCAATCCATGGCTGTCAGTATACAGCACACAGCAGCCTGTTAGGAGTACAGTACAGTGGTACAGCTGCATAGTTGAGTGATGAATCAATTCACTATATCCCCTTGACATAAATAAACATCACTTGTCTAGTACTGTCTGTGTTTTGACAGCATACTGGTATATTTAGTGCCCAGAGGCTTGTGTTTTATTTAGTAGGTTAGAGATCTCTTCTTTGTGACGCGTGCTAGTTAGTAAGCAACGGAACAAAGCAGCTCTACTTACCCATTGTAGGGCAGCAAGCAGGTGCTATAACACGGGGATGATCAAAACGGAAGATCGTCAGCGCACACCGACCTCGCTGAACCTCCTGCTGTTGAAGTTAGTGTGCTCATGTTGTTTTGAAGAGCGTGTACCAAACGTAGAGTTGAAAGTGCTGATAAGTGGGGCGACATTCCGCTCATTGTGCACAGATACAGTTGACACAGATATTCCTTTTCAATACCTGACTTGAACAGCCCCTTCACACAAGCCACGATGACCACTGGCTGCATTGCAAAAATATGCTCCGCTATGCAGCCGAGAGCACCACTTCTCTCCATTTGAAGGGCCATCCAGAGAATCGTTCCCACAGGCAGTGGGACGAGCGAGGTTTCCACCGGGGTTTGTGTAATCCGTTGTGAGGACTGCAGCTGGGAGCGGTGGCGGCGGAATGATCCCCAGTGTTGCCAGGTTTCAAACACCACGTCTGGTACATTCACCTGGAGGTACCATCGGCACTCTCGTGGGGGATGAGGCTTTGCAAACTAACTCTGCAACATCTTCTTGCAGACTGGGGAAGCTGCGTTCGGTGCACAAATCCCCCAAGATTGTGCAAACTATCAAACCTCATCAAAAAAGTTTCTTTCTCCACACAGTGAAGCATCATGCATGAGGCTGGAGAGACATTGAGTACGAAAAGTTTTCGGAGGTATTATTTTTTATTTTGAATTCCCAAACCATTCCAAAACCATGAGTAGAGGCAGAGATAGGTAGTGTCGTGATCCACCTCCTGCCTCTGCCTTTTTGTTGTTGGATTTCCTGTTTTGTTAAATTATGCATTGATTTTTGGTCTTGTTACTTCTCATCCTGTCATTTCAGTTCTTGCTTCCCTGTCACTTGACTCATATTCACCGGTCACCTGATTAATCCAGCCCCTGAGTCCCCCCCTAGAAACCCCATATATACCATGCTTTGTCTTTCCTTTGTATATCAGTGGACACAGTCTCCCTAGTGTATTTCTATTACCTGTTTTTAGCCTTCCCCATTTGGATTAGTTCATTGGTTTGGACTTATCTACTGGTTTTTGGACTTTGCCTGCATTATGCCCAAGTTGTCTCATCGGAGTTGTTTTTCCCCAGAACGTGGCAGGTAGCTTGCTAACTACCTAGATACCTGCTTCTCTGGAATCAAGAAACCATTGTTACAACAGTTATCAGTGTAAACTATATGCTGTCCAAGAAAAGCAGACGTTTGACAAAGGTTTGATTCAAACTTCTCTACATGTCGTATCCAGCCAGCTCACTGTCTGTACTGATGTGTTGAAGTATTAAGTACACATTTAAACAGAAAATTTTTGAGCATATAAACTTTCTTTGACTTAAAGAAGAAAGCGTCAGAGTGAAATTATGCTAAAACCCATGAGCTAAATAATCCAAATTTATCTGGATCTGTGAACTTCTGCAGTGAAATCTAAAATGTACTACAGTTATATAAAAGTAGAAACAACATAAAAATTTGAATCGATCTCTGTAGAAATTGTGATATTGCAGCAATAAAAGTAAAACTAAAGAGCAGAGGAATTAATTGTGAATATAAACTAACAAGTCAATAAAAACAACAGATTAAAAGCTGCATTTACGACGGCTGGTTTCACAGCTTGTTTTCATGTTTACCCCAAACTAGGGCAGGTTTAAAAGAAATCGAGTGACATTTTGGGAAATATCGACTCAGGTGAAACGATATGAAGCTACAGCCAGAAGCTGGTTAGCAGACAAGAATGAGGAGGAATCTCTGGTGGGACATTGAGTGTTAGTGTGAGGAGAACCTCTAAAGAGCTGGTTTGTTTTGTTCATTTTGTAAGAATAGTGATGATTCATCTGCAGCACACCCCCTGGGGTTGACTGCTGGAAAACAGGAAGTCTTCTTACGTGCTGTGGTAATATTTTACACTAGTTCGGATGTTTAACAACCAAAAAAAACACCTTTCTTTTCAATTGAGTCAATTATTAAATTCTGGAAGTATGATAATTATGAAACTTTTACTTCAGTAAAAACTTAAGGAAAGTAAATTCAGTAGCTCTTTATTGATTCATTGCATAATATGAAATATGTTTTTAACTATGATACCGCACTTGGAAACACAGAAAAGTCTATTAATGAAATGAATGAACTGCTTGAAATACCAGTATTTACTCTTTAATGTGTATCCAACTCGGTTAACAAACGACTCATCACCTCCTCCCACTAATAAAACTCCTGACCTCCCCTTCCGTCCCTCTTCTCCACCCAGGCATTTAGATAGACCTGTGAGTCCACAAGCCTGTGCACTTCACTTAGCACATATTGAACACCTTACGGATCGATGTGCATGTGGGCCCTCGTGCACGCCAGTGATTATCAACGTGTGCGCCAATGTGTGTTCAGCCACCCAGGTAGAATGAGCAGCTAATGGATACAGGCCAAACACGGACATACTCTCATTCCCCTCATGTGACAAGAGGTGTTCAATACAGAAGGCTACAAGGGGAGGCACTGCACTTAATCACTGTTTGGTTTCACACAAGACAAGTGTAAGGTTGGACAAAAGAATCCTTAAGGTTGACCACAGATGCTTATTTCTATATTTATTTAAAATCATTATTATAAGTCTTATTCAATTGTACATGGTTATTAAGGATCTGAAGAATAACCAAATTTTCTGCTTCCTTGTTGGACTTGAGGACATAGTCTCCCTTTTAACCTTTTCACTGAGGTGTTTTGCATGTAGAGAACTTTGTGTGTATTCAATAACTATGTAGATGTTGCCTTGGTTAGCTCAAGCCTGACTCAAATACCAACTGGAGAGATGGCAGAGATTGCAACTTAGAAAAATCAGATGATTGGGAAAATCAGATTTCTCCGGTTTTCTGAAAATGGATTAAAACCAAGTTTGGATGACGAAAGTATTTGAAATACTTTTTTATCAGAATCTTTACTTTAATCCTTGTTTCCTTTGCTTCATTTTTTCAGAAGACAAACGTTTGTGATTACCTTATCAGTTAAAAATCATAATTTTTAGTAGGAAACTAGCTTGTATTTTTGATGATTTAACAAACAAATATTATGATGAACGTATGAATATTTGGTGTAACCCAGTAGATTCATAGAACAGAATGCCAACATGCTAAAAAACCTTGGTTGTACCTAGTGAAATATTATATATATTATATCTATGTCCCATCAACAAGTCCCATCTACTGCTTCAAGTCAACATTGACATTTTAACTCTTTCACCTAAATCACAATCTTTCCCTAATGTGAGAAGCTCTTTCACTTGCCGCAATTACCAATGCTTTAGCTGCCATGAACAAATATTTTTGGCAAACAAATCAAAGGTGTTGTCAGTAAAGGTTTTGCAGATGTATTTATACTGACACTGTGTACCAAGGGAGAAAATAAAGTTATAGAGCTGGCCTTGTCTCTGTTTACCTCCGCTGATCAGTCTATCTACACAGTACACCATATGTAAATATAGGTTTCCTGAAGTAAAGACCAAGACACAGTGGTCAGAACAGAAAAAACATACAAGCGTCCCCTTAAGGGTGCATCATTACAGGGATTGGCTGCTCACATGACTGTAAAAACCCAGACAATAAGTCAATTGACTGCAGAAGAAAATGTGGAAACTGCGGGGTGAAACAATGAAGGGTTTCCAGGAAGATACAGAATGAAAAATCTCCTGAACCTGAGCACCTCTCACCCGCAGACCATTTCCACCTCGACAAGCACACACTCTGCCGAGACCTTGCCAACCTCAATAAAATAGGAAGTGAGTGTGTGTGTGTCTGTGCGTGTGCGTGTGCGTGTGCGTGCTTACAACACACAAGTGTATTCACTCGTTTGCTGTGTGTGGTGTCATGTGTATGTGACAGGCCATCAGTCATGATTGGATCCCTGTGCTGCGGCGGGTGGGAGTGGTTGCTGCCAGGTGGCCCTCTGTGAGACAGAGAGATGCAGTGATGGACTGGGGTCTGTACAAGGTTATATATATATATATATATATATATATATGTATGTGTGTGTGTGTGTGTATATGTGTTTATACAGCGTGTATGTGAATGTTCATGCAAATGTATGGATGTGAATGGCGGGTGGGTTATGGTTGCTGGAGTGACAGCTGGCTGCTGGGACCACTTGGTTAAATAAATCAGTGACCAGTTCTACAGGACCGAGGAAACACACACACACCTCCTTTAATTATCCATTCTCTCTGCTCCCTCTTTACTCCTCACCGCTTTTTAATTCTCTTTATCTCTACACCTCTTCTCCTTTGGCAAATTTACAGTATCTAAATCTATGTGCCCTCCAATTTTCCTCTTCTTTATCTGTCACCTGTATGCTCCAGCAGCTCTGTGACTCATGCCACTGACTGTGTGTGTGTGTGGTGGCACTATACTTATATGTGTGTGAGGAGCAACTGTGTTTACCACCACACACACGCACACACGCACACTGATTCACAAGGTGGAAACAATACCAGCCGCATGCCGATAATGATCCACAATCTGGTAACAGTGATTGTTTTTGTTGTTCTGGCATCGTTTCTTCTGTGTGTGTCGTCTTTTACAAGCGTACGGGAGACTGTGTAGGAAAGTGCAGCAGAATAGAGAAAACTATCATCACAAAAAAAACTGAAATTAGCACGATCGCTTTCCACCCTTGCAGAATTGGCCTACATTTATTTAGGGCGCCCTCTGACTGTACCTGGAGGG
Source organism: Hippoglossus hippoglossus (assembly GCF_009819705.1). Lineage (NCBI taxonomy): Eukaryota > Metazoa > Chordata > Actinopteri > Pleuronectiformes > Pleuronectidae > Hippoglossus > Hippoglossus hippoglossus. Next base: position 16,904,677 of record NC_047161.1, read on the forward strand.
AGTCTGGGTGACGAGTGCCAATATGTGTAACAACACGCAGACTGCCATCATGTGTCATCTCTAGTCTTTGAGTCAGTGTGTTTGAACGGGGCTTAGTGAAGCTGCTGGTCCAAAGGAGCTGTCCGACCATATGGAGGAAATAACTCACTGGATGTCTGAATCAAAGTTCAGCAGTGTCAGAGAAAATGTAATGCCGTGTTGATCCCCCTGCAGCCGGTACAGATACACTGTGGTCGCCACTAAGACAGAAAACAAATGTGTGTGAACGTGTTTGAAAGAGTGTGTCACACAGTGGAGAATGGATGTGTCTTATTATAGCTCAAACATGCAATTTACTGTCAGTCTCTTTTCTAATTGTCAGGACACACACACACACGGATGCTCATTAAAACACAAATGGCTGTACAGGTCACCCACACACACTCAAAATCTGAAACACATACAGTTCTGATAATATGGCCACACACACACACACACACGTGTCTGTCTATAGTTGTGAGGACACTCAGTTGCATAATACATCCCCTAGCCCCTTACCCTAACCTTAACCATCACAACTAAATGCCTAACCCCTAACCCTTACCTAACCTAAACCTAATTCTAACCCTACAACCAAGTCTTTTGCGAATTTGTGAGGACCAGCCAAAATGTCGTCACGACAAAGTTATCGAGACAAAATTGGCCCTTATAACTATAGAAAGACAAGCACACACGGACACACACACACACACACACACAGAAAGAAAGAGAGATGATCATAAAAACACAAAAATGGCTAAACAGGTCACCGACACACACACACACACTACAAATCAGAAACATGTACAGTATACTACAGAAAGTCGGATGCACACTCGATTATTGTGGCTAATCTGTGCACATTAGTCCATTAGAGGGAACATTATCTCTTTGTTAAGAGATTACAGCAGCCATATACTGCACCAGAGCTGCAATGAGGCCTATTAGCAAGTTCAGAGTGCTTTAGATCATGTGAGGATGCCGTTGACCCCTTCCTGCACCATTAGAGAAGAAAAAAAACAACTTTTGATGAAATTGATAATACACTATAATACAAGAAAAATGTGCTGCTTCCTTTAACCCAGAAAGTGAATAGCGAAGTGACACAACAAACCAATCAGCGGGACAAAGTTCGGTGCCAGCGTTTCAGCAGACAACACCAGATGGTATATCTCTTTTTTTCACACGTAAGAGGAGGTGTTGATTGTCTCCGTACTAACTCATCCTACTCATCGCACCAAGGGGAAGTCAAACCTCAAACACTTCAGGGCTTTTTTCTCCACTTCCTGCCATCACAATTTTGCAGATCTAATATTGCGGTTTGAATTTCAGCAGTTGGTGCAATCAAGGAGGAGAGCCAAGCCACTTCAGGTTTATCCTACTTAACCAGATTAGTTTGTGGCGTTGCTGTGGTAACTGCAGAAGATACTCTCAATGCATGGGAAGTGACATGAGAATTAGAGGCTTGAGTAAATGAGTTCTCCTGCTCCCTCAATTATGCAATGAGTCATAAATTCAAATTGAGCATTTTTAAAAGTCACAGGATGAACAACGCGATGATGAATCCTGAAGATCATGAAAGCATCGATGTGCTTGGTTAATATTTTCTACTCCATCACCTATGTCTCTCATGTAATTTGCTGAACCAAACTGGCTGCCTGTAGAATTATATCTCACCCTTTCTGACAAACTGCAAATGTTTCATTTTGGTTTCAGGGAGAATGGAGCATTTCTCTCTGATTCATGTTAAATTTGCATTTTTGAATCAACAGGACTGTACATAGCTTTGTCTGTAGTGGTCAGAGACACAGTGGAGCAGCAGATATTAAACCCAACAACATTTGCTTCACATTTAAATAATGTACCAATGAGGTTTGTAACTGCTGTTTTGTTGACACATTTTTCATATCTTAATATCAGTCTTTATGGATTCTGCTGTAACACACTGTTACAGGAGGCAGGGGACATGTAATTGGATGTGCGGTGAGGGCCACAAACTGAAGACTTCTCCACTATCATGAAAAATGTCATTATGATACAAAATGAAATCCATAATTAAACAAAACTATTAATATTGATGTAAGAATGATGAAATAACATTTCATAATAATACATAGAGGTGTAGTATTTTGCCCAAGGTTCATGCAATGAATACTTGAGCAGTTGCCGTTAATGCGCCACAGTGCACATCAATGCACAGAGAAAGGTAGAGATTATATCTGCAGAACCCAGGCGATGTCTGTTTCACTTTAACCTAACCTGAGTATAAATTACAACCTGTACTTAACCTAGCCTAAACCTAAATTTAACAGAGCCTGATATTAAACATAACCTAATCTGAACCTAAACCTAAACTTGACCTGATTTGAATTTAAATGTCCAGTGTGTACGATTTAGGTGACAGGGATCTATTGTCAGAAATTGAATATGAAATAATCCCAGTTATGTTTTCACTAGGATGTTTCCTCTAAATTGTACAAACTGTTGTTTTCTTTACCCTAAAATAGGCCCTTTATATTTAAATACTATACATATACATAGGGAGCTGGTCCTCTCTACGGAGGCTGCCATGAGTCTTTATGACAACTGAAGGCTACCACAGGTTCTCTTTCATGTTTGGAAGGGGAGGGAGAGGTTAGGGGGGTTCAGCTCCAACACGGAACCTCACCACTAGATATCACTAAATCCTACACACTCAACCTTTAAGTGTTGGACTTGGACATGAGAGATTGCTTTTCGTTTCCAATTTCTTACAGACAGCCAACATTTTTACCTACGTCAAGGAGATTATGTTTTTGTCCCTGTCCGTTGGTTTGTGAGTAGTAACTAAACCGAGCCTAAAGTTAACCCAACATGAACCTAAATGTATGAACAGTATATTCCGTCTGTTGAGATACAGGCAGGGCAAGTGGGTGCATGGAAAATGTAATTTGTCAACATTATACTTGGCATTCTATTGTTTGGGGAGGAATGACAGACTTGTTGCACAAAAATCCATTCGCAAAGGAGAAATATCTGAGCAGATATTTCCTGTGCACACTGGCACACTGAAGGTGGATAATAGGAACAATTTCCAAGCAACAGAATATCTGAGTGCAGTTGGAGCACAAGAAGAGCAAATCTATTCAAGCGCGAGCTCAGGGGTTTGAGTAAAAGCTGGCAAACTGAAAGATCACACTCTTGAGTAGGAAAAAACACAAACCTAAATGTTTATTTCTAAGAAATCTCAAGTCATTTCACATTGATTTGAATATTTATTCATGTTATATTCGACTCCTTTGGGTTTTCACATGAAAGGGTGAAATTTCAACTTTAAGTCAGTCTCTAAAGAGATAAAAGGCTGAAGCCTTCCCCGCTGACAGCGGTGAACTATTGGCAACACAAAAGCCTTTTCTGTCTATGGCCTAATGTCACATTAGATGTTTTATCACCTTGGCATGAAAAAATCAAATACAGATTACAATACTTTGTACTGACGTACTGGAAATGTGAACAAAACATCTGCTTTACAGTTTTGCATCAGTGTTGTCCTTTTCAAATCCTGACTGAGGGAAATGCTGCACCTCATGAGAGCAAACAACAAACAGCTGAGGGTTGAAGAATGATGCACTTCTAAAGGATTATCTCCTCATAAGAAAGTCCTCAAGTGTGAAGGCTCAGATGGAGAAAACCAAAGGACACAAAAGATAATGTTGTGTTTGACTAAGTTTTCATTTCACATAATAATAATAATAATAATAATAATAATAATAATAATAACAACACATTTTATTTATCGAGCGCTTTTCATGATACTCAAAGACACTTTACAACATTAAAAGTTTAGCATAACAAGTAGCACAATAAAAACATAGAGCACATATCAAACATTCACATTAAAAGCACTTCTAAAAAGGTGAGTTTTGAGATGGAGTGTGGTGATGGAGGAGGTCGGTGAGGTAGGAGGGGGCCTGAAGGGCTTTGTGGGTGAGGAGAAAGACTTTGTATTGGATGCATTGTGGGACAGGGAGCCAGTGGAGATTCTGAAGAACAGGGGTGATGTGGTCACGGGAGTGGGTGAGCAGGCGGGCAGCAGAGTTCTGGATGTGCTGTAGTTTATTAAGTATTTTGGATGATGTGCCATAGAGAATGCTATTGTTGTGTGCAGAACTTTTTTTATACACTGTCTATGGTGCGGAGTGAAGTTGGAAAACGTTGTGTTCATCCTACCTGCTTTATCTGCAATGAGGATTTTATAGTCAATGTTTTGCACGTCAGCTATTTCAGAGGTGCATTCGGCAACTGACCAAATCTTTAGACCTTAGTTCACAACTTTTCTAAATAAAAGCTCTTTAACTCGATATTAAGCTACTGGAGTTTATTCTAGGACATAGACATGTTCAACTCTGCTACAGAGCGTTGGTTGCATGTTTATTAAAATTGTATTAATATTGAAACGTATTGCGAGTCTAAATCACCAAACTCAGCACTGCACATTCTCTGCAATTTACAATACACATGCCAAGTGTGAAGCTGATTAGATGAACGGATCCCGAGATATGCGTTCAACATACACACAGACAGACAGATGCTTATGGAATTAATAGGTAGATGTGTGTTATATGTGTGAGGTGTATTTCAAATAAAATGCACAATTCTGTAAAGCCATGCTGCAGAAATGCACCATTCAGAGACTATGAAAAGAAGATGTGATGCATGTGGCTATTATCACATCTCACAAGTCACTCAAACTTTCAAAGTGTCACTTGAGTTAAATTGTACCAACAAAGCTACAAATCATGTCATCTTAACACAATAAAACGCCTTGAATATAATAATCAAGCAAGTGGCAGCTTCCCAGCCAGTGTGCTTCACACTGTCATTTATTCACATATTTTATTTTTCAATGACATTGAGGAAAACAACATATTTAGCTCATACTGTTTTCATCCTCACGCATGTGTCTCTGCAGAACTGTAGAAGACTGAGAAACAAAATATAGCAGAAGAAATTAGAGTTGTGACCCTGTACATGTGGCTCACTGCTCATTTCTTTTGAATTTACTTTATTCCTGCTTTTGCCAGCACCTCTATGAATCAGCTGTACGCAGGCGGCACACATTAATTAGAGGACACTCTTACTAAAGTCTGCTTTGCATAATTGATGCCCAGTTGGAAAGTAAAACAATCATTTGAACCCGAATACAAATTATACTAATTTCCTGCCCAGGTGGTCATGTTTAATTTGTAGTCTGTGTTACAAAAAGGAATAATACAAAAAAGGCTCAATCAATGAGACTGACGTGATCTGCTTTCATGAGAACTGCTTTGATAATTAAAACTGGCCTTTGTGTTGCTATTAAGTTAGGTTAGGTTGCTTTATTTGTACCTGTAGTTAGATTTGTTTTGCAGCAAGGAGAAGGCCTCCATCCAAAACACAGTTCAGAATTATAACACACTGACAGAAGAAAAGACCACAAAAACCATGACAAAAAGTGCTAAAAATCGTTCGCTATTAATATAAAAATTGGATAAGGACAAATGTGCAAATATGGCTATAACCCATTCAAGTGAACAATTGCAGCTGGAACAAAACTATTCCTACGCTGTTGGTTTTACCCCTTGGGACTGTAAACCTTCGACCAGATGGTGGAAGCTGAAATTCCCCATGCAGAGGATGCAAGTCATCATTTGTAATGGAGCAGGCCATCCTCTGTAACTGCCTGGTGGACAGGGACTCGAGGCTCATCTGAGGCTCACCAATCAGCCGACTGGACCATTTCACAACCTGGACTCAGTTTGTTTTTTATCCTTTAAGGACAGGTTACCAAACCATGGCACCCAAGAAAATGATAAAACAAAAGCATGATAAAATAGTGTCAGCGTGGGTTTGTCAATATGAAAATAAGACATTTCCCTTGAACAGTTCAAACGCTGGTGCCCCTTTTTGCACTAAGCTTCACTGTTTGCCTTAAAGTTCAGCTTGTATTCTTTATTTACAGTCTGTGGTTTGGAGTCAACAATAGTCCCAAGGTATTTATAAGATTGCGGACAGTTTGACCTTTGATCACAGTGCCCTCAAAGTGTGTGTGGGCAAGTTTTCTAAAATCAATGGCCGTATCCTTGGTTTTTGAGGACATGTTGAGTTGGAGGAATGACTCCTCGCACCACTTAACAAAGTGCTCAACAACCGGCCCATGGCTGTTCTCGTGTGCCTGAAGCAGACTCACAATCACCGAGTCATCCGCGGACTTTAAAATGATCCTAGCTACTGTAGGAGCTCTGACACATATTTGTATAAATAAAGTTAATGCTACTGCCCCTGAGACTGGTCTGCAGTGCATTTATTGCCTAAAGGAAACATTTTGGAAATTAGAGTTAGATCAGAACAACCACTCACATCCCTTTATCACATACTGTACACTGTAGAGAAAGATGGACGATGTGTTTCCATTTCATCCCACTGCAAAAAAAATGAAGCTAAAATATCTTGGATACAGATGTTGTCTGAGTCTCAGCTGTTTAGCTCCGTTTCCATTTCATTAAATAGCTACTTAAAACCAAACCTACTGGAAAATTAACACTTGAACAAACATCACTGAGATAAGAACAACCTAAAATGACAGGAACCGTTTTATGAGAAAGTTTTATATAACGTTTACTTTTTTTTTTTTTTTGTCCTTGTCCCATCTGCTTTAAAGGAGTAGGCAGGGTTCATGACTCGATTTAGTTTTGCAGGCGGTTACTGGCTGGAACTTTGTGTTGGCATGCGATGGTGACATCTGGGAATCTTGTTGTCATTGTGTCGTTGCCAGGCTCACAGAAGTAACAAGGCACAACATGTTAAATCCTTGTCTACACTACTGCAAACTAGTAAAAATGCACAAACAAGCATGCCAGGCCAGTAGGTGGAAGTAAAGTCAGCATCAAAGATCTGTCAAGTACCAGAGAAGAACAATAGCAATACTGGGAGAGGCAGGTCTGTGGATTGTGGCGCAGTGATGCTAAATTTAGCTGCGAACTTAGACCCCTGCTTACTAAATGTAGAGAAACCGGTGTATAGACGCCATTGTTGTTGTTTCTGGTGCATTTCATTAGACAAAGCACAGTGAGCATGTGCACAATAAGCTGTGATATTAGCATTTCTGGAAACTGGAACCAAAATCTGCACTTTTCATTAGCTATTTAATAACTTCAAATGCCATTTGAGTGTGGACGAGAGACTGAAACACAGAGGAAGGGTGTATAAATATTAGGTCTTACTAGGTACATTTTGAAGCTTTGAAAAGAACCACCTTCGATGTGTCCCTCTGTCTCCAGTCTCACCATTATTCTAAACTAATCAGCTCCCAGCACAGGCTCCAGAGTTAACACTCAAATACTGGGGCCATATTAATCTTCTCATCTAACGATTTAGAGAATTAGATTAGTCTCATTTAGATTGAATTAGATTCACTTTCATGAAATATTTAAATCGATTTCTGGGGGACTTGAATGTGAAGTCGGGCCGTTTATTCGGTCCACCTCAGACGGGGCTGCAGTTGGATATGGTTGAATCAGTCTTGGCCATAAGCCCCTGCTCATATGTTGTGTGAGGAAAAATCAATCTATCTGATGGAGCTCTGTCAAGTAAAACGCCTCTGCCAGACCTGCGCTCGCTATCTCCCTCTCCAACCACTTCTCCCTCCTTCATCCCTCCGCTCCCCACACTTTCATCCCCTCTATCTCTATGGATTTGTCAGTGCTTAGCAACATGCCTCACCATGCTGTCAGTGAAGTGATCCCGACCGGCTACAGGTGCACACACTTCATGCGACACTCGTGTTGCACCGTGTTGTGTGTTTGCCTCAGGTGTCTGCAGGCAGCCCCCGGAAATTCTTAAACACCTTTTCTACGTGTAACATATGTACATGTAAATCAGCTATTCTTTATACACTTCCATTTAATATACCGTCAATGTATGCCTTCTACTAATTTATACTTTCTACTTCCTGTCTGTCTTTATATTATCATTTTATTGTCTACTTTTTTTTTTTCAAACTGTTTCACCTTTGTCTTCTTTCAACCTCTTTTTTTTCTCCGTGCATAGATCCACCTGGTCTCCAATTTCATCTCCCCCCTCCTGAACATTGGGTAAGGTACTGTAGCCATGGAAACTGTCCAAGTGTGTTGGTGACAAAATAGATTTTGTAAAGGCCGAACCATGGATTACTACTTACCTGCAGCACACACACTCACACGCACACACACACACACACACACACACACACACACACACACACACACACACACACACGCGCACTACAACTTTCCCATCTCTCCTCTTATCTCTCCTGAGGGATGGCCTTAATCTGTTGCTATGGATACCAACATTGGGAGGGCGATGAATCCTTCTGTAAGAAACTTTTAAGCACTTCAAAAAGATCTGCATGAAAGAGGAGGTGTTTTTTAAGGAGAACGTCGTGCTGATCAACTTCTCGTTGAAATGTTGTTTGAATGTAGAAATAGACCTGCTTGCTGCAGTTTGTGCTGTGATGCGTTTCTCTGCTCTTATTATCATATGTTTGTCACGTTTTACCGCTACAGCTCACAGATTTGTGTCATGTCAGTCAAAATAAAACTAGAACTATGACATTGGGAGTATCAGGGATGTACACTAAAACTAAAACAGACTGTTTTAAATTGCAAATATAAACCTGTTTGTCTTCATCCTCACAAAAATAGTCTAAAACAATGGAATAATGGAATAACAAGGAGTAGAATTGACAGAGAGAAATGGCTTAGAAGTGAGGTCCTCTATCCTCTCGTCTCTCGAAGATTTTTCTTCCAGTCAGTGCCGCAAGCGCAATGCATAATGGTAAATATTGCTTTGCTTTATTGCTTTGACCATCAGTTGTACACCCCTTTCCACAATGCACTCTGGGAAACATTAAGCCCACTATACAGGGTAGAAAAAGATTCACTCAACATTAGAACAGCATCACAAAATGGTGAACTCACTATAAAGTGATTAGTGAGTGATTTCGGACAAACGTTTTTTCCTGTCATTGTTAACATTACATTCCCCCGGTCTGCTCCGTGACGTCATATGTTCAACCATCCATCCCACCCTGCTGCTCTAAACATCATCATCTACCATTTTAAACAGCAGCTTTTCCACAGTCAAAGCTAAGTACACATTTACAGTCAAGTATTACATTTGGAGGTATGAGTTGTTTCACACTCCGAGGTTTACTGTGATTTCTTTGAATGTGACTTAGAATGGGGATCTGCGTGATTAGCCCATTGAACAAAGTGTTCTCTCACAGTCAGGATTTGATTAAAATGCCTGAAATAGGTTGGCAGCTAAGTCAGTACAAACAGTTTGTTCTGAAAACACCTTCAACTTATATATATGTGGAGCTTTTTATATTAATGGCTCATTGTTTTTATAAAAATAATTGGTCCTACATCGGGTTTTGTCACGTTATTATATCAGTGCAATTTCTTTTCATCCACAAATGACTAATGAAAACAATTGCAATTTGATTATAATGAATCAATTTGCAATTAAAGTTCAATCAATCCGTGTATTTTATTCCCAGTGTATTTGCAGGTCTTTGATTATTGAAGATTATATTAGTAATGTGTTATGTATTATGAAACTGAAACTGTAAAAACAGTAAAAAATATTAAACGACTCATGAATATACAGGACAATATAATATTTTGCTAAACCAGCTGCACGGTGTAGTTTTTAGCAAACATTTCTCTAGCAGGGAGAAATGAAGAATTTTCGGGACCTTCTAACCTATTGATCATTTCACATTTAGTGGAAATGTACTGCAGCAGGATAATGCATTTAAGATCGACTCAAGATAAATTACAGTGCAATTGTTCGTTATAATGAAGGAACATGACACCCAGTGCAAGAACGTTGCTCACTGATGTGCTTTTAGTTTTTGGACAACAATAGAGCTCCGTGGCACTGAGTGCTTGTCATGGCACTTAATTGAAAAAAATAAGGAAAAGAACACGCAACTCGTCCACTATCAGGCTCGGCTGAGGGGCTGGAGCTGAAAGAAAACCGAGCAGAATGAGGAAAACTTTGAAAAATAACATGAAAAACACACCAGACCTATCCCTTAGTCAACAGCAGCAGTGTTATATGGTTTCTTGATATGAGCTGCTATTTCAGTAGTTTTCTCACTTGTGAAAGTGAAGGTTATTTCACCATCCAGCAGTAACGTTCCCAACACACACACACACACACACACACACACACACACACACACACACACACACACATATATACACGAAAACCGTTTGCGTTGTTAATACCTAATACACCTTGTCTGTAGAATTGCTGCTTCTCTCACACACACACACACACACACACACACACACACACACACACACACACACACACACACACACACACACACCCACTCACTCCCTTTTCGAAGCAGCATATACTGCACGTTACTTATCTGACGGAAAGTTCAACATGTTGACTCAACATCCAGGAGCTGGGTCACTAACTCCGCTGTCTTCTTTTTCATTTTGAGAAGTGACACGTTGATGAGGGAGGAGCCCTCCTGAAAGGTGCGCTCACCCCGCTGCTAATTAAAGAAAAGGGATGTCAGAGAAAAGTGTAAAAGCAAAACGCTCGACAGAGAAAAAAATAATAAGTGTGCTGAAACAGATGGAAAAGATTTTGCGGGCTGCTCTCCCACTGCAGAGCCACTCTGAGTCTGACCAGCTCCTCTGCAGAGGCAGATGAGTCACCCATCTTCTCCCTCCACAGGAGCCACGCTGCTCTGTAACTGAGCAGAAGGAAAACAACACTCTGCATATCTGTGTCTTTGGGGCAAGTGCTCCTCTCCCCTGTCTTTCTTCGTGTTGTTATCCAACCAACCCCCCCCCCCCCCCGTACTCAGCCTCCCCTCTCTAGGTCACATCTGGCAGTAAGACAGCTTATGTTTGAGCTTATGGGCTGTTACATAATGTCCCACGGTTGGTCATCAATTGCAGTAGATGGAACGCATCTCCCCCTCTTGGATCTGTTGCACTTCTGTTCTGGCCTGATTGTCCTCGCATCACAAAAACCAGCTGTCTGACCTCTGACCTCTGAAGAAAAGAAGAAAAGAGATCCACAAACTGTCTCCTGCTGCTTCACCTTTTACCATTTACCTGCTGTATCTGCAGGACGCAGGATTGTGGCTTGTTATGATCTTTTCTGTCTCCAGGCGCCATCTCTCAATCTGGTATCCTCTTTCCCTCTCCTCCATTCCTGCTGATGGTTACTGTCTGTTTATGGGTACAGCTGGCCGCCTGCGCATATCTTGTCATTATGAACTGTGCATGGGCTTGGCAGAGTTGGCCACCTGGCTCTATTTTTATCTATCTGCCCCTTCAGCCTGTGACTATCATCTCCTTGCTGTTTCTTTTGTTTATTTTTGCAGCTTAGAAAATCCTCATGAATTGTCAATCAATCAGCGTTTACCAGCAGGGCCCATCCCTGCGGTGTTGTTAGCATAATGGCGCCAGTTAGACCAGCGCTGGATGTTGCCGCTTTCTGGCTTTTATCACACAGACTCTGCTGGGAAGATTCAATTCAGCCGGGAATGATTGGGAATATGAACTCATTTGTCAGAGAGATGTGAAAGTGGGAAGGAAAGTGTGGGTAGTAATATGATTCTGCTCGCTGGGAAGAGAGTGAACAGGGGAAACGATGTGGAAAGAGATGTGACAAAAGGAAGGAGTAATAAGAAATTAGGATGGAGGGAAAGAAGGAAACATATCCAGATATAATTGATCATTATTAAAGTTAACGGCAGTAAACATGCAGCTCTTTGATTAATGATGATTTTCTTCACATGTTTCATCTTAATTAAATCAAATCAAGAAATACTGACAGAGGAGCGGCAGCAGCAGCAGGACATTTCTCAATCTAGTGCTGCTACCCCATGGTGGAGTGAAGAAGTGCATGGCACTGAGTCTCCATGCAGGAGTAATGTGTTCAATTTGCATGTTTTTTTAATGGTTTCTTTTGTTTGTCTGTTTGTTTGTTTGTTTGCGGCTGTGGCTCAGGAAGAAGAGCGGGTCGTCCACTAAACATAAAGTGTGCGGTTTGATCCCAGTCGTACCATTCCGCTTGCTGAAGTGTCCTTGGGCAAGATACTCTCCAAATTGCCTCTGACGAGTGTGCTGGCAGTGTGTGATAGAGAAAGTCCTGCACATAGATGCACTGCATGATTGTGTTTGTGAATGGGTGAATGGCAAAAACTGTACTGGTCATCAAAACTGGATCTATAAATGCAGATCATTTACCTCTTTCATATGTATTACACTAATACCTTCCGGGTGGATTACCATGATGATGATGCAAGGATGTGTCATAGGTCAGGAACGAACACATCTAGATCAGTGTTACTTAACACTGCGAGCGTTTTTCAACATTTTCATTGATTTTTTTCAGAGACTGATTCTTTGATCATGAAAAATCTGGCATGTTTGGGGGACTGATATTTATGAGTGTGCGTGATTCAGTGCAGATCCAAAATAAAATGCCAGATCTGTGGTTTCATAAGGTGACCGTTGGGCCTTGGCTATAGAAGTCTTTCAGTCTGTGGCTGAGTATGATAGTTATTGTCTTTATTTATTGATCACATTGTTCATTTACATTTTCTCATTGCAATGCCTTTGTTTAAGGATCTGTAGTCGTCTTATACCTGCACTTAAAATGTGTAAACACTGCTTCTCCTGTGTTAATCTGCTCCTGATTGTCCAAACTGTCCTGACTGATTAGTTCATCCCGCTGAACTTTCATCCTCCGATAACTCAGCTCAACTCAATTTTAGGCCAAAAGACAAATCTGTTTTTATGTCCATGTTTTGGATGTGAAATGAAACCTTTTCATTTTCCTGAGCTCCGGGTTCCTCTGCAGCCTGATGGGATGTAATCATGTTTAATAATGACAAACCAGGTGGAAGATCCGCAGCGACTTGCCAGCGGTGACAGAGCAACTTCAACTGGATTGGCATTTACAAAAGGCCAGTGCCGCCTTTATTGTCAAAGGACGACGAATTTGTGTTTTCCAGTCCAACATAAGTCACACTGTGACCGGAATGAGTTATTGATTACCGATTGGGTATTGATTGCCAGATGGAGTTAAAGTGGTTTTTCACACCATTGATCAGCACCTAAGCAGAGTTTGTACTAGCCTCAGCAAACAGGAGGGGGCAGTAGAATCATTAAGTCTTTAACGATCGATGCTTCATGCACATTTAATGGATCATAACTTTAATTCCCTTCTTAGTTGATTTTCATACAAGGCAAACCATGCTAAAGGCCCCTGGACAGTAAGGGGCAACTGTGGCTCAGGAGATACAGCGGGTCGTCCACCAGAGGGTCGGAGGTTCGAAACCCCAGCTCTTCCAGTCCGTATGCCGAAGTGTCTTTGGGCAAGGCCCTGAACTCCCAGGTTGCCCCACTGATTGGCTGTAAAAGTAGGGGAGAAGTCGAGCCAGTGGGTAAGATGAGCCACCCCCTGTATCTAGGTCACCTTTAAAAAAGTAATCATGTGACCACAAATTAAGGAAGTGTAGTCCATCTTTGACTCAAGCACATGGAGAGAGTGGTAGACAAACCAGTGCAAAAAACAGATTTTTGTCATGCAAAGTGACATCATCATGTTATCAGTCTTGTATATACATTTATATAGATGTATATGACATTTAGTCAATGTAAGCTACAAAACAAGGATATTAAGTTAACATAACTGTTGATCTGGGCTGCTGTGTGAAACAGTTTTGTTAAATTGGTGGTTGTGGGGTAAAACGAGCCAGTGATGTGGGGGTAAATTGAACCAATGGTCAGTCATTGTTCACTGCGTTCATACACACACACACACACAGACACACACACACACATAGACACATAGACACATAGACATGCATACATATACGTACACTAACTCTTTCTGTGTCACTTTTACAAGTTCATGTTGATGTTCGATCACTGTTACAAGTGTTACAATGTTCATGTACAAACATGCTGCACGTACACAAAAGTACATGTACACATACATTCTTTCTTACACACAAAGATCAAAGTTTAATCCTTCGCTCAAATGTTTGAGCAACACGTTGAACAACAGTAAACAAATATATGGTTTAACTTTAAGTAAACATTTTTCCCTTTGTTAAATTGATGGCAATATCAGAGTTGAAAATGATCTCAAAATTGTTTGATTTTGTGTCATTTTTTAATAGTGGCACCATTTACCCATAGAGGGCTCAGTTTACCCCATCGCTATGATCATTTTACCCCCACCTTGGAGCTAGTTGTGCCAAAGGTTGATGGTTCATTGTTCTGAAACCGTAATAATTAGATAACTTGTTTTAATTCCCATGGGTACACAACAACCTGAGGTATTCATAGTAACTGTTGTTTGAAACAAATACACTTCTGTTTTGCAGTAAAATCATCAAATGTAAAAAGTGGCTCATCTTACCCTGTTCCCCCCCCCTACTGTATATACACAGTCTACTCCATACATTTGATACTGGGGTTGTCACCTTCCATTTTGGCCTGAGCCGGTTCTTATCAAACATTTCATTCCATTTCAGAACAGAATTATCAGAATTCACTCCACCTTGATCAGGCTGCTGTGTCCTGTATTGACCTCTGGTGTACAGGCTCCGATGGCCTTTGAGGAAACTAACCTTAATGGTGATGGAAATCAATCATGGATTTTGGAGGTTTCATAGTGGTGACCATTAATGTCTGCTCTGAGTTTTGGTGCATCCCACAGTTCAAGTGCTGCACCGACCACAACTGCTGGTCTGGTTCAAATCTCGTGTCTCACTTGAAACTAAGGCCCCAACTGAAATGTATGGCTTCCTGTGTTTGTTTTGGACAAACACAATGGTAAATCATATCTCTATCTGCAGTAATATACGTTAAAACACATTCTCATGAAGTCAATCTGAAATGAATTACACATAAACTGTGAGTTACTCTCATGCACATCACACCTTATGGTGTCTCTGTGTTGTGCTTATGGCCCATTCACTGACAGAGTCGGGTCTGTGCTTTACCTAAAAAGCGAATCCATTCACTCTGTATCCTCCAGCTGAAGGGGCTTCTTCTTCATGAATGCATGCGGTAGTGAGAGAAAGACGTTCAGGTTGCCATGGCAATCAAGCACCTTTGAAAATCCTGTGAAGACATATTCAGGGGGGCACATAACTGGAGCATTAACAGAACATGCCTTTGTGGAACTGGGAAAGATTTAATATGGTCTCCCTCTTCTGCTCCCAGCAAAGATGAGCTGATGGTTCCCACTGGATGACACAAGTACAGGAAAGACAATGCAGCTGACAGGGACAAGGCTGGTCAACTGAGAGGACCAATTCATGAGCTTAAAATTAGATATGAATCCTTTCATTATTGACTTGAATTCTTCCCCGGAGTCCTTGTGCTTCAACGTTGCAGGTCTGTCATCTGATCATGGATTATGATTACTAGCTAGATTGCTTAGATATACAATATGACTACTGACATGTACTACCATTACTGACAGTACCTCTATCATTACACTTGTCAGTGCTGCTCCTTTCAGCTGTCAGACTTTTCCTTTGTATAAATAGTTTTTACATTGATACCTTTCTAATTATGCTCAACAATTTTTTTCCCAACGAGTGTTGTAAATATGGTTGTTTTTGTTGAAGTGCTCTGTTACACATGACATCTGTTGCTCTTCTGTCCATTCGGAGAAAGGGATCCCTCACTTGTAACTCCCTCTGAGATTTGTGAATTTTTTCCGTCAAAACGTTTTTTGGGGTAGTTTTTCCTCACCCTAGGGTTGAAGGCAGAGGATGTTCCACCTTGTTAAGCCCTATGAGAAAAACTTGTGATTTGTGAATAAGGCTATGCAAATTAAAAGTGATACTTTTTTTATTTTTATCCCTCAAAAGTAAAAGGCTAGACCTCCACAGATTTTAGCAACTCAACATTTCATCCTTCAGGGACCCGAGGCCAGCTTTTCTGCTCACAGAGACTCCACTGTCAGTGACTGGATGCGTTTAAATCAGGAATCAGGAAACGTTTTGCAGCCTCTTCTGTGTAGGACTTGGCCAACATGGTGAAAACCAGCAAATTCAGATAGCTCCTCCAACATTCAGGAAGTCTGTTTGTAGTCCAAGACACAAAGTTACAAGTGCAGATCCTGCCTGTCGGACTCTCACCTTTTTGCCACTTGTAGAAAATGTTTGACCATAATCAGGGAGACAGCAGAAGGCCTGTTGCCAGTTTGTCTTTATTCCACCTTTAGACTAGCTTTTCAGCCATTTATCTATTTTCCAAGTATTCCCTTGGGGGTTAAGCACCTTTTGATAGGTTTAATTTTACTTCCATTGTTTGGTGTGATCCCAGCTGAATCAGATTTTGAGTTTCTGGTCATCACATGAACACAGCAGTCAGGAGCTTGTAGGGTCATAGTTCCACTTTAAAGTGTCGGCACCAAGCAACATCTCTCTGCTGATCTCTCGAGAACCAGACCAAAAAAGTTATGTGCACCCCTGCATATGAATCAAGTTCACACAAAACACTTAAAAATGTCACATCAGGTACCAGACCTCTACCTGGACTAAGATTATACGCTAAAACAGTTTCCACAGTGATAAAAGACACTTAAAATACAATTCCTACAATGTGGAAATGATACATTTCCACATACAATATTACAGTAAAAGTTCATCTTTCCGACCTCTCCAGACGTCCTCCACTCAATCCTTCTTCTCTTGTTCCGTTTCCAGCTGAATCCTGAAGTCCTGCTGTCTACTTCCCCACACCGGGTTTCTGTTTGGCGTTGTGTTTCTGTGCAATGCCGTAGGGCACGTGGGCAGCGACGGTGCCCATCTCTGCCGCTCCCTCCACGTGAAACATCTGATCGTCGAAGTAGATGTGAGGCCTGATCTTCTCCAGCATCGGGCCCTTCGGCGCTCCCGCCAGAAACAGGGCCTCGTCGATCTCCAGGCCCCATGCCCGGAGAGTCTTCAGCGCCCGAATCCCAGAGCTGGCCGCGCTGCGAGCCGTCACCAGGTAGGTCCGGATGGGGCAGGACATGCGTTGGCCTTTGGCGTAAAACTTTTTTTGGAGCTTCCCCAGTGCCTCCAGAAAGCCCTTCAGGGGACCCTGCCAGAGAGGAACAGTTTACGATGAGCACTGGTGAGATTGTGTGTTCTCTAGTGTTTCAGTGTCTTGCGTTTTGTGTATTTTATGTTTTATATCATCATTTTTAGTTTAATGGAGCACAGTGTGAAGACTGCACAGGTCGCAGCCAATTTGAAAAATTGCAGGTTGTCTGACAGAATGACACACTAACAGTCTGGCTCCCAGTCACTTTTTAAACTATTATCACATTAATCTGCATAATTTATTCATCGAATAATCAGAAAATGAAATGGATTTGATATCATCAACATCTGCATAATCCTTTGCAGGTGATTAAAGCTGCATGGCAGTTTAAGGCTGCAAATAAGATTAGGGTTTAAAACAAACTTCAGAGTGAAATGCAAACTGCACTATGATTATTTAGTCTGAGCTGGTATAATAAATCCATTGTCACAGCACATAAGCTACTATTCAAGGGAAAAATGTCCAGTTAAAACTACACACATGATCCAACAGCGTGTCCTCATTCTCCCTCTCGTGTTCGAAGAACTTGTCCAGCCCGTGGGCCTTGAAGATGCGCTCTGACTCATCAGAGAAGAGGACGGCGTCCCCGTCAAACGCCACCCTCAGCTGGGACTCCGATACCTCCGTCAGCTTCCCTGGCATGAACATGGTGGCTGCTGCGATGCCTGAACACAGACACACACACACAGAGGTAACAATGGGTTACAAGAAACTTTGACTTTGTCTTCTTGTTTTACTTTCACATTACTTCCCTTTAATTTACTCTACCTCCACCTAATTTGGTTCACTTTAAACTAAAGCCATAGATACTTGAATACCTGCAGACATTCACATGTACATTGCACGTTACTTTGCTTCATTTCTCTTGACTAAATCAAACAGGGCTGACAGTTTTTTAGTTATAGTTCTGATGTGTGGAAAATATAACTCTAATAACTAATGTGAATTCAAAATTTGGTTTGAAGTAGTTTGCCTTCTGGTCCAGCAGAGGGTGTTCTTGATATTCTCTCAGTTATGCTCTGTTCAGAAGAGCCTCACACACCTTTCAAACTACAGCTATTCTTATTTGCAGCAGTCATAGCAGCAAAGGAGTGTCCAATCAACCCAACCGTAACCATAACCATATCTCTGACTATATCTGAAAGTTAGACCTCCTTCCTGTTCACCCTGCACTGCAGGAAAAATAGAGACCAGCAGAGCAGCACTGATCAGATAATAATTACATTGAAGCATCAAGTATTTATTTTACAACTAGAATGTCCCTAGAAAAAACAAAAACAACCAGGGGCGAAAAACACGACCTCCCTTGCCGAGGTGAAGATGAGACAGTACTTCACAAGCTGGTTGGATCAGAGACGAGGGGAGAGAAGCATTGTACTCGCTCATGTGCAGTGAAAGCAGCCTGCCCTTTCTCTTCACGTCCTTACAGTAACTGGAACAAAGCAGGGGAAGGTTTTCACTGACGTCGTTACAGCTTCAGTGCTCTTAAAAAAAGAAACACTTGTGGAGGCCTTCAGCAGCGTACACAAAGTATTGACTCATGGCTTTATAACTAATTAGATAGACCTTTCAAATAAAATGTCAAGGGTACTTCACTTTGTGTGTGTGTGTGTGTGTGTGTGTGTGTGTGTGTGTGTGTGTGTGTGTGTGTGCGTGTGCGCGCGCCTCTCTGCATTAGTGACATTAAGCCTGTAAGTCACATGAAGAGTGTCCTTGAAGTCACCTTGAGAGGTTTGTGGTCACGCTGTGATTAGTTAGAGGCGCAGTTTGTTTCCCCTCAGGCCACTGCACAGATTAGCAGATGTATTTTGTGTTCTATACATGTTGCTAGACAGTGAAAATCTAGAACATATTGAATATGGGTCAGCAGACCAAGTCCAATCCTATTTTGACCCACTGAAACAGAGCTTTTGTTTCAGCATGCATTTTTTATTTCTTCTACGTATCTGTGATTAATAGTATAAAAGTATAAAAACTCGAATAAAAAGCTTTGTGTTTGAACAGGTCATTTTTGGCATTACAGTATTTCCTCATATGAGGACATTACATTTATTTGACCATATAACACAATAAAAACACCAACAAAGAACAAACAATATAATATATATGTATAATAAATATAAATATAATTGTCAATGCCTTAACATTGCTGTTCAAAAACTAAATTGCTATTCATGGAACATTTGAACATACTAGTGCAGTGTCCATTCTAAACCTGTTTGGAATGGGCTGTTAACTTGCCCTGTGTTAATGCTCTGTAGTCTGTGGTGCAGAGTGAAGTTAGAGAACTTTGTGTTCATCCTACCTGGTTTATCTGCAGTGAAAATTCTATTTTCGATGTTAAAATAAAATTAAACTGAATTTGCTTTATTACTGTTCTGAGTTTGAGTGATTTACAGAACTGGTGTTATTTTTTTAAGTTCACAACTTTACAAAGTAAAAGCTCTGTAATTCAAATTGATTTAAAGCTTTGCAGCAACAAAAGAGTGATGTGAATTTACTCTGGAGAAAGAGGAAGGGAAAGAGGAAGTAATTATGATGGAAATCAGCTTCCGTGACTCCCATGAATGTCTGTGCAAGTCTGATGGTGAATTTAAAAAAACGAAATTATAAAATGATCTCGGGGGGATTTTGACCTGCGGTTTGTCCCAGCTACAGACGGCTGCTGAGGTTTATCAGAGTACGTAGAAGAAGACATGTTTAACTCGGCCCACAGGCTGATAGCACACTGACCCACCGCCCTACAGTGTGCTGATCGTGTGATAAATAAAGTTTATTTATATTTAACGTATCGTATGACCAATTGCACAAAACCTGGTACTGCACTTTTTCAGGAATGTTAAAACAGACATGCCATGAGATATGGTGTCTCACACCTATTGGCCTGCAGTGTAAAATGCTGCACAACACTGTTGTTCAGTTTGCATCATCAGTCTGTAACTGGTTTCATCCTTTTTTGTTTACATGCTTTTTTCAGCTTTGTCCGTCTCCGTATCTCACTCTGTCCTATTCCTTTTTGAAAGCAACAAGAAGGCAGCATGAAATGTTCTGCACTGTACAAATATAAAACCTTCTGAAGCATATCCATGTGTCTTCAAATAATCCTACATATTCAGAGCCTCAGTCTGAGCAAATGGGATCGTTCTGCCTCCTGCTCTCCCTCTGAGTGTAGGACTTGATATCCTGTGTAGCACGCAGGAATCCATCAAGCAAATACAAAGAAGGGAAAATAAATATGCTGATTTATGGTAATGTCACGATAGCATTGGAGAAGATGTCAGTCACTGGTACTTATTATGCAAACAGGAGAGGGATAATTCACAACCTATACCCCCTGCACGTTGAGACACACTTAATGTGAGTCAGAGTGCGTGCAAGAATTTTATCTTTATAATTATGTCCATTTAAATTGACGTTTAAAGGGACATCCAGACTTTTTATTTTATTCTATTCATCAGAAATCTGATGACCTGCTCACAGCTTGCATTTTAAATTATTCTGCACACAATGACCAAATAACAAGGACAACAGTAAAACTAGACATGCTGGATGGATTAGAGCATGTACAGTATGTAAAGCAAATGTATGTCTCCACATTTGCATTAAAAGAGCTCCCCTCAGTTCATTTGATGTGCAGATTCTGAGGGACAATCATATTTGAAACCAACCCAGCTGGTACAGAAATAATGTGTTGCGTGTTGAATTTTTGCATGTATTAAACAAACAGGGGAACATTCAGCTTAAACACTTGAGCTTTTGAAGAAGATCATAATTGAGAGGACGTATTGCCCTGCATATGAGTAAATCCTGACTGAGTAAATCCTGACATAACTAATAGCCGTCACTTGAAAGCCATTCTTAAAGGCCCCATATTTCACACCTTTCTGGGATTTAATTTGAGGTATTGGTTCCCTAAGACGATATATCAGTGGTTTAAAGTCACACAAACTGCTGCAATGTGTATTTCCATGTCCTCTCTCCTGCCTCTCTCTGGAGCTGCAGGCAGAACGGGCTGTTTTCACCTGCCTCTTGAGCCCCTCCTCTGATTGACTGACTGCACTTTGAGGGACACGCAACCAGGCCTATCACCGGTCTCATTCTGGCGGATTTGACGATCTCTGGCTGAAAGTCACGCTATGTTTGGATACCGCTACAGAAGACCAGCCACATATTTACAGTCGGTTACAACGTCCTCATGTTTGTTCAAATTTTAGCATGTCTGCGTTACTC
Organism: Hippoglossus hippoglossus; assembly: GCF_009819705.1. Lineage (NCBI taxonomy): Eukaryota > Metazoa > Chordata > Actinopteri > Pleuronectiformes > Pleuronectidae > Hippoglossus > Hippoglossus hippoglossus. The sequence goes on from NC_047161.1 coordinate 16,926,087, forward strand.
CGTACTGAGCACAGCGACACGGCACGTCAGAAGAAATAAAGCGTAACCGCTGGACTCGAACAGTAACGCTCTTAGGAGGAAGGTGCACGGACACATTCTCTTCCTCGCATCCCTCCACGCTGCAGTGTTTCTTCAGTGCTGTTTGTTGTGGTTAGCCTGTGGTAGCTAACAAGCTGCTAGCTCAGCAACAAGTCTGCTTGGTGTCATGTTCGGTGTGGAGGCGTGGTGGTGGGGAGCGGGGGTGGTGGGTCAGGAGGCTGGAGAGACGAGTGTGACCCCATATGACTCATACGGGGGAGGAAGTACGAAATGAGGCATTTCTATAACATATTTCTTAGAATGGACTGAGTGAAACAGTCCGTGGAGTGACTGTCTTCATACTTTGAGGATCCATACATAATCAAGTCATTACGGATAGTAAAAGCCCAGAAAATGTATGTTACACAATATGGGCCCTTTAATTGATAAAAGTGAGTCTGTTGTACTTTTACTTTTTACTTGTCTTAGCTAATCCTTAAGAGTAATTCATCTACATTTGATAAATAGAACAGCACTCAGAGAGCAAACACCTCACATACTGTCCCTTTGTGAAACCACATTTAAAACCTCTTTACAGGAACATCAATAATCATTTTCTCATGTCCCACACAGCCATCATATCATGGTTAAAACCAGAATAAGAGATGACATATCTAACTGTGACTATACTGTAAGTTGCCATCTTTCATTCCAAAGCATGTGTGCGTGCGTGCTCACCTTCAGCCAGTGCCTCCCTGACCTTGTCGGCGTCAGCGGACAGGTAGAGGTTGGTCTGCCAGGCCTTCAGGTAGCCGATAGGACTGCTTCCCCCCGTCATACAAAACCTCTCGATGAACAGGTCTGAGGACAGAGAAACAAACAGCAGCAGGTACATTACTCAGTTTTAAATGTCAGAATTTTCTCTGCGTCACAGATCCATTACAGTGTTTATTAGGCTGATGTTAAGATCCTCATTTCTACTGGAGACTGAGGCTTTGAAGCTGTTGGAATTCGTGATGCGTAGGTTCAGGAGTCTCGGGAGCTGAAGTGGAGGGGTGAAGGGGTACAGACAGGGTGACAGGATAAACTTACAAGCACGGATAAAGTGGACCAGAGGGGGGAAGGGGAGGGGCAGGGCTGTACAAATGAGGGCCAGGAGGAATTAAGACTGGTGGGAAAGTGTCTGTTTGCATTTTGGCAGAGGGCAGGCTCCGTCTCTTAATTCTGTCCGAAGCAGAGAGACGCGACGTGACGAGAGAGGGGGACCATTAGGTCAACAGATCATGTAGATCATTTCAGTTCTCTTTAAACGAGCTGTTATATATGAGGGGAACAGAGAGAACGAGGGGCTGTTATAAAGGGGACAGAAGTATATAGTTTATTATATGTAATATAGTGAAAGAGAAGGTCAGTGGTTGGGACATTTATTTTCTCATCATTAACTAAAAGAAACTACAAGGCCATGGCATTTATTCAAAGTTACCTTTGAATTTTTGAACATTCAAGTTTCAAACTTTAACATTTAATCAAAAATGTAGATAAGAAACCTGTCTAAGATTTAATTCATACTAAAAAAGAACAAGTTGACATTGAATTTACAAGCAGATGATGAAAATCGAAGCCGAGATATCCTGACTTTTACTCCTCAAAACAGATGAATCCTACACTTCCCATGATGCAACCAGAAGTGTCTTTTCATTTGACCTTCCGTCATACCTGTTGAACACGTAGTCTGTGTAATTGTGATTTCTTCCTCTTTTTGTTGCTTCCCATCATGCACTGCATCTTTGCGAGCGGAAACGACGTACGTGTTTATTTGAATATAGAGCGACGAGGTGAGATCTGATCTTGAGACGCATGTGTGGCTAACCAAAGTTTCAACTGTGTCCAAATGAGCATGAGCCAGTGATATGTGTGGACAGATGATTTCTGTGGTGCTGAACTCGAGTGAAAACTACGATGCAGGCTGAAGCAGAAACAGATACTGTTTGATATGACTCATAAACAGGCTGGAGGCGGACAGAAAGCAAAACAAACAGAGGGACACTGTTGCTTTACGTCCCCTAGGTTATCCCTCCATCATTCAAAGAACCATTTGATTTCCCAAACAGTTTATTTAGCTTTGTAGTGAAGCCCTCGTAGGGTTTTAACCCCTACATGGCTCTGTACTGTACCCCCCCCCCCCCCCCGCGTCCTCTGCCTCTAACATGGGTGCTGGAGCGTGGGAGTCACCCGACGGAAAATGTCCTCACCCTTGATGTCTTTGTGTCTTCTTTTTTCTTCTTCCTCTGCAAAAATGTTTTCATATCAGTTATGTTTGCATGATTTATTTGCTTGCTCTGAAGATCTGAGGCAGGGAGCAGGAACTCAGCAGGACTGTGACGCCGCCGCTGTCTCGTCCACATACGTGAAGCTTTCATCGTTCAGTTTAATACTTTCCTCTGCCGGCAGCCAGGTGTCAGATGTTATGAATACTGATGCTTATTTGAGGTCATGTCGTGGCTGCACTTCTGATTTCCACCGAGAACGATAATGTCATAACATGAAGTCTCAATTTACCTCACATGGCGAACATTACAGGAGCTGTCAGTCATCTCCGCCCTCGGGCCCTATGATCATATACATGCTAAAGAGATGTATCGAATTTCTGGCGGTCACCTATGTTTGTCATTCACGGCTATGTGCGAACAGCAGGGTTGTACCGAGTCATCCAAATGCAAGGAGGGAAACTTTACACTCCATCCTGCTGCTGTTATAAATAGCCAGTGAGAGTAGATGCTAAATATTTCGACGTGTATTTCACATTGCACTTTTGAATGTGAAAAGGAACATGTCGATATTTCAGTCACTTCTTATAGTTATGTCACCAGCGAAGACCAAGGACTGAATGATGCTCATCAAGCTCTAATCTCCGTGACATGAGAGGAACCATGTTTTCCTTCAGCTCTGCAGCAAAGAAGCAGAGGTCAGGGGACTGTTTGAATGCGTCGGGGCCCCTCATGCAGAGAGCCACCAGTGAGATCTAACGACGAAGCATCTGGAAGGCCGTGCGTTGTTTTGTCGGCCCCGCTCGGACCTGTTTTTGTTTGGGGCCCCTTGGATTATTCCTGCCTCCCGGAGGACGTACTCTCTGAGCTCACCCCGGCCCGCAGCTCTGAGGAACAGGAAGCGGTCTGCGAAGGAAGATGTCGCCACAGCACAGGGTCTAAAGATTTCCCTGGGAAGGATCCTATAGTCAGCTGTTGATACTTGTTTGTTTGTCCCTCAGCTGAGCTCACGTCTGCTTCAGGATCCTGACCGACCTGGATTATCTCATTGCATCAGTCTTTTAGTGCTGGATGTTTTTTTCTCTCCTTAATGTTTCATCAGGAAAGGGTTCAATAAAAACACACAAAAATGGACGCGGCGACATTTAGTAAAAACCAGACATAATTAATTTCATGGTTTGGGCTGGAACATCAGTGGGAAACCTTGTACTCACTGAAAGTATAATTACATAACATTTCGGTTCCCATGACTGAAGTCAGACTCTGGATTATAATTTATCCAGATACAGACCTGGGGTCTTATAACCGCTGTGTAGGCACAAAACTGTGTCTGAAAGCTGGTGTACCGCTTCTCATGCAAAGTTTGGGATCTATGAAAACAAACTGGATGGGAGAATATGATCATAAACACTTAAACCAGCAGTGTTATGTGTGCTCGTGCGACATAACTGTTCCATAAGAACCTTCATTTAAAAAAAAAAAGAAAGAAGTCAACTTTAAGTAAGCTTGGATAACATAAAATAACAAAGCTGCAGTACCAAGCGATTCATCGATTTTTGATAATGTCTCCTTACTCTATGCCTGTATCACCAGGTATTATATTGAGCTGAATTACACAGCTTTTATTTTGAAAAGTTGAGACTTGGGTCTAAAGATTGTGTCAATTGCTTAACAGACGTCTGAAATAGCCAACATGTAATGTGTGAAAAAGTTAAGTAAATCATTCAAACTTTACAGGTAAGCCACACACGCAAACAGTAATGAAGCAAATTCAGTTTCACTTTATGAAAAACACTGACTATAAAATCTTCACTGCAGATAAACCAGGCAGGATGAACACACATTTTTCTAACTTCACTCTGCACCATAGAATGTTTATAAAAAGCTCTGCACACAACATCCAGCACACAAACAATTAAAAGTGTCTGTATATTGTAGAACTGTTTGAGGAGGACTCACTAATGACAAGGACTAATTCTGATGTCGACTTATTCTAAAAATGATAATAGACATTCTATTATTCACTATATGGAAAGGAGAGATAAAACAGATCGTTCAGAGCATTTGATCTGTTTAATAACTCCATATATGTCTGTCTGGCATGTGTAGAACATGCACTGCACTTGTAAAATGGTGATGATGATTGATTGATGAATGGAATTATTGTTGTGATTGTGAAGTGATTTTGTGCCTAGTTTGTCTGATGGAGCGATAATGAGCTTGTCAGGCTCATGCGTACTATGTGTGTTGGAGCTTGAAAGTTGATATGTTATGAACCAATCAATGGTCATTTCTCCATGACAGAAAGTTATTTAAAGGCCCTTTTACTGTCTGCCACATAGTATCTCATGACGAGGCCCCTGACTGTCGCCAAAGCCATAAACTTTACAGTTCTTCATATTGTGGCTGATGTCTTATTGCCATGTTGTCTAACTCTGAAAGAGATTGTTGGAACAAAGCACCTTTTCTTTGCACTGGGAAACCGAGGCTCAGGCTTACTGTGATGGTTGATTGTGTTGATGAGTCGAATTCCTACGTGCGCGTGGTTGTATGTCACCAAAACAATGTCGAACAGTTCTTCACTTTGTGGGTAAAGCTCCCGCAGACGAGCGTTGACTGTCTCCAGAGCCTGTCGGAAGACAAAAGTCGAAAACCACCAGTCAGTACAGACTCCGTCATGGTCTGCACTGTTCGTGTTTGTGTCTGTTAAGTGCATTGGTGTGTTGGTGTGACTTTTACTTTGACAAATGGGAGAGCAGGCCCAGGGGCGAAGGGCTCGTTCTCGTGCTCGATCTGGTATCTCAGATACTCCTCCACTCCTTTCTGCTCAAACACCTTCTGCTCGCGCTCAGTCCGAAACATGACGCGAGAGGAGACAGCAATAGTCACTGCGTTCTCTGGCTTCGGCTGCGGGGGAAAAACAGACAGGATAGAGTATGTTGAGGACTGAAAATAAGGCAAGATGAGCGAGCCACTGAAACGATGACTGGGAAACATGTGGGGGACGACTAGTAAAAGATGATGACTCTTTATTTAACCTCTGGTGACCCTCAAAGGAAACCCTGCTATAAATACTTTAAACATGTCCTTTTTACAACTGCATGCAAGAGCTGCTGTGACACTTGTTATTTTTTAAAGACCTCGTGGGAAACATCATTAAAACTTTATTTAGATGCAGTTAAAGGATTTATTAGAACTCATCACAATACATGCTGGGCTACATGCAGAAACCTGACACATGTTGCTCCTTGTCATGCCTGTTATGTTTAGTAATGTCATTCCACTATCACTGTGTACAAGTGATCTATCATTAGTAGAATGGTGTTATCTATAAGTATTAGATAATAAAACTATTCAGCAATGTGACCAGTTTCATTCACTACAACTGAAGGCACTTTATTAATAGCTTCTTTTAAACTCTCGGAGGGACTGTATGAAAATTATTTGCGAGGACGAAGGCTTGTTGATGACTTGACCATGTTTCAGAACTGCTTTTATTAATTATTATTATTATTATTGAACCATCCTATTTACTTAGAGGTAAAAATACTATAACCTCCCACCAATATTTTAGAATAACATGATAGTATTGAGATGTTAAATTACTTAAAAGATTACTGAAATAATAATAATAATAACAATAATATTAATACAATAATGAATAAAAGAATCATAATTATACAGGGACAATTTTGAAAAATATAAAAAAAGGAATAAATAAAGAACAGAAAATAATTGAAGATGATTTGTCCTAATTTAAGTACTCTATTTAAACCTTAAATTAAATTATTTTTTTTCATACAATGTCTGCTACCTACATGCACAATATAAATCAAATAAACAACTGTCTGTAATTTATGGCAAGAAAATGATGCATCTCATATCCCAAATATTTCAGCCTCTGTTGGTGTATGAAACAGCAGGCACTACCATAAAGTCTTATTTTATACATACACTTTGCTTGTGTACATTTAGACATGTAAACAAAAGCTATGGGTAAAAAAGAGCTGCAGTTATAGAAGAATTGACAGTAACATGTGTCCAAGTAACCAGGGGATTGAAATTGTGTTTGCTGTACTGATCATACGAGGAATTATTTAAACTCTAAACAAAAAAGCATGAGAGGACAATGCCCTCCTCATTTATGAGATTATTTCTCCACACACCCTCTGTGAACAGTTGGTGATGGTGCCATTGCCTTGTGTTGTGCTCATGTTTCCTGAAGTGTGTGTGTTTACGCTTCAGTGGTTGGGTCTCGGGGGGGGAGGGCAGCATTCCTACGGGGGCACCCGGCACTGGCGCCCACAGCGGGCAACGGAACTCAGCTGACTCAACTCATTTAAAGCAGAGAAATGTGTACGTGAAAGTGTGTGTGTGTGTGTGTGTTTGATGGTTGTACAAGTTCACATAACTTTGCCCACGTGTGTGAATGCATGCGTGTAATATTGGTGAACTTATCTTTCCTTCTGCACTCTTATAAATCTAATAATAGAGATTGTATTGATCATTATTAATCATCATTATTAATACTTTTTATTACTTGAAATGTGATTGCATTATTTCAATGGATAACCTGTAGTGCAAGAGAACAAATGCACAAAATAATACACACACACACATACACACAATTTGTGTTTGTTCCCATTTGGGGCAGAGATTTGTGTATTAAGACACATGAATGTTGTGTCTTTGCCTCGACGGCTGTGTGCTGGTAATTGGGCCACAGGCCGACGGGCTCACTGAGCCATTGTTTCTGTATTTAGCCCAGTTCCATCACAACTATGCTGCATGCTGACATGTCCCCTACTTACCTGTTACACACATGCACACACAGGTTGCCTTGTCAGGATTAATCCTGACCCACATCAGATGGAAAAATAATTCAACTGAACAGATTTTTACACTGAAATTCGTTATACAAAGAGGTCCACCTATTAATAAGCCTACCCTCATTGATTTGAATGAGGTGAACATAATAATGCACCATAATGCAATACAGTTCATCAGCCCTACAACCTACATCCTCCAGAACTGATCCGACTAATCAACAACTGTCTGACACAGTTCCATCAAATCTGAAACCTGACTGCATTAGGTTTAGCTATTGTACCTAATAAACTGATGGTGCATATAACCATGTGTGTGTGTAAAGGTTACCACACACGCACAGAAGCATGTAGCTTTACTTTCTCACCAGAGAGAAAGAGTTTCTCCCCAGGCTGCAAGTAAAGGTTGTCCTCTTCAGAAGAATAACTTGAGATCTATTGCTCATTTCATGACAATATTTACTAATTATATCTATTTTTAGTTTAACTGAAATTCAAATGCATTTTTGCTGTATATACATGCATATAAGTATATATAAAAATCATATTATACTATTATAATAGTATTATGCCCGTTCTGAACCTGTTTGTAATAGGCTGTTCTCTTGTCCTGTGTTAATGCTCTGGAGCTACTGACTCTTTTTATTGTTTGTGTGATGGACGTTGTGTTCAGAGCTTCTTATCAACATGGTGCGCAGTGAAGTTAGAAAACTTTGTGTTCATCTTGCCTGGTTTACCTGCAGTGTAGATTTTATAGTCAATGTTTTTCATTAAATTAAACTAAATTTTATTTATTGTTCATATGTGTGGTTTATATATATTATAAGAGTTATTTTTTCATACATTGCATGTCAGCTATTTCAGAGGTCTGTTCAGCAATCAACACCATCGTCAGACTTTCAAGTCCACAACTTTTCTAAATAAAAGCTCTGTAATTCGGTTCAATATAAAGCATTGCACTAACAAAACAAACAAAGTGCTTTTACTGCAAAGACAAATTGCCAAACAGGAAGTGATTCTGTGGATGTTGTTGCCATGACAGAGACCAGCACCTGTGCTTTGTGTCTGTGTCTGAATCTCTGATATGGTGATAATAAAAAGAATCACATTATCAAAATGATCTGGCGGCGGTTTGACCCAGCTGTCGACCGCTGCTATAGTTTATCCCAGGACATCGGAGAAGACATTTTCAACTCAGTCTGCAGACTGTTGGCACACTGCCCTGCCCCCACTGACTGCTACCGAATCCTGACTGTCTGTTACTAACGTATTACATGTCACACCAAACTCGGCACTGCACATCCTCGGGCAATTAACAACCCACAAGTCAAATATGAAGCCAATTAGATGAGAGGTTCGCAAGACATGCATTCCATTTACAGACAGAAGTTGGTGGCGTCAGTAGGTAGACATCTTTTTGCATGCTTTTATGATTATCTGTCTTCATGTTGTTGCTCATTTATTGGTGAGCCAAAGACAATCTTTCCACTTTGGTGGACAATAAATTTCTAGCATCACTAGAGTGGAAGCTAGTTGACCTAACATGACACAATGGTTCTTTAAAAATATTGTTATAAAGGGACAGACAGAAAAACACATCTTGAATCAATGTTTGTATAGAATAAATAGAGCTATGACTATGGAGCATGTCTCCAAGGCCGGACCTCAAATGCCAATCAGCTGCATGGGGAACGCCCACCAATTTAAAGCCTCAGCCTTTCTTCCACAAATGTGTCCAAGAACAGGTTTTAGAAATTTAAAAAATACTTAAATATCATTGTAGTATGTATTTATGTTTTGGATTTAGGCTCAGACGCACAATAAGACAAATTTACTTTCACCCTGTGGCAGCGCATGCAGTCAGTCTCAAAACCCCAAAATGGCAGCAGCATGAGATCAAAGAGCGAAGTGGTGGTTGGGACGCAGGGAGTTGATTCATCAGCTCAGTGACTGCCCATTGGGCGATAAATCAACATGACGGCACATGTGATGGAGCATCAGGTCAGGCTGCGGGTTAGTAGAGTGGGTGGGTCTGTGACCATGCAGGCACGGTGGGGGAGGTTAAGCAAAGGTGAAAGGGCGGCGGTGATGGTCGTTCAGCCGACACGGACACAACCAGTGACCACACGTGATGATGGGGCATACTTACGAAGAACACGCCTCCCTCCACCTTCCGGGCTCGTCTCCCTGTCACCTTAGCAGAATGACAGTTGTTTTTTTTATTCATCAGAAAGAATTCCCCACATCTTTACATTTCCCCTACGGGATTATTTGTGGCCTGTTATTGTCTTTGCAACGTCTGACACATAGATGTCAACACATTCTTTAGAAGCTATTAAAAGCTGTAGAGGTGCGACACAGTCTGGTCAAATATACTTTTTAAAGGGCTCCGTTTACAGCAGAAAATACAGACTGCTTATCCATTCAAGTCAGTTTAGTCCATGAATAACACCTCACACACTTTGGGCTTGATCCATACTTCTCTGCTGTGATCTGATACTGGTAGTGTTAACTGTCTGTCCTCTCTCAATGAGCCTCGTCTCCACTGGGAGCGCAGGTGGTGGGACTGATATTTATAGATGAGTAAAAGGTTGAGGCTTCAGCAGATATGGCAACACAGGAGTGTGAAGGAACTTGCTGCCAGTAACAACAATGTTAATGTCCCGGTTTCCCTGGAATCCATCTACTATGAGCCTATACTGAAAATATATATATTTTCACGCACAAATACACAAAGCACGTCTAAATGATTGCTCAGTTAATTTAGTTTTATTATATATATCTATATATATATTCAGTTTGTCTTTCCACTGAAATAAAATGGGCCATATGGAGAAAAATATAATAAGAGATTTCAAGAATAACTTTGTAATAATATAAGAATAAAGTTGTAATATAGAAGAAAGTTGTCATATTTGGAGAATAAAGTCGTAATTTAATCAGAAAAGGTCAGACTATTAAAAGAATAAAAAGTTTTAATTTAACAACAAAAAACTAATATTAGGAGTGAAAACTATAGTGAAACTTAACTTAATGCTCATTCGTCATTTTAATGCAGGTGACAGACTGATCTTATGATATTTCTCCACGTAGCCTAAGTTACGACTTTATTCTCATGATATTGCGACTTTATTCTCGAAATCTTAACTATGAAGTGGCCATAATACTCCATTGTACTGAAATGACAATTAAGTGAAACATTTATGACTTTATCCTTGTAAATATATTACCTTTTTCTCAACATATTACATTTTTATTCTCAAAATGTCAGATTTGTTTCCCTTAAACTGGCCCTAATACTCCATTGTACTGAAAAGACACCTATGGTTGGCAGATTGTATCAGCACTAGAATGTTAGCCATACTTAGGTTAACAATGATTCACTCTTCAGTTCATGGTCGGCCTGCCTTACACCAGTTCTCCTCATTTCCAGGATCACCTGCATCCCCGTCGGCCAGCTCACATCCTCAGCCTCCCCTCTGCCAATCCTCCCCCTTCTTCCCTTCCTTTGTTCCTTATTGATCTTTCAGATTCATCCTCTTGGGGGGGAGGCAGTTTTTCATGACAGGGCATTCATCCATGGAAATATATGATTACATAAAAGGAGGTGAATGCGGTCTCTTGGTTTTTTTTTGAGAAAGCAAAGGGTCAATCAAATATTCTACGATGAAATAAAGATAAATATAAGAGCACTCTTAATACTGTATACATTTTCAGCCTGTTTTATGTTTACAACCAGGAATCATATGTGTATATGTCACACTAAGAAAAATAAAGAATTATGATGTCATGAGGGCCACAGCTGGATCCTGCTCAGTTATAACCGTCATATAACCATCTCATTAGAATAAAATCCCTGTAATCTGTCAGGTCCATTACCTCTGATGAATAATCACGTGCTCCACCCTAATGCCGTTATGTGTCTTTAAATAAAGCAACTTTAACCCAGAGATGTATCTGTGCTCTCCATTAGACTCATATCTCTATTATAATATTGTAAAGCAGTAGATCAGGGGTATGACTGCGACATGGTATCATGGATATTTACAGTCTGAAAATACACCAGCGTGGTCACACTAATCCTCCAGCAGCAGAGATTACTCTGCTTTTATCCACATTTAGCACTGAGACCTTGCTCTCAGTTTGCCCTCCTCACCGGTCTTCTCCTTACTCTTTACTCTTTGCTCTTTTCCTCTTATATCTCCCTCTTTTCTCTTGTGCATTAAGTTTTAAATGTTCTCTGTCATAGATCTCTGTCAGGCTTAGCAGCCTCCCCCCCACCCCCCACCCCAATACCCTGGAAAATGCCCTGTGCCCTGTGCAGTATGTTGACATCCTGCGGTGCTATAAACAGCAGCGAACTCTGCCAGTCAGTGAGTCTGGTTCTCTCTTTAATCATCAGATCAGATGCACGATAACCTTTCACAGGCTGGAGTTGAGTTTCTCAGCAGGAAAGTTGCTTCACAGAAGTTTGAATGATCAAAATGTTCACTTCATAGAACAACACCTAGTCTGTTTAAAGAATACATACATCTATTTATCAACACATTTTTTATATATTTAACATTTTTATATTTATTTATACATTTATTCATTTTATTAGTCATTAGTTGTCCCTAATAAAACCACTGAACTGAATTGTATTAAGAACAAACTAGTGTGTAATCATTAAACCAAACTCCAGTGAAAATAGAATACTTAGGATCGTGAATTCACATTTATCTGCTCTGCTCTCAAACTTTAACACTATTGCTTCAATCCATTTCTTAATCGCAGAGAGGGGTATCGCAGAAGTGCGACTCCAAACCGGATGACTCAGACACCGTCTCACCTTGCCTGACCCCAACCCTCCCTCCCACTGGCCCCCTAGTTATAAGCTACGCTTAAATCTGCACGTGGACAATGTAAACAACTGAATGAGGAGGATGAGCAGGGCCAGAGGAGAGAGGGAGAAACTTGTCGTCAGGTAATTGTTTCAACAAGAGGCCCTCGCTCCCGGATGAGGTGGAACTTTCACACTAACTATGACATATGGACACAGAAAACAGTCAGTGACACTCACTGGTTTTGGCTTGGTGCTGAGGCCCAAGTTATCCTGTTCAAACGCTTCCTTCTCCTCCCATGATCCTCTGCTGTCCCCGTTGGACGAGGGGGCAACTCTGAGCTCCTTGACCTGTCCGCTCATCACCTGCACCGGGTCCAGACTCATCTTCATCATAGAGAATCTTCTCTATGGCGTCTTCTCGTGCTCCCAAAGGTGCAAACCGCAAACAGTCCTGGCTGCTGATGAAGACAAACTTGTCCTCTCAGGCAAAAGTAAAAACAAGATGGGACCAAGGAGTCCTGCTACAGTCTCCAGCATCTATGGAGAAACTCCTTCTAGTCTCACTACAGTTTGCTGAGCTTGCACCTGCACTGAAAGCAGCTGAAGTGTGGAGCGTGTTCAGCCTCCTGTTCACTCTGTGTCCTTTTTCCTCAGGAGGATACTCTGCATCCAGTACCAGAGCACATGAAAGACACTCACTCATTCACAGCCATGATCCTATACACACACACACACACACACTTCTCTGTTATCCACACACTCACACTGTCACACATACAGTCCACCCTTCGTCAGTCTGCAGCAATCCATCTGCTGCTATCTCTCTCTCTCTCTCTCGCTCTCGCTCTCTCGCTCTCTCGCTCTCTCTCCCTCCCTCCCTCCATTCCTCTTGGTCCCCATTCAATAACTCGCTCAGCTTCGTCCAATCCCCCTCCTGCCTCTGACCAATCACAGCCCTGCTTCCTTATTCAGCGTGACCCTGCCCCCACCCCCCGCTGTCCTCTGTTGACGGTGCAATTTGCCGAAGAGGCTCATGGGACAACCAGTCACACACTTAACAACAAATAGCCAACATGATCAGCCATTTAATTTAGAGGCACTAACTAGGTACTGTTATAACACCTAAATAAAAAACATAATTTAGAAATAAAAATTATGATAAATTATGAATATTTCAACTCAAAGTGGCAGAATTTGTCTTTATTTTACCTCTAAATAAAAATATCTGGGATATGCGACAACAAGTCATTTGTCTTCTATAACACAGTATCAGCAAAAGTAACATGAATCATTAAGTTTAAAACTGTGAGGCTGTTAAAGCTAAGAGTGAGTGGGATTGAGCGAGGCAGGCGGTGCGGAGAGGAGGGGAGTTAAATTGGCCTAAAGGTCTCAGATAATGGATGTAACCTTCATTTAAAACCAAGGTTGTACAGCGTGTTAAGCACAGGGCCATTAGTGACTTCACATGTTTTAACCAGAGCAAAAAAATCACACATGCTTTATAGCTGCAAGGCTGATGTGAGGACAGAGCGAAGGAAGAGAGAACATGGCGCCGATCCTCCATGTTCACTTCACCTCACTGCCTCATGTGGTTGAGGTTTAATGAACACGTTGTTCTCAATGTGCTGGTTTTTATTGCCCAACGACACCACTGATCTATGGAGCACCAGTATGGCCTTATTGACGACAGGAAATAAACAAATCGAATGATAAATCAAATGCCGCTTCTAAAGAGCGATTGCGTCATAGCGGGGCAACTTGACCGTCCCATTTCGAAGGCTCCTTCGAATGTGGTTATGATTGAAATCAATGTTGGTGTTTGTAGTTACACTGTTTGATTAGTAAAGTAATAAAACTGTATTATAGTAGTTGCACTTACTGTTGTAGTGCCATCGACACGGCTGGTGTTAAACTGACATGTTAGATCAACCTTTCTTCGAAATCAAACATTATATAATAAGTTTGCGGCATAAGGGGATGCTTATTACAAGTGAATAAATAGGAGAGGGACAAAAATTAATGTCTCCACAATTAAATTTATTTGTTGCATCAAACATTTCAAAAAACACATTACGTAGTAGTATTAGTGTAATGTTAGTGGTAGTAGTAGTATCTGTGGTGGTAACCGTGGTGATAGTAGCACTAGTAGTAACAGGAGGTGGTGAATATCCAAATGTCAGCATCTTTTCACCAGAACATAATTAGAGATTTTCTTTGTGCTGCATTTTGTTTTTACACACACACACTAGAATGTTGTGAGGAAGAAGGGGCATTTGTATCTGTATGTGTGTGTACCTGAGCTTGCAGCCCCATCCTGTGGCCGCTCTGCAAACTGCACCTCCTCACCGTGACCTCTATTGCTGCAGTGTGATTCACTGTTTCTCTGCTGCTCAGCGTGTGCATTTGTGATTGTTTGGTTTTCCACTGAGTTGAAGCCTGATACACGCAGGCTCAGAATAGATTCATATTGATCCATGATGAGCGGCTGGAGGGGTGGGCAATGGAAAAATAAAAAAAGCAGGTTTAGTCAACGGTGCCATATTGTATAAAGTCAGATTCCATGTTTTTTTTATTTATTATAAAGCAGGTCTGAGTGTTATAGAAATATAATAAAAGAATCAAACCGTTCAATCCATGTATCCAGACACTGAGTCTTAACATGATCTGCCAGGACTTGTGTTAACTTTGTGATGTCACTGGGAAACAGTCACCGCCCTCGGCCATACAACACCATGCAACCATGCAGGGTTTGGTTTCTGCAGATGTTTACCTGAAATCTTAGTCAGGGAGGGCTCAGGAGGCAGAGAGGGTCATCCACTATAAGGTAGGTGGTTCGATTCCTGGTTCCTCCAGTCCTTGGGCAAGATACTGAACCCAAAGTTTCCCCTGATAGTTGTGCTGAGTGTGTAAATGGTGTGTAGTAGAATAAGTGCTGCATATAGGAGCACTGTATGATTATGTGTGTGAATGGGGGAATGCGACCTGTGCTGTAAAGCACTTTGAATTGTCTATAGGACTGGACAAGCTCCAAATAAGTACAATTCATTTACCATGTGAGTATTGTTCAAGCCTCTCCATCAATCTTTTCACTTTTCTTCTACTGATTATTGGATCACATTTGTCTTACTGTTTAAGTTTCCTGTTTTCTGTTTCACTTTTTGCTGAGGACCAGCTATTATTATGGCTGCATGTGTGGTGACTGTAGACTTGTTCATTTGCAGGTAAGCGATGGAATCCAGAGAAAAAGGATAAACTGCTTCATGGCTTTGTGTCCGTAGCTGCTGCTGAAACAAAGCATATCTCACACGTGCAGTCTTCCACTCTTACTGTCCTAGCAGTGTCCAATCTGTCCCCTTCACCCACCTCCCCGAGGTCCATGCTGATCTCAGGCCACTTACGGTCCTCAGCGCCCAGTCTGGTAGCCGAGGAGTGGGGCAAGTTGTTCTCTGAAAGTGAGCTGGAGGCAGAGGTAACCCTGACGACGCCAGATGATCCAGAGGTCTGGTACTGAACAAGGCCCCAGGCTGTATGGTTCCACACCAAATGTAGACGCAGCATTTTGCATTTTTCATGCGAATAAAAATGGCACAAAGTAAATGTTTGTTATGATTCCTGTAGTCAAGGCTGCATGAGTCATTGTGTTGAACAATTTCTCTGTCCAGCTGAGTGAGTGTGTGTCCGCAGATACCAGAGGGGAAAATTAATTTCCGCAGTCATTAAATTTTACTGTGAAGTGTGTGCGTGTATGAAAATGTGTCATAACGTAGGTGTGCAAGCGTATAGTGTGTGTTTATGTCCTCCCTGTCTTGTAGCCTCGGGGTGGTTACCATGAGAACAGCATGAGCGGTGACGTCACTGCAGCAGTGTGACGTCATTGCTGGATAGTGACTCATGCTCTTAGCTAACAGTGTGTGTGTGTGTGTGTGTGTGTGTGAAAATACCGGAGGACACACAATACACTTTCTCTTGACATTTATGTGTTTTATTCTATGTAACAAAAATAATTACATTGTCTTTGTTCTAGACGCCTACAGTGACAATATTGAAAATGAAAAGAAAACAAACGCAAAATCATCCGACCAAAAGACATTTACATCAACGTCATAGAGAAATGTTGAATGATGAAATTCTATTGCACAACTGAGCACAAATGGTCCCCTGTCAAAAAAAAGGTACAATATCCGTGTTCATGTTAACGTCAAACAGCTCAGAGCGTCTGTCCCGATCTCTCTGAGGACTGATGAGCTGCATCATATGTGATCAATGCAGACACACAACATGTCTAACTGCACCTGATACAACCAAAGCAACAACACACTTCAGCTTTTCTAACGCAACACAATCCCATCTTTGGCACATTACATCTGCAGAGTCAATGTTGTTGAGTTGGATTCTACATGAAAAAAACCCAACAGATGTGAAAACAATCAAAACAAAAACACTTTTGTGACTTGGATAGGAAAGTCAAAGCTGATGAAGATGGACAGAAAGCTAATGAGCGGAGGAGAAGGGAGATCAAAACATTGTGAAGCCACTTTGTGAACCAATCTGTTCTAATCAAAGCTGTTTTGCAGCACACCGCCCGACGTCGGCTGAAGCCTGAACAAGACAATGACCATTATACATGGTAGTGGAGAGACAGCAAAACACATGGGGGACAAAAATATGTCCAATATGTCTTTCTTTTTGCATTTTTGTAGATTTACTATGTTCACTGACTAATCACTGACCGAGGTCAATAAATTTAAACTCTGAACTTTTAAAAGAAAGATTCCTTTTAGCAGTTCATTCCAATAGTTCTAAAGGCTCTATAAAACAGTTGTCTCTTTTGTTTTTTTATCTCTACATGATGGTCTTCACTTTATACTTTCCTTTACATATTTCCCCCCCCAAAAAATGTAATTTCTGGTTAAGTTTAGCTTCTTCTCATTTGTCTCAGTTACGAAGATCTGCATTTGTGCCACATTTAGTGATAGAGGAAAACTTGATGTGTAGTAGAAAACATTTTCCACTTTTTGAATTTGTTACGAGAAAGCTAAGATGGTGAGACTGCATACAGCCTGATTAACCCTTGTGCATCCTTTTACCAAACTTACACTCAAATCCCAGTTTTTATGATTCAGCTCCCATATGCTAAATGCTAACGGCAAATATTTTGTCAAATCATCTTAAGTAGTGTCATCAGATCCACTTGATCTCAGCTCATATAGACATGGGATCAGAAACACATGGAGTAAGTTTTTTGCAGAAGAGGTAAACACACCGAATTAGAAACATCTGTTAGTAGCAAATACATATTTCCTTTTGGCCTAGAGTGATACAAAATAATAGAGCATCAATAACCCGAGTGGACACCAGTAAATTCGATTCTATAATTGGCAGAAGGATCAACAAATTTGATTGGATCATTTTCCTGAGGGTGACTGTCTTGTGTCCACATAGACACAAATGTATTAACAAAGCAAACATGATAAAGAAAAAGTGAAAAGAAAGAAATGTCCGAAAGGATGCACAAGGGTTAAGTGGTTCATATCATATAATGTTGCTAGTCTTGATCTTCAGACGTGTTCATCACATGTAAACAAAGGACAGCTGTATAATAGTTCAAATGACATTCTATTCCCCCCCCCCGCTGCCTATTGACCTGTCAACTCTGACGTCTGCCTGTGACGGTTACTTGTTAAAACTGCTACAGCAAACAAAGCAACAAGAGCCACATGTGTACCAGCGGACCACAAAAGCAAGTGTAGGTGTGAGTAATAATACTTCAGTGTGAGGGTTTCCACCCAAATCTTTACAAAGTTCAACCAGACTGAGGCATCTCTTGTCACACAAATGATACAAATACAAAACACATGTGAGCACTCACAAAAGTGTCACACACACACACACACACACACACACTGAGCTTTCACAAGCACTCACAGTTAGTCAGACTCACTCTGTCACTCTCTCTCAAGTGCGCACACACACACACACACACACACGCACACAGTAGTCGTCATATGAAATTAAGTCTAAGCTAGTGGTACATTTACATCTTATATTAGTTTATATTCATAAATACGATTACAGTTGTATTACAATGTACATGTAGTTTTATCGTTACATTATCAAACAAATGGGGCCACCTTCTGTAGCTTTAGGAAGCGAGGGCTCTCATTGGCTGAGTGAGGAGGAGGAGATAAATCTGATTGACTGACAGGAGAGAAGTCAAATGCTTGATGAGACAGCAAACGCACCCACAAAAGAACCCCACAATGGTCTGTGGCCAGTAAGGGCTTCTGTTCAACCACACGTACACTGGGGCAACCGGCTGCGTCATGGACCTACCCGTGTTACTGGAGAGTTCCAGTAGAGGGCACAACACAGAACTCAGATTAGACTAAAGATTGTCCAGCGCTTAATTTTATAATCAGAGTGATCATTCCGCCACTTCTGGATTTGGTTTAACATAAACAAGGGACGTTAAATAGGACCAGTCATTTGTTTTTTTAATTATATTGGATAATATTTTATGCATGAAGTTAAATCTTGTGTCAATTTGTTCCCCTGCATTTCTTAGGTTGATCCACTTGACTACATAGAGGTTGTAATTATAATCTACAGGCTGGGAATTTATGACATTTGAGGTCAATGTACTTAAGTTGTCATCTTTCCTTCACAGGCACAAACAGGTGACCACACACACACACACACACACACACACACACACACACACACACACACACACACACACACACACACACACACACACACACAACAAGCTTCCTCTTCAACCTTTTGCTCTTTTTCAAATTGATTTTAGATCTGAGCTGAGTTCAGCAAAGTTCCTCTCCCTTCACCTATTATCAAAGCGCTTCCTCTCTGACATTTAAAGAGGAGGAAGACAAAAGGGGGAAGAGCAGGACTGTGGGAGAGGAAGAGACGGTTATTTTAGTTTTTTATGGAGGCAGCTTTGGCCTTTCTGAGAAATACTGTTTCTGTCATAGGGCCAGTAATTACAGTCCCGATTATCGCCCCTCTCCACACGGTTTTAGTTGCTGTAATTGCTGGTCTTATTGAGGGAAAACCACATCTCATTTTACTCTGTGTGTTTTACCTATATCTGGTTCTACTGCCGACACCATCTCAGGTCTGCAATTCAAACTTACTTTAAAAGGACAACACATCCTTTAGCTTAGATTTTGCTAAATACTAAACTTTTGATAAATGTATAGATATCTAAGGAAGCTACTTTCCAACCTTAATCATGGATTGTAGCTTCAGCCATTGGTGGTGGAGCAGCCGGTTGCAGCAGGCAGGGGCAGGAAGTGACGTATTTATTCCACTGCGGAGATCAAGTGATCATGTCTACAGCAGCCCGGCGCCGTTGTCAGCTCTTATCACCACAAACTCTATTTGACATCTTCATCACTGTCTTCTGTGTGTGTGTCACCGCTTTTTCACAGGGAGGTATTTGTTTTCGTTTAGCTTTTTTCATTATTGCGTCAGTCGCGTGTTAGACTCGTCATCAAACCCCCCGTACTCGCTTGTGATGAATCCACCAGGGGATTCCCCTGATTTAAGACTAGGGGGCCAAAAATTTGTATGTGAAACATTTGTGTTTACACATGCAACTCCTCCAGGGAGAAAATATGGAGGATCTAAGGAGTTCAGTGCATGTGCATCTTTAGTGAGCCAGTAATTAGAAAAATTCTGACCTTAAAATAAATAGAATAGGCACTGGCAAAACTGCATTATTCTGCAAACAGTACATATATCATTTGAAGAATGCGAAAGAAACTATAGTACAAACGTTACCTAACAAAACCATAAGGAGAGCCATGCAGGGAGCATGGACCATCCAGATTACATTATGTCAGGTACAGGGCTTTATTCTAACCTAATTACATGTCCCTTGAATGAAATGCGTAATCATTTCGATAAGATATTGATTTTGTTAGCATATGTGGAAAAAGCTGTAGACGCAGCTAGAAGCCCCTGACCAACACATCAGCATGCGTCACCGTTCGGCTGGAGGCAGTCGTCTGAGACATTCATCACCTGCCTCGTACGTGGAGTGTAAAGCATCTGGACGCTGCTTTGAAATCTATCAGAAACGCTCTCTGAAAGTGTCATGTAACTGGTGGTGGATTTTGCCGTTGAGGTAATAAGAAATGCGACTGCACACACAAAAACACACACGGGGCGTGGGGCAGTGTGATCTGACTTTGATCTGTGGGCAAGTGTATTTGGATTGTAACATATTCTCACACTCATACATGCACACATTCATGGTGTTATAGACACTATAGCTGTGTTTAAATTCAAGGGCTACCCGGCCTCTGAAGAGCTCCTCCTTTGGGGGGTTTTAGCCTAGTCATGCCACTGTGATGCACTCTTCACTCTTCACTCTTCACTCTTCACTCTTCACTCTTCACTCTTCACTCTGTGCAGCCTCTGAAGGATGTGGCCCCTGAATTGAGACACAGCTCACGACAGACTAACCCACACACATCTAATGTGATTGTTCATTTAAGTAATTTTCTGTATATCAACACATTTGTTTCTCTCTTGTCGCTCTATAAGGACCAAACAGGCTCTTTGTTGATTTGATGCTATTCTTTTTTTCAGAATATCCCGCAGCACATGTGTGATTAGAAATTGGCATTCTGGTTGGCAGAACTTACATTCAATGACATTTTAGGGAAATATTCTTTTTTGGTTGCTAATAACATTATACGTATATCACCACCCTAATGTTGTCATCGGTGCTGCTAGCCTGGTTCAGTCCAAAGGTGTAAAAAGAATCGGACAAATCAAGAAGCTGCACTTTTACCAGTTGTTATTTCTTTGCCAGGAGCAATGGTTTTCTTAAATCGTCGTCATTTATCACTGTGAGGTTGCCAGGCAACAGGTGCAGACTCATGACAACTGAAATAAGGCATTTCATGAAGTCTCATAATGAAGAGATCCCGGAAAGGGCAGCACACCTTGTGTTATTTCCCAAGTAAAAAGAAGACGAATTAAAAAATTAAGAGTATTGTGTAGTAGTAACTGTTAGATAGCTGACATTTGCACTTGAGCCACCTCACAGCCTTGTAATCTCACATGCTGAGCAGGGGGCCTGACAGTGGGAATGTGGCACCTCTATATATTTCCTCTGTAAATCTCTCCTGCAGGAGTGTACTGCACAGTGGGATGGGTTGGAAGAAAAGAATGGCATCAATCAGCAGTTCATTATGTTCCAAATATGGCTCATTCCTTGTCATCGCTGCCTCACAAAAAAAATCTTCCCTACCTCTCTCTTCCTCCTCCTCCTCCTCCTCCTCCTCCTCCTACCTCAGCTGCATCCCCCTTTTCTTCTCCTACCTCTCTGTTCTCATATCCCTGTTTCAGTTCAACCCTTTCCCCGTCCCTTCCCTCCCTCTGCATCTCCACCCATCCCTCTCTACTTCTGCATGTCACACTGCAGCAGTAGGACGATGGAGGGGTCAGACTTGGCGGCCTCTTTGAACTCTTCCAGGCTGATCTCATCATTGTGGTCTTTGTCCATCTTGGAGAAGATTTTGTCGACGCGCTGCTGAGGAGTCAGCCCGTCCTCGTTCATGCGCATCATGATCACCGTGCCCACCATCTTGTAGATGGCCTGCAGAGGTAGGGAAAGGGAAAACAAAACTGATGGGCTTTGTCTGAACATCTTTAACTATCAGAGAGGATTCCTTCCTAAATAAGGCACAAACACACCTCTATGATCTCAAGCATCTCCATGCGTGTGATCTTTCCATCCCCGTCCAGATCATACATGTTGAAGGCCCAGTTGAGTTTCTGCTCGAAGCTGCCTCTGGAGGTGATGGACAGGGCACAAATGAACTCCCTGAAGTCAATGGTCCCATCACCGTTCTTGTCAAACGTCCGAAACGCATGCTGGGCGAACTTGGAGGCGTCGCCGTATGGGAAAAACTGGAGTGTGGAAAATGACAAAAACAAGGCAACATAAATGGCGTGTCTGTTGAATTGTGCAGCTCCTCCTAAATGTTGGTGAAAAGGGAAACGACTATTCATCACAGACTTAACATAATCTTATTATAGACATCATTTAATTAATCTTAATATAACATTTGCAGCAGTGTGATGTGCTATTATACCATGCTTGAAAAGGGCAGTAGAAATTTATTGAAAGTCCTAGTATGCTTATGCTGTTTTATATATAACACACACACACACACACACACACACACACACACACACACACACACACACACACACACACACACACACACACACACACACACACACGCAGTGGAGGAGTGGAGCATGGACCAACAAAGAACACATTTTATTTTGGAGTGGATCAGAATAGAAAGGAGGAGCCAGGAATTCTTTGTCACTTTCCTTAACATGGTGAAATAAGACGTAAGGGGTAAGCATGCTTCAATCGCCCTTCAGTGTATTATTATTCATATGTATCATTTGAATAAAAATATGTTATGTATTATGGCTGCTCAATTATGGCAAAAATCATAATTGTATATAGTAATATTGTAATATAGTGACTTTGGAATCATGCATTTATTGAACTTTAAAGAAAAATACAACATCTCAGCGTCCGTGTTAACAGATTAGAGTGTCACATAGAGATATGTTCTGTGCGCCTCACGTCTTGTCTGGTGTTTTACTGCGTATGCGCGAAATGTTGGACTTTTTTTTTAACGTGTTTAAATACTTGTTTCATAAAATGTGTTTATTGTTAACCTGTAAAGTGAGCCTGCAATGTGCGTCCGCCACAATCCTGAAGTATAGCGGCAATGATTTTGGAGAGGTGGGGCGCTGTAGTGTCAGTTGCTTGAGATCATGTCAGTGCAAACTAACTGATGGAAGACAGTTTTCATTCATTTATAATTTATTTACTCTGAAGTACGTTGTAAGTGTGTTTATGGAAAATTTATTACACTAACTTAATATCACCATTGTCAGAGCAGAAAAAACAGATGTCTTCTGAGCCCTTTAGCTATGAATGAGAGACCATATTCATAACTCATTTAAAAACATCTTTAACCATTGTGCATCCATGAAAAATCTGTCCACCGTAAAATCTCCAGAATATTAATGTCAGAGTTTCATAGAACAACAGCTGCCAGTGTTGTAGGCTCTAGCTCCTCTGAATGCCCCAGAGCAACAGTAACATCAGCTTTCTATCTAACTACCAGACAATGTTATGAGTCATTTTGTTTCATTTCACAATAACTACAGGAAAAAAACAGAGCACGTAGGTAGAGCAGGGAATGAAAAACAGTATTATCCAGTTGTAAAGAAACTGAATAACTAAGTCATAAACTGCCATGATTTCCTGCCATGATTTCCTCCCCTCCTGCCCTCCACCTCAGCCTCACCTTCACATAGAGCTGCTGAAACTCCTCCAGGTTGAGGATGCCAGAGGGACAGTCCTTGAGGAAGCCTTTGTACCACTGCTTGAGCTCTACCTCGTTGAATTCCGTGCTCTTGGTCAGGTCGTCCAGGACCTCCGGAGCCAGCTTACTGTTGTGTTTACCCATGACGAATTCACCTCTCTGGGGAGGGGGGCAGAGAGAGAGAGGGAGAGAGAGAGACAGGGTGAGCGTGAAGATGAGCAGGTGAGAGACAAAACAACAGCCGCAGCTCTAATTCCCCTGTGCGGTTGTGTCAGCACAGGACATACACGCAGAGTAAAACCTGGATTCTTCCCGACACAAGTAACCACCATCTAGCAAATAACCACCATGGAGAACCAGTGCTCACCAGAGTTTTACTCCTGGATCCAAAATCTTGAACAAATCTCATTGCTTCTTGAGAAAATATGAAACTCCTTTGAATATCACACAGATATAGCCAACAATATCCTCACAGTCAACCACTATCGAACAATTCACCCATACACAAGAGGACATTTCTTCAGAATTCTTTCTTACATAATCCTGATACTTATAATAAGGACGTGTTTTGATATTGTCATAGATGTCCTAGGGAATAATGCAAGGCTATTGATGAAAAGAGCAGCCATGTTTAGGGAACTGATATCTATGAGTATGCGATTTAGTGCAGCTTGATTGGGAAATCAAGAGGACTGGTAGTGGAGGTACGCACTTTACTGAGTGCCATTCTATAGTCTTGATATGGCTATGTGTGTCAAAACTTTTAAAAATGGAAAAGTGCCCGCATCACTCTATAAGGGTAAAGTTCATCCACGGAATCATCTGTTAAAATGATTGGTTGAAATGGATTGTTTCAGAGGTGCACATGATTTGCCGACATATGATACAAAAGGTCTTTCGATTTCCACAGCAACTCATAATATTCTACCTCTTTAATCACCTTGTGTGAATGCGAGCCTGTGATTTGCTGCTATATTGGCCATAAACTGACTCCTCACCACACACACACAGCTGGGGAGCACTGCAGTGCCTTCATGACGCCACCGCTGACTCACAGCCCTGCCTGACAGCGTTCGCACTTTGACACCGGGACACAGCCGATGCAGCCGAGCTAAGCGTCTACAAATCCTCCTCTGAATTGAGGAATGAGCGTGCCGGGTGCGGGGCAGTGGCTGAAATAACACCATGTCCTGCTTTATGGCGAAGCGAGTCATGTGGAAAGAGGCAGCGAAAAACCCAAGTCACGGAGAGTCGCACAAAATATTTTGGACTTTCCGTGACATGTGGGAGGCACTGTGGGAGAAAAGGTTACCTGTGATTTTATGAAGCTGCAACACTAAAATGAATGATTCCCTCAGATTCCACAGTTAAAGAGGAAAATGAAGAGAAAATGTGCCTGTAAAATAGATGGCACATGATAAAGGTGCAATGAAACGGTCACTGCTTTAAGAAAGTGAATGACTCAGCTGGGCGTTCACTGCAGTCCTGTTGGAACTGTGCAATTCAAACAACTTTGTCTTTTTTCAGTAGCTGCAGGAGAAAAGCTTTGACTTTTACCATGTTTTTCTAATACAAACCAGCATGAGTCATTCATAAAAGCAGAGGGTTGGGCAGTAATAAGCCCATATTGGCTTATGCTTTGGTATTTAAAACAGAAATCGTGCCAATTTCAATACCATCAAGAAAGACAAAGTATTTCTTTATATATTACGGTTTCTATATGTTGTAACAATAATAATAACACAATTTATTGTGTAGAACCTTAAATGTGTTTGATTCTGCCTTAAGCAGCAGACACTTGGAATGAATATTTAACCATATCTCCAAATCACTGACGACATTCACTCAGGTCGCTCTATAAATCATTCACTGCATCAAGAGAGGCACACACACCTCATGTGCACCAAACTGTGAGCTTATTTTGGCTGAAACCCTCCTGAGCTCCACCACACACACGCACACACACACACACACACACACACACACACACACACACACACACACACACACACACACACACACACACACACACACTTCTAACTTTGTTTCTTGCCACTGACTGAGGCAGATGAGATCGTATCCCTCTATTAGAGAAGTAAATGTAGCAGATAATAGAGTTTCCTGTTGAAGATAGCAAGAGGCGCGACCAGCCATGCGAGCAAACACATTGGAAACTTATCCCATCTGTGAGAATCAAAAGAGACACAGTTCACACTGACAAGTCAGGAAGCCTGTGGGTTCATTCTAATTGTCCCCAGGTCACACCGTGTCTTCACGTCAGGTGCGCACATCTCTGCCGGCTCATTTTACTGAGGCAGAAATCTGCTGTGGGAGAGTGTTCAGGTGTTGGAGGTAGTCTGGAGGTAACGCTGGCTGTTTCTCAGTCTGGGATTATGCTGCCTTTCAGAGCAAATAAATCAAATCTCTGGGGAGTCAAAGAGCCATGACATTTTCTTATTATGGCTGCTTCGGTGAAGGTGATGCTTATCTGAGTGCACATGCACATATATGTGGATGGACATGTATGTCAAATTAGGCTATGCGTGTATTGGAAGCCTTTAGCCTGTCACAGATAAATAGGTGTTGTTGTATATGTTACAGAACATGCAGAAAAAGATAGTTGGGATAATTTAAGGGCTGTCACTTCTCCAAAAAGATTATATTGAATGGATTTAACTTCACAATATATTTGAATGGATTTGGATTGCACTGTCAGATATGGTTGTTGTTGGTCCGATTGTCTATTGTGCCTCCTGTGTGGGGTGGAAAGCTATCAAGTGAGCTGACAGATTTGTTGTCCTATAAGAGTCTGCAAGCTGCTTTGCACAAAGTCGACAAACAGCCTTATCTTTGGTCATTACTTTGCGATCACAACACTTCGACACACTGCTTCTCAGATAATTGTGTCGTCGTGATTGTCGGCTCAGGATGCCTTTGCTTGCTAGCGCCCTCCGTTTTCGAAGCAAAACAACGTAACATTACTGACTTAGTTTACTGATGGGCCAAGAAGCATGCAATAGGTCAAGCTGATCGTGAAAACCCTCTGCTGGATCACATAGCAAAATACTTGCGCTTCTTATCAACTTTATATGATAATGATGTCAGTGTTTTGTTTATAGATTGTTTCACTGCTCCCAAGTTGTCAATGGGTCTGCGATCATTTTGAATACTGGATGTTCGCATTAAAATGTTAACTATCTTTAACTCAAAAATGCCAATTTAAGTCTTAGCGTCCTAAGCCCATAAGAACCTATGAAAGGAACAAATCCCAGGAGGGAGCCCTTTATGCTCTCTAATAACAATGACACGCAGTCAAAGTCACACTGCTCATTCCAAGCCCTCTGGGGCGAACATAAATCTTAAATCTTAATCTTAAATGCTGCAATTTGCCTAAAACATACAGCCCTCAACGCTTGCTCTGCAAATCCCACCAAAGGGGATCAATTGGCCCGGCAACAGGCTGTTACTGTGCACACTGACATCATTAACAATCTGTTCACGTCAACACAAAGCAGACACAACATAACATAGACACACAAACATGCCAGTTTCCACATGGGACATCAAGGACATATTAGTTCCATCACACACGGGTTGTCTCGTACATTCCTGCACATATCGAAACAATCATGAAGTGGCACGACAACGTTTAAAGGAGGGGAAAAGACACAGCGAGGAAAGATGAGAGATGCTCTGAGTGGAAAAAAAATACGAGAGGGAAGGATGACTCAATCTGGATTCACACCTCTGAGGGAGAAGACAAATAGACAGGGAGATACTAGACTCGGAGTGAAAAGGAAATGAAGATGGAAGGACGGAGAGAAATGGGAGGCAGCAGGCAGATAAGCAGGGCTTGTAGAAAATTGTCCCAGCAGGCGTTCAATAGAGAAAGACGCGTATCTCACCGAGTCTGAAGGGGCCTTAACGCATGTTCATTCCAGCTGTCAGACTGATAGGAAACACGAAGTCTAATCTGAGTTGTAAACGCGTGGGAGACTGTGAGTGCGGCGTGTCACTGTGTGTATGTGTGTTCCAGTCCAGTTTGATGGTGATCTAGCTGATTGGACACGCCAACATGTTTGCGTGCCAGAGTCAGTATTATTAAAGCTTACATTTTCACGACTGTTTTCTCAAACTCAAGGACCTTCCCACTGTTGGATAACACAAGTGCTGTAATTCAGCAGCAGTGGTTCTTCTGAGTGAGTTCAAATCACTTAAATGTATCAGCTGTTGGAGAGTGTCCTCCCAAGAGGAAAGACAGCAACAACGTTTATGTTCAAGTGAGACAGCTCCCTATGGCCATAGTCATTAGGAAGCAAAGGAAGAAGTCAGGGGATGCTAATACAGAGCTTCTGCTACATATATGAATGAAAATCAGTGTGAATCTGAAAAAACGATCTGGTTAGGTGACAGTTCTGGAACTAAGCAACAGCTCTGTTATACCACCTGTAGAGAATAGTGTAATAGTTGATCCAACAAATCCAAGAGAATGATTGATTTGTCTCTCCAGAGGCTTGCGTTACTTCACAGTTCAGGTGTCTTCTTCCCAGTTAAACTTTCATTTATGTCATCGCAATAGGGTTGAGTACTGAAATAACAAAGCCCTTCTTATCATTGACTGTTTTGTGATTGTTTTTAAGAAATGTGCATTGGTTCTGGCACCATTCAGGCACTGGTACCATTTTCAATTTAGCACCAGTATCGAAAAAAAAAATTAACTATACCCAACCCTTCATTTGAATATTTAAGAGGATCAGGTTTGTAGTTGTGAGTCCTTGGATCGAGTGGCTAGTGAAACAATAAGTGTGTCTGAAAAAGTTTCTGTTATATGTGTTAGATTCACATTTACTCAACATTTAGATTTACTGTCACCAGGATGCCAAAAGTTTTTGAAGCAAATTTTTCAACCCAAACTGTTAATTGTTCCCTTATCTAGATGTTTTTGTGCCGAAACCTGACCAAACTATAGCCGAGCCTTATTTGTAAATAGAGGGGTGCTCAGAGAGAGACGGACACAGGCCACCACACAGCAATGAAAACATCACCACCTTGGTGAAGGTAACTAAGATTTGTAACAGCTTTGAAAGGCACAGGCAGATGATGTCATACTGCTGAAAACACTTCACTGTGTCAATGTAGAGGTCGTGGACGGACAACACGTTTCGGTTGTTTAACGTGGAGGACATGTTGGCCACAAGTAAAGGAGGGGTCGTTAGCACAATAATATAAAGATAATTAGGTTGTAACTTTCTACAGTTATTTAATGAAGCACTTTAGTGGATAATAAACAGAAAAATACTGACCCCCCTTAGGTGCAGTACCACCTTTTGTGCTAAATTATTAGTTTTAATGCAACTATTAAGAATTAGCTTCATTCAGTCTGACTACTGTAAACTATATAATATTAATACTATAATAATATAGTAGACTCTCCACTCTCCCTTCCCTTTCCCTCACCTCTTTTCTTCCCCATTTCTTTCCTCTCACCCCGAATGGTAGCTGCAGACGGCCACCCACACCGAGTCCAGTCCTGCTCCAGGTTTCTTCCCGTTAAAGGAGTGGTTGCTCTTTGTGGGTGCGACTGGGCAATACAACAATATCAATTATCGCAATATAATTTTCATCAATCGCAATATTTTTCATTAATAGTAATAGAAATATTTTATCAAAATGTGTTGCTGTTCAGCAGGTGTCTCTGCCCATTAAGAATAGTTTAAAACCTCAACCTTCACTCAGGGAAAAAAAAGTTTTAAACTTAAAACAAATAAGAAGGTGACATTGATCTTGATAATTATCCATATCAACAGAAAATTCTTATCTTGGTATAATTCTTTGTCGCACCAATTTAGTTGTGGAAACAGGATATGATCTGACCTCAGATCACACCAGTTATACTTTATCACTTCTCTTAAAAACATTGTTCCCTCTTTCTGGGCCCTCACAGCACAAGTGTACACAAGGAAGAAAACAGGGTTGGAAAGCAGTGGGCTTCCACAGTCATGATGCACTCAGGCTTTAACTGAACGTAGCCCGGAGGGGGAAATGTGCCGGTGTCCCCGTGAATAAAAATGATTAGCTGGCAAAAGCTGTAATTGAGTTGGAAAGAGAGCAAAAACGGGAGGCTAGGCCTCAGTATCCATTTCCTGTGTGGGTGCATGTGCGCATTGATGTGTGTTGTGTGTTTGCAGTGGCAATAACCGTTGTGAGAATGGAAATGTACAATGCGGGGAACAATCAATAGGAAACCAGTCCAATACCAGCCGGCACCATGAACTACACTGTGACGTTTGTGTGTGTGTGTGTGTGTGTGTGTGTGTGTGTGTGTGTGTGTGTGTGTGTGTGTGTGTGTGTGTGTGTGTGTGTGTGTGCGTGTGTGCGTGTGTGTGTGTGTGCGTGTGTGTGTGTGTGAGTGTGTTACAGAGAGTAAGATTACACTATACAGTAGAAAGATGGACACATCTGTGGAGAAGCGGACAGCAGACATATTGATATGCGAGTGATAAACTGCACTCTGACAGGTCGTCATTGCAACTCACCAAACCAACAAAAGTAAAATGGAACAATACGTTGTCATGACAACAATTGCCCTGGCTCACTGCCAAACAGCCATCCGGCAAAGGATGATGCTTTTGGCGAATCGAAACCGTCCATCTGCCAACTGGACCAGACCGTTTGGCTTGCTGATACATCAGTGTGCCGTGGGTTGGGCAGGCTTCCTCATCCCACATGATGCCCCATGTTTGATTCGATATTTATTGTTACATTGATTCAATATATCATTTGACCTGGTCAAATTCTGGAACAAAAAATATATATATTCAAGACCTGTCAAACACCTTGAAATGAAATGAACCAGTATCATCCCATTTGGTTATTTGGGCGATTAGATTTTCCATTGAATGTTCATAAAATGTACACTACTACAATGTGCACCATTCAACAGAAAAAAAAATCTTATCATCACCATTCATTTATTCCATAAGGTGATAATATTGATTTCAAACATGTTGTCCAGCCCTAACTAGTGGAAGTAGGTAGTAGTCAGAACAGGAGGACGAGAGGGAGGAGGAGATCTACTTTAGTGGTAGGGGCTCAGTAGCAGTAGTGTTAAGGCGCTTTCACACCTACCTTTTTAATTCCCACCTTCGGAGATTTCAAACTGAATCCAGATTTGTTTTCGTTTGCAGTTGGGAACATCTTTTGGATAGTTCAGTCCATCAAATTGACAACACGCAGAAAACCGATTCATGCCCGTCAACAGACCAATTAATGTCAACTATCGATAGACACAGCCCACGTAGTCTATGATGACAAGACGTACTTATGTCATACAAAATGCAATGTGAAACCAACACTAACCTGATCAAATGTAAACAACAAAGACATGAAGCTTAGCTGAGACCTTGGTCCAGCTGAGACCTGGTCAGGTGTGGTCAGGTGTGGTCAGGTGTGAAAACATACTTAGTTAAAAGTAGTGGTGGCAGTCGTCGGAGGAACAGGAAAGGGAGGACTTGGATAAAAAATTTTGGCAAAATGTAAACAAAAATTATCAGCAATCAACACTTGAATCCAAAATGTCCTTATGCTGTTGGTATCCATGACTCCAACAGTTACAGTCATGTGAGCATAAAGTGAATAGGATTTGCATGAACATGTAAGTGCTTACAGACATGCGAAAGGTGTTGGAGCTGAGGTGTTGCCTCGTATCAGTGTGATCTACATATCTTTTTAATCGACATAGATTCCTCTGGAGACCGGAGCACGCAGGATCCATCGCTATAGAAACGCAGCTCAACTCAGTGCAGCACTCACTCTAATTTAAGACCAGGCAGCATGTCGAGCCTGGGGAGAAACGCAGGGGACAAACCGGCTGTGTGCGTGTGAACTTATGAGTCTGCCTCTCTGCAAAACTTTACCTCCCATATCTCCAAAACCCCCATTTATTCACCTCAGTGTTGTATTTATCGCCACGATTGTTACACGTACTAAAATCCCGGTGCCTCATGTCTGAGTGCTGCACTTAATGTCCACTACTGTTTCTGTCTGCAGACTGTCAGACCTGTACAACCTTGTAAAATGTTGCTAATAATATTCCAGCGACAACTCTGAACCCAGGCAGAAGCCCACACGCATACACACAAACCCAAGGTGGACAGTTGTTTGGATGCAAGGCTCAGGTGTTTTTCAGCATTAGACGAAAACACTTTTGAGAACAAACACGCCCATTTCCCATAAGCCTACACTCACACAGGCACACAGACAGTTGAGTAGTGTAGGCATGTTGACAGTAGTGTAAAGCGTGTTCAGACCTCTGGGGAAACTCCGGAGAATTGGGTCCGGACTTTCTCCAGAGGTTTCCTTTCGCACACGAGCAACGCAGCAGGAGATTCTCAGCTCAGACGCATTCACAACAGCAACGACTCCTCCGGAGGATTCAGGTGAGGGGTGGTGCAGCAGGCAGAGGCAGGACGTAACGCATTCATTCCGCCAGCGTTTGCTCTGTTATCATCACGAACTCTCCTGACATCCTCGTCTGTGTCTTCTTTATGTATATGGCTCTGCTTTTTCGTCCCCAGGTATTTGTATTGTTTTTGTTTTGGCAGCACTCCTTGATTTCAACCTAACTTTGGCGCTGACTTGTTTTTCACTTCTCCGTATCCACCGGCACGAATGGGGTCATTCCTGGCAAACTTCTCAGCTTATGCAATAAGCATAGTATGGCAACTACACAATTATCTATTAGCCTACCATGTACAGAAGGGTATGTTGTGAAAATCAATCGGATGCATGTCATATGCAGAGAGGGTAATAAGCAGTGGAGTGTGTGTGTTCAAATTTGAAATAAGAAAAAGTGAACAGAGAGCAAAATACACACATATACAAAGCTACAGCAAACAGATGAGCCTGAAAACACACCACTGATTTGACTTGGTAATTTTTTGCCTACGCTTTAGTTTATCTGTTGTAGACTGTATTATTTTACCCACTTATCTTGTTCAGGGTCATAAGAGGCTGAAGCCTGTCCCAGCATGCACTGGGCCAGAGGCGGGGGTATACCTTAACGGGTTGTCAATCTATCACCTCACCGGGGGATATATATATAGAAAGACCATCAGGTTCACACTCAGGTTCATACCTATGGACCATTTTGAGGCGCACCTGCGGGAGACTATTCACACATTCCCACTGAACCACTCAGGGATGTTATATAACAAAACATGTGCCGCACAGTTCAGCTACAGATGGCTATACACCTTCACCTTCAAGGACACATGCAAGGGAAAACAACATCAGAGAATTTGAGATGAAAGTCATAATATTTAGAAGTGGTCGAGGACTGTGAGGCCATCACATGGTTACATCCGTGTGATATTCAAAGGGATCTCATAGTTTCTCAAAAAACAGTGAGATTGGCTCAAAAACATTTTATCGAGAGGGAGTCAAGTTCCTCTTGCTGCTTATTTTCTAAAAAAAAGTTTTCTTTTCTTTATATTTGCAATATTCAGATTTTTTTTGTTAAACAATGACCTGTAATATTATGACCTTATTGTAAATAAATCTTTTTCCTGTAATATTACAGCTTTATTCTCATATATTTATTACGTTTTCTCATAACATTATGACTGGATTCTTGTAAATTTACCACTTTTTCCTTGTTACGTCTTGATTCTCGAAATCCAGAAGTGACCAGAATACTCCCTCTTATACATGTCTCTGATAAAAACATGATCTTAAAAAGGAACTGGCATATTTATTATCATGTTTCTGTTGTGTTGCATTTCCATTGTACTATATGGATAACTGTGACTTTATCCGCCAGTTACGCCAAACTCCTTTATTGTTGCACAGCCATTATCAGCAGGAGCAAGAGAGTGTGTCACACACACAGACACACACTCACATACATATATATATATATATATATATAGTATTACAACATCAATATCCCAGGGTTATAAAGTATGTGACAGAAATGGATGAATCAATCAGTCAAAAGACACACATGCAGCAACACACATGCACAGCAGATGCGCACAATGAGCCAGTGAAGCATGAGACAGATGCCTTGTACACCTGCCCACAGGCTAACAACAAAATGTAAGTGATACAAAGGCAGAGAGAGGAAGAGGAGAGCAGGATGGTTGTGAGTGTCATAGGATCATTCATCTACCGCCATCAGAAAAG
The DNA here is from genome assembly GCF_009819705.1 of Hippoglossus hippoglossus. Classification (NCBI taxonomy): domain Eukaryota; kingdom Metazoa; phylum Chordata; class Actinopteri; order Pleuronectiformes; family Pleuronectidae; genus Hippoglossus; species Hippoglossus hippoglossus. Next base: position 16,959,601 of record NC_047161.1, read on the forward strand.
TGGACTAAAGATTAGGGCTGGAAAAACAAACAACACACACTCACACACACAGGAAATTGTAGCGTAACATGTCGCTCGGAGCTGAATGGGAATCAATAGGTATTTCCAGAGTAGAGGAAGTACGTATCTACATCTACAATCCTACAAACCTACAATCATGTGTTTTCCCATTCAGTGATTTGTTACTCAGCTTTTGTGTGTAACTGCAGCTTCTCTCTACTGTAAATAACCAGGAGCGACGGTCTATGTCTAAGATCACTGCAAAAACCAAGTAATCAACTTACTGCATCTGTAGGAAATGGCCTGTGTCTAATCCTATGTGATGAAACCAACAGTACCCATGTGTCTGTGGTGGATTGCTGTCACAGCACTAAAGCTAAACAATATATAGCGCTGAGTAGCCATTTTGTAAATGCTACTGAGGGTTATTTTTATTAACAGTAACAATGTACAGGTTTATAATGACAAAAGAAAAGACAAATGGGAGCCTGTTTTAATGTAAAGTCTTAAAGTGTGGATCAATAAGAGAACACTTAAACATTTTATTGTAGCTCTTGAGTTATCACTCTGCCGAGGCTACTTAAGAGTTGGAGCCAGGCTGGAATGGAGGCATGACGTTGCAATTTATGATCTCAACATTAGACGCACAATCTGAGAGCCAAGTATAAACTAACAATAGCTTTAATACAAATTTCAAAACACAAACATGAGCTACTGCTTAACAACAATTAAATCAAAGTTATTTCAGTGTGTGACACTGAGAATTGAGGGAAATAAACAGAAGGCATATTTATATCTCATGAAAATTCAATCTCAAATACTTTTTGTACAGTATGTGAAGAATCCTGTAGTTTATATGGTGAAACTAATGTTTGGTTAAGCATTTACAGGCATATTACATTATATTATATTATATTATATTATATTATAATACATTAGCCAATCCAAGCTGACATGTGTTACACCCTGTGCAGCTCGCCATTGTATCGCAGGGCATGACATACTCGACACAGAAAGACCTACATTCTATTCTATTCTATTAATTATGTGATGGGTTTGAGGAGATATTCTGGTACATTTTGAAGGAGAGGATTAGTATGGAAAGAGGTCCTAATCAAACCACTGCAATAGCTCCCTCACTGAAGCCTCAGCACCACTTGAGACAGCCTGACTCTTGACTTGCCTGACTATAAACAATCTCTTATGAGTGTAAGAGTGGGTTGTGCTAAAAGTTAAAGTCAGTGCTTTGGGCATAGGACTGAGCAATACAACAATAAAAATTGCATTTAACCATGAGGGTAACACATATCTATATAATGGTCTGACATTGTCGATCCTTACAAACACATATGTAAAATGTTTGTCAAGCGTTTGTGATTCTCTGCTCATAAAGAAGAGTTCAAAATCTGCCTTTACACTAAACAGAAATAATAATGTGACATTTATGATCATGTATAATTATAATATGATTATTGTGATAATTATCAATATTGATTTTTATCACTTATTTTATCCTGATATATTTTTTGTCCATACTGTCCAGCCATATTCGGGCAAAATTAAAACCCCAGGTTACAATCAGTCATATTTCTATATACAGCATCGATACATCCGTATTCTACTACTTTTATATACAACATATATTTACCTTTAAAAACAACAACTGAGCTCTAAAATGTGATATCTTTCAGCTCTATTACCCATCATGCACTGAAGACCTGCTCTGGTTCAGTTAAAGGCCGACAGCCAAAGGGCTACAGAACCAAACTGAGCCGTCACTGTCACCAGCTGTCTGTCATGGGGGTGTGTGTGTGTGTGTCTTAGTTTCCATTCATCTCTGCTTTGCTGACTTTGTTCTGTATAGGAACACAATCAATTAACACCACATTACATACAGACCCAGTGAGGCATACAAATATGCAGACACACACACACGCACACACACACGGTCAGTTACTATGATGCAGTAACACATCTGATATGACCCTTTGATGCACAGCCACATGAGGGGCCATCAGTACTGACAACTCGTTCACACATAGCCCTCGCTGGAAGCTGGTGCTATTGATTGTGCAGGTCCTGGTGTCATCCACAGAGGACTGGGTAGTACTGATAAAAATGAAACCGCTTTACTCACACAGCTCAACAAGTCAAGACTTTGGGGGCAAAACAGTTTAGAATTTAATCTGCAAAATACACTTTTGATGGAGATGCACAGATCCTGCAACTGCATTCTCATTAATATGCAGAAGCAAACATCTGCTTCAATTAAAAGGCAATTTTCCATCCATTCATTCATGCTTATTTATCTGCATGTGAGTCCAGTTGAGGCGGTGCGACACGCACGTTCCCTTATTCTCCCACAGAATAAAGGACATTAACTCTGAACGGTTTAATCATCCATCGGACATACAGTATATAGAGCATATTATACTTTGACACATACCTGCACAATACACTGGTAGTGGTAGGGGAAGTGTTTCCTGTCACCATATGCTCACCAATGTGCCTCTTTTAATATCAACAGGAAACAATGATCCCAGGTTCAATTGCCTCTGCAGCCCTGAGTGTCCTTGAGCAAGTCAGTGAAGCCACTAACTCCTCTGCAGAGTCTAAGTGAAACCTCGACTTTACTCATTTCTAGGAATAAATAAATGTTAAACACTGACACTGTTCTCTTCCAGAAAAAAACACCTTGGATTTCTGCCCATCACAATAAAAATAAAACCCATGACTTCCGGTCTCATCACTAATTGCTTGAGCAAGTAAAGCTATTTTAGACAAATGTTTGCCAACACTTACACACATTAACGTGACGCTGGTTTCCAAATAAATAAACAATGTCCTCCACTTACCTTGTAATGTTTGGAAGAGAATGAGCTCCTGTTAGGCTACAAAATAAAACCTCTTGTTTTCCTCCCAGCTCCTGTCAACGTGACGTTTGGCTCCAGAATCAGTTTCCTCCCTCGTGTAAAATAACCTTCGCGTTAACTCACCTCTGAGGAAGAAGATGAATGAACCGCTGCGTCTCCCCTGCCAACACATTAGCATGGAGGCCCCGCCCCCGAGGGCCCATTGGACGGGCTGCTGCTCAAAGGTGGATGCCGACCAGCTGATTCGACAATGTCGCCTGTCAATCAAAACAAAAAGAAAACGCTCTTACAGAGAGAGAGAGAGAGAGAGAGAGAGAGAGAGAGAGAGAGAGAGAGAGAGAGAGAGAGAGGAAAAGATAATGAGAGAGAGAGAGAAGGAGGGAGGGAAAGATAGATAGATGGATAGAGAGTGAGAGTGAGAGTGAGAGTGAGAGTGAGAGTGAGAGAAGGAGAGAAGGAGAGAAGGAGGGAGAGACAGAGAGAGAGAGAGGGGAAGGGGAGGGAGAGACAAAGAGGGAGAAAAGGAGGGAGAGAGGGAGAGAAGGAGGGAGAGAGGAAGGAGAGAGAGAGAGAGAGAGAGAGAGAGAGAGAGAGAGAGAGAGGGGGGGGGAGATCGAGAGAGAGGAAAAGATAAGGAGAGAGAGAGAAAGAGAGAGAGAGAAGGAGGGAGGGAAAGATAGATAGATGGATAGAGAGAGAGAGAGAGAGAGAGAGAGAGAGACAGAGCGGGAATTAGAAAGATAGAGGGAAAGAGGGAGGGAGAAAGGGAGAAAGAAAGAGAGGGAGAAGAATGGAGAGATAAACTACATTATTGTATTATTGCAGCAGTCATTACTACACTATGATTTAAGTACTAAGCAGTTATTACTACATCACACGCGTGGCTTACTCACAAGTCATTACTACATTATTGTATAAGTACTAAGTAGTCATTGCTTAATTACATGAGTACTGAGTTGTCTTTTCTACATTATTGTACCAGTACTCATTAGTCATTACTACAATATTGTATAAGTACTGAGTAGTCATTACTTCATTATTGTATAAATATGCAGTAATCATTACTACACCATGGTTTAAGTACTAAGTAGTCATTACTACATTACACGCGTGGCCTACTCACAAGTCATATACCACTATATTGTATCAGTACTCAGTAGTAATTACTACATTGTTGTATCAGTATTCAGTATTCAGTATTGTGACATTATGAAATTAGTAGACATTCCTGTATTAATTACATGAGTACTCAGTAGTCAGTAGTTATTTCTACATCATTACATGAGTACTCAGTACTCAGTAGTTATTTCTACATCATTACATGAGCACTCAGTACTCAGTAGTTATTTCTACATCATTACATGAGCACTCAGTACTCAGTAGTTATTCCTACATTATTACATGATCACTCAGTTATTCCTTCATCATAACAATGTAGCAGTAAGGAAAAAATTAAATAGACAGAATGACCCTTTACACCTGAACAGGAAAAGAAGGAAGATGATGAGTTGGACACACCTGTGAGCCACAAAAGAGGGAAAATCAAACCAAGGCAGCATGAAAGAGAACATGTGAAGTGAGAGTCACTGAAGAAGGGAGATCACAAAAAGATAAACTAGTTTCTGGACAGTTGATCCAAGAACTGGATGTTTTTTTTGGATGGAAAAGGAGCTGATCCCCGGAGCTTGATGAAGAGGATTTGAAAATCGGTCTAACCTTCTCGGATTGGGCCGTGATCCCCTCTGTCCTGGTTGAACCCGAGAAGCTAAGTCTCTCTTGAATCCAACATCATGGCAGATTTTGTTGTAAAATAAGTTGATTTTCTTTTATTCAGTGATGCAGATTCACAAACAGTGTTGGATTAAAGTATGTTGGATTATTCCGATTATCTGCATTATCAAGCAAGGACTTGTAAAATATTCACGCATGAGTTGGATGCACAAATAAACAATAGTATACGCATTGATTGGATTTATTATCAGCAACATAATATCCTGAATGGTTATATAATGGTTTCTACTGTAGTTCCTGTATTGATTCTGCTACAGTGACATAGTTTTACACTGTTGTTGTAGTTAGCAGAGTTCATTGACTGTGACCATTTTCATCTATCTGGGGTTTATATAAGCTGTACATATTACAATAAAGCCGATTTGACTTGAACTAAACGTACATGAGCTACATACACAACAACATGTGGCAGATTAACAGTTAACACTGCTATATTAACTTATGCTCACATTTGCTCTGTGATGTGCTTTAGAAAACTTACAAATCTTAGATGGATATAATTTCACTGTTAGAACAGCATGTGAATATCAAAGTGTGTAAAAGGGTCAGTGGGGGGGAGCATGTTTATTGACGATTTTCGCATTATTTTGGTGTTCTGTCTCCATTTACTCAACAGCTTGATAACAAAGATAGTTTTACTATTGTTCTTATATGGTGTAGTAAGTGACAAAAAACACACATGCTCACACTTTTTAATCAGACAGAACACAACAAATGTGTGTGTGTGTGTGTGTGTTTACCTTACTGTAAGGGAGTGTTGCAGGTGTGAATTTTGGTTACAGTGTGTTACAGTGTGATCATCGAGGTCATCTGAGGCCCCTCTCTCCCCCTCGCTGGGATTTATATAACCTTTAGCACAAGGTAAACGTCCATCCCCCTGAGCAACCAATGCAACACACACTTTTTGTATTCTATGTTACGTGTGTGTGTGTGTGTGTGTGTGTGTGTGTGTGTGTGTGTGTGTGTGTGTGTGTGTGTGTGTGTGTGTGTGTGTGTGTGTGTCCTTCACCCAAGGTAGGCATCAATCCTTCTGAAAGAGAGATAACCAGCTAAAACAACCAGTTTCAGTTTGGACTTACAGAAGTACACATCTGTAGGCCTATGGGAAGATGTGGCACTTGACTCACGTGCATGCGTTGGATGTGTCAACCTGAACTCATCCACTTGAATTGGGATGACGTAATGAGTTGCCAGACTGCATCGGGGTTCCGTTGCGTTGCGTTGCTCGCACTGCATACGTCAACAGAAGCAGAGTGGTCGCAGAGGAAGCTGGTGAACCTGGTGTGTGTTCCTCTGGTTGTGGATTTTATTTCCTGTGTACTTCTATTTAGCATTGCATTGATAACTATGGCATGGCACGTTAGCTTAAAGCCGCCCATGTATGTCCTAAGCATTAACCGTGGTTGTTGTCCCTAGGGTTAGGGTTAGGCTAACCCCAATCACACCGGCACCAAGCGTAGGGAGCGCCCAGCGTCAAGCACAACACATACATGTGAGTCCAGCGTAATGCTATCTCACTTTAGAGGAGCATTACAACAACAACAGTTTTAATTCCTTCACAGAGATGTGAAGCTAGTTGGAGCTAATTTCTTCAAAACTAATTAAAAGGTTTCATGTTGTTTCCTTAATCCATCAAAAATAAGATTAAAAAAAAGATTTAACAACCTTTTTCCTTTGATATCGTTTTGCAGAATTAAGCTTATAAATGTGACGTTATTTTCTCTTGTCCTATCACATTTAATTCCCACATGAAAACAAAATATTCCACAAAATGTCCAACTATTCCTGTTGGTGTTATCGCAAAATCTCCATTCTCCAGTTTTTCTTTCTGCCTCTGCTTCCTCTAATTTCATATATGTATTATTGAAATCAAATTAATTGATATGAAATGAATTTCCCGGCCTCTAATTGAAATAGGCTCCATTGAAAATGGCACGAATATAGTATGAGCCTCTTTCCATTTTACTGCTATGAATATGCATGACTACGTGCGTGCGTGTGTCCCTCGGCAACACAGGGTTGCCATGGGAGCCAACCCATCTCATCCTCTCATCCCTCTCTTCTCTCTTTCATCTCTCCTGTCCTGTGCCACCATTCTACCATTAATCTCCTCACTTGGACACTGTTCACTGTTGTACTTTCCTCAAGTCCTCTATTGCCCACTTAATCCATTGACCCTGCAAGGTTTTTATGTTGCTCCGTACCTCAATATTTAAGATGATAATATTTGGTCCAGTGGGAAAAAAAAAGATTTAATATTTGTTGAAACAATGTGAATGTATTATAACAAGGGCAGACTCGGAGAGACAGTGTGTGTAGATCACAGCACGGAGCTGTGATTGCAGATCTATTCCCTCAGCGAAAGGTGATACAATCTTATCCGTGCTAATTGATGGGCAAGCCGGCAGCCTGATAATGAAATCCAAACCTCTACTCATGTCTAAGTGAGCGTCTGGCTGGGGTTGTGTGCGTGTGCGTGTGCGTGTGTGTGTGTGTGTGTGTGTGTGTGTGTGTGTGTGTGTGTGTGTGTGTGTGTGTGTGTGTGTGTGTGTGTGTGTGTGTGTGTGTGTGTGTGGTATGTAATTCTGTTCCATGGCGGCTAGTAAACTGTCTAATTGACCTTTCCACACTCCACAAAGGACGGCTCCTCCACCCGTCTCCTTCCCCCTGTTATTCCCTCTTTCTCCTCTGTCCTCCATCCTCCTTTTCGATTCTCCCCAGACACTTCAGCTCGTCACTGTCCTCTGGCTTCTCCTCCCCATTTTTATCCCTTTTTATCGATCCCTTTTGTCATCACACACAAAATCCCTGATATCTTTAATTTGATTTGAAATTTCGAAATTTCGTTTTTCCACTAAATAGGTTCTGGTGTAGGCTCGAGCAATGGTCATATTATCTTTTTTAACAAAGCATCTGACCTTGGCACTGCAAATTGTTGTTTGCATCCAGTGTGCAGTGCTGTTAGTGTCCACGATGACCACAGTATTTCTACAAGCTTTATTACAATCGTCACCTCTTGTGTCTTTTATCAGGATAAAATCCCGGGTTGGTAATCCTGGAAAAGCTTTCAAGAGTTTGCTACAATATGCAAGTGATACATCCCACCCTCTCCCATCGGCCCTCTCGTCAAAGCCACGATCCCAAAACATGCACGCTGCCTGAAAACTGCTAAAAGATGACTTTTCTGCTTCAACGGTTTATGTGTCCGCGGCTGAAGACTCCAGTCCTGCCCAGGGAGAACACATACTGGGTGGGTACAGGCAGGCAAGTCGGTTAGTGACAGACAGGTACGCCAGCCAATCATTGCATTCAGACCGAATCACGACATGAATAAGTGTTTAAATTACAGTCCCGCGAGGGCCATAGACGCTCTTTTCTTTTTCTTTCTGACAACTTTATTGATTGCTATCGGGACGTGAAGAGGATTTCAACAAATGGGAGTTACTGTTTTAGAAATAACGTACCAACCATAACTTTAATACATGTAACCCCCATTTTGACCAAAAGTACCTGGAAGTTTTAGTCCCAGGAACTATTCTCAAATAACTAGAAGGTTTCTGCAGACGGTGTTCGCCTGCATTTCCTCCACAGTCTGAAGAACAGGCAGAGATTAGGCAAATCAGCCTGCTGACCTATGAACAACATATGGCTTCACCTACAGTCCACCAGGAGGCAGTGATGCAGAAAATTGTATTACAACCGCGACTACAACGGTAAACATAGAGGAGAGAAAGTTTTGTCCTTTATCATTCACTTATCTTCTCTGTTCTTCCTTCTCCTCCTCACACTTAATTCATATTCTCACTGGCTGTCAAGGGTGAGCAGTGTGAAGCGAGTGTGTGTTGGAGAGAGAGAGAGAGAGATGGTGAGTGAGTTTCTTGTAGACAGAAGTGTGTCCTAGCTGTCCACTGATGATTACACACACAGAGCGCGAACACTGTGTCTGCTCAGTGATTGTCAAGTGATTTTGCAAAAGAGTGTCAAGGCTCACTTACCTATGTTACCTATAGGCCTGTAGTGTACTCCAACTGTCACTATCACCTTTTCGGGTATCGAACTTGCCGTTGTCGGAAACAGAGACTGGTGACCTTTCAAAAATGAGCAGTAACATTCCTCTCATCTCTGTTCTAATGATCCTTCTTTTCTCTCCTCTCCATCAATTCTTTCTACTTTTTGTCCCCTTTCATGTTTCATGGCAATGTAATGAGATCAGGAAAAATGTCTAGTGATGACCCCTCTGTTGCAACATCTGCCATTTTGTTTCACGGTGCCGATTGAAACTGAGAGACAGGCTGCCTAAATTTGTCGAGCTTTAAAATCTGCTGTAAAACCTGCGTCAAGGAATTCGCAGAATTATAAAAATGTTATCTTCTCAACTTGCGTTGCAGTGCAAGGTACACTCTGATATAGCCTTAATTTTCCATAAGTACCGCTTGTACTTTGAGGTTTGCGAGGGGAAGTACTGGAGCCAATCCCAGGTGTCATTGGGTGAGAGGCAGGGTACAACTGGGACAGGTCGCTATCTTATCACAGGGTCAACATATAGAGACAAACAACCATTCGAAATTACACTCGAACCTTAGGTCAATTTAAATTCTCCAACTGACCGAACCCCGGTCTTCAGTCTTTGGACTGTGGTAGGAAGCTGGAGTTCCTGGATTTGAACCGGAAACCTTCGTGCTGCACCACCCTACCACCCTTATTTAAATTTTACACGATTTATGTATATACAACTAACTGTCCCTCATATTTTTAAAAACCTGCACTGAATTTAGAACATATGTTACCTAGGACATCTTGTTTGAAGTTGTTTCCTGTTTCACCTACAACAGCTGTGTCTCATTTCTACCTGGCCCACGAGAACGCCTCCTTCTCGGGCCTCGTAGACTACGACGGCAGAACCGAAATAAGACGGTCTGGTCTACAGAGGCTTTCCGTGATCTGCGTCACCAGCCCCCTAATTGTTGTTGCCTAGAGCTACAGCTGGATCCACCATTGGAGTCTTCGTTTCTCAGGGAGGAAACATGTGCCGACCTTTCAAAATGGGAGAGCCTAGTTGCTTCACTGTGACGCAATTAGTCTTCAAATGCAGCCTACGAAGGTTGCTGCCCCTGAATTAAGACACAGCTTATATGTGGTCATGACTTCCTGCCTTTGTGGTTTATTTCCCACCCGATTTCTGTCACCTTTGGCTCATCGGCTAATTATCCCCCCTTTGTGTATTGTCTCATCTCTCACCATTTCAGTTGCAAGACTTTCTTTGGAACGGTTAGTAAAGCTTGCATCACTTTTTGCCTGCTGTGTTTACAACGATGACTGGCTCCATGTGAATTTGAACCATGGACCGTATATAAAGACTGACGACATGACAGCTCCCCAAAAGTGAAGCCAAATCCTCTTGATCATCCCCTTGTGGCCGACTGCGGTTTAGTTCAGAAACCAAACAAACAGGCAGCTTCAGGAATTCAATGGGAAAATATAATTTTAGTGAACTGACCCCTTGTTAAACACATGGCTGGTCTTGTATGGCCTTAAAATAAATGAAAACATGAAAAGTTCCATACGGGGCACTGATGACTACTCATGTACAGTGTATAGTTTACATTTCTCCTGTTGATCAGAATGAAGTGCTGAGAACCCTGCTTTCTATGTCCTCTGGGCTGTATCTGATCATCATCATCATCATCATCATCATCATCATCATCATCATCATCATCATCATCATCAGCATCAGCATCAGCATCTAACCTACTGTCAGCTCTTGTTGTTACCTGATACATTGTTGTGTCTTTTATTTACTACAATGTGTTTCCTTTCATTTGCCGCAACTTCAACACCTCCTCGATTCGTCACTCTAAAGGTGTGATATAAAACCTTGGATATTACATCATCATCGGCTTTAAAAATCCCATATTACATTTGGCTTCTTTCACTAGTCATTCATAACCTTTTTTTTCCCAGACAGCTAACGACTCTAGCGTCTCAGTTCGCTGGTGTTAATGACCCTGTCTTTAAGCACAGCAATGGATGAACCACCTTGGGCACTGAACCGCTTAATCATGTGGGGACAAAATGGGAACGGACAGGGAGACATAAAAGGGGGGAAAGTGGGGAGGGGAGGGGGGCCGAGGCGACCATGACGACCACCTTTGAATCGGACATTGATTCCACTCCGGTGACCTCACATAGAGAGAGAAGAGGAGTGAGAGAAATGATACGAAAAAAAAAGGGGGAAAGGAGGAGAAGGTAGTGTGACAGATTTTTAATTAGCAGTGGTAATGAGTAGCAGAGGAGAGCGGGAGGAAGAAACGAGGGGCGAGGTGAGGGAGGGACGATAATCAGCACCTTAATGCGTTCATTGACTGTGCAGCATCTTTTGAATAAAGTTTTTATTTTACAAAACATGAAAAATTATTTCAGAACAGAAGTATACGTCTCAACCGAGTGCGAGAATCTGACCTAATCTGCTCAGCTGCTATGCTCTCCACAGCCGGCAAGTGTCTGCTGGTTGTGGGAACTGTTGGATTTCTTACTGTAATGTGTTGCTATACAAATAGAAATATAATTATTATTTGTATCTATTATTTGTGGGTTTCATTAGTGGGATATCCACATGATGTTAATATCCTCAGATATTAATACATTCAAAGGCAATATGTACCTATGCTCTCACACAGCTCTACAAATGACCACAAACATGTGCACACAGCTGCACAACTGTTCAAACACTTCCTTTTTATCTCCCTGACCTGTATATTTCCTCTCAGAATCAAGCACATGCACACACAAACGCAGATACACACACACACCTGTCGCAAGAGAGCACTTTTCACGGCCATGGCTACCATGAAGCTGACCCAGTTTCCATGGCGACAGAGACGGGGTTGGTCGCTGGCTGCCGATCCATCGGACACACCCACGTTTCACGTATCCACATCGAGAGAGGGATGGAGAGATGAGGAGTGAAATAGAAAGAAAGATGCAGACAGAGGAACCGAGTGATGAAAGAGAGACCGATGGAGGGATGATGAGTAGTGAGGGATGAAGAGAGAGACGAGGGAGAATGAATAGGAGTGAATAGGAAAGCAGTTTGAAAAAAAAGAGAGGAAGAAGAAGTTGGGTGGAGTGAGGAAATAGAGAAGGGTTTGAAATAAAACAGTTGTTGTGGAGATATTTTTAAAATATACAGTTTCATGAAAGTACATTCAAGTAAAAAATTGAAGTAATTAGGTTTATTCTGTCACTCTATCCTATACCATAACATGCCTATGGATGAATATGCTGGAAGTCTGCCTGCCACTATTTCAGGCATCAGGAGCTTTGAATCTTTTGAGCTATTTAGGTTTTTGTGCAAATCTTATACTTACCCAGAACAGCAGCTGGACCCCTTAGGCGACCGCAAGATGTTTTTCAGAAATCCGATAAATTAGAAAATGTATAATCTAGTCACAATCTTTACAAAAGATGAAAACTACAGTTGAATTTAAAATAAAACAATCAAAATCAAAGAATGTCATGAGCTGTCTGATTTGTTTTTGTCCCCAAATGACACCCGATGTGATCCTGACCGATTAGCGGTATCAGATGTAGGAGGTTCTTTCAGAGCGCCACAGGAGACATCGTGACATGTGCACGCAGGTGACTTTTAGCTCGAATCAAATCAATCATCCTTTTGTGTGAACTTCAACCACCTCCAGGGATAATGAGGGTCTGGCCCTGTGTTGTTTCAGGGGTTAGGGTCTGGGAGGTTTGTCTATGTTTATGACCCCATGTTATACATTGCATACAGTGTGTCACTGAGTTGTGAGTAGTTCCACCACTGGAGAGAGATTTTATGTTCTGAGATTGTTTTACTTGAGACAAAAAAATATCTTTAAGAAAATATGGAAAATATTCAGTTTGGTGTAGCACAAATAGGTTTTCATTTTTATTCCTGTTCTGTGAAATGATGTTGTCACCCTATGGAAGGGTTGGGAAGCACCAATCTAGGGGATGGATGCGAATTCAAATGTGAGGTGACTGGATGTTTTTAATGCAACCTCTGGAGATGCAGTGCATTCTTATAGAAAATATTGGTTATATATGGAGACGTTACACAGTATGATATACAACCATGTTACTGTATGGACTTGATTCTAAATGTTGTTAAAAAGAACAACTTATTTTTGAAAATTGAGATTATGTAAATTGTCAATATATAATAAGGTTTTGTACATATATATTGTGACAGTTAGCATTCCTATGCAATTTTGGTGAGACAAGCAATCATGATTGCTTTGAGGAAACAATAAAGACCAGAATGGAATTCAGAGTGCATAACCCTGCCAAGGCCAAACAGTCCACTTATGAAACCACATTTAAACTCACTAGATCCAGATTTGTTTCCCTAAACATGCCTGATTTTTTTGTCATCAAGAACCATGAATTATGAATTTTGTTGAAACCCATTCTGTTGTTTGTCTGTAATCTTGTTTTCAAAAAAACATACAAGCCAACAATCAAATCTTCCTTGGTTCTGTATCATCCAACAGGAAGGTATGTGCGTGATCATTTCTTTGTTCTCATCTAACTCGCAAAAATGAACGTATTTCCCAAAATGTATTTTTATTTTTATGTTTTATGACAAATTACATCCATTTGGATAACATTCCATGCTGTGTGTACATGATGAGAGGTGGTAAACGTGTTGTTAAAAAAGAACATTTCTATGTTTATAAAAACATCATGTCATTTTTCCCCTCCTCTCCTGCAGACCTGGTCCCTCCTGCTCTTCACCAAAACCTCTATCCCTATTCCAGCAGCCGCGAAAGGACATCTGTGGCAGAGCCAAGCTGGAAATCAGTTTCTATTCTTGTAGATATAAATGTATTACAGCAGACAGAAGGTGATGTATGTTACAAAGGCCCTGAAATAACTGCTGGGGTAATTTTAGGCACGGCCCTTCGCCCATCCAGCAGAACAGAATAGAACAGAAGAGAATATATGATTGGGAGCTGGGCTCCCGGATGAGCCGTGAGTCTGTATTTACTATGACAAAGATAACAGGTGGTGGTCATCTGTGGTTTGTTTTGTGTGTGTGTGTGTGTGTGTGTGTGTGTGTGTGTGTGTGTGTGTGTGTGTGTGTGTGTGTGTGTGTGTGTGTGTGTGTGTGTGTGTGTGTGTGTTGAGAGCAGGGATTTTCACTTCAAAAGCAGACGAGAGCACAGCGCAGATTAAAGCACACCAGGAATCAAAGAGCCTCAGGTGGTTGGGAACACACAGGTGTCCCCCGAACGCCTGGGAGTGTGTGTTTGTGTGTGTGTGTGTGTGTTTGTGTGTGTGTGTTTGGGTGCATGCATGTGTGCATGTTTGTGTGTTGTAGAAGAGAGAGAGAGAGAGAGCCCATCTATTTTTAACTCTTATCTCTGCCAACACCTCTGTGGGTTCTTGTTCTCTGTGGTTTGTCTGAGCGATTCAGGACTTTCAGTGTGGAAGTATTGTCAAAGATGAAGAGAGTGCCCCCGCAGAGCTGCTGTGTGTGTGTGTGTGTGTGTGTGGGGGGGGGGGGGGGGGGGGGGGGGGGGTTGACCTTGTAGACGTCGACAGAAGGTACAACATGTGACGAACGTTTTACCATGTGCAGCATTCTGCTTTGCACAAGAGTCACCTGTACCACTGATGGTGCTCCGGGTGCAAATATGTGTGACTGACGTAACCAATTGTTTGTAGTGTAATGCCATTGAATGAATCAGGTGCTAAAATAAATTACGTTTTCTCTCTCAGCTTGGTGGAGATTAAAACAGAGCAATGGGTTTAAAAAGCTAATGTTTGTTTTATGAATCTTCTGTAGTGATAATAAAACAAAATTACTAATCACTAGATAGATAGATAGATAGATAGATAGATAGATAGATAGATAGATAGATAGATAGATAGATAGATAGAAGAGAGGAAGCCACTTGAGGCAATTGACATTTACTTTGTGTTTCACCCCGTAAGTGAAGTGTACAACAGTGGCATTAGGGAGAGGGAGAAACATGGCAGACGAGTGTACGCAGCCACATGCAATCACACACACACACACACACACACACACACACACACACACTCTCTCTCTCTCTTTATCTGGAGTGCTTGCCCCTATCCAGTGCAGAGTGCTAACCATGCAGACGGCCATTAGAGCTCCACCTACCACCATCCCAGTGGAGAGTACCCGGCGTGGGCCACAGGGCTGAACCACTTAGCCTCCCCTCACTGCCAGCCCAGCTCTCCACACACCCACACACCACTCCACCGCCAACAGAAGATTGTGTGAACTTGCTCACTGCCCCAACTGCTAAAGTTGTGTCGTGCAAAAAAGCTAAAAGTGTCTCTGTTGCTCACGCTCTGCAAAGATACTCAATGCATCAGCCTAAAACACTGTAAAGCCCCTCTCCTCTCTCCCCCTGTCTTGGCTGTCTTCCAGTAGTAGTAGACATATCCCCACACATGGGTAAACACACGTGTACACACATAAACACACAATCACACACACATAATTACACTTACTCAAGCAGACAAGTGTCTGCTCCTGTGCAAGTTGCCATGGCAACACAGTCAGCAGTGTTGTTGCTCTTTGGCTGTGTTGAGCATGACAGTGAGGCTTATTAGTATTTGAAGTACACACATGCACGTGCACATGGGCGCCCCATGCCATGCACATACATTCACATTTATACAGTCTTAGAGCAGAGTCCTTGGCAGTAAGCTGCCATCTACAGCACAAACACTGGAAGTGCATCCACCACCACATCATGTATGTATTTTATATATGGTCACCTGAACAGTGACCCATGTGTGATTATTGGACATCTTGTTCCTAAGCAACAGGCAGTGTCTCGTTTCAGGCTTTCCACAAGATTATGGAATGTGGCTGCAGGGATTTACTCCCATTAAGCATTAGTGATATAAACAAATATTAAGGCCTGGCTCACAGGCTCAAATGTGTTGGATGGAGTTGAGATCAGGGTTGTGTGCAGGTCACTCTATTTCTTCTACATCAAACTGGGAAAAGCATTTCTTCATGTACCGTCATGTCTTTACGTCATAACCATATTAAAACCACACAGTTAGAGGCACAGTATTGTCTAAAATAACACTGATCAGCTCCAACATATAAAGCAGGTAACTGACGTTAATGTTGTAACTAATCACTTTATATACTGTAGTAACTACAACTCTTAATTTGAGCCAAGGGGGCAAACGGATCAAAATATACAGAAATGTGAGGGCAGCCCAAATTCTTTTGGTCACTTACAGGCCTTAAATCATAATTTGTAAATGATATGTTTATTACTAAGACTATAATTAAAATGTTGTGCTAAACTGAACTACAGTATATTGAAAGGTGTTTCTGATTGTTTGTCTCATCATAAAAAGGTAGATTTGGATTGCACTGGGTTGTACAGATGTACCAGTAACATAAGCAGCTAAACCTTTGAGCTGAACAGCAAGCTGAGCAAATTCAATTTCAGCACCATGGTCAGCGACACATCCACTCACTGTAATGACCACGTGTGACCACTAGAGGGGACTATAGTTTCATATTAACAGGGTTTACGTCACTGTAACGTCTTCAGTGGATTTGTCTTTTGTGAATTACTTGGTATTGGAACCAAATTTAAAATCTTTTTAAACCTCTTTAACCCTTCTCCGCAAGACTGAAAAGTATAAGAAACAGGATAGAAAGGTTCAACAACAGCAATTATCTTCATATTTCTTTTATGAAGATAGGTTTTATTGATTGATTGATTTAAATCAGGCATATTTAGACGACCGATATTTATGAGTAGGTGAAATTTGGTGCAGCTTGATTGAATTTAAAGGCACCGCTTGGACATGGTGGAGTTATGACATTTTTTTTATCTGCTTTCCACATCCTTTATGCTGCCATATGACTGATGGGACAGACTATTGGAAAGATTGCTGTGAATTTCTACCTAGGAGGGAAAACAACCAAAACTTGAATCTAGTTGACACTGCAGTCACGTGTGCAGGTTTTAAATTCTAAATAACAACATATATCACATCGTCTTGTCTTATGGATCTAACCGTTTCTTCTTTGTCGTATAAAACGGAACAGATGCTAGACGTGTGTGACAACTCAGAGTTAGCATGTAGCAAGTGAAGACATTGGTGTCGTTTGAAAAATGTCAATTAAACAAGTTAAAGTTGCAAAATACAGGGCAAAATAGATTTCAGTGTACATTTCATATACATTTCATATAAATAAATAACCAACTTTAAGATTTCTTAAAATTAGAAAATAGGGTGAAAAAACCCCAATAGAAAATCACAAATATTTGCACTAATCTGGGAATTTGACAAGGCCAATAGAGGTAGACTGTTCTCTGGTCTTCAACTTACCGTAGACAGATTCTAAAAATTCGTTCCAGAAGATTGTAGGAATTTAATTGTTAATTGATATTGTAAGTGACCTCTGTAGTGACAAAGAATGAAATTACAATTCTGTAGCTAACATACATATATAAACAGTAAAGGAATAATTTTATGATTGGTGCTCTGTGGAAAAACTACTGTGAGGTAAAACATAATTAAGTGATTCCAAGAAGCAGTAACCGAAAATGTTCAGAAAAGTCTTTATTTGGCCATTTGATTAACTTTGGTGCACAGTGAAAAACACAGAATATACTTCGGGTTTATCTGATGGCTAATCTGAGTGCAACATAATGTGCATTAAACATGTCAGAGGAAGATGGAAGATGTGAAATATAGCACATAGTTGTATGTTACCTAGTTCTGTGTGTTGTACTCAGGAATAAACTGCATAGATGTGATCAAGAGTGTGATCTCTCTGAAATCAAGATAAACTACAGGCCTCAATTAAACAATACCTCAGTCTGTAGCAGTGCCATCCAAAAAACAACATATGGAGATTTTACAGCGACTGGTCACTTTGTATTGCAATGTTTAAGTGGTTATGTGAAAAAAATAAAGGAATAATCATTGATAAACCAATCAGGAGCTGTTTTAAACTGAACCTGTGTTGGTCTGAACTGTGTAGTTCTTTCTCAAGAAGAGAGATAATGGTCTATTCCGTGAAAATATTGGATCTTAGCTTTGAGATATTTCCCAAAACTTGACTTTTTTTCCCCCCATCATTCATAGTTTTAGATGAACAGTGTGCATAGTTACAAAAAGTGTTTCAGACTGTGATTACTACATTACTACTGTGACCAAAGCAGCGCACAGACTAACATTGGTTTCAGAGTAATGTTGAGGAACAACTGAAGTAAGTAGTTCAACTGGTAACAGTTAATCTACTGCTTTTAATACACTGAATACATCTTCTGTAGTGTTTTCTGTAAGTGAGGATCCTTCTTCCAGGTGTTTAAGCTTGTTGAGTGTTTGACCAATAGAGGCACTGTTGAGCTACAATGTCCTGCACTATATTTCTTGCTGTAACAACACATGCCCATAATGTGCGTACATGCACATACAGGTTGGTGGAACTAACAGGGGAGAGGAAGACCACAATGTGTAAACAATGCTGCATTAAAGATATTAAAACATTTTGAAAATATTATATATGAGGTAGTAAATGCATTGAAATCTGTTAGTTAGACTTTGAGGATATGAGGAAGATTTTTTAGTAAGAAAATAGACTGTAAACAATAAATCGTGAATTAAACTCTATTCTCACCCATGCTATTTCTTGGCTCTTCCTTCTTTTGGCCACACCAAAGGAGGTAATGCCTGACGATTGGATTGTACATGCTTTGAAAAACAATTACGAGTGTTACTACAAAATAAATGCTCTGCCAACATGGTGATAGGAGGCTCTTTAGCCTGTGATTAGTGTTGCTACTGAGAGATACACATTTGTTAGGAGTATTGTAGCACCTTGGAAAACACTGACATTAGGCCAAACCCTTAAAGTGATATCATCTGTAGAGGTAAACTAATGCCAACTCAAAGACCTCAGGATGTTTGATGAAAGTGAAACTTCAGAGGCAAAGTGAAGTCACTGCCAGCAGAGCCACAGTGAACCCACAGTTGTTGAAGGTTTCATTTAAAGAGCTCATGTGTCAGATGAACTGTGGGCCTGCTGTCACTTTGAAACTGCCTGCTCCTCCATACCAGCCTGTGTCATCAGGTCGGAGACGTTTTTCTCAAGGTCATTGATGCGGGTTCCCATTTGATTTAGTGTGAAAATGAAGGAAAAATCTGCACATCAAACAGACAGAAACCACACAGAACAACAACACAGAACAACAGCAACAACATAAAACAACAACGCAGAAGAACAACACAGTAAAACAGCAACGACACAGAACAACAACACAGAACAACACCAACAACACAGAACAACAACACAGAACAACACAGTACAACACAGTACAAAGCAACAACACAGTACAACAGCAACAACAACAACAACACAGTACAGCACAATCATCAATTGTAAGTACATTCTCAAAGGTAAAATGGTATACTCTGTTAATGGTTGACAGCGACGTGCATAACACAACATCTAAAGAAGTTGTCCCTGCTCGAGAGTTTATTTTACAAGAGTCCCACTAGTTCACTGTAAACAACATTTAAGTGAATGGGACTGAGACATTTCATAATTATTTCATTTCTAAGATTATTGTGTAAATTATGTTTATTATTGAGATCATAATTAAAATGTGCTGTTGGACTGCAAATAAAGTATATGTGTAAAAACTACATTATTTATTTGTTTGAAATTTGGACCTTTAAATGAAGACAAGGCAATGGAAGATCATAATTGTCATGGAAACACTAATAATTGCATTAATTAACAACTAATTGTACGGTAGAAATAGGAATTAAGAATTGTTTACAAATTAATTTGTTAATCTATAAACGAAAAGACAAAATAAATGTGCAAATAATTCATGATATTAAATCAAAAATGGGCAATAAATAAGAAATTATAACTAATAAAATGTTAATCTATTTATAAGTAGCTTAGGAAGCTGAATGGCTAAACAGCTCGAATGGCTAACAGGAAAAGGAAAGGCAGTAGGGAAATGGAAATGCAGAAGGAAACTCTCTTTTTAAAGCCTGATTAAATTCTGTGTTTTCATTTCAATTCATCCAGTTACTGTTTTCGCTTTCTATATTCCATTATCTATTCATGAATTCAATAATGTAATTTTACAGTTATTCATAATATTTTATTTGTAAATCATTCTTCATAATTACTCTTTTCATTGCCCCATAAAATAACAACTACATATTTACTACTTGGTCATTTTACATTTTAATAAAATCATTTCCACACAAATGTATTAATACATATTCTTATTGTACAATTGTAAATAAGTGTAAATAATAAAACTGGAAATGTGATGTGTAACACCTGCTCCTTCAATGACCGTAGTGAATAGAACGTGTTTTTTATATAAAGTTCTACCCATAAACCAATTCTCACTTTTTTTCAAAACTCTTTTTGTTTCGCTCATTCTAATGTAATTTGAATTTGACAAATGTAAATCTAACATTCAGAATTAGCAAACATTTTCCCCTTGAGACTAAATGTGAATGCCCCTCAATGGCCATGTTCTGACACACGTCCTCAGGTGTGTGTGTGTGTGTAAACTAACAGACCTCACAGCTGCCTGAACCAAAACTGCTTCCGGCGTCATTCCTGAAACAGAAAGTGTGGAACAGTGTAGAGTTTGTGTTCCGGATGTAAAGACTTAATGCGGAAACAAAGGATATGTCTGGACTCCAGCTGTTCGGAGATGCCCTGAAACCTTCCCTGAAGTCTCTGCATCGTTTCCTCCATCTGAACAAACACGTCACAAAGTGTTGGGGTTAAAAAGAAGGTGTAAAAAAAACAACAACACAACCAGCTCAGGTCAAACACACTCAAACACACACACACACACACACTCACTCACTCACACACACTCACCGCCTCTGTCATGTCTTTACTCTCTGTCTTCGACATCGCTGATCTTTGCTGGAGTTTATCTTCTGTCCCAGTCATTTATTAGTTTGGTTAAACTGAGGAACTGTCACCACTCTCATTCAGTGACGTCAGCCGGTGACGTGACTCCACAGACTGAAAACTGTACCACTTCCGCTTCCAGTGCCCGTCATTTCACAATAAAAGTCATTTCAGGAAGGTATTACTTTTCCGTTTTTCTTCCTCTTCACTGTAGTCTTGTTTCCGAGTAATGATAATATATGTTTATTTATACAGCACTTCGCAAGTTACAAAGTTAAAAAGTGCTTCACAGATCAAAAACACGCAAGTGGAAACACATTACAGAATAACATAAAAACAAACAAACAAACAGCAAACAAAAACAAAGTCATAAAATAATAAATAAAAGAATATAAACGCTAAATGTACGGCAGACATTTAATCATCACCACACATAACACTAAACAAAACTAGAATACGGTCAAATCAGGGAATGCGGTATACAATAAAAGTACATTTTGAGCTTTGATCAAAAGGACTGTACTGACTCAGCCTGCTGTATTTTCTCAGGCAGTGTGTATTAAAAGCTCTGCCCCCCTATGTCTCCAGCCGAGAACCCGGAGCAATTAAAAGGCCCCTGCCAGAGGATCTCAAAGTGTGAGCAGGGTAGTGTGGGGAAACAATATCTGCAATATACTACAGAAAGTGCCTTTTAAGTAATTAAAAGAACCTTTTAATTTCTAAACTAACTGAAAGCCAGTGTAAATAGGCTAAAACCTTGTGTTCTAACCTGATATATTGGTTAAAAGCCTGGCAGAAAATGCTATGTGCTTACAGCATCTCTATATACAGTGGTTCATACAAATGAACTTTATTCATATCGAACGTGCTAAAATCAGGCTTGAATTGGATCTTTGACATTCAAAACAGGCACAGAAAAAAGCCAATGTCAAATATCCCAGAATATATGGATACATAACACTTTTTTCCAAAGGATAATGATTGTAATCCCTATGATTGAAACACAGTTACTGATTAAATACCCATCATTTTTTTAATCGGGATCAGCATTTGCTTCTTAATTTTATCTTATCTGCAATGCAATAAATACAAAAATTCATAAATTAAAAATGTTTTATCATACACTGGCATCCCAAAAAAGTCCCTTTCCACAAGTGTAGTGCTTTTATTGTGAAGGTAAATGCTGCCACATTTCCGGTTGAACGTGAGCTTACTTTGGCTGCCTTGATGGATATCTGTGGTGATTTGTATGCATAGTTCCAAACAGGAAGAACATTTTTTAGTTAACTCTATGTGAACTGGTTCAGCCTGACAGACAGACAACTGTGTGTTCTGTTTCCTGCAGATGAGTAGGAATGTTTCCTCTCTCCACACTGAGGCTTTGGTTTTTATACAAGAGATTATCCTGGATCATAGTGACAGATGACTGACTGTCTGCCACGGGGATTATATAACTTCCATTAAACCATTATAATCTTCATAATGTGGATCTTGTGTCAGAGTCAGTCCCTGTTCACTCCCTCTGAATATGTTTAACTCATAGCTACTGTGTGTGATGTTGGAGAGGCCTTTGGAGTCACCTTTAAAAGGATGTGGTGTGTGTTCCCCAGTCGTGACTTTAAATAAACCAGGTTGCATGAAAATTTTAGGAAGATGTGGCTCCACAGTCAGCGCAGAAAACGTCCTCTTGTAATGGAAGTTTCTCCTCTATGCAATATTTATTGTCGACAGTTTGTATTTGTATTGCCTCAACTGAGCTCCCCCTCACACATCTGTCTCAGTCACAGAAACCAGCCAGTAGCTCTATATTGTAATACCTGCCACACATTTGCTGGATATCAGTCAGTTTGTTATTATTGTTGTTGTTGTTGTTGTTGTTGTTATTACTAAGCACTATTATTATAAGAATTCAAATTTTGTTTCCTTAATTTTTCATCTCTATGCATTTTTTAGGGTTTAACGTTTTTTGAATACCCACCAATACGTGCACTAAACTAATCACGAGTCAGTCTGAGCTGTCAACTAATTCAAATTAAACTAACCTGAAAAAATGAGCATATGAACAAACATCAGTGTGATAAGAACTACCTTAAAATGACAGAAACTTTCTTTGAGAGAAAATGTATTTCACATGTTCATTGACTTTTTAATTGGGCCGATGTCCCATCCATTAACACGAAGGAGGCAGGATCAATGACCTGTACTGCAGCCATCCACAAGGTGGCGATCAAGACACTTTGGCTTTAATTCTGGGAGCCATCATGTTGTCCATCTTTATATAAAGTCCACATCTACATGGAAATATTTCCTCTCAGTCACATTTCCAACTGGTGGCAACAGGAAACTTCTGCTTTACCACTTTGACATCCTCCTGAAACTTCCTCTAAGTTCATATGTGCATAAAGACAATGTATCATTCAGCGCCACATGATTTCTGATATTGTTGGTAACTTCTTCTCCTTCAGTTGTCACTCTGAAATGTTTCACAGCATCTTGTTCTCCATTCATGAAGCATTGCTGCTTTAGAAAGTAAAAGTCATGTGCATGATCCATTCACACAACAGAACAGTCGGCTCCTTTGTGCAGAATTTAAAGGTCATAAAGGTTTTGAATCATGTGTTTCTGCAGTAAAGGCACAGAATCTGTACCAGCCCCCCACGTACACAAAGGTTTGAGGGCCCTTCAATGCTGCTTGCAACTTTATTGCAATAATATTCTAAATATTCTAAATATTTAAAGAAAAAATAACAAAAAACTGAATAAAAATCTTTAAAAGGGTTAAATTCAATCAAAAAGGGGCAACGAGGTCTGTGCACTTGCAAACGTCTTAAAGAAATAAAGAACAAAAAAACATATAGTTTAGAGACATGTTACTGGCGTTGCCATAGCCTAACATTAAATTACATTTTTGGAGCAGAAAACACATTTGTGCTATTGAAAACATGGGTTTTACTCTGTCCAGATGCAGAGTGCACATCCATCTTTTGATGAGAAACAACTTCTGTGGAGATGTAACTCAAGTTTCTGAACACAAGTTAAAAATGCTTCAGTGAATCCTTCTGTTTAAACAAAGTATGTCTGGAACTGATACCAACAACCGTCATTATGGTGGTTTTCCTGCTCAAGCATGATGATAAAACTGGTGATACATATCTTTTACAGCTGTTCGGCTGATAGTAGCTGATATATTCACTGGTGCACAAACTGTGCAGATAAGCACCAATAAACTCCAGACTAGATTGAGCAAAGGTGTCACTTTATGGAGTTTCTCCAGCAGGGAGACGTTTACACTTTAAAATGCTCCACTTATAAATCAGACCAGAATTATCTTATTTTACACAGAAAAATAAAAGGATAGAAGTTTCATCAACATGTCCACAAAACAAACGAGAAGGATCAATATCCGCATATCTGCAGATTGTAGGAAAGACATGATTTTCCATTCGGACTGATATGTTTATTATTACATGTTTTGTCATGTGTGTTGACGCCGTTCAAAAGCGATTCAGACAGAGTTTGCCGGGAACTATCTTGACTCGGTTGATGACCCTTTGTGTGGAAGGCGTGACGTTTCAGGAAGTGTTGGGAGAAACCGGAGATTAAACAGCAGTAAACCGGTCAGAGAATAAACTGTGAGTAACGTTACCGAGGGGGAGCTGCGCAGAAACCAGATTACAAGTGTTACTCCGTGTTTACCGGTGATTTCAACCAAGGGCTGTTTGTACAGCGTCAGGAAGCGAGGGGAGGTTTCTCCTCTTGAGTTGAGTGCAGCCTTTATAAACAACGCTAGCTAGCATCAAGAGTTGAATTTAGCGACCGGGCTCCAAGTTACTGCTGACACTAGTTAGCCTAGTTTCTCCCTCATGGTGTCTCCCTCTGCTTGTTGTCTGCTGTCACCCAGGTTCCTCCCGGGGTCGTCGCCTCACTCGTGCCTATGATGGCGTGGCAGTAGCTGCTGCTTTGTCCGTGTGAGGGGGGGGCGGGGGGGGTATGCTCGACAAACACGGATGTTCCTCTCTTTACCTTCAAAAAGCCTTTACACAGAGCCACAGGAGGACAGACAGCCGAGGACAGTCTCCACACAGCCAGAGGAGGACAGTCTCCACAGAGCCAGAGGACGGACACCTCACAGACCCAGAGGAGGACAGACACCTGAGGACTGTCTCCACACAGCCAGAGGACAGACACCTCAGAGACCCAGAGGAGGACAGACACCTGAGGACAGTCTCCACAGACCCAGAGGAGGACAGACACCTCACAGACCCAGAGGAGGACAGACACCTCAAAGACCCAGAGGAAAACAGACACCTGAGGACAGACACCTCACAGACCCAGAGGAGGACAGACACCTGAGGATAGACACCTCACAGACTCAGGAGGACAGACACCTGAGGACAGTCTCAACCCAGCCAGAGGAGGACAGACCCAGATGAGGACAGACACCTGAGGACTGTCTCCACACTGCCAGAGGAGGACAGACCCAGATGAGGACAGACACCTGAGGACAGTCTCCACAGAGCCAGAGTAGGACAGACACCTAAGGACAGTCTCCGCAGAGCCAGAGACAGGCAGTTGATCTCACTTCACACCCCCAGGCGTTGTGAGCAGCAGCTGAAACATGGAGGACGAGGAGCTCTTCGACCAGATCGTGTACGTGTTCAACTCGCTGGTGTCGTGGGTCGCCGCCGGGGCCATGGTGTTCGGCGGTCTGGTGCCCTACATCCCGCAGTACAGGGACATCCGCCGGACACAGAACGCAGAGGGCTTCTCCACCTACGTGTGCCTGGTGCTCCTGGTGGCCAACATCCTGAGAATACTCTTCAGGTAATCACTCACGCCCCGTGTGTTCTCCTGCAGCAGATCAGGTTGTACCCTGACCAAACCTCAGTCTAAAATCTGCCAATTTGATGCTCACTTGCATATTATTCATTGAATATAATCTACAGAATATTCAAAGGGATAGTTCACCCTAAAATAGAAATTCACTCATTATCTACTCACCCACTATGCCGGTGGAGGGGTGGGTGAAGTGTTTGAGTCCACAGAACACTTTTGGAGTTTCAGGGGTAAACAGTGCTGCGGCCAAATCCAATACAATTAAAGTAACTATTGACCACTTCTTCAAACAAAAACAAAAAACAGAAAAAGAGACCTCCATACTGCTCCTGTGGTGTCATCCAAGTGTCCCTAAGCTTTTAGCCTAAATGTCCTCTGGAGCAACAGTTTATGTTTTTGAGAATTGTAAGTATTACCTGAAGTTCAGCTCAGCATATAACTGATCCATCTATTTATGTGATGATGAAGGGCTGCTACAATGCATCATAGTGAGGATTATTTTATGTTCAATTGCTGCCAATAGATCCCTTTCACCTAAATCTCACACACTGAACCTTTTTTAAGAGGGGACACAGATATTTCACCTCAATGAAAATATTTTGAATAGCCTACTGTTCTCCACTTTACACAGTAAACCTGTGGTGCAACTAGTCAAGCAAAACTGAAGAAGCTTCAAGTAGTTTATGATCAGCCATTCAGAAGATGTATGTGTATGTGGCTATAGCAGGGGCCGGCAACCCCCGGCTCTGGAGCCGCATGCGGCCACTGCAGTGGCTCCCAGTGGCTCCCAGTGGCTCCCAGTACAGTGTTATGAATGAACAATTATATTTTTCATGAACAATGAACTGAACGAATCAGTTTTCATATGGTGAACGTGAGTGACGTCCACTCCAGCGAAAGTGAACGTCACTCACGTACATTTTTTAAATCATCATCGTATGAGACCATCATGTGAAATACCAGGAGCGATAGAAAATGTGTGTGTGGGTGCTCCCAGACAGCGTGTACGCACACAGGCCCAGAGGCTCCGCCCCCTCTCACTCGCTCAGAGCGACACACGCAGTAAGATCAGAGCTTGTTCATGTGAAGCAGCCGAAAAAAACGAGTTTCTCTGGCCACAGCTGCTCCGTGATCAGAGCAGAAGCTGCAGGTGGTTTGTACCGAGCTGGAGTTTCTGTGTCCTCCTCCACTCTGACCTGTTCTCACTTGAACTAATACACACTCATCACTAGTTATCAGGACCTGATCAGTACATGAAGTAACGTAGTGTTTGTTTGATTTCGCTCCAAAGTCTATGAGGCTGAATTTAAACACAACCAGTACAACTGGAACAAATGAACGTGAACTAGTTCATTTCTGGAACCGTGAACTTAGTTAAGCATTTTAAAATTGAACTGTGAACGTGAACTAGTGTATTTTCATCTGCATGAACTGAACTTTGAACTAGTACATTTTAAGTGTGAACTGGCACAACACTGAGTAAAACTATAAATACAACTTTATAAGCTGTGCTATGAAATATGTTTTGCGGCTCCAGACAAATTTTATTTGGTAGAAGAGGGGGCAAAATGGCTCTTTTGATGGTAAAGGTTGGAACATATAGCAATGTCCCCACCTTTTGATGCTCTGTTAAATGTTAAAGATCTGTAAAATGTATAAAAACAATGTTTATCCCTGTGTAATCCCTGTGTGGTGGGGGTAAACAAAATGAGATTTTTCTATTATATTACCTCAAGGTATACAAAAACTAGCACATGCTGCAGCTGAATACAATCATTCAGGTTGACTTCAGCACAATTGCACTTAGAAAACTGGAATATTAAGTGCAGTATTCCAGGTGGCAAAAATTTGCCAAGGGAAATATTGTCTAAACATTCTTCTGTTTTTCTTCTTCAGATTTGGCCGCTACTTCGAGACGCTGCTGCTGTGGCAGAGCATCATCATGATCGCCACCATGCTCATCATGCTCAATCTGTGCACCAGCGTCCGCATGGCCACCGAACTCAACACCAAGAGACGCTCCTTCTTAGGTCAGAAATCCAATACAGGGCCTCTTCACAGTGCAGATAAAGCTTAGTGACATCAGCGCTGTGTGAGTGAACGAGTGAGTGTGTCCTTTCAAGTGTTTCTGCATGAAAAGAGTGGCTGTGTGTGGGAGTGTGTGGGAGTGACGGAGAGAGAATGTGTTAGAGGTCTGTTTGTGTATGAATGTGCCTGAGGGTGAGTGTGTAGGCAGGTGCATTGATGGTTGTTGAGAAAGGGGGTGTGTGCCTGCATGGTGTTAATAGATAACCTTGCCCTTCCTCCCCAGTGTAAATGTCCACAGGGTCAGTCTTGAAAGCTGTTTCAGACATAAATCCTAAAGAATTTCTACCGGTAGGGTCAGGGCTTTCTCTGGAGTTTGTCTTTCACATGTGAAGAACGCAGCAGGAGATTCTCCAGTACAGGCGTTCACATCAATCCCGGGTTAACTCCACTGTGGAGATCACATGTTTTTGTTAACACCACATAGACGCCAGCGTTGGCCCCTTAAACGTTCTCTTAACATTCTTGTCACTGTCTACTATGTGAATTATGATCCTGAGATATTTGTATTATTTTTGTTTTTATCATTTAAAAGGAGGATCTCCTGCTGTGTTCTCACACACAGCAGAAATTCCAGAGCCTCTCACTTGGAGAGTAGCATTCTCACATACAGCCCCTCTGGAGAATTTTCCGTGCACATCTGAATGCACCTATGGTGTTCAGGATGGGTTTGAAAAAAAAAAAAAAAAAATGTTTTAACTTTATTTTACAAGGACAATGTACAACTAAAAGCAGTTAGCTTGCAGCTCGATAGCATCTCTCATCCCTGTGTAGGTGAAACAGGAGAATAATAATGATAACAACAACAGCACTGTAACGCATACACAATACATAGAGGCCATCAATTTGAGCTTTACATGTCATAACGCACCACAATACATAAAAATACAAGGCTGTCATTGATGACAATTTTGTGTTGATTTTAGCCAGAGCTTGAGTTTTAAATACTGCAAAGCTTCCTGAGTCTCTAATGTTTGTGGTTTTAGAATTCCACTTCCCCTCTATTGAAAATGAGAAGGCAGATTGACCATGTTTCATTTAGCACCTCAATGCAAAGCACAAACAACAAATACAATACATAACTTGTAAATCAACTAGCATTTAGCTTGTCTCATAAAGTTATTCAGTAACCTGCATGTAGAAAAACTACATTCTTTGTGGTGCATTTACATGCCTGTGTACACAGGGAACAGCCCACAGTTGTTCAGTCATGTGCTCAAAGGCTGCAGGATATGTTGTATGTAGAGCTCGCATTTCCCTCATCTACACACACTGTACATCCAGGACTGGATGTCTGTGCTTCCTGTGGCAGTCTGAACATAGGGACATGTAGTAGAAATGAGTTGTGTGATTTCAAAATACTCAGAAATCACAGAGAAACTAGCACAAAGCACAAAACTGTGGTCATCTCCATTCAGAGAGGAAAACGTGCAGCGTCATTTAGACATCTCCCCAACCAGAGTCAGGAAACAAGCGCAGCATTAAAACAATTTTTTTCCCAGACGGCTTCTAGATAAACTTCTTGAAGTCACTGTGAAGTTGGGCTGTCACAATAAAAAATTCACAACAGTAGTATCTATATAAAAAAAACAATGCTATCAGGTAAACATGCCTGGAACTTTATTTATTATTTGTTTATTTTGTCTCTTTTTAACTCGATTCATCAATGAGGTACGTGTTGGTGTGGTTTGATTGACAGTGACCCAACAACATAAGCAGTCTAAATTCTGTTTTTTCTACTCAAGTTGTTCCTGTCATATAACCAAAACTGTTTAAACTAACATTAGAATTTTTATTTATTTATATTGCAACTTAATTTCTTGATTTGGACAGCTTGAAAAGTGCTGTATAAGTGCTAAAATTAAATGTGTTATTTTTATTCATATATTTTATGCACATTGTCCCATGTAGCTAATTGAGAAAATATATTTTCAGGGCCTTTAATGGTGCAAAGGTACCAATGTTTCTTGCAAAACAATGCTGCTCTTCCATAGACCTTTGTACTATTTTCCCTACAATGATATGACTGATCAGGGAATCAGACGATCAGTATTCTTTCAGTGTCACCACTTCCCACCCAAACTCCTTCCCCCTCCCACCCAAACTCCTTCCCCCTCCTTTATATTTCAAATGTCTGAGTATTACAGAGCAATGCCCATGTTCATTAACCTGGAAGATCAGGGGTCAGCTCTGGATTTGCAGAAAGAAACAAAGAAAACCAAGCTCTTTTTTTTTTTTTTCTTTCCCTGTTTTTTTTCCTTCTTATTTTTTGTTTTTGTCTGTAGCAACAGACATTAAGGACGAGGAGGTCAGAATCCCTAAGAGGCTCTTTCTGGGTATGTACAGAACTTACTGTGTCTGCCATGAAACATCAGCTGTAGTTCATTCGCTTGTCCCCTCTCCATTTCCCTGTCTTCATGCATGATGACCCAGTGTGGCTGCCGCCCGACACTAACCGACGATCACTAACGCCATCAACGACATGTTTGCTGCATTCATTGATGAATGCTTCCATTGTTGCCACTGCTGTGATGCTTGCGATGCATGTTGCCCTTCACACGTACTAATGACGGATTGATCTGCAGTGACAAACCTGTGTGGATGAGATTTTTTTGCATGTATTACTTCTGGCTTTAAACCTGTTATTTATGTGAAATGACAGTTCAGACTGAAATCATCAATTCATTAGTAATCATTGATTAACAGTAGACTAACCTGTTGATATAATACAGTCGCTATCCACTCACCACTTACTGTTACGCTTAGTAGTTGTGGTTTGAGATGCATGAATTGTTTCCTCTCAAACTGAGTGTTTTTGTGTGTTTGATGACACCTAAACCTGCGTGTCTGCATCTTATCCTGCCCTGAACTGTGAATGAAAATCTTTTCTCATGGTTGATTTTTCTTTTTATTGCGAATGACTTTTTAATCTGTGTTTTCTTCTAACTGGCTTTTTAAAACATTCTTTGAACTACACTTGGTTTTACAGATCATGTCACTTTTATAGTAGGTATGTCAAGAAATCTGTGGTTTGGGATCTGCTGTAAAGCAAGTTTTGTTTGAGCTTGTTGAAATGATCAACTAATCAATAATCTGTGCACTCTTGAACTGCCTGTCTAGCCAAAGCTTGATACTGTAGTGTACACTGGACACACTGAGTATGTATTATCGAATCAGGATTAATGGAGAGAAGGCTGTTGTTCCTGGAAAAGACACTAGATGGCAGTAGGAAACAATATTTGGACAGAGTGGACTTGGCTCAGGGTTTTATGATGTCTATTACAACTTCCAATCCTTTTTAAGAGCAACAGAATCTGAAAAGTCAGAACAGTTCCCCCTTGTCTTGTGGCGTTCAGTGCCTCTGCCTCTTTGTCAGTTTCTGGCATCAGAGGAGGAGCAGCAGGATATCTGCTCCTCTTCGGTGCCCAGGTAAGGTGCTGCCGGCCGGCGGCCGCCTCAATTTCCCTGCATGTTGAATCTGGCCCCAGCAGCTCAAGCTTCTTCTTCTGAACGCTCATCGATCAGTGAGCTCTGCCAAGCATCATTAGAATTAACAGAAAGCCATGTTCCTGTGTCGCAGCTTTGCTGGTGTGCACCTGCTCATTGATCCACTAGTGGTAATATCAGAGGAAGGGTGAGCATGTTGTACACCACTATTTATAGAGCGAGTTAAAACACTCATCAGGAGGAATAAATGGTGAAGAAAAGGATGAGAGTTTGTGAGACACAGATCTTCACTCCGAGGCCTGCAGAACCTCTGGTCAGGTTCAGGGTCCTCGCAGTACAGCAAATCATCAAACCGGTATGAGTGTGCAGCTGTCAGGGGGGGCAGCTTCACGTTGTAGCTCTCTGCAGTGACTCACCAGAGTGTTGTTTAGTCAGCAGGAGAAAATCTCAACCTGTGCATTTCTCTGATTGCTCAGTTTGCTCCCTTTATGTATGCTTTAGGTAGCACATATTTGTTCTCACAGCAGCGCAGAATCATTATAACACCCTGCACCTCCATCAAACAGCTGGGCATTTGTACCCCAGATAGAAAAACACAATGCTGCTGACTTTTAATAGAACTTTATAGCATGCCTGAATAAGGATGGATTCTTAATAGGTACTACTAGCTGTGAGCACTGAGCCATTGTGCCTCATAATTTGAAAGCTGTGACTGAAAGTCGTCATAGGCTCGGAGAAGGCCTGTGGCTCTGTAGCTACAGTCACACTAATGGCCACATCTGCACTGTACAGTACGTCTTTTCTTATAGCATGTCTAGTTTTAGATGTCAGACGGGGGAATTGTCCTGGTGTAATAGCAGCTCAGTGTGATTTATATGGATGAATGCCTGCTGCAAGCCTTTAAGGAGATTAAAAGATCAGATCATTTGGCTGTGTCAGAATCAGAAATGCTGGTGATCGCTCAGGTGCAGGTAAACGGGTTTGGAAGGAAGGGGGAAAAGTAAGAAATATAAAGTCTTGGCAGTGACAGTGAGGAAACAGTCGAGACTTTGAGTCAAACTTTACTTGTAGTTATATCAGAAACACTGATTGGATTTTTCAAAATCTCCAGCAGCAGAAAAATGAATTTACTTCAGCAAGCAAACCTTCAAATAAGGTTCTGCTTAAAGATTCAATTTTCTCTATGCAAAAGGCAAAAGGCCCTCTGGTTTCAGGCGGTGGAGTAGCTCCCCTGTTTGTTCCAAAGAGCAGAAGCTTTTAACAACACATCCTCATTCACTGTCATTCTCAACATTTATCCCAGTCAGGCTCTGTTCAAACCTGGTATTAATATCCATCTTGAGAGAACCGATCAATGTGAAACGTAGTAGATTGAGCTCAATTTGTCTTTTGGCAGATCATCTGCAGATCCATCTGCATGGCATTTCTCTTTCGACTCAGATATTAGCATCATACTTTTCATTAAACATGGTGCTTACGATGATAAAGCGAACACAAAACTCATATGGTCACTAGGAAATGATAACATTGGAACATTTGCACCAAATTTATGTACAAATTACATTGAGAATATTACCTAATGGTAAAACTGAACCGCTCTTATAGATGTTTCTGCTCTATGGTTGTTTCCAAAATGGTCTTGCATCCAGGAAAGTTGAGTGTAAAATGAAACAACCTTCAGAACCCGTTTTTTGACAGAACATCGCATTAACACATTTGTGGTAAAACACCAAATTGTGATTTCTCTATCTCAGTACATCTGAATCATTTGTTCCACCCTGAAGTTATAAAAAAAACAGATTTAAACAACGGAATTTATAAGTTTTAAATTGAAAAATAACACATTTCGTTACCTAACTTACAAAAAGTGTAGAGCACTGTCAATGACTTGCCCAAAAACGAATCAGGTAGAAATTCATAACCTCAGTTATGTAGATTGTCACAATGCCTGTCCTGTACCACAGACAAGTTGGTGTAATGATGTTACTCAGCTACATGGCAGTACACGTCCTTCTGTCTGGTAATGACTCATCTCTCATTTTTGTCCCTCAGGGGTTTCTGCCTGTACCTTCATTGAGAATGGCACGTTTGAATAAATCACTTTATCCTGTGGGTGCAGTTATTCCCTCCCTTAGAGTCCTAACGTTTAGCCTGAGTCCATTTTAAAGAAAAGACATGGCATTAAGTCAGGTGGCAGTACTTTGATTTTTGCAGTGAAAGGCCATTAGTCATTGTGACAAAGTTCCCTGTCCAAATGTCTGAAAATGAAGCTTGTTGAATTCTGAGTTCAATTTTCCGTGCAGTGCAGTTATAACTGTCTTTCATAATAATTTTCTTGCTTCTCCCACGGGTGCTTTTGAGTGACGGCAAGCCATAATTTCACTTTCCCCCGTAGACTTTCCGGGGCCTAACCGAAGCTGACTGGGAACTCTAGGTAAACAAGCAATTGAAATCTCCAATTCTCTGACCTGAGTCTTCCTACACACGTACCACGACTCTGTGGGACTTCATACCGAGCTGCGTGCAAGATGTTTAGCCACCACAGGGAGTCTGTTGTGTGCAGCTCCAGTTTGTGCCCACACAGAGCCACCGCTGCAGCTACACCGTGCAGGGATGAAAGGGGAAGAGGAAAATGCTCCAGGGTACACAAGTGGCTCAGCAAGAGATGGCGTGTGGCAGGATATATCTGCGGTGCAGTGCAGTGATAAACATCCCATTTCGGTCAATGTGGAATGAGGTCACATGTAGCTCTGCCCACAAGATGCTGTTTCCATGCACAAATAACTGCTCAGAATTAGAGGCGGATTTATCCTGAAAGTCTGCACATTAAAGATTGAGATATAGTGACAGAACATTGTGACATGAAGGAATGCAATTACTAAAACATGAGGCTGAGACAAGGACTTGTACAGGATGTCATAATTACAATCTAGCTTTTTTTGAGGAAACGTGTCCAGTTTTGCAGAGTCCCTGCCCTCCACATTAAGTCGCAATTTCATGTATTAACTGTCCTCCAACCCCAATTCCAGTCCTGGAAATGGCAAAAGTTAAGAAAGACTTTTTCCTTTTTATTTGAAGAACGGAAAAAGAAATCATGGGAAAGAAAAGCTGTGCTCGTGCATATTTTGTCTTTCCAATTATGTCCCGAATCAATGAGATTAGGTCGTTAGGTCTACAACCCAAACCATTCAATTCAATTTTATTTGTATAGCAACAAATCTCAATAAACATTACCTCAAGGCACTTTCCATATTAAGGCCGAGACCGTAAACATCGCAGAGAAACCCAACAGTTACCACAGTGAGCAAGCACTTTGGTGACTGTGGGGAGACAAAACTCATACCTTAGCCTTACCATTAGAAATTCAAGGTAAAATATTGTAGGACATGTTTACCATTTGCTGTAAATAAATGATTTATTATTCTGCTTCTCCACCTCCTCCCATTCAGACATGAAGCTAAAATATCCGCAGCATTTTTGTATGAACAAGTCAATATTGGAGTACCGTTAAAAGTGTAGCTGCATTTTACAGTTACAGCTTATACTATTATCTGAATAGTTAGTTTCATTAAGCCAGTCGGGGGCAGAAGAAACAAGAAATCTAGAAACAAGCTAACAGACATACAGTGGACTTGCTATTGCGAATGGGGGTTCAGGTGTAGACAACAGGTATCCAGGCCAAGATCCAGGTCTTCCATTCGATGTACACTGTCAATAGCCTGACTAGTTTCTTCACACAAGTCGAACGTTTCTCCACAAAAACACTCAAATGTGATTAGTCGAAGTAGGTACGGAAACAAGAAGACTTCTGGACCCAAATTCTTGCCCCTCGCCTACAGATTCTGCTGATTCGCATGTAGAAACTGTTTGTGGAGATTACAAAGGGGTTTGCTAACAGAGGCTTATTTACAGTGCAGGCACAGAGTAGCATTAGCATTTTCCTTTACAGTGCTCTGTTTTGTGCAATACACACTAATTATGTTAAAGCTCATGGTCTCTACTCCAAAGATCAGCTTAGTTTGGTGGAACATACTGTAAACTAGCTACCTAGCCAGCAGATTAGCGAAACAACACAATGTAAAGGTTAATGCTGCTGCCAGGTTTTACTACTGCGTGAAGTCCCAGCCTAAGGTTGTATCATCACTCGGAGCCATGCATTACATGTATCATATGTTCAGTGTGAAGCTCCTCATGCTTTCAGCAGCCAGGTTGGCGCTGAAATCTGCTTTGTTGCCCTTGATTGCTTCCCCCAGTGTTTGGCTGTTATCACACAGCGCCAGCCTGGTGCGAGCTGGCCCAGATCCACAGTCCGCTGGCTCTGTTGCCAGCAAGGTGCCACAGCTACACCAGGCATCTACAGCCAAAATACCTACAGAGTAAACACTGCTATACAGCAGCACACATAACCGCTCTCAAAGGATAGTCTTAGTGTTGATTGTACTCTGAACGGTTTGCTCGCCTTTTGTTTAGCATGCTGCATTGTGTCGCCATCCCACATGACTGTAAGATTTTGCCATGGTAAATCACGGTGCATAGTGGTGGGTTGACAGACGGCTGTGACTTGGTTTCAACTGCTCTTTAAGATTTACTCGGTTACATTCAACAATTGGATTGGATTGGCTGGACTGCCAGGTTACTTTGCACGCATACACCCATGCGTATTCGTTTAGAAATGCCATCCAAATGTCAAAATCACTCACTGTTAATTTTCTCAACAATACTTCCTTCAATCATAAACTGAAATGTCATAAATGCTTTTATTTCACTCCCAACTTAATGAAGCTTTGGAAAGCAACCATTTAGTTTAATTTAGCCAATTTAATGTCTTTATTAATACTGTTAAACAATGATTTGTCTTTTCTTTTTGCTTTAATCTCTGTCAGGCCCTTTCCAGGAGGCCTAGACAGGCCTCAGTCGGCCTCAATGCCTACATGTGCCTCTCAGATAATCAGATCCTCATTTAAACATAACTGAATCGGCTTTATTGCATTTGAGGCTTGTAGAAACCCTATTTAAGAGACAGGCAGCAACATCTTTCTCTCATGATTAGATTTCCATGATTAACTTTTTCAATCTCCTCTGCTCTCACATTAAACCAGCAGCTACAAGTAAACTGTTTTCACAGCACCCGTACCATAAAGATATGTTCAGATTTTTTACTGTTGCTCATTGTGTCTAGTCCCTTATCAGCTACAGTAGGGTAGTACCTGAGGCAGTCAATGCTTTGAAGCGCGGAGATACAGTATTATCACAATGTGATTAGTACTGGCTCTATTGCTTATTACAGGAAGCAGTTGATGTTGTGCTTGGAATCTTTATCTGATCATTTCCTTAGAGAAAAGGGCACATGAGGTGTTAGGGCATTAAATGGGCTCCAAATCATTCATCAGTGTCCAGATTCCCATCCAGGCCATTAATACTGTGTGGAAAATACTGTAACTTAATCTGACTGTCCCCCCCCCCCCTGCCTCTTAGGGGTTTTCACTACCTTAACTCAAGCCTTCTCCCTCGAGACCCTGGATTTACAAGCTGCTCCTTCTTCTGCAAGAATCTGAATGAGAACAGGTCCAAGTCGTGCACAGTTTGAACGGCCTATTTGTAGCTGTGACATATATTTTTTTTCTTTCCTGAATACAAGATGGAGATTGTGGGAGTCGTGTGAAAATTTGCAACTCATGTGTGAAGTTAGAAATGTTCACAGCAGTAGACTTTATGCTTCCTTTTATTAACTAGATACTGCTCGAAAAAGAAAAGTCGGGATTAGAAGATAATTATTTCCTCCTGTGCTAGAAAATGAGAACTGAGGAGAAGGAGGGAATTTGATTTCATGCAAGTACAAAGGGACATATGGATAATAAAGACATGTCTCACAGTTAAGGACAAGGTGACCTGAAATCGCAACCACCATATATATATGTTATGAAAGTAGGAGTTTCTGTAAGTATAAAACTCATTTAGAGTTTTGTCCTGCTTATAAGCCACCAATTCTACTTTAAACAATAAGCGTCATCATTCAGAGATTCAACAGGAATCTTGTCAGTAAACTTCTTGAGTGGCTATTTGTAAAAAACACAATATACTCATCTCTGGTTCCCTTGTGTTTTGCACCATTTAGACTTTGACTGGAGCTACTTCTGGTCGTGGAGCCGCTTCGTGGACTATGTGCAGTGCGTGCTGGCCTTCACGCTCATGGCGGCCTACATCACCTACGTCCTCCTGGACTCGACGCTGTTCGTGGAGTCTCTGGGCTTCCTGGCCGTGTTCGCCGAAGCAATGCTGGGCACGCCGCAGCTCTACTGCAATTATCAGAACAAGTCCACTGAGGGCATGAGGTATGGATTTAATACTGAACTGCAATGGCTGGTTACCTTCATATTCTCATAGAATTTCCTTCATTATGAACTATAGCCTTTATGAGCCACAACAGAAACATAAAATAGATGTATAAGGGCTGTTTGTCAGT
Source organism: Hippoglossus hippoglossus (assembly GCF_009819705.1). Lineage (NCBI taxonomy): Eukaryota > Metazoa > Chordata > Actinopteri > Pleuronectiformes > Pleuronectidae > Hippoglossus > Hippoglossus hippoglossus. The sequence continues at coordinate 16,997,057 of NC_047161.1, forward strand.
ACAGTGAGTGATATTCATTTTGCAGTTGCATGGTATAAACTGTAGGCTACTCTAATATTAAAGGGCCCATATGGTGTAAAATACATTTTCTGGGCTTTTAGATATAGATTAAATTAAATGGCCAATAAATAACGACAGGGTTTTCTTTATGTAATGACTTGAAGGGGGTCAGTAGGGACCCTCAAAGTATGAAAACAGTCACTCCACGGACTTTTTCACTCAGTCCATTCTAAGAAATATGTTATAGAAATGCCTCATTTCGTACTTCCTCCCCTGTATGAGTCATATGGGTTCGCACTCGTCTCTCAGCCCCAGAGACTTGTTGCTGAGCTAGCAGCTTGTTAGGAATGTCTCCATAATTTAAAAAAACTTAACTGTTTTTTACCATGACAACATTGCAGCGTGGAGGGATGCAAGGAAGAGAGTGTGTCCGTGCACCTTCCTCCTGAGAACGTTACTGTTCGAGACCAGGGGTTACGCTTTATTTCTTCTGACGTGCCGTGTCGCTGTGCTCCGTACGGAATAAAGTCTACGTTACTCCGTATTGAAACTCCGGTGTGAAACTCGGAACTGTAACTTGGGACGATACTCCTACATTGGCCGACTGTCCTGCTAAAACTTTAACAAACATGAGGACCGTGTAACTTACCGTTCAGAAACATCCTGTTATTACCGACTGTAAATATGTGGCTGGTCTTCTATAGCGGTATCCAAACAAAATGTGACTTTCAGCTGTGTTTACCAGAGAGATCGTCAAATCCGCCAGAATGAGACCCGTGATAGGCCTGGTCGCATGTCACTCAAAGTGCAGTCAGGCAATCAGAGGAGGGGCTCAAGAGGCAGGTGAAAACAGCCCGTTCTGTCTGCAGCTCCAGAGAGAGGCAGAAGAGAGGACATGGAAATACACATTGCAGCAGTTTTTTCGACTTTAAACCACTAATCTGAATCAACTAATCAACACATCTTAGGGGTACCAATACCTCAAATTAAATCCCAGAAAGGTGTCAAATATGGGGCCTTTAACAAGTTACAAGTCATTGAAATATATTCCCTCTTGCTTTTAGTTTTCGTCATCTGCTCAAACAGTGCAGAGGTAATATTTCGATTTCTTTTTTAAGTGCGTGTAGTATACTTGCAGACATATACGCATTCAGAAACTCTCTAAACCGTTTCACTTAAAAAATATATATATTTCAGAGGTAATATGTGCTGCAAAGCCCCCCCTCCGCTTTCCAAATCAGCCATCAGCAGACATGTGCCCCAGTGAAATCCAGGACCTACATTTTGGATTGACAAGCAGATATTATTACCACATTTCTCTCACGACTTATTTTTCTCACAGTCAGGTCACAATTTCCAAAAAGTTTGTTAGTGACTGTACTTAAAGTACAAGTGATGGACAGTGTGTGGGATTCTGTTTTCTTTCCAAGTCTCCGACAGCCTGAAAATCTCAGTGTAAACACACTTTGAATGCAGACGGGTTATTTACTGTCCCTAGTTTTCTCAACTATTTGGGCCTTAAGGATTATTTACCAAGAGAAATCAGAAAAATCAAAGCCAAGCCTGTTTTATCTGGGATTTATCGTAACGCCTTTATCCTGATGAGTGCTGTATTATTTATGAGTGCAGCTTCCATCAGAGGCAGCTCTGGGGGCGTGTTGTACTGTAGCACACACTTGTGAATAATAGCTCCAGATTATATTGTCTCACCTCTGATCATTAACACTGACATGTGGTTATTAAGTATTTCTGGCACCTGCCGAGCAGGAAGTAAGGACGGAGCTCCTGACAACCATTTATTATGCTAACATGACAACTGGCCCTCTGAAGTGTCTCTGTGCAGTATCTATTGCTAATGTATCATTTTGGCTGATTGTTGATTTGCATCTAGTGTCAGGCTGTAATTAGAGGCTTTAATGTAAAATTGATTTTTGAAAGCATGCACAGTTTCAGAATCTATGATGTAGCTTTTCCAAATAGCGTATACAACTACTTGTATAGTACTACGGTCAATGAAAAACAATGAGACGTAAATTAGATTTCAAATAGAACCCGACAACACATTAATAAGATTCAAATAAGATACAGCATGAAGGAAATGTGATTAAGAGAAATGTAAGGGAAGATATTGAAGTGACAATGTATTTATTTAAAGATGTGTGAGGTTGAGATTGTCCAGAGAACACACAGGCCTGATGAAAAAGCTTCCTCGCCGTGTGTGTGCTGCCTCAGAGCACTGCCCCCCCTTCTCTCTCTCTCTGTTGGTTACTGCAGCAGACAGATAACGGCTCCAGCATGGCTGTCTGTCCACCTAACTGGCCTTGACAGCTCCCGCACTGGGCCTTCCCCTACCCTATCTGTCCCATTTATTTTGGAATTTATTATTAATCTAATAATTTGGGGGAGGGCGGTATTTATTTCATCTCCTACCCACCCACAATAAAACCCATAGAAATAAGATGCATGTCTAAACGATGTAATTGATATAGAAGTGACGAACAAAGACACATTATTTCAGTAAAGCCTCTTTCACAGTGGACAAAAAAACCACTAACGCCCACTAACAACTGGATTTTGTCTTCAGTGGGAAAGGGTACAATCAAATGCCTCTGCAGTCATGGGTACTTATCACCTCCAGCTCCGATCGGCAGGTGGACAAGTTATTTCTTAACCCCTGTAACGGCAGCAGTGCTATGACGTGCATCACTCAGATGCCTCCCTCAGTAACTTCTTTGACTCTGTGCCATCTCTGCCACACATTTTTCTGTTCTAGCGGTGCTCCACCATCGTTCAGTCAGTGTTGAATTTGAACGGACTGAAGTCCAAAATATAAAGGAAGTAACTGATGTAAGTCTCTGGCCTCCATGATGCTTACCCTGTTTCCCAGCAAGATCATGATGTTGAATGTGATACAGCAGAAACAAGAGATTTAATTCACGGTGGTAATGGCTGTAATGGATACAACAGATCAAATGCAGATGATCAGAAACTGATTTAATGAAAAAGATTCTCCCTTGAAATACAAACCATGAAGTTCAAACACAAGATCTGGCTCCATGCACGTGCAAAACACTGAATCGTGTGTTCTCAGAATGCAGGTTCATATCAGTTCATTGTTACCGAGCGTACAGACCATTTATGTGCTTGCAGGGATTTTGTCTGAGTTCATCAACGTCACCTCAGTGAGGAGCATTTGCAAACAACTTCATCATCACTGCCATTTTGTTCTAATATGTTGCCATAAAATGTGAAAAAGAAAGGAAACTTCTTTCACTTTGAAATATACTGAAATATACGGAGTGTCTATTACAGTTGTGGTTTATTGCTATACTCTATGTTTCTAGCATTCCTGTGTTTGTTAAAAATTTTTTTTTTATCCATGGTTTTGGTGCTGAGCATGCAGTGAAGTACAGTCACAATCATCATTTTACCTTTTATTAAAATAGGAATTACTGTAGTTCAAAGTGTAAAATATACTGTAATACCCAGTCAGTATGAGACAGGAAGCTTTGTCTCTCTTAGCCTGCAGATAAACGCTGCCATAGAAGGTTGTTGATTGTTTGTGTGTCGTCCCTCTGTGTACAACCTGTTGAGTCTGGCAAGCTGTTGCTAGGTTACATTACCTCAGCACTTCATTCAAGGTATCTCTCTCTCTCTGTGTGTGTGTGTGTGTGTGTGCGTGTGCGTGTGCGTGCGTGCGTGCGTGCGTGCGTGCGTGCATCTGTGCAGGGATAGGAAGCTGAATCCTATAAAGGGAGGGTTATTTTGCTTTTAAAGTGTATTTTTCAAGGTTAGAGCTCGGCTGCAGGGTTGTGATCGGGTCGTTTTTGAGCTGAGGTTATTTTGAGTTCTGCAGAAGTGAGATATAAGGGTGAAAGAATGAATGTGCGAGTGTCAGTGTTAGTGCAATAAGCACGCACATGCATTTTGCAGAGACAAAAACAAACAGACAGGAGGGGAAAAGCAGAGTGCCCTTTCCTGTAAGAGCCATCAGATCTCATGCACCAACATCTATGGAGAAAAGCATCACACTGATTTCCTCCAACTTAATGACCCAGCCAGTGTGGTCCTCACTCCAAATAGAGTCACATATTAAGTGTTAGACTACCTTCCCAGCATTAGCATATTCAGGCTGGAAGTACAAAGCTTCAGCACCTTATAAACGTGGGAGATGGAGTCAGAGCAGATTAAAAGTAGCCAGTAGAATGAATCATCTTGGATGTCCTCAGTGTGTTTGCACAACAGAACACACTGTCAGACAAGGCAGCAGCAGTTTTAATAATGAAATAACAACAATTTTACAACTACTTTCATCTGCTTTAGCTACCTACAGTTAGCCAGCTAATTACATTAGCTCCACGAGTTGTGTTAACATGCAGGGTCTTACTTTGGACCAATCGGAGAGACTGCAGATCTGGAAAGTGAAGCCAAAGCGAAAGTGCCTGAAAGCTATATTCTCTCGATTTGACCAGTTTATAAAAGAAGTCAATTTCTGTAGAAGTCTCTGAGAAAATGACTACTTCTCATTTCATTCAATCCATTCATAATGTGAGTAAACATTTTCCTGAGGAGTTAATGGTTTCAATCGCAAGTTTCAAGTTTTCTTCAATACAGCATGATTTTCATTTTGTAAATCATGGATACCGTGTGATTGACACTGGGTACTGTCTAAAGGGTGCAGGTCGCAGGTGTAGTTGGGTTTGCAGTGTCCTTGAGCCCTTAATCAGGCTCCACCCTTTCTGATGTATCAAGCCCATACAGCTCATATACAGTCAGTGAAAGCACAGGCCTGTCATTTTACACCTCATCCCCCCTAGAGAACAGAATAATAAGGATAGCAGCCATGACTCAGTGAACTGAAAACAGAGATATCAAACCTAAGCTATGTAATGATATAAAATGCAGCATAGGAGCACAGAGAGGCTGCCAGTGTTGTTGGGAATAGGCTTGTTTACTTACTTTAATTTGTTGCCAAAGCAAGTCCTCCATCATTTAAAGAACAAAGCGAAACAAAACAAATGCTGGCTGTGTAATAATGGCTTAATTTATCATTCCTACAATTTTTTGTTTTTACGTTTTGTTTCAGTTTAATTTGACATAATTAATAAACTGAAAGCATTTTCTTGAATCCCTGAACTAATTGAAACTGGATTTGTAACCAAGAGAAACCAGCTCTAGCTACTGTAGAAACACGTGAACACAGATACTGTATGGGGGACATTAGGCTGGATAAGAGGCATGTGTTTGTGTTTGTACAGTGCGAGGGGGATGAGAGTGTGTTGAAGGTTTTGTGGTAATAGTTTTCAGGCTGCTACTATTATTAGATTGTCCTAGGCCTTCAGAGCCAGAGGTACATACTGATACTGACCAGCCTGCCATAAAACAAATAAAATACAACAACACAGACAGAAAACACACACGTGCACACACACACAGACAAACAAAAACCGGGAGATGGGACATCCAGACAGCCAACTACAGCCTTATAAGGCTTGTGGCCCAGAGCTGTGTCCCAGTATGCTAGATAAGAGTGCCAGAACCTTATTTAGCCTGTAGGCTGCTGTCACATGCACACACAGTCGCACACACACACTCTCACAGAGCCAAGTGCTTGTATAGATGTGTATTGACATGTCATGGTACTGGGCCATCACCCCTGTGGCTGGGTGCATGGTGCTGCTGTGTGTAGCTGGGCGGTAGAACTGAACAGCCGCAGCTCCCTGCAGTGGATCACTGCAGCTGGAGAACCTTCAGACCATCTGTCCAACCCATCCACCCGCCATCTGCCAACGTCACCAGGGGCACGCTTTCTCTTCCTTGCAATAGATGGAAATGAATCTGTCGGTTTCTGTTTCTCCAGGGTGAACATTTTGTTGCCGTTTAGGGATGGAAGGGAAGTGTTATTTTGTGAGGGAATGTCTTTGCTTTGTGTGTGCTTTGTATTTCCCCCATAGAACAAATTAAACATATTGAAAAGCCAACAGACGGTAAGGACCTAAAAAGAACTGCAATATACATTTTCAGAAAGTGGCACAGCCTCTTTCAGAACAGTTTGTGCAGAACAACTGGGTTTCTTTATAATTCTAAAAGTAAGTGCAACTTAGTTAAGTGCCTCATCCACTAAATAACAATGCACTTCCAGCTCAGACACTGTATTTAAAAGTTAAGTGATGAGTTTCAGCAAAGGCAAAGTGAGAGTTTCAGACCTCTGCAAATGTTCAGCATTCAACAAGGTGACCCATATATTAGTTATATGTAACTAACTTAATGCACATACACATACAGATATTTATAAAATAAATGTTGGAAAAACAATGTACACGTATCGTAACGTAACGTATCGTCCATTACACCATCTTTCCTCCGCTTCCTCCATCCCTTCATCAACTTCACCACTAATAATGGTTAAATGGCTCTTGGATCCTTGTGTTTGAATGTGCACACCAGCTAGAGGTTCTATGGTCCAGTAATATGGCACAACTGAATCAAATAGAATTTAGAGTCTTTTTTTCAATGTATGTACTTTTCCCCTGAGAATATCCACACAACTGTGTCTGGACTTTCTCTTGAGTTTGCCTCTGGAGTTTTCACTATAGGGGGCAGGGAGGAGAATCTCTCACTCTCAGCCTCTCACTCAGACATTTGCGTTCTCACCTTCTCACATACTCCGGAGAATGTCAGGAGATTATCCGGAGCTCAGTGCTGGATAATCCATCACCAGCGGCTCTGGTGATGGATTTACAGCCACTACAACCCAGTCATGTAAAGAACTTGCACTGTAAAAATGTACGACCCACTATAGCTCCACTTCATCTCCCTTGTCAATTTTATACTTTCAAAATAAATGTTCCCCCTGAAGCAGTCCCAAATGACTATTTACCAATAAATTAATCTTATCTTAAAGTAATGTATAAATACATCCACCGGTCTGTGCTTTAATCTTTAATGTTTCTATTTTTAAATCAAAGCATACATATACAAAGCCAGTGCAGCTATTCAGTGCATCTGCGGCCTATTGTAGAAATGGTTTTGTCCAGTGCAGCTTCACTTCTGCACTACCATAATTTATACCAGGAGCTCAGTGTGTTTTCTAACTTCTTTCCTCTATATACTGTGTCTCAGAGAAGGTGACAAATAAGTAGCCAGACATGATGGCGCCCTGTTCCCCGGTCCTCCCTGTGTTACCTCTTATTAGGGAGCCAGCAGAGGAATTGATCAAACACGAATCCTGCCTTTCTCATCATTACCTGCTGGAAAACATCGCCATAACTCAGACAGCAGCCGCCGAGGAGCAGGCGGGAGGAGAGGAGGGAGGTTGGGGGCGAGGGTCACTTCGCACAGACCTAACAAGTTCTTAACTGAGAGACAGAGAGAGGAGTGTGAGGACGGCAGGCAGGGGGGAGGCGAAAGCAAGGAGGTGTAGAGACGAGGGGAGACGCTGGAAGGTGGTGGTGAGAAGATGAATAAATGGGGAGGAAGGAGCAGTGTAGTGGAGTGTGGGCTTATGAAAAAGAAAGTGTGTGAAAATGGGAGCCAGAGGGAACATTCGGAGAGGCTGCGGGGAAAGTAAGAAGTGAAAATGGAAAAAAAACGAAAAATGTATTAAAAAAAGAAGGGAAAATAGCAGGTTTTGCACAAATTGGCCGTACAAATGAAAAAGCCTGAGCTGAAACTGGAAGCATGAATATTGCAAAAGGATATTTGGCTGTAAAGCTTTTCCCCCGAAGAGGCTAAAAGACAGACAGGCAGTTGGGGTTACACTAAACCCAACGGGGTGAGGTGGGGGGCCGGCACTAGATTACCTCTCATCCATTCTTTACATCTGTTAAGCGGCTTACAGAAAGGCAGGGAATCTGGAAAAAAAACACCAAGACTCATTGACACACCACCATGTTTCACTCTGTGACACGTTTATTTCTGTAGGTTACATCAGAGGCTCCACAGGGATCGGAACATGTGACAATATTCAGTTGTGAATTTATGGGTAATAGTTGACCCCGCTGTGGATTAATGGTTATGACCCTATTATGAGATTACCGCTCTGATTGATCTGTCTTACATCAGAGGGAAATTAAATTGAAAGCAGTGGAATATATCGTGAACATCAACCTGAGGTCAAATGTTGAGCACGGGATGTGGAGAATAAAGGGAGTGAGACAGACTAGATGAGTTTCTCAATTACCTTTTCACACAACTATAAAGATTTACACTTAAGGTCACAGAAAGGCAGAGCTGTGCAAGAAGACTCAACAGTAACTGTACAAAGTATTGAATTGAGATGAAATGAGATATTTCAGTTTTTAAAAACTTTATAGAAGCACATTTTCACTTGTCAATATGGTTTATTGAGTGTAGATTGAAAAAAATTGAATTTTATCCCTTTGAAATGAATTCCACAGTACAATAAAATGTATGAAAAGTAAAAAGCGAGAGGGATCCGAATAGATTTCATTATTATTATAATTAACACCGTTTCTCCAAGGATGTTTTATCACTATGCATTAGAAGCAAAAAGCTTCACTTTCATTTAAAACAGTTAAAGGCTGCATAACCAATGACCTTTTTGCAAAAATGGCCTATCATGAACAGGTTGCGCGTGATTCACTTTATCTTCCTTGGTTTGGAGAAAAACTTCATGATATGCAGAGTTTGCATGTTCTTCTCACCACAGTCCAAAGACATTCAGATTGCAGTATACCAGGGTTTTTATTGGATGGAAACATGACACCTGGGTAAACGCACTAATTTATTCATACTCTTTATTTTGGCAGTCGAGGATCTGACGCTGCACTTTTTCTTCATGGCGTTACAACGTACATTGAACTTCTAGGCATATGTGTCATGAAAGTTTCTGTACTGTTTTTACATCTTGTGAAACATGTGCACGGCGGAACTCTTCACATCTTCGCATTTTGAAAGATGCAGGACTACACGATTCTTTAAATACCCACTATGCAAATAGTGCTAGAGCCCTCTACTGGTCCCGGACTGTTATAACATACCAGCAGTCATGACACTCCTCTTCTGGCAATGTGAAAGGAGACGATCGCCTTTTATCTGTATTTATAAAAATTCATGCATATCCGCTAATTTTCGGTGTAACACAGGTATAAATTGACCGTAGGTGTGTAGTTGCATTATAAGGTGCATATTATGCAGGGATTTTGACAAGGATACAGAATAGCAAGCCAGTGGAAAAAGGGTAGGCAGCTATGGGTGTCCACGAGCATGCTCCCTGGCTAAATGTGGCTGTACTAATAAAGGGGAAACGCTGATTGTTATTATTGTTGTTTGGTAGCATGTTGTTGATATTGATATCAGGAACACTATGAAAAGTGATTAATCATTTTTCTATATGGTTAAAGCAGTAACAACCGCTCTTGTACCTTGATGATGGTTCAATATTGTCACAATCTTTTTTTAGCTGTATATTTTCTTGGATAAAGGCTTAGTTAAAATCAACAGTATTTCATATTCCCTTTTCAACATATGAAAGTAGTCACTAGAAAATCAATGCCTCAGTCGCTACATTATCCACAAATGTTCTGCAGCTAGGCTGGTGACGTCAGTTTGCCATGTTGTCGCAGTAACACACTCAAGTGAGGGGAGGAAAGGGAGAAGCCCTGTATTGTATTGGGTGGATGTTGAAATCTCAGACAGGTACCACAAACACCTGGATAAATACAACCAGAGCCACCTTGCATACTAAGATAACACTGAGTGTAAACCTTCAAATTCAGTGTAGCACTCAGCTCAGGGACAAAGAATCTCCTGCAAAGCTTAACCAAATAGTGCTGACCAACCAAACAGACACGCTTGAGCGAAAGGATTTCAAATGTCTCAGCATGTGTTCATATTGTTGTAGGCAGGTTGCTTTAGAAAAGAGTCCTGTGTGTGTTTGTGTGCACAGTGGTGCATTGTAGACACAGCGCTGGCTCAGTCCTTTCATTGTCAACATTGCCCACATTGTATCCTCTATCTCAAGCAAAACATAAAAGTTTTATGGGAAGAAAAAGAAAATAGATGTGTTGCTGCTGTGAGACGCTGGTAACAAAAATAATCATGACCTCAAGCGGGAACACTTTTAATGGAACTTTACAGGATGTTTAGAGGTGATGTCCCCATATTTCTTGCATGCAGTGGTATACTGTGTATTTTTCTATTTTAGGAAGGTATTACATGTATATAAAGTTTTGTGTTTGGACCCCAGGGCTTAGTTCCTTTCCTGTGTCCTCTTCTCTCGTTAGACTTCCTTTTCCATCTCATTAGTTGGGTTCACATGCTTCTCAGTGCCATCAAGGGGACAAAGATTATGCCTATAAAGTGCTTTGCCTTTTAAAATCATATGGGCTAAAATAATAACTTTTAGGTTATTGTAAAACTCGTCCTCTGGATGTTTCTCATGATCCACGAACCCTACGAACATCCGACTCAGTATGTGTCAGAAACACTCATGAGTTTTGCAGTTGGAAATATGCCACAGGATGTCGATTTGATGAGAAGTCTGCTCCCTGAGAAGATTCATTATTTCAATTTCCCATGGTTGTTATTGTGGCAAATTTCCTATTCCCTACTTGCCTGGACTGATATTGCAATTCCCTGACCCAATTTCTTACTGTCATTAACATCCACACTTGGTGACAAATTCAATTTATATAGAGTTAATATAAATCAAGAGGAAATGATTCCAAGATGCAGTAAAGGTCTGTTCAAGCAAGATAAAGTAACAGAAGAAGATGCTATGGCTCATGAAAAATTGATATGAAATAAGTAAATAAGTAATTTTGACATTAATAATAACAAAGTCCTGTAAAATATAAAATAAATATGAATTTATACGTTGCGTCCTGCCTCTGCCTGCTGCAGCCCCCCCCCCACCGCAACACTCCGGAGATTTCTGTGCCGTTTTGAACACGTCTGAACGGAGAATCTCCTGCTCCATTGTTCATGTGTGAAAGACAAACTCCGGAGAATGTCAGGATTGTGCAGACATTCTCCGGCTATAGTGAAATAAAAAGTGACGTCATTGAAACTAATAATTCAGGACAATGCCATATTTCAACATAAAAACAGACATAAAGATGCGCATTTTGGAATTAAACGTGCATATTCCTCCAAAAATAAACACTAGTAACCACGAAGATTTGAATGATGAAATGTTACTTGCTGTTGAGTTTTATTAATTTCTGTTTTTAATCAGTCTCCTTTATTCTTTCTCCCTAGTATCAAGATGGTGCTGATGTGGACCAGTGGCGACACCTTTAAAACGGGCTACTTCCTGATCACCCAGGCTCCCGTGCAGTTCTGGACATGCGGCCTGCTGCAGGTCATGGTCGACATAGCAATTCTGTTCCAGGTTTACTACTACAGCCGCTACCCACAGAAACCTGTCTCCCACACCGTCTCCCACACCACCAGTGCCAAAGCCCTCTGAGAGCCCCATCCCCCCCCCCCTGCAAGCCCTCCGAGGTCACTTCAAAACAGCAGTGAGAAGGCCTTGCTGAGGAACTGTGGACATGTATAAACATACATGAGTACCAAAGCACCTTGAGATGATGTGGGCTGCTCACTGTCCCCTCTGAGTATACATTAAGACACAAACACACCCATAAATAAGTCATGAAGATACACAGACACCTGGTGGTGGTGGTGGTGTCTGCAGTGAGACCTGAAGGACATGTTACACCCAAACTTGACCTTTTTGTTTTATTCATTATCTTGCTGACTTCCTCTCAATGGGACTTGGCTTGTGTCTTGGAATGCAGACATCTCAAAGAATATATCCTTGAATCAATCTGTGCATGTGGAAAATATTATGCACATGAATATAGAGTATATACGAACTGCAGATGTATGCACTGAAATATCAGGCTCAAGGAAAAGGCGGACCAGCTTATTTTTTTGTCCCTATACACTGATGATTGTTGCATGGACCCTCTGCCTTAAAACACACACACACACACATTCAAACATGGCTTGCTGCATTACCAGCAATATAAATGTATGAATCTTTAGACTGTATATGAAGACGGACCACATGACTGCTCCCAAAATGTGAAGCCAAAGCGTTTCAATGTCACTCTGGTGGCTGGCGGTGGTATCGTTCATACATCCTGCGTCCTCTATGTTTGTGGATAGGACATGGACCAAACTAAAAAGTCAAAGTATATGTCAAATGATTTTTTTCTTCTTTTGTTTGTTTGTTTAGGAGCACAATTTTCCAGGAAGTTTTTTTTTTTTTTAATTTTTTTTTAATTAAAGTTATTATTTGATGATATTGAAACGTGGTAGAACATCATGATTACCTGCTGTGACTGACTCACGATTGGTCAAGCGCGTGTATAAGTGAGACCGTCTTACCACGGCTCCATCGCTGCTGCTCAGACTCTGGCTCAAAATGTGCAAGATGGCTGCATTAGTACCCGGGATATTTGGGCTTCATTTCAGTATACTAGGATGAAGAGGAGAGGCGCTGTCCATATTTTATACAGTCTTTGGTTTGAATAAATTAAAACAAATCATGATTACGGAATGTGCAGAAAGTACTTTGTTATTTAGTGGTTTTCCTCAGCACGGTGGAGAAATGCTGCTCAGACTACCACCTATGAAATACATACCTATGTGGGACGAAACAAGAGGCAATCAATTTTTTCCAAAAGAAGAAAACCCCCACGGGTTTGGAGATGCAATGCACTGGCTTCTAAGACAAGTAGTCTTGAACATCAGTGGCCTTCAGACTGACAGAGAGATGTAAACAACGTCAGATCAGTCTTCTGCCTGAAGCAAAGGTGTCGAGATGAAGGAAACGGGATGAAACCCCATCGACCAGTTTTTGACCTGCATGGGTTTTTCAGGAGCTGATGCCAACGTTTTTGTACTGAAGTTGTTTTTTGTTTATCATTTTCATCATTCTCACACCATGAATCTTTAAAAATACAAAACAAAGGAATCCGTTTAGTTCCTGGATCCCGGAGTTTTTAAAGCACATCCAGACTGAACACTAAAGTAAACTTTAAACAAAGCTCAGCAGCACACACTGTCTTTTGAAGCATGGAAATGCAAATGTAGTCTGGGACAAGGACGAGTCGTCACAAGTTGAAAATGTGTTCATTTAAGCCGACTGAATCCAAACTTTGTTTTTATGAATCTATGCCATACAGGTAGATGAAGAATAGAAAGAGAATGGGAGACACTGGAGTGACAAACAAGGAAAACTGGAGTTCCTGCTGAGTTCTGAGATGACAGCTGTCACACAAACAACACAGAGACACTCACTGTCGGCTGCTGGCTTCTTCCAACAGATGTCTGACTGTCAATTTCTTAAGGTCTCTGAGGCGAATCAAGGGGGTCTGCAGAAGCACTCTGGTGCTCAAATAACCCAGTAGCTCCTCATTCAGTCTGAACTCTTTCTCTTACTCTCCCTTTAGAATGAAAACAGCATTTCCACCAGAGGATCATCATAGAATTGATCTTGATTAAGTTCTAACCTCTTTAAAAAATAACTCAACTTTGGTCGTGTGCTGCATTTAGGTGACGTTGGCACAATGGGGGAAAAACGGGAACCATTCAGTAGTCACGCTCTTTAGTTTATAGACTATTTTGCTGTTGCACCATAGACTGTATGTAAATATGGATGATGTGACAGCTCCCCAAAAGTGAAGCCAAAGTATCTTAATTGCCCCCTGGTGACTGGCTGTATTCTCCATGTTAGTAGATTGGACATGGACCAAACTAAAAAGTCCAAATACACATCGATTCTGTAATTTTAGGTAGTTCTTAGCACTGTGTTTCCAACTGATCAGTTGTGTTTTAAACTTGATGCTATAAAAACAGGGTGAAGTGTCATGATTGACAGCTTAGACCGACTCGCCATTGGTCAAGTGCTCATGAGGGTGGTACCTCTAAATGGCATCATAGCGGATAATTTGTCCTCAATTATGGACAGTGGTAGGACATGAAGATGTGTCAAAGCCCTATGAGACAAATTGTGATTTGTGAATATGGGCTATACATTTAAATTAGATTGATTGATTGATCGATCTTTATATAAAGCCTATGTGATGCAGATTTGTAGTGGCTGGTTAACTAATGTAAAATCAGATGCAGAAAAACTGAAACTCCTTTTTATCAACTATGAGTTGAATCGTATGTATGATTAAGTTTGGAAGTAACTGCTAGTGTAGTTCTTTCTGCCAAGTGGGAGTGGGAGATATCGTAGCTTGTGCCGAATTACAACTAGGAGACTGAAGGGACACATTTTGACCCCATTTACTCTGATTTAAAGTCTTAACAATATGAGGAAGAAATGGAATTATTTTTGCAATTTTGTCCATTTTGAACTCCAGTCTAGGAGATGTTCCCTTTACAGACTAATACTTGACTATGCCCCTATCTTTTACATCGTCATATTGCCAATGGATAACACAGACTGTCCATTTTATTATAATTTATATTGCAAATTCAATAACATCCCCTGAGGCCCATCCTCATGACTGAGCTTCTGTGCTTCTTTGGCAGGGTGTTCTCATCAACATTTTGTCATGAGATATTAATTTCCTGTTCAGACGCAACTGCAGTGAAGATTTTTTATGCTGTTGTTGTTGCTTTGTAATGTTTCTCTGGGTTGTGGAGGAAATGCCAAACCAGGAGATGTATGTCCGTCAGTCCTTCAGTGAACTGAGGACCAGAGCAGATCCGATTCTGCCCTCGTCTTCAAAGCCTCAAGAAAAGAAAACTTCCCTTTTTGTTCCACTGGGACAACACAGGAGTTTTCTATGAATAGTTAAAAAAGGACATGATGGATGACTCCTTGGTATGTTAGTAGTGGAGGTGCAGTGTTTGCTTTTACCCTATTTTGCCAGCCCATTTCTTTTGTCATTACTGTTTTTTATAATCTTAAAATGTCAATATAAGGGATGGTTCTCATGTTCTTTATTCAGAATGCGGTGAGGGTGACTGTTGTATGGAAAATGTGAGATACCTGGTATGTTGTTGTTGTGATCGAAATTTCACAGTTTCATTCTATGTACATGAGTTTACTTTTATTTGTTACCTGCTTTGTATAATTTGTTTAATGTGTTTTCCCATAGGAACCACCAAGGTTTGCATATTGTCCTATACCTGTGAACCCCACACTTAGTTTGTTCATGTTCTCAAATATATTTCATATATGCAGTTTTTACTATGTTACATCTGTTTGTATGTATTTCAGTTTACTATTAAAATGCCAGCAGCAGCCCACCTGTCAGTAACAACATCTACCAACACTTCAGGCTGTTTAAACACTATGTATTGTCTGGAATCTAACCTGGCATTGTCAGCCTATTAAAGAGGACGAGGAGAGACTCATGCGTCGTGTTTTGAAAAATGTTTGTGTTGTTTGTCGTGTGCAGAGCTGCACCATTGCTCCAGTCAGCGGTGCAGCTCTGGCAGACATCAATTGTCAAAAGAAGAATAAGACCACCAGCCGAGGCCCTGCTTTGGGCATATGCCGTCTGAAGCAGTAATAAGCACATAAATTGTAATGTGCTGGGCTCTCCGCTGATAATAGATGTCCCAGCCAGACGGGGGCAAAAAGATGGATATGAAAAGCCATTTTCTAACTGCTGATACAGATTCATGAATCTTTTTCGAGAGTTCTTCAATGTGCCATTAACCAAGACGCGTCTGCCTCTCATGGATTAGACTTGAAGAACCTTTGTGCATTGTTTTTCTTTTTTGTTGATGTAAGTCGCTTTTACCGTTTTAATCAGCTCAGCAAAAAAATCATGACACAAAGAAAATCCTATAAATGTCTTATCTATAATACATACATTTGCTGTACATGATTCTCATGGGCCCTCGCTGACAGAAGTGTGTTGAAACTTTAATCTCTAACGTAAAGTCAGCATCACAATGCAAGAGTCTGAGTTGTGCTCGATGCCTCAGGACTGTGTGTGGGTGGGAAAGAGCTTCCCTGTGTGATAAATACTGTCTGGTACTATCTTTTGAAAATCCTCCAGTGCCTTGTGCTGAGTACGTACTTGCTTTCTTCAAAAGTGCATCGCTGCATCACACCAGATGTAACGGCAGGAACTCTTTTTAAACTCAGTATCTCGTATACTGCTACCTAGAGAGCTGCGCCTCTTAAAATAGCTCATTTATATCTTTTGTATATTATTGGATAAATGGCAGTATAATGTGAAAGTGGGGTCATTTAATAGTGAATCCACAGGGAATTTGCAGCTGAATTTTGCAGCTCTGCTCAGCTTTATGGGGCTTAAAGCCATAACTTCTACTGTTTTAGTTCCCCAATCCAATAATGAGAGGACAAAACTCTGATATTAGTTGTAGGCTTATTCACAGAGGAGTGATGCTACACAACATTGCAAGTTGCAGGTTTATTTCCTCCACCAAGGAGGTTATCTTTTGATTGCTGTCTGTTTGTCCGACTGGACGATCGGGCCAAGGATAAACCATTGACTTTTGTGGTGGATTCATTTAAGAGGGTGGATCCAGAATATTGTTATCACTTTCTTTAACATTGTGTTCATTTTTCAACATCTTTGTGGATTTCTCAAGAAATAATGCAGAAACTTGTCACTCTGGTTCAACTGTGTGAGAGCCTGGAGTGCGGTCGGGAGCATCTGATGGCTCCTCGCACCCCCCTGTACTAAAAAGTGTACGCCTGGCCATGAACACCACTTGAAGTCCAAAGCAAAAGTGAACTCAGTCAGCAACGAGCTGGTGAACATTGTGCAGCATTTACAAGTTAAAGAGCCAAATGTTTTTTTTCAGACAAACAGAGATAAAACAAGAATAAATATTGACATGAGGTGGCAAGATATATGACTACAAACTAACATTGTTCTGTGTCTACTTCAATGATAACTGTTAGCTAGTACAATGCTAACAATATATATATATATATTTGATTTATATATGGATATATATATATATATATATATATATATATAAATATCCTTGGACTGTCACTCTGACCGAATGCAATGTCTTAAATATTCTCTCAGTGACTTGTTATTCATGGTTGTGGCCTCGGAAACAAACTGAGTCTGAAGCTCACAACAATGAGGCAAATTCAGTTCAGGGTATTTTCTTCCTTAGTCCGATCTTAAGCTTCACCTCACAGAGCCTGAGGGTGAAGAGGAGGACCCTCTGAACAGAATTAGTCTAAGTTCAACACTTCATTGAGTGCACTGAGACAACATCACTAATTTATTATTCATTACGGGGGGGAAAAGCATGAACGAAGCCTCAGAAAAAACAGTTTAAGATATTCTAAGTGCAGAGGTACAGCATGCACTATCTTGCAAATTTGCAAGTGTCCTTGTGTGTATTAAATTGTTAAATCAAAGCATCTCCACATGGGACTGTGTTCATTATAATCTTTATTACATTTTTCAAAAGAAGCCCTTCCTCAGGCTACGGACTCATGACGCAAAGCACAAATCCATTTCAATTGGATTTCTATTCAAATTATGTCTCTCCGCACCATCCACTCCTCATCAAAACAATAATTCATTAAAACCTAAATATAATAGTTAGATAGTGGAGTGTTCTGTCTAATATTTTCATGCTTTTAAATCATTCAGTTAATCCAGTGACTGCGATTCAGAGTTGGCACGAAATACAGGTCCTCACAATCTGTGTGGCATATTAAAAATAACTGAACCTAATTTGCACTCTCCGGCACTCGCACGTCTTTTGATTGGTTCCAACTTGACAACAATTTAAGGAAATGGCTTTTTAATGTGTCACTTCTAAGTGCAGAGCCCTCAAGTCAAGGAAAATGAAGTGCCGTATTTGCAATTGTATGAGGAAATAATGTAAAAGTTATTTGCAACACCTAAAATGGGTTTAGACTTTAGCCTTTCATGTCTGTTATTTTTATTGCCCTAGGGAGCATGTATAATATTTCCAACCAGTCAGCCTCTTTGAAGATAATCAACCTTTTGGTAAGTGTTAATTTCTCTGACTTGTTAAATACAAAATAAAGAAATAGGCTACTCTGAATTTAGCCATAATGCAACAAAAGGAGAGGCACCAACATACTGTCATCTCCAATTCTCACATTGATTGATTTTTGGGATTTCCTATCCCGAAATTTAGAAAATGCTAACTTTTTTACAACTGATAATATCATATAGTTGTAAACTATAGGTGCGAATGTGAGTGTGAATGGTTGTTTGTCTCTGTATGTTGGCCCTGCGATACACTGGTGACCTGTCCACGGTGTTCCTCCCCTCTCACACAATGCCAGCTGGGATTGACTTTGACCTCCCCACGACCCTTAAAGGATAAGCGGTATAATTTGCATCTCAATTCAAGGGCTACATGCTTTGGAGGTAGCATTTGAAGACCGATTCTGAACAGTGGCCCGACTAGGCTGTCCCAGTTCAAAGGCTCCTTCAAATGCTGCCAACAAATGCATCCTCTCATCCACAGGTGGATCATTCTCGACCCTATCCTAGGATTCATTGCGCTTTGGTGACATATAATTTTTCAGAGGTAATGGCGCTGGCAAGAGATTTCCAGTGCTTAGGTATCACACTTCATCAAACAGCTAACGGTACGTAACTTCAACAGCAATAAGGGACAGACGAGCTGGTGACGACAATCACGAAAAGTAGATCAGACTGTCTAATTTTGGTTCGGCCTTTGTGGTGTACGTGGCCCACAAAGACCAATAATGAATGGATGGATACACTGTAGAAATGTGAGGGGTAACCAGAATCCTTACCATTCATCTTCTATAGATTCCAACATACCCAATTATATATCAATAACAATACCAGATTTCCCAACAGTGAAGTTGCTTTGTATCTTTAGCAAGGTAATAACCAAACCCAGTCTGTTGACAAAGAAATCTCAAGTCAAGGTTGACTCAATGGTTTTTTCTGGAAATCTAATCTGCATCTCATGGCTTTCATCAGAATTCCCTGCAGTTGCAATGTCAAATACTATTCTAGGTTTCCTCTTTGGAGAAATATTAAATTAAGTCACAGCTAAGCCACATCAAAGACAACTGAGTAAAGTACATTAGCTGTTGAAGACTGTGAGGTATGGTTGAATGTTTTGAGTATAACTGTCACTCAAAACCAAATCCTGAACACATTAACGTCACACTGTGAATAATGCTAGTTGTATATGGCCATATGTCATATGTTGTAGGCTCACATTTTGTGAAATAGGATATTTTTTTCTTAGTTAGAAAATTCAAAACCGTTCTCAAGGGTTCTTTCATTTAAATTTGTTGCAACAGCTGCTGCTTTTAGTTTAGCATGAAACCCCAAAGCAAAAGTTAGCTTGGCTCACTCCAATGCTAAACATTTCTAAAGGTACGTTTTATCCAGTTACAGTATATATTAGTTAAACCTGTACAGAAATCTGTAATTGTAAAATTGACAATGTGTGGTTTTATTTGTTAGATTATTTCTTGGTGTAAGCAACTTCCTGAGCTTCTGACCTCACCATGCACCAAAACTATGTTAAGATAAGCTAAGCTAATCTTAGCAGTAGCTTCATTCTTTGCAACAAGTAGAATAACAAACAATTCTTTTAAAGCATCAGCATGTGAGCTTTCATGTAGAGATGAGAGTGGTATCAACCATCCAAAATCAACAGAACTTCCCAGCACACTGCAGAGCCCTTGGGCAGATACATTAGTTTTGTGTTATTGGTTCATTTGGTTCATTTGTTCTGCTTAATTTGCAAATAAATATGCTGACATCCTTGTGTACATGTCACACTTGTCACATGTTATGAGTCTTTTACCAAATAGGAAGTGGAGATGATAAATACCTGCCTGTCTGAAATCACAGCAAACACCTTTATTTAAGTCAATCCTCTCAAATGCAGCTACATGAGAAACATAAACTATTCGTCTGAGGTGTGAATAACATCTGAAAGTGATGTTTTGGTATTAGTTTTCCCTTTTGCCCAGACTTGGCCTGAATCGCAGTCAGAAACTGTCTCTATCAGTTTGTCAATATCATAAGAATTGAGTTGTTTAATCATGAATATTGTATCATCTTCCATCTTTTAAAGTCAGACCTCTGCAGCTCTGTAAAATTCAGGAAACTCAGATACACTGATCAAAGCAGAGACCTGAAGCTCCAGAGGGAAAAAATCCTGCTGCTGTCATCTTTGAAGTCCCAGCGCAGGGTGTCACATCCTCCCAGGCTGCTGCTTGAACATATAGGCAGACAGTCAGAGAAGCTAAGTTTTCACAGGCGCTCTAATCTCAGCAGCCCTGTGAGCAGCCAAGGACTTTCTCCGCTGCATGGATGAGGCGGTGGCCTCCGCGATGCCGTGGTAGCTGTCCGTCTCCTGAGAGTCCTCGCTGTTCTGGGACTTGGTGCTGTCCTGCGAGTCTGGCTTCTGCCTCGATGCCCGGCTCTGCTCCTCCTTCAGCTCCACGTAGGAGCGAGAAAAGGTGTGAAAGATGGACGTGACGGGGAAGGCCATGAGGAGAATGCCACTCAGGATGCTGCTGAGCGCTACCACCTGGCCAGGGATGCTTCTGGGCACCATGTCTCCGTAGCCCACCGTGGTCATGGAGATGACGGCCCACCAGTAGCTCCCAGGGATGCTGGTGAACTCCTGCTTGGCGCCCAATTCGCTTTCGGCTAGGAACACCAGTGGGGAGAAAAGGGCCATGGCCACGCACAGGAACAGCAGTAACAGGCCAAACTCGCGTGTACACCTCCTCACTGTCAGACCAAGGGTCTGCAAACCCAAGGAGTGTCGGGCCAACCTCATCACGTAAAAGATCCGCAGAGCTCGCAGGACTCTGAGGACGAGGCCCACCTTCTCCAGGTAGTTGTTCCCTGACCCCACAGGTTTGCCTCCCACCGACAGAGAGTCCACGATGAGGGTGACGTAGTAGGGGAGGATGGCCACCACGTCGATGACATTTAGAGGCGTGCGCAGGAACCCACACTTGCTCGGCGCCTGAATGAATCTCAGCAGGAACTCCAGGGAGAACCAGGCCACGCAAACCGTCTCCAGCACGAAGATGTTATAGCACCTCTGGGAGCACTCACCCTGCGGAGAGAAAAAAGAAGCGCATCAAGACATACATCATTGGGGCTGTATTACATTATGCTGCAGCGATGACAACTCCGAAAGCACATCGGATAAATAGGACACAGAGATGCAGAGTGAAGTCAGTAATTAAGAGTCTGTTTCAAAAGCCTATTTGATTGGTGGGCTCGGCATTGACAGCACAGGTTTGGTGCGTTTGATCTCAAAGCGAAAGAGGTGAGTTTATTCTCTCACAGAACAAAACACAACAGAGAAGGTGCTGAAGGTTCACAGAGCATAAAGCAAAGGCTTTGATTATCTCATCTAGTAAACGTCTCACACATCAAACCGGAGCGATCAAGAGGTGAACGCCGTGTGAGCCCAACATGAGCTGTACTGTGGATTCTTAAAGCCACAGCGGAAATATTCTCTCCTTTACTCTTTTAATTATGATGTTTCTTTTATTAAGACTGCTGTAATAGGATTCATAAATATTTGAAAATATGATTATAAGAGATTACATGGTTATTAAGAAAAAGTCTCCCCTGGAGGAGACTGGGGGAAAAAGTATAAGAATTTACTTTTCTTTTTCTCTGCATCTACTTCAGGGTAATTAATGACTAGTCTGCCACTGGCCGCGTAATTAACATGGAATTCTCCTCGTCTTCCTCCATCAGCAGGTTACCGTCGTCGAACTCCCCTTCACTACAGGAAACAACAGCATGTGCAGATTCTGTGATATTGGGTTGTTAAATTACTGCAAGAGCAACATGCCGCTACCGAATTACCTGTGGTTTTATCTCCTGGGGCACAATCACCAAATGAATGATTCTTAATCTGTAAAAGTCTTTTAGTGTCTTTTGTGGCCTTTTCTTTTGCAGGGAATTAGCCATTTTATTGACAATGATCACCTCCTCCGTTGCAAATTGGGCTTATTGCCACCAAAGACGACTGTAATGATACATACAAACATACATGACCAAAGAATTGTCTCTCGTTTATTTGCAGGATAATTAGGTGTAGATTTATAAAAAAAAAAAGGGGGAATTAGAATAAGCCCTCTGTGGTTGAATGCCTTCACCAAACAGTAAATATTCAGGCTACATACTTTGTCTTCAGACTCATATGTGTACATGCGGTCTGTGACCTTTCACCTTTGACCAATCAAATCACTTTCCAAGTCCAAGTGACAACTGGTCATAATTTTAAGAAATTCATGTCATAGAGGCCAAAAATATGTTTTGTTAGGCCACCATTGACATTTGACCACCCAAATCTAATCATGTAATCCGTGAGTCTACGTGAACATTTTTGAATGTCATTTTTGCCAAATTTGTAAGGATTCTTTGTAGGCCTTGTTACAATAACACATTCACAAGGCAAAAAAAATATTTTTGAGGTCACAGTGCTCTTGACCTTTGAACACCATAATCGTATCAGTTCAACCTTGAGTCCAAGTGAACGTTTGTACTAAATTTGAAGAAATTCCCTCAAGGTATTCTTGAGGATTCTTATTCACAAAAATTTGAAGGACGGACAAACTGGAAACATTTACATCTTTCCTTATTGGAATGTCATGTGAAATATCTATTACTTAACCACCTCAATACATTACATTACATGTACAGACACTTTTATCCAAAGCGACTTACAATCAGTGTATTCAACATCTATGAGGGGCCATTTAGGGTTTCAGTATCTTGCCCAAGGACACTTCGGCATGCAGATGGAGAAGACTGAGGATTAAACCGCCGACCTTCTGGTTGGAGGACAACCACTCTAACCCCTCAGCCACAGCCAGAATACTTTCAGACTTAGTTCCCTGCTGCGTTACGTGGCTCTCATGCAACAAATCCTGAGGTTATAGAACAACATGATGGTGTTAGAGAGATGGGGATTACCTCTCAAAGCACCATGGTTGTAAAGCTTCTCTGCAGGTGTGAAAGTGCACAACCGTGAATATTTAAGCAAACCATTCCCCTTAGTTATTTGCTCAGTCAACGGCTCTGATCCCCAGAGACATCATTCCAACAGGCCGCCTGCACAGGAAAGAAATCCTCTTGGAGTCAGTCTCATGCATTTTTAAGGGTATACACTCACTTAGCTTTGCACATTGCACAGTTTTTGCCCTTGAGACATCAAACTTGCTAAACCCATTAGGGACCATGAAAATCACTGATCGGCAAAGCTGGAGTTGCAGTCTTTCACGCGGCTGCGGATACAAACTGTAAGCTCGCAACTAAAATGATAGAAATTGGTAATAATATTGAGTAAAGGGACTTCAATCTGCCAATCACTTTTTGTACGGTGTACACCGTAATGCCACCATTACTCATTTTATCTGACAGTGAAAGAACAGACGTATGGGTTGAAAATCACAAGCTCTGACAGATTTTGGTATTCCTTTCATACCCAGCCTTCAGTAAACATGACTTCAAAACTTTGAAGTGTGTTCTGACGCTGGATGTCAAAGTGCTGTATCGTCACCTCAGAGCAGCCTTACTTTTTAGCTTATAAACCTTCAAACTTGTGGGGCCCAATATTTTTGCACATAACAATTTCATAAAAATCTAAAGCAAACAAAATTTAAAGTGGAGTCTTGAGCAGCAGACATGTCCAGAGACTACTAGCAGCAGTTAGCCAGAGACCTGCAGGGCAACAGTGCTTAATGACCCAACACTGACCTTTGTCTCTAGCTGTGACGGAAAGTAAAATTGATTCAATGGAGCAGGGGCTTGTGGATTTGTTGGACTGTTGCTTTGGGCTAGTTTATAACAGCAAAGTCCATTAACTGTGTTTTTGGAGAATAGAAGGTAAAAAAGTTGACGACCCATAAAAACACAATTGGACACAATTGAAAGTGTAAAGTGCAAAAAGTTTAGATTACGATCTTTTTCTAACTTTATCATTAGAAATGTCTTTGTAAGAGTTGGTCAGCACTGCAGTAGTTTGCCTCCACCGACACTGTATGTGTCCATATGGGGCTCACCCGGGAGGATTTGGCCTCTCGAGAATAAAAAATGTTTAAATTTGGTTTTCAACAATCAGCAATAAGTTCTGTCCACCAAGTTTATTTCCAGGTGTAAAGTGCTGTATGCCGATATAGAATTACATGACTTGTCATTTGTTTAACCTAATTTGTAAAATCAAGTAAGTGCTACTATTCAGACCACCTGATTATCAAAGACAGAATTACAGTAATAACATTTGGCAAGCTTCCGATTGAGATTTGAACGTGATGTGAAAATGCTAATCAGTAGCACAATAGCCTTTTTGTATTATTTTTTTTAAAACCTTCAACTCCTGTTCAATAGCATTTCTCAGACTAAACATGTTGGAATTTGATTGGTGCATATACATTTATTTAAAAAAACATCCCTCTGCATACTTCACGTCTGCTTCTAACGTTGTCACCATGTGCAAACCCAATACACCTTTACCTTTACCTTTACTGAATTGATAATGTACCTGTCATACCAATGTCTGGAGCCCTCCAGAAGCCTCACAGACCAGACGCTCTCTGCAGCCTCACAATACTGTGTTTTACTTTATTAAAGTTTATAGCAGTTCCAAGCAATCAATGTGTAATAAGAAAGTAAAAAATAAGATGTGCTGCTTGCTGCTGTTCTACCTGCGAAAAAGCAAAGAAAAGAAAATTGACAGCCTGGCCTTGTCCCAGGGGCCAAATTTGAAATGCCTCCACATCTAGATCTCATGGTTTATAGGAACAATCGAAGTTTCATGCTTTAGTCATAAATTGCACAATACCTTTCATGAATTTATACGTGCACCTGCATTTGGAAATGCACAGAACTCAACACACAATCACTGTAGTTACACACACGGGTAACCCATGGAAATAAAAGGTGAAAATCATTTACATTTATATAAGTTGTGATCCAGTGAGACGGATGACTGGGCTGAAAAGCAGCCGAAAAACTTTCTTTATAAACACATTGTGACTTAACACCAGGCTGAACATTACAGTGTAGTTCTCTGACCACACCCAACCCCACCTATGTAGTACAACATGTTCACTAGTTGTTATGTTATGTACATTCCTAAACTGTTTCATTTTCTTGCCCTTATATTTTGGCTAAAATACCATAATATGATGATAAAGATGTGATTTCCTGAATCACACAGATTCATTTACATAAGTAATAGGGAACTCCACAGGCCCCTGGGCCAGTTGCTAACCTACGTAACTAAGCCTTAACTTTGGGCCCATATTCTTATTTTGGCATGTGAAATAATTCAGTAACTACAATGGCACTCAGTAGAGCGCAAACCTTTGACAAGGCCCAACAGTCCCTTTCAATTGAAACAAGCTGCACCAAACCTTTTTCATCAAGAGCTATTTATTATTCGCTGGGAAATCAATGAAAATGTCAGAAAACGCTCCTCTGACAAGCAGGTAACAAGATTACAGATTGTAAAGTTTCAGTTTGAGATAACCTTCAGCCAATTTGTACCAGAAGTTTAAAAAAAAAGATTTTGTTCTGCTCATATTTTCTCTTCGAGGAATGCCAAAAATATTTTTATAGTTTATACAATATACTTATTATCCCAAGGAATGTAGATGTCACATCACCTATAGAAGTATGTTGTCTGTTTTCCTACTCTTTTTTTGCCCAACTGATGTGATACAACTGCAACTTTGTGCGACTCTAGATTGCTCTTGATCTGTGGTGTCAGTCGATCACTGAATCATCACTCTCCTGTTGCCAACCTTTTTGGGATGTGCAGAAGTATTTTTCCACTTATCCTTTTTCCTTCTCGCACCACAGCTCATGGCGCTGTTGAAGCTTCCTGTGCTGTTGCAGCACGACGCTCCGAATGTGAGGTGAAATCTTCTAACCACATGCTGTCATCTCAGAAAGAAGATGTGAAAGCCAAAACACATACATTTGCTACTGTCCAAGTCCTGACGGAGCTCACTAATTTCCACATGCTGACCAGTATGTGTCACACGTCTCCTGTCACTCTGCTCCACGAGGGAGTCTGTCTGCTTGTGAAACATTTTGCAACTGATACCGTCCCTTTCCTTGAATCTGAGCGTATTTTTATTGTTCTCTGTCAGAGGCT